>NC_092360.1:5105121-5765480 GCF_030848805.1 Temnothorax longispinosus
GGCCGAACAGCGATTATTATGAGGTACGGCAGCACAGGCCACCAGCGTTTGCTTTGGAGCGAAGAAGTGCTATGACTCCACTGTTTTAAGGGTTCATGTCCAGTCAGGAAGCCGAAAAATAGGTGATTTTTGAGAATTTTTTTTGCATAAACTATAAGACTTGTCTAAAATTGGGTTGGTTTATGTGAGAGAATATATTTTTATGAATGTAACATAATTTTTTTAATAAAAAATATTAATAATTAAAAAAGATACGGCCATTCTTCTGAAAGAAAACTGGTTTTGCGGTGTCCACTGCTGCCCGGATCTGGATCATCTGAAATCAAAAAACCAAAAAGATTCTGTTAGTATATGAATATATCTTGCTCGTGAACGAAGGATTTTTTGAAAAAATAATTTTTGGCAAAATAGCGGCCGTTTTAAGGAAAAACGCAATTTTTCGGGCTCTTAATTTTTCGTTTTTCTTCAATAAAAAAAAAGTTTTTATTAAAAAAAAACCTTTGTTCACGAACAAGATATATTCATATATACTAACAGAATTTTTTTGGTTTTTTGATTTCAGATGATCCAGATCCGAAGCAGCAGTGGACACCGCAAAACCAGTTTTCCTTTAGGAGGATGGCCGTATCTTTTTTAATTATTGATTTCTTTTTTAATTATGTTACATTCATAAAAATATATTCTCTCACATAGACCAACCCAATTTTAAACAAGTCTTATAGTTTATGCAAAAAAAATCACTTATTTTTCGGCTTCCTGACTGGACATGACCACTTAACTCGTTGCATTAAAGATATATAATTTTTCAAGCATAAAAGTAAAACGGGATTTACATAAGTATAAAATTATATTTTAAAATTATATTTTATTATTATTTTAAACTTTGTATTTAATACGCTACAAGCAAAATTAGTACCGCAATACAGGCTATAGCCGGCACTAGTATCCACGAATGCACATAGATGCCGGCTACAGACAACATTAGGAGCAAAAAGGTTAATGCTTGTGGGAAATAATGATGACTTTTAATAAAAAATGCCGAGCAGATAGGTTGGCTAAAAACACCATTTATACAAAATGCGAATGCGTATTGTGAAGTACTTAATGTACATTATTCCATAGAATAGATTTTTAAATTAAAGTGATAAATAAATATAAACAACTTTAGTAGGTTTCATAAAAACTTACATTGCAAATATAATGACTAACACAAAATTCAGCATACACCGATTTCTAAAAAAATTATTTAATAGGTAATAGAAACGACTTTTTTCAAAAAAAGCTCTAAAAAGTATTTAAAAAATAAAAAAGAATTTGCACCGTTTTAAAAAAATTAAAAAGAATTTTTAAAAGTATTATTTTATACTTTTTAAAACTTTTACTTTTAAAAATTCTTTTCAATTTTTTTAAATCGGTGCAAAATGAAAAATACTTTTAAGAATCCCTTTCAATTTTTGAAGACTACGCCAAATTAATTTAGTAATTATTCTTCCGACATCAAAAATTGAAAGGAATTTTTAAAAGTATTATTCATTTTGCACCAATTTCAAAAAATTGAAAGAGATTTTTAAAAGTATTATTTTATACTTTTTATAGCTATTTCAATTTTTTTTTTTTTTTTTTAAATACTTTTTAGAGCTTTTTCTGTGAAGTCGGTTTTATTTTAAAAAAAATTTTTTTATTTCATACTTTTTTAGTTTTATACTTTTTTCATTAAATTAATATAAACAATTATTATCGCATATTTCCTTACTGCTCCGTACCCTGATGTTCTAGCGCGATATTTTACGTACTAAAACCTTCCTAGAGAATTGCTCTATAGGACAGTGAAAACCGCATTTATAAATCTGTCCAGTAGTTTTAGAGAAAATCGACATACATACATATAGAACCTCCTTTTTTGAAATCGGTTAAAAAATAATATGATGTTGGTCTCCATCCTCGCTATTATTCTTATATACTGGAAGTGTATAAACAACTGCCAGACCATTTTAGATATTGAACTCTGTATACGGATGTCCCCGGATATACAAGTCGAATACACTTATCTCACTTGAATCTCTGTATATTTAAGAAGTATATTGGTCATAAATATTTAAATATACAGGCCATGGAATAGGATATACATATTGGGATATAGAAACTCTTTATACACATACATAAATTGTGTATACCTTCTGATGTATACTTACCTGTATATACTTTTTCTCTAGAAAACACATACTAATTTCAAAAAAAGTAAAAAAACACGCGTAGTGTAGGTGCTTCATACAAAATTTTTATTGAAAAGGATTTTGATCTAATTTGGTCGTATAATTCCACTAATATTTCTTACTACAAAAACAATAACATCAAAAAAGCCCAGTGGATGTGATACAAAACACTTGGCACCAAGTGTTTTTTATGTGTGAATCTAAATAATAAAGAACCGGAACAGGTTGTATATCGCTGTTTTAAAAAAGAAACAGGTACACAACAAGTATAATAAAAAAACATTAAGAAAAACAGATGTTACTAATTTATCATATTTACTTGGCGCAAACCGTTTGATAATATTGTTTTTGTGGTAAAAAATACAAATGGCGTTATAAGACCAAATTAAATCAAATTTATCTTTCTTTAATAAAGATTTTGTATGGAGCACGTACATTTGGCGCGTTTTAATCTTTTTTTTTTTTTGAAAAATATAAGTTTTATATATATGTACGTTCTGGTAATTAGACAAATTTAAACTATATATCCATATATATAAACATACATCCTAATAAATAAACCATGCCTCTTTTTGTTTATTGTGACAAATTTTACAAACGCTTATTGTTGTGGCGATCACTGTAACACATTTAATATCAAACAATCTGTATTACAGAACAGTTGGTACGAAGAAAAAAACGTAGCAAGTTTTGGAATTATTTCGAGGAATTGAAACCTTTGCTGGAAAAGTGCACGACTTGTAAAAAAGAAATTAAGATACCTCATCCAACAAGACGCACAAAAATAATGAGAGCACACATATTAAATGTACATGGAATATCTATTGATGATGAGACTGTCACACTACCTGACGACTTAAAACAATATTACTCGGAGTTACCGGGACATAAGGCAAAATGTAATAATTGTGGCAAAGCAGTGTCTTTCTTAACAAATATTGAAAATTTACGAGTACATTTAAGAAGACATTCCACAAGAATCCTGAGTCGAAATAAGTAAGTACACATTTAAACATAAAACATTATTAAAATAGTAAAGACTATAAAATAAATATACTGATAAAACAATCAATAGCTAAAGAAAATTGTGCAAATAAAAATGTTTTTATCATCCATATAATATTTATTTGAAATTTTGATAATAAATGTGCACGTACACTTGGTGCGCTTTTTACCTTTTTTTGAAAAAGATATGTTTGGAGATTTGTACGCGATCTGATAATTAAATAAATTTTACTTATATATTCTTATAAACATAAATTCTAATAAATTAAACCATGTCTTTTTATGACTTTTGTGAGAAATTCTATACAAACGCTTGTTGATGCAATCGCTGTACCACATTTAATATCAGACAATCTGTATTACAGGACAATTATAAGGGCATCGAGAAGAAAACGCAGCAAGTTGTGGAATTATTTCGAGGAATTAAAACCTTCGCTGGTAAAGTGCACCACCTGTAAAAAAGAAATTCAGATACCTTATCGATCAAGGCTTGTGTCAATATTTAGAGCACACTTATCAATTAAACATGGAATATTTCTTAATAATGACACTTTTACACTACCTGACGACTTAAAGCAATATTACTCGGAGTTATCGGGATATAAAGCAAAATGTAATGACTGTGGTAAAACAATGTCCTTTTTAACAAATATTACACGTTTACGAAAACATTTAAGAAGACATTCCACAAGAATCCTGAATCGAGATAATAAGTAAGTACACATTCCAAAAATTATTAAAATACTAAAGACTATATAAAATAAATATGATGATAATACAATCAATACAATTGCTAAAGAAATTGCGCGAATAAAAGTTTTCGTCAAAGCATCCATATAATATTTATTTGCAATTTTGATCATAAATGTGCTTCTTAAATAATAATAATAAATTTTTTTTAAACCTAAAGTACATTCGTAAATTGCCAACGATAAAACAAACAATTAAATTTTCATCTCTTCCGGCTATAATTGGCAAACAATCATCGTCAAGGTTTGGACCATTGGTTTTGGTCCTCGATTAATTAAAAAAATTTTTTAATCAATCAATATATCGAATAAGCCATTTACAGTCCGAGCTTGGAACATAGTAGCTTAATATTGTTTAGTAGTTTAATATTATTTAGTAGCTTAATAATATTTTTTGCACACTATATATATTTTTTCTTCAACACTTAGTAAACTATTTGTTCTTCAATCTTAGTAACGTCAAAGTCAAAATACATCTGGTTTGTTCGTTCAATTACCTAAAGAAACAATAGAAAGAACAGGCGCACTTAAAAGGTTACGCCACCCCTGAGGCTCTAAAATCATACCTAACTTTGACGATTTATTACGAGTAAATGAATTGCTTTATGAAAAATCGGTTTAGAGGACTTTGTTAGACATGTATTGAAGAGTACAAAAATATTTCTTTTGCATTTTTTATGTACAAAATACCGGCGCCCTAGCTCAATTGCAGAACTATCTTATTTTGCAGATGCAAAACGATGTACAACATTCCCGTAACACGATTTATCCTAAACCAAATAAACAAAATCTTTATTATTACATGCAAAAGACTATCGAACTACGTAAGGATTTTTCGAAATATTGATTATTTTCAAAATGGCGCCTATTTTTAACACTAGCGTTTTAGACTAGTGTCTAAAAACGTTAATAACAAAAAAATGTTCAATATTGTGCAAAAATCCTACGTAGTTCCAAGCAGAATGTATTAAAAAATATTCTGTTAAAATTTTAAGTAAATCGGATAAAAACCGTTAGAGTTATGTTGTACACCGATTTAAAAAATGCTTTTTTGAAAAAAACGCATTTAAAGATTTCCAGATACATACTAATAACGTCGTGGAAACCCTGAAGCAGACGCTAGTAGAGCTGTATGCTTGTACAAATTGTATGCAGTAGGGTAGAGCGGGGTCAAAAGTAACGCGGGGCGAAAGTAACAACTCAAATATCTATAGTTAATACTATAGTTAATATCTATAGTTTATACTCAATACCCAGGCCGAGGCGTTCTGAGACACGTTATAGCTTGTTCAGCTTCATCCGTTAACCAACAGACGCATACGCATCTATGCCTATAACTATATTAGATATTTGAGTTGTTACTTTCGCCCCGCGTTACTTTTGACCCCGCTCTACCCTACATATTTTGACATCTATATTTTTCGATTAGAACCTATGTTTGATAGAAAAATAGTCCTATATACCTACGGAACTACTTGGCGGTGTGGCGAGATGCTTTACATAAATAAACCATGCTTGTTTTTTACCTTTGTGAGAAATTCTACAAACGCTTGTTGAGGCAATCACTGTACCACATATAATGTCAGACAATATGTATTACAGGACGGTTATGGTACCGAGAAAAAAACGCAGCAAGTTGTGGAATTATTTCGAAAAATTGAAACCTACGCTGGTGAAGTGCGCGACCTGTACAAAAGAAATTAAGATATCTCGTTTAAAGGAAATAAAAATAATGAGAATACACTTAAGTAGACAGTGTGACTTAAGTGGAATATTTCTCGATAATGACACTCACACACTACCTGACGACTTAAAACAATATTACTCAGAGTTACCGGGACATAAGGCAAAATGTAATAATTGTGGTAAAGCAATATCTTTCGTAACGAACAAGGCATATTTACGAAAACATTTAAAAAAACATTCCACAAAAATTTTGAGCCGAGATGAGTAAGTACACATTCAAAAAATTATTAAAATACTAAAGACTATAAAATAAATATAATGATGAAACAATCAATAGCTGAAAAAATTGAACGAATAAAAGTTTTTATCAGGGCATGCTTGTAATATTTATTAGCAATTTTGATCATAAATGTGCATGTACATCTGGTGCGTTTATTACCCTTTTTCTTAAATATGTTTAAAGATCTGTACGCGATCTGATAATTATGCAAATTTTATCTATATATCCGTATAAAGACATACATCGTAATAAATAAACCATGCTTCTTTTTTACATTTATGAGAAATTCTAGAAATGCATATTGAGGTCACTTTATTTGCATTCAGTATCAGACGATTAATCTGTATTACAGGACGATTATAACGGCACCGGCAAGAAAACGTAACAAGTTATGGAATTATTTTGAGGAATTGAATCCTTCGCTGGTAAAGTGCACGACCTGTAAAAAAGAAATTAAGATATCTCATCCAAAAAACCGTATAATAATATTGAGAACACATTTATTTAATGAACATGGAATATACCTCGATGATGACATTCGTAAACTACCTGACGACTTAAAGCAATATTATTCGAAGTTACCGGGATATAAGGCAAAATGTAATAATTGCGGCAAAACAGTATCCTTCTTAACAAATATTGCACATTTACGAACACATTTAAAAAGACATTCCACAATAATCCAGAGTCGAGATAAGTAAGTGCACATTCAAAAAATTATTAAAATACTAAAAACTATGAAATAAATGTAATGACAAAACAATCAGTAACTAAAGAATCTTGAGCGAATAAAAGTTTTTGTCAGGGCATCCATATAATATCTATATGCAATTTTGATCATAAATGTACATGTACACCTGGTGCGTTTTTTATATTAAAAAAAAATATGTTTAAAGATCTGTACGCAATCTGATAATTATGCAAATTTTAACTATATATCCGAATAAGCATACATTCTAATAAATTAAATGTGTCTTTATGACCTTTGTGAGAAAGGTCAAATTCTACGAACGCTTGTTGAGGCAATCACTGTACCACATTTAATATCAGACAATATATATTACAGGACGGTTATAATGGCACAGAAAAGAAAACGCAGCAAGTTGTGGAATTATTTCGAGGAAGTAAATCCTTCTCTGGTAAAGTGCACGACCTGTAAAAAAGAAATTAAGATACCTTATCCAAACAACAGCCGTACAATAATATTCAGAAAACACTTATTCAATAAACATAAAATATACCTCGATGATGACATTTTCTCACTACCTGACGACTTAAAAGAATATTACTCGAAGTTACCGAGATATAAGGCAAAATGCAATAATTGCGGCAAAACATTATCCTTCTTATCAAATTTTAAAAATTTACGAAGACATGTAAAAAGACATTCCACAAGTATCCAGAGTCCAGATGAGTAAGTACCTATATATCTGATTTGCCTGTTCAATCATTTAAAGAAAAAGCAGGCGCACTTAATGTGTAATTATTTGTTTTGCTTATATTATACAAAATAATAATACCTTGATATTTAATTATTTACTCTTTTGCAAAAGAATAATTTACAACGTTAATGTTTCAAATAATTCCATTTCTAATTGCACCGTATTTTAATGCAGACCAAACACTTCAATTACAACGGGTTTTGATACGAATCCTACTGCAGAATGTCAAAGCCAAGAATCACCTGGTTTGCCCGTTCAATCATTTGAACAAACGAGAAAAGAAACAAGCACACTTGATAAGTAATTATTCGATTTTTGAATATTATACAATGTAATGATATCCAAATATTTAAATATTGAGCTCTCTGCCCAAGTAAAACTTACAAGTATGAAATTTTAAATAATTTTATTGTCCACGTTCATTTTATTTGTAAATTTATATATCGAAAGTTTTACATTTTCATGATTCTTATGTTCTTGTAAAAAAAGGTAATATTCGTACAAAACATATGTTTAAAAAAAATTTTTTTTAAACGCGCCAAGTGTGTACATGCTTCTTACAAAATTATTATTAAAAAATTAATTGATCCAATTTGATCTTATAATTTCATTTGTATTTCTTACTACAAAAGCAATGACACCCGAAGGTTTGTATAATCAAGTGAATATGATAAATTAGTAACGTCTAATTTTTTAAAATAATGTTTCTTTATTATATTTGTGTACATGTTTTTTTTAGAATAAATACGCAACCTGTTTTTCTTTTATTATTTAGATTCACGCACAAAAAACACTTAGTGTGTCCTTTTTATGCTATTCGTGTGGCATATGCTACAAACATATTTGTGACAAAAAAGGTACGCCAAGTATTTTTGTTTGTAAATCTTTAAATAATAAAAAAACAGAACAAATTGTAAGAGAAAGTTATGTTTGGAGGTCTGTACACACGATCTAATAATTATGCAAATTTTAACTATATAGGTATAAATTCATATATAAACATACATCTTAATAAATCTACATCTCTTTTTTTCCTTTGTGAGAAATTCTACAAACACTTGACGGCGATCACTGTATTACACTTAATATCAGACAGTCTGTATTACAGGACGATTATAAAGCCACCGACAAGAAAACGTAGCAAGTTATGGAATTATTTCGAGGAACTGAAACCTTCGTTGGTAAAGTGCATAAAGTGTAAAGAACACTTTCATGTACCTAATGAAGCAAAACTTATGCGAACATTCAGAGGACACTTACTTAATGTACATGCAATATACCTCGATAATGACACTCTCTCACTACCTGACGACTTAAAGCAATATTACTCGGAGTTACCGGGATACAAGGCAAAATGTAATGATTGTGGCAAAACATTGTCTTTCTTAGCAAATATGGCACATTTACGAGAACATTTAAAAAGACATTCAATCCTTCCAACAAGAATCCAGAATCGAGATGAGTAAGTACACATTCAAAAAATTATTAAAATACTAAAGATTATAAAATAAATATAATGATAAAACAATTAATAACTGAAAAAATTGAAAGAATAAAAGTCTTTATCAGGGCATCAGTGTAATATTTATTAGCAATTTTGATCATAAATGTGCCTCTCAAAACGTGATAATAATAATCTTTTCATTATTTTGCATTTAATTTAAATAAATTTGTATCGCTTATTTTTACGTTCTTTTATACATCATAAATAAAGACAATTCAGAAAATTAGGTTAGGTATTTATTTGTTTGACATTAGTATTGCAGAAATTCGAGTAGATATATAAACTGCATGATTTTTAATAGTTTTTATAGATATTGAAATTAATGCGCGAAAGTATGTAGGTATATACAGGGTACTTTCTTTCTAATCACAAACGAAGAAACATTCATACAAACAAGTACACGTATACACACACATGTACACAACTCTCTAAAATACAATCAGTGTATTATCACTGAAAACAGTGATAAATCGATCACTGAACTATTTACAGTGGTAATTAGGTAAATTCAAACTATTATATCCATATAAACGCGTACGTACTAATAAATAAACCATGCCTTTTTTTACCTTTGTGAGAAATTCTGCAAACGCTTGTTGAGGCAATCACTGTACTACATTTAATATCAAATTATATGTATTACAGAACAGTTATGGTACCGAAAAAAAAACGCAGCAAGTTGTGGAATTATTTCGAGGAATTGAAACCTACGCTGGTAAAGTGCACGACCTGTAAAAAAGAAATTAAGATATTTCACCCAAAACACTCCACAAAATTAATGAGGCTGCACTTAAGTAAACATGGAATATTTCTCGATAACGACACTTTCTCACTACAAGACGATTTAAAACAATATTACTCGGAGTTATCGGGATATAAGGCAAAATGTAATGATTGTGGCAAAACATATTCCTTTATAAGAAATCCGACATATTTACGAGAACATTTAAAAAGGAGACATTCCACAAAAATCCAGAGTCAAGATGAGTAAGTACACAATCAAAAAGTTATTAAAATACACAAATACACGCGCATATGTACATACCCTTTACATATAAAAGAAAGCATCAGATTATCTGAAAGAGATTCTGATAGACACTCAGATTCTACTTCAAAGCTTTATATTTTTTTTTCGATTTTCTTTGGTTGTGACACGGAAGACATTTGTTCAGAATCATGAAAACTATAATAACTCAAAACGGAGCAACGGAGTGTTGACATGGGTCCCCTTTTATAACAAACGGTTTTTAATGTATCAAAAAGTTTATATTTTTATGGTTTTAATTGGTGACCGTATCCGTGATATGTTTAAACGCGTACTCACATTAAGACAGCCTTTATTAGAAATGATTTATTAGGAAAACGTTTTTTTTTCCGAGCGACTTTTATATAAGCGAGAGATAAGTAAAATACGACCGAAATAACATACAATCAAATTAAGGAAGAACGTTATTGTAACATACAAAATATCATAAGTTTCATTAGGAAGATACGCCATTTTATGGTCAGGACAGGAATCGGTAGCCTAATAAAATTATTTGTGTAAATTTACGTACATTTCTTTTATCTTATCTAAATCTAGAATAGAACAATTGCGTTAAAATAGCGTTTTTCTTTAACTTGATATTATATTATATCGGTCACTTATCTATCAATCACAAATTCAGTCTAGACACTAATTATGCATGACATTAGCATTACGGAAATTTGAGGTATAAAACATTTTCTCCCAATCTCTTTCTCTTTCTTCCTCTTGCTCACTCTCACTTACAAACTTCACTCTATTACGGTTCACCGTCAATAAGTACATAATAGCATTAATAATACGTACAGTTGTAATATTTCAATAATTATTATTTTTTTTATTTCTATTTTTAATTACACCATTTTTCTATGCAGACCAAGCACTTCAAGTTTACCGAATACTATGGATCCTTCTGCAGAACGTCAAGGTCAAGATATATCTGATTTGCCTGTTCAATCATTTAAAGAAAAAGCAGGCGCACTTAATGTGTAATTATTTGTTTCGCTTATATTATACAAAATAATAATATCTTGATAATTAATTATTTACTCTTTTGCAAAAGAATAATTTACAACGTTAATGTTTCAAATAATTCCATTTTTAATTGCACCGTATTTCAATGCAGACCAAACACTTCAATTACAACGGGTTTTGATACGAATCCTACTGCAGAATGTCGAAGCCAAGAATCACCTGGTTTGCCCGTTCAATCATTTGAACAAACGAGAAAAGAAACAAGCACACTTGATAAATAATTATTCGATTTTTGAATATTATACAATGTAATGATATCCAAATATTTAAATATTGAGCTCTCTGCCCAAGTAAAACTTACAAGTATGAAATTTTAAATAATTTTATTGTCCACGTTCATTTTATTTGTAAATTTATATATCGAAAGTTTTACATTTTCATGATTCTTATGTTCTTGTAAAAAAAGGTAATATTCGTACAAAACATATGTTTAAAAAAAATTTTTTTTAAACGCGCCAAGTGTGTACATGCTTCTTATAAAATTATTATTAAAAAATTAATTGATCCAATTTGATCTTATAATTTCATTTGTATTTCTTACTACAAAAACAATGACACCCGAAGGTTTGTATCAAGTGAATATGATAAATTAGTAACGTCTAATTTTTTAAAATAATGTTTCTTTATTGTATTTGTGTACATGTTTTTTTAGAATAGATACGCAACCTGTTTTTCTTTTATTATTTAGATTCACGCACAAAAAACATTTAGTGTGTCCTTTTTATGCTATTCGTGTGGCATATGCTACAAACATATTTGTGGCAAAAAAAGGTACGCCAAGTATTTTTGTTTGTAAATCTTTAAATCATAAAAAAACAGAACAGGTTGTAAGAGAAAGTTATGTTTGGAGATCTGTACACACGATCTAATAATTATGCAAATTTTAACTATATAGGTATATATTCATATATAAACATACATCTTAATAAACTACGTCTCTTTTTTTCCTTTGTGAGAAATTCTACAAACACTTGACGACGATCACTGTATTACACTTAATATCAGACAGTCTGTATTACAGGATGGTTACAATATCATCGAGAAAAAAACAGAGCAGAAAGTTTTGGAATTATTTCGAGGAACTGAAACCTTCGTTGGTAAAGTGCATAAAGTGTAAAGAACACTTTCATGTACCTAATACAGCAAAACTTATGCGAACATTCAGAGGACACTTATTTAATGTACATGCAATATACCTCGATAATGACACTCTCTCACTACCTGACGACTTAAGGCAATATTACTCGGAGTTACCGGGATACAAGGCAAAATGTAAAGATTGTGGCAAAACATTGTCTTTCTTAGCACATATGACATATTTACGAGATCATTTAAGAAGACATTCAATCCTTCCAACAAGATTCCAGAGTTGAGATGCAGTGTAAGTACACATTCAAAAAATTATTAAAATACCAAAGATTATAAAATAAATGTAATGACAAAACAATCAATAGATAAAGAAAATTGAGCGAATAAGAGTTTTTATCGGGGCATCCATATAATATTTATTTGCAATATGTTGATCATAAATGTGCACGTACACTTAATGTGTTTTTTACCTTTCTTTGAAAAATATATGTTTAAAGATCTGTACACAACCTAATAATTATGCATTTTAACTATATAGGTATATATTTCATATATAAACATACATTTTAATAAATAAACTACGTCTCTTTTTTTCCTTTGTGAGAAATTCTACAAACACTTGAAAGCGATCACTGTATTACATTTAATATCAGACAGTCTGTATTACAGGATGGTTCCAATAACATCGAGAAAAAAACGCAGAAAGTTTTGGAATTATTTCGAGGAACTGAAACCTTCGTTGGTAAAGTGCAAAAAGTGTAAAAACACTTTCATGTACCTAATAATCCAAAACTTATGCGAACATTCAAAGAACATTTATTTAATGTACATGAAATATACCTTGATGATGACATTCGTACACTACCTGACGACTTAAGGCAATATTACTCGGAATTACCGGGATATAAGGCAAAATGTAATAATTGCGGCGAAACAGTATCCGAAAACACGTTTGCCTTAATGAAAATCACAACATGGCATATAATCTCACTAAACTCCGTTGGTTACATGGGCACCATAAGTAGTGTTTACAATATTAATGACGAGTTCACACAACATACAGATTTCGAGATAATTGTAGTGACGACTCTACTCCGGTCTCCCTTACACATTCAAAAAATTATTAAAATACTAAAGATTATAAAATAAAAAGTAATGATAAAATAATAAATAGTTAAAAAAAATTGAACGAATAAAAGTTTTTGTCTGGCCATCCATATGATATTTATTTGCAATTTGAATCATAAGTGTGCCTCTCAAATCGCAATAATTATTATTTTTTAATTATTTCACATATAATTTAAATAAATATGAATCGCTTATTTTCACGTTCTTTTGTGCATCATAGATATAGGCAGTTCAGAAATTTAGATTAGATATTTATTTGTTTGACATTAGTAGGGGAGACCAGGGACAAAAAGTAACGCGGAATAAACGTAACAAACGCGATTACTAAAAAAAATGTCCAGAAGTATTATAATTATTTGAGAAAAATATCTTTATCTTGAAGAAATTATCAAGACTAAAATACAACGTTTTGCTACATGATTATGTTTGTTTTTATTTTTTTTACCATATTTCAAATCCACTCTGACCCCTCTGTTGTTACAACCCTGTATAGAGATAGGGATAACAATAACAACTCTCAATCTTCATAAAATTTGATTTCTTTATTTAATTACAAGATATGGAAATATTTCATCCATACTATAATGTAAGCAAAGAATGTGTTTACCTTATGAAAAAGTAAGAGTTTATATAGAAACAAGCAAATCGAAGACATCGATTCAAATGAGCAAAACGTGATGACGTTTGTCCCTGGTTGCAATTCGAGGCAGATATAAAATATATTATTTATACATAGTTCTTATAAGTATTCAAATTAAATAGCTCTATTTAATAAAATCTATATAAGACAACACAAATATGCCATCCGCATATTACATAGATGATTAATAATTAATAAAAATTCCTATTAGCCAACAGTCAATGGTTTTTTATAATATTTGAATATATGTTGTACCTCTACAAATGTCAGCATAGTAATATTAATGTTTTATTCGTTACCCTTGAGATTATTATTGTATATGTAGCACCAACTTAATTTATTCTGACTTATTCTACAATTTTTCGTGAGAACATTTTATCATTATCGACCGTTTTAATTACCGTTCCCGTCTTATGTCTAAAACGCATATTCACATTTTAAGACAGCCTGTATTATAATTATATGCATATTAGAAAAAATATCCCTTCCAGGCAACGTATATAAATAATAGATAAGTGAAATAGAACCGATATAATATACAATCAAATTAAGAAGAAACGTCAATGTAACGTTTAAAAAATCACAAGTTTAATTAGGGAGGTACGCCGTTTCACAGTCAGTACAGGATGGTAACTTAATATAACATTATTCATGTGAATTTATGTGCATTTCCTTATCTTAACAAACGCGCCATGCCGTTACAAACGGACTTGAAACCGTTGTTCACTCTTCATCACTAATCACAAGTTCAGTCTAAACATTAATTGTTTGACATTAGGATTACAGAAATTCGAGGTGTAAAACATTCTCTCTCCATCTCTCTCTCTATCTTTCTCCTTTCCTTTCTCACTTACAAAACTTCACTCCATATATATGACGGTTCACCGCTAATACATAATACCATTAAGTAATACGTACAGTTGTAGTATTTTAATAATTATTCCTTCTTTTCTATTTTTAATTACACCACTTTTCTATGCAGACCAAGCACTTCTAGCGAATACACTGTTGGAAAATTTGTGTTAAATATAACATAACATCACAATGTCCCAAACGGTCCGATCAAATTTTTGTGTTAATTTAACATAATATGAATGGTAACACCGATACTATGTTAAAATATTTCAACAGAAAGGAAATGTAATTCTGATCGTAATTTGAGGTTAATTATGTGTACAAGTAACATTACTTTCATGTTGAAGTTAATTAACTTAAAATTTATAGAAAAAGAGTGTTGATTTTATCTTGATTTTATCTATAATCTTAAGATTATAAGATTTAACATATTTAATAAATATGTTCATACATTAAATAAATGGTGTTACTTTAACATATTCTTTAAATTATTTTAATAATTTTACATTTTAAATTTGTTATGTTCAATTAACGTAGCAGGCATATGTTAAATCTACACATGTATGTGTTGATTATTTTACACATAAATTTTAACAAAACCTTTTTTAACAAACATAAAAAAATTTTCCAACAGTATAATAGTAGGGTAGACCGGGGACAAAAGTAACATTTGAGTTTAAGATTTTATAACAGTTAAATATAATATCTACGTAAAAAAGACCTGTACCTTTAGATGTAGTATTTATTTGACTACAAAATTTTCTTGTGCTGAATTCAGTAATGTAACTAGGAAAAAAGTTATTATTGTTTAAAGAATATGAGGAATACTGTTACAACCGTCCCAACCCCCGGGACAATTGTAACAGCAGAGGGGAACGATTGTACCACATCATCTATAAACAAAATAATGGTTATTTAGTAGGTTTATGTAATCAATCTTACGAATTTTCTATAAAAAATGCAACTTTAATGATAAAATAATTTGTTACATGACAATATCAGTATTTTTACATTATAGCAAACAAAAACAAATAATACTGTTTTCTCAACTGAAAGATTATTTATAATCATATATATTTAAAAATTAGGTTAAGTTGAAGTTGTCCCCGAGCAACGGGGACAATTGTAACGCTACAACTGTTCCCAGGCATTGATGTTACAATTGTCCCCTAATGATATTTTATGATTCGAAGTAAATTTTTTACATAAATATCTGGATGAAAGTCAATCGTATTATGCAAATCATCAACATAAATAATCACTAAAACATATAAAAATAAAACCTTATACCTTCGGCATAAAAAAAGAAAAATATTTCAGATTTTATGCACGTAAGAAAACTTACTTCAGGAAGGAAAAAAGTAACTTCTTCTCCTGCACACGTGCACGTTCCGCGAGGGGCGGCAATGAACTAAGGAACAAATGCCGCTCTATCTAGCGGATCTCGCCTCGCGGTCATACACATGTACCTTTTATAGTTTAAGAAATATTCACGATGTTACAACTGTACCCTGTTACTTTTGTCCCCGGTCTACCCTATGGATCCTTCTGCAGAACGTCAAAGTCAAGATACATCTGGTTTGCCCGTTCAATCGTTTAAAGAAACGATAGAAAAAACAGGCGCACTTAATGAGTAATTATTCGGTTTTTTTATATCACACAATATAATAACGTTTTGGTATTTAAATTTATACTCTTTTGCAAGAAAGTAATTTACAACGTTAATAATTTAAATAATTCCGTTTCTAATTGCACCGTTTTTCAATGCAGACCAAACACTTCAAGTTCAACGGCTTATATTATAAATCCTTCTACAGGAAAATATATATTCCTCTACGCCAAAGTCAAAAACAAGTACCATCTGGTTTGCCCGTTCAATCATTTAAAAAAACGGCAAAAAATATAGAAGTACTTGATGAGTAATTATTCGTTTAGAGTATAATGTAATGATATCCAAATAGTTAAATATTAACTTTTCTGCACAAGTATATTTTACAACTGTTACATTTTAAAAATAATTACACTCTCTCCTTTTTATTTTTAATCACATCACGTTTCTACGCACAGACCGAGCACTACAAGTTCAGCGGATTATGTTATAGATCCTTCTGCAGAACATCAAAGTGTAGAACCATCTGGTTTGCTCGTTCAATCATTTAGAGAAACAGCAAAAAATGCAGGAGTATTTGATGAGTAATTATTCGTTTAGTTTATACAGTATAATGTAATGATATCCAAATAATTAAATATTGATTTTCCTGCACAAGTATATTTTACAATTGTGACATTTTAAAAATAATTACTCTCTCCTTTTTATTTTTAATCATATCACATTTCTACACAGACCGAGCACTTCAAGTTCAGCGGATTATATTGTGGATCCTTCTGCAAAACATCAAAGTGTAGAACCATCTGGTTTGCTCGTTCAATCATTTAAAGAAACAGCAAAAAATGAAGAAGTATTTGATGAGTAATTATTCGTTTCACCAAGACCATGGGTTTTGGTCTTTCTAAATTGATGTAATTTTGATGCTTATACAATAATACATTAAAATAGAGTTTCTCCCTAATTTGATTGATATCATATCGGTGTTTATACCCTTATCTATTATAATCACAAAATCAGTCTAGACATTAATTGCTTGACATTAGCATTACAGAAATTCGAGGTATAAAATATTCTCTCCCTATCTTTTTCTCTTTCTTCCTCTTGCTCACTCTTACTTATAAAACTTTACTCCATTACGGTTCACCGTCAATAAGTACATAATAGCATTAAGTAATATGTACAATTGTAGAATTTTAATAATTATTATTTTTTTTAATTTTTAATTACACTACTTTTCTATGCAGACCAAGCACTTCAAGTTTAGCGGATAATAATATAGATCCTTCTGCATACCGTCAAAGTCAAGATACATCTGATTTGCCGATACAATCACAATTAAAGAAGCGATAGAAAAAACAGGCGCACTTGATAAGTAATTATTTGTGTTGTTTATATCATACAATATAATAATATCTTAATATTTAAATATATTTACTCTTTTGCAAAAGAATGATTTATAACATTAATTTAAACAATTCCATTTCTAATTGCACCGTATTTTAATGCAGACCAAGCAACTTAAGTTCAACGGGTTATATTATGGATCCTTCTACAGGAAAATATATTCCTCTGCATCAGAGTCAAGAAGAAGTACCATTTGGTTTACCAGATTCACAACACCTTTTTTATACGGAAATGTTCGACTTTTGAATGCCTGTAGAGTGTATGCGTTTGATATTTCATTCGTACAGTTTGTATGCGCGTGTAGTTAAATAGAAAGAGAAAGAGAGAGTGATGCGGGGTCTAATAAGAAGCAAAGCCCCTGATGAGGGGTGTGGGGTCGAAGCCCCCCACATAACATAAAATTAAAATGACAATAAAATTTAAAAAAAAAATAAATAATTTTAATTATTGCACTAAATCTGATTGATCATGAAGGTTATATAGGTACGTGGTTTCGTACCGGTTTTTAGATTTTGTCGATAATAAACATTGTTCTGCATTTTTAGCTGCTTCCGAGATTTCATTTAGTGTGCCAAACACAGAAAACACATCATTACTGCTATCACTGCTATCACTCGAAACCATTTTTTGCTCGAAACCCTCTTATTTTCTCTTTCCAAACAGTAAGTAACTTCTCTTTTGTTCTCTTTCCAAACAGGAAGTAACCGCGACGATATATAATATGCGCAAGCGCATTGCGGGCGATTGAAAGCCACTATCTTTGTCTCTCGCACAATGTATATTTTTCTCTCGCACGATGTTGGACTCGATGCTCAATTCCCCTTCCATTTATGGGAGCTTTCCAGCAAGCGACACAAGTCGATACAAACGTCGTTTTATCTTTCTTTTTTGGCAATGAGTAACAAAGACAAAACGACACTTGTGTCGACTTGTATGTGTGTGTGTGTGTGTGTGTGTGTGTGTGTGTGTGTGTGTGTGTGTGTGTGTGTCACTTGCTGGAAAGCTCCCTATATATGTTCTAAGATTTGCCCGTTACTTTACTTTCTGCTCGGTATACGGGGCAGAAAGTACCAATTTTCCTCCCTGTTTAGCGGGAGGAAAGTAACAACTTTCCTCCCTAGGGCGGAAAGTAACGACTTTCCTCCCTGTTGAGCGGACGGAAAGTAACAACTTTCCTCCCTGGCGTGAAATTGGCCACTTTCGCCCCTCTCTACAGGCATAAAAAGTCGGACTTTCCGAGGAGGTGTTGTAAAAAATTTTTTAATGCAAAAACCGACCACAAAAACCGACTGAAAATATGAAGATGCGTAATTGTGCATTGTTTATGCGGTACGCATCTTGAAAATGTATCAAATAAGATATACAGAATAAATGACGTGAGATCCAAAAAAAAATAAACTTCCCACACAATTGGTATTAGAATTAATAAATAATCGCGTTGTTATAATTAAATGACATTAATTGACATATATGTAAATCTTTATAAACTTTTATATCGATATAAATATATCTCGTCATATTTTTTATTTTCTACAAAAATTTATTTTTAATATATTCATATATATTACTAAACTGAATATATAATTGTATTATACGATCAATTCTAAAGTAATTACCAAGTTTCAGCGTTTCTTGACAGAATATTTACAATCTCACGTCATATATTACTTGACTGGTATAAAGTCAATTTCTTAATCAAAAATAGATGGATAGGCTACAAATAATTAGGGTAAAATTGATGCTTTGTTAAAATAAATTTTAGTAATTAATAACTAATAATCATTATATCGCGTTTTCTATAAAATAAATTGCATAATAAAACCAAAATATTTCTTATTCTTTTTATTATATATTTATATTACTTCCTCGATTTTTATAATATTTAATCTTGGCTAAGTATATGAAAAAAAATAGGATATAAATAACACAAATTCTAACTAATTCATAGTTTTTCCCTATCTACAAAATTATTTTATTTTATTTTTGTAGCATAATATTTTACTCTTTCCTCTTTTGTTCGAGAAAAATAATACAAAAATAATTTTATAAAAAATCTAAATAAAAATTTTACATTTTCAAAATTATTACTTTAATTGTGATAGTATTACTTTACTTTATATTTTTTTGTGTTTCTCAAAAATTGTATTACTCTAATTGTAAATAGAATTAATCTACGTAACAAAATTTCGAAAATTTAACTTACTGTGTAATTTACTAATTTACTAACTTAAATTCGCGAAATAAAATTCTGATTCAATATAATATTTTATTTAGAATTTAAAAGTTTATATTAAAAATTTATTTATATCAAGAGACACGGTAGTGTCTCGCGCCAAGTACACGCGGAGCGAGACCGACCGTGACTCTTTTACGCGACGCGACGGGTTGCGAGTACCCGAGATGTTGAGATCTCGATAACGAGTGAACGGATCAAGTTCTAAGTAGGCTTGATCGATAGCTTGGGGTCCAATTAGGGGGGGGTTTCTCTCATAATATTCCGCTACGTGCCCTACGAGCGGAGATATTGCGACGCAAAGTCCAAATGTGAAAATTTATTTTTAAGATACGTATACTTCTTCTAACGCCGACGTTCTTGTATGATGACGTCATAATCAGAAACGTCCCTTTCACTTTTTCGACGCTGGCGGCGCAGGTATCGCCAGTTTCGATATCGCGCGCGTATTTCGAAATTAGGTCGATAGACTTATCGGTCAAAAGGAAGATTTCTATTTAGGTAAATTAGGTAGTATAATATATAATATATATTGTTGAGTCAACGGAAAAGAAGGTTCTCTACGCTTGGCAGAAAGTGCCGCTAGGGAATTTTTAAGTCGATTCTTATGAATCAAGCTTGAATTCGATGTCTAGGTATCCCAGGTTGCCGATGACAAGGTCCAGATAGTGCGCTTTATAGTTTTCGGTGTCCAGGTGTAATAATACGTTGAATTCGATGTCTACGTGTCCCAGGTTGCCGATGACGAGGTCCACATAGTGCGCTCCGTAGTTTTCGGTGTCTACGTGTATTAATACCTTGAATTCGATGTCCACATGTCCCAGGTTGCCGATGACAAGATCCAGATAGTGCGCTTCATAGTTTTCGGTGTCCAGGTGTAATAATACGTTGAATTCGATGTCTACGTGTCCCAGGTTGCCGATGACGAGGTCCACATAATGCGCTCCGTAGTTTTCGGTGTCTACATGTATTAATACCTTGAATTCGATGTCCACGTGTCCCAGGTTGCCGATGACAAGATCCAGATAGTGCGCTTTATAGTTTTCGGTGTCCAGGTGTAATCGTACGTTGAATTCGATGTCTAGGTGTCCCAGGTTGCCGATGACAAGGTCCACATAGTGCGCTTCGTAGTTTTCGGTGTCTACGTGTATTAATACCTTGAATTCGATGTCCACGTGTCCCAGGTTGCCGATGACGGGATCCAGATAGTGCGCTTCATAGTTTTCGGTGTCCAGGTGTAATCGTACGTTGAAATTGATGTCTAGGTGTCTCAGGTTGCTGATGACGAGGTCCAGATAGCGCGCTCCGTAGTTTTTGGTGTCTACGTGTATTAATACCTTGAATTTGATGTCCACGTGTCCCAGGTTGCTGATGACGGGATCCAGATAGTGCGCTTCATAATTTTTGGTGTCCAGGTGTAATCGTACGTTGAATTCGATGTCTAGGTGTCCCAGGTTGGCGATGACGAGGTCCACATAGTGCGCTTCGTAGTTTTTGGTGTCCAGGTGTAATAATACGTTGAATGCAATGTCTAGGTGTCCCAGGTTGCCGATGACAATGTCTAGATAGTGAGCTCCGTAGTTTTCGGTGTCTACGTGTATTAATACCTTGAATTCGATGTTTAGGTGTCCCAGGTTGCCGATGACGAGATCCACATAGTGCGCTCCGTAGTTGTCGGTGTCTACGTGTATTAATATTTTGAAATTGATGTCTAGGTGTTTCAGGTTGCTGATGACGAGGTCCAGATAGCGCGCTCCGTAGTTTTCGGTGTCTACGTGTATTAATACCTTGAATTCGATGTCCACGTGTCCCAGGTTGCCGATGACAAGATCCAGATAGTGCGCTTTATAGTTTTCGGTGTCCAGGTGTAATCGTACGTTGAATTCGATGTCTAGGTGTCCCAGGTTGCCGATGACAAGGTCCACATAGTGCGCTTCGTAGTTTTCGGTGTCTACGTGTATTAATACCTTGAATTCGATGTCCACGTGTCCCAGGTTGCCGATGACGGGATCCAGATAGTGCGCTTCATAGTTTTCGGTGTCCAGGTGTAATCGTACGTTGAATTCGATGTCTAGGTGTCCCAGGTTGCCGATGACGAGGTCCACATAGTGCGCTCCGTAGTTTTTGGTGTCTACGTGTATTAATACTTTGAATTTGATGTCCACGTGTCCCAGGTTGCTGATGACGGGATCCAGATAGTGCGCTTCATAGTTTTCGGTGTCCAGGTGTAATCGTACGTTGAATTCGATGTCTAGGTGTCCCAGGTTGGCGATGACAAAGTCCACATAGTGCGCTTCGTAGTTTTTGGTGTCCAGGTGTAATAATACGTTGAATGCAATATCTAGGTGTCCCAGGTTGCCGATGACAATGTCTAGATAGTGAGCTCCGTAGTTTTCGGTGTCTACGTGTATTAATACCTTGAATTCGATGTCTAGGTGTCCCAGGTTGCCGATGACGAGATCCATATAGTGCGCTCCGTAGTTGTCGGTGTCTACGTGTATTAATATTTTGAAATTGATGTCTAGGTGTCTCAGGTTGCTGATGACGAGATCCAGATAGCGCGCTCCGTAGTTTTCGGTGTCTAGATGTAATAATACCTTGAATTTGATGTCTACGTGTTTCAGGTTGCCGATGACGAGGTCCACATAGTGCGCTTTGTAGTTTTTGGTGTCTAGGTGTATTAATAACTTTAAATCTGAATGTAAGACACGTAGATATCGAATTCGAGGTATTAATACACGTAGACACCGAAAACTACGGAGCGCACTATGTGGACTTCGTCATCGGAAACGTGGGACACCTAGACATCGAATTCAACGTATTGTTATACCTGGACACCGAAAACTATAGAACGCACTATCTGGAACCCGACATCAGCAACCTGGAACACGTGGACATCGAATTCAAGGTATTAATACACCTGAATACCGAAAACTATGAAGCGCACTATGTGAACCTCGTCATCGGCAACCTGGGACACCTAGACATCAAATTCAAGCTTGATTCATAAGAATCGACTTAAAAATTCCCTAGCGGCAGAATCAAGAGACACGGTAGTGTCTCGCGCCAAGTACACGCGGAGCGAGACCGACCGTGACTCTTTTACGCGACGCGACGGGTTGCGAGTACCCGAGATGTTGAGATCTCAATAACGAGTGAACGGATCAAGTTCTAAGTAGGCTTGATCGATAGCTTACGAGCGGAGATATTGCGACGCAAAGTCCAAATGTGAAAATTTTTTATTAAGATACTTCTTTTTCTATCTACTTCTAACGCCGACGTCTTATATGACACTACAAAAAGGCGTGATATCCGTACAAAATTACCTTTTTCAAAAAAAAGGTAAAAAAATGCGCCAAGTACACGCATAGTAGTATATATGTATTATGTTGTTACCTCGAAAAAAACAAAGTGGTAGTATTATACCTCGAAATAACACCCTGTACATATTGTTTATACAATGCGTAATACTACAAAAAGGCGTGATATCTGTACAAAATTACCTTTTTCAAAAAAAAGGTAAAGAAAGGCGCCAAGTACACGCATAGTAGTGTATATGTTGTTACCTCGAAAAAAAAAACAGTGGTAGTATTATACCTTAAAAAAATCTAAGTAACAAGTGGTAGACGAAATCTTTGTATCTTGAAAAATCTCGAAAAAACCTAAACAGTAGTATCTTCACCTCGAAAAAAAAAAACAAAGTAGTAGTATTATACCTCGAAAAAACCTAAGTAACAAGTGGTGGACGTAATCTTTGTATCTCCAAAAATCTCGAAAAAACCTAAGCAGTATTATTTTTATTTCCAAAAAATTATTACTCAAGTGATACACATCACAAAATTACGTTACCTTATCAAAAAATGAGTCGCGCTTCAAGTGATCTATTATTACAATTACAAAAAAGAAATGATATCTCTTTTTAAATTACAGCGCCAATTACAGAGAACATATATTTTTCGAGATACAAAGATTACGTCTACCACTTGTTACTTAGGTTTTTTCGAGGTATAATATTACTACTGCTTTTCTTCGATTAGAATAAAAAATTGAATCATGAAGAATTACACAGAGGTAACAGTACAAAATACAAATATTTTATTAAAATATTTAAACCCAACAAGGGAATACAAGGTATTTAAATACAAAGTTTAGATATGTATTTTAAAAGATTTAATCGCATCGCAAAGAATTACAGAGGTAACAGTACAAAAAATAAAAATATTTTATTAAAATACATAAATTTTTCTTGTCAAAAAACTTGGCGCTGCTAGAGAGAGAGAGAGAGAGAGAGAGAGAGAGAGAGAGAGAGACCTTTTACAAATGTAGATATTTTGAAGTCTAGCAGCGCCAAGTTTTTTGACAAGAAAAATTTATGTATTTTAATAAAATATTTTTATTTTTTGTACTGTTACCTCTGTAATTCTTTGCGATGCGATTAAATCTTTTAAAATACATATCTAAACTTTGTATTTAAATACCTTGTATTCCCTTGTTGGGTTTAAATATTTTAATAAAATATTTGTATTTTGTACTGTTACCTCTGTGTAATTCTTCATGATTCAATTTTTTATTCTAATCGAAGAAAAGCAGTAGTAATATTATACCTCGAAAAAACCTAAGTAACAAGTGGTAGACGTAATCTTTGTATCTCGAAAAATATATGTTCTCTGTAATTGGCGCTGTAATTTAAAAAAGAGATATCATTTCTTTTTTGTAATTGTAATAATAGATCACTTGAAGCGCGACTCATTTTTTGATAAGGTAACGTAATTTTGTGATGTGTATCACTTGAGTAATAATTTTTTGGAAATAAAAATAATACTGCTTAGGTTTTTTCGAGATTTTTGGAGATACAAAGATTACGTCCACCACTTGTTACTTAGGTTTTTTCGAGGTATAATACTACTACTTTGTTTTTTTTTTCGAGGTGAAGATACTACTAACGCGAAGGTTTGTCAACGTAATTCGACGATAATGAGCTCTTTGCGAACTCTATGTGTGCGAAGTGTGATAGTATTTCCTCAAGCACATTCGCACAATAATAAACAAGTGACCAAGATTAAATATTTGCCGTAATTAGTTTTAGCCCATCCATTTTAAGGCAACGTATCTACGAAATGTAATAAATTTATACTACAATTTATTGTCATAATTCGACATGCATCGAGATATATTTGCTCTATATTTTATTAATCGTAGATTCGTTACCTCAGTAAAAAAAAGAAAATCAGACTCACCAATTAACCCGATGCGCAACAGGCGGAGTTATTCACGTAGCTACGATGATACTGTAACATACAAACATAAAATTCAAATTAAAGAAGCGTTCAAAATGATCAATATTTCAAAAGATAATTCTTACGCGCCTCTAATTCGTTTTTCAATACATTTCAATATATATATATAATATTTAGCAATACAATTATCTATAATATTTACCGAAAAAGATCTTTACAAGTGTAAAATTTTAGATAATTTCTCTTTCTCTAATTATTTTTAACTTATCGAGATAAAACAATCTAAATAAGTGGAAAAGAATTATTATGCAGATAAGAGATGATACTCACCCCAAGGTTGCTCCGCCGGGGCCCGATGTCTCTCTCAGACCTCCTCCTCCTCTCAGAACGTCAGGCCTCCTCCTCTCACCGCACAGGACACTCGCGAGAAATACTCGCGGATAATAAACAACAATCCGCGCGTGGACTAATTTCGGTAAAAGTCTTTCTCGCGCGATACTGTACGGCACTCCCGTTTAAAAAAGTCCTTTAGTCCGATTACTTGAACGGCACTCCCGAAGCAAACGCGACAAACCGGCTGCGGTTCGTTCATTTAATTAAATCGGCGGACGAGGGTATACGTTAGCTTCCCCGTCTTTGGATTTTTATCCAAGCAGAACAAGAGTTTTGCTTGGATAAAATCCTCGTACTGGGTACTGGGCCTTCCCACCTCGCCAAGGTTGTACCGTACCCATGGGAAGGAAGTATAATACTTTACTGTGTGCGATATAAAAGCTGGTATAACATAAAATCAAGTTATCGATTTTCTAACATAGATTGATAGATTTTTCGTACAAATTTGAAAGAATCGCGACGCCGATTGCCTCATTCGTTCCGCGTTTCATCATTGCGTTGCAGTCGCGTTAATAGCGATGAAATGTTCGAAGATCTTGACGCGAGATACTACGCGAATCATGTGGACGGTTAGTAAAGACACGCAGTTGATTAAACAAAACCACAATTAAGATTAAATACCGTATGCACATTACGGTAACCGTAAATCTCGCGAATGTAAGTACTATATTAATATGCTTTGCACAACGAGGAGTCGCGACTGTGGTCCGTCCAACTTATACGCGGCACGAAATACACGAAAATAAGAAATGAACGAGCGTTGTATCGCAGCGTGCTATTACTTGAATCACTTACTATGAATCACGATCACGATACGATTTCACGATTGTCACTCGGCCCTCTTTCCGCTCTTCGAAAAGAATCGGGTCGGGGATAATCGCACAATTCCGACACAGCGCGTTCAAAGCACGACACGAGATATGCCGCGTAAATGAATGTCACATTCGAGAATCCATCAGGCATATATGGCGGGGCGGGACGGAGCGATTATCGCCCGCGAATATCACAAACTGCAAATCACTCACAATTGCCTTTCACGTACAGTCGCCGTCAATGATTCCTTTCCTGGGATAAGGGGGGAACATAAGAATACCTCAGGAAAGGAATCAT
Organism: Temnothorax longispinosus; assembly: GCF_030848805.1. Lineage (NCBI taxonomy): Eukaryota > Metazoa > Arthropoda > Insecta > Hymenoptera > Formicidae > Temnothorax > Temnothorax longispinosus. The sequence goes on from NC_092360.1 coordinate 5,131,758, forward strand.
TGGCGGCGACTGGTACACTTCGCCTCGACGTCTCCGCCTCGAGCGACCGATTCGCCGGATTCGCGCGACACATTCATTCACGACCCTTGATACACTATTGCAAATTGCAAATTATCGAGCGCGTCGTTGATTATTCCCGCGGAACGAGGAGCAGGAATGCCAATCACATGAACGAGCGCGTTTCGAATAACAGCACCCACATGTGCTGCAGCGACACGCGCGGAGCACAAACACTTGACACTTCACACCTGTCCGAAATTCATCGAGAGAATGATTGAGTAACATCCGCAGGTAACGGTATTCCGAGCGTCGACGAAAATAAGTAGCAAGGCCGTCTCGCCGATGGAAACAATCGTCCGTGCGCCGACTTCGAACGTATATACGCTGCTCCGAAATCGACGGATTTATTTAACCGATTCAACGGTCGCGCGGATCGCGCCGCTGCCGCCGCTGGTACGGACTCACCACGGACTGTTAAGTCTGTGAGACTGTGCGATGCCTAGTACGCCGCCGCATCGAGCCGCCGCGAGCGCGGCCGAACGTGATTGGCCGGACTCGGGGGCTCGACTCGCGAGCCCCCGAGTCCGGCCAATTATATCTATCACGAATTATAAAACATTCTCTGTTGCTTGTTCCCCAAATATTATTCGTTTTGCTTACAAAATTTTCCATAAAGGCCTGTTGTCTCGTATTCGGATTTTTAAATTGATAGGAGATACATATCTTTTATTTCAACTAACCCAGACAACAAACATGTCCAAAAGCGGGACATATAAGATTTTAAAGACATATTTTAAATGTCTTACAAAAAGATAGCTAAAAGGTCTTTATTTTCCGATTTTGGACATTATCGTTGTGCTGTCTGGAAAGTGTGAAAGTGAAAGAAGAAAAAAATGAGAGAGGGAGAAAGAGCTATTAGATATTTAATATATAATATATATAAAATAATTAAGTTAATATTTATCGATACATATAAGATATAAATAATCTCGATTGTAATTGGTTGAAGATTAGTTTAATATTTATATCTTACATGTATCGATAAATATTAATAACTTATTTCATATATTTTTATTATATATTAAATATTTGCAGATGTAGCACGGACGCGCAACAAAATGATGTTTTATCGGCAGTGTCGGAAAGTGAACATGGCTACGTAGTAAATGGATGTACTGGCGCTAGTGTACAGAGGCTTTCGACAGTCCCACGAAAAAGGCCGGGATGGCCTCTCTCGTCTCAGGCTTTTCTCTGGTAAGTACGGCTGAAAATAATTTCGGAACGAATTTTTCTTATCGTGTTGAAAACAGCGTACACTTTGAGAATAACCTTAATGTCACTTGACTTTTAATAAAAATAATAATGAAAGTTTGGTTGAATCTTGTTCAAGGATTACAAGAGACAGAAGAAACAGATTTAATTTGTCAATGAAACCAGGATATTCGGAACGCTAATTGCAAGATTGGTGAAAACGATATTTATTAACGGTAATTGATATTTAATATACACGTAAGTTATTTCATATAAAATAGACAATATGTTTTTTTTTAATAATTGATTATATTTTTTAAATTATACATCTTTTTATATTTATTTCTCCAGCAATGAAGAAATGTTTGTACATCAATAACTTCAATCTTCGATGTTCTGCTTTCAGATAAAACCTCTTTGTCCTACGTACACTACAATTATTAAGTTTTGTGTTGATAATCACATATTACGAAATGGATAAAAACATAGATGTTTTATCAGAAGAAATTGACGAGTTGATGTTACGTAAATTAGAATTAATAGAGGAAAAAGTCCGTGGAAATATTCAAATGGAAACTTTGCTGAAGGATGGTCACATTGAATTGGCAAAAGCGAAATATATTCGTGGAAAGGAGAATATCAGTATGTTACAGGTTCCAAACAAAGAAGATACAGTGACGTCCTTGTTTGATTTGGAAACTAAAACAACAGATGAAGATAATGATACTGTACCATGTTTTGACATCAGTTTTAAAAAGTTAAGCGATGACGCAGATGGACCAGGGGATCCTATAAAATGGTTCGGCGTACTAGTCCCGCAAAACTTGAGGAACAGTCAGAAACGTTTCCAGGAATCCATCTATCATGCAACGAAGATAGCAAATGTACAGGCAGAGCTCATTTCTGTACTTTCCAAGCTTAAGACATTGTGTATCCAAAAAGATAGTTTATGTTCTCCAAATGGTATTAAAACTTAATCAATGAACAAAGATAAACAATGATTTTTAGAAATTTTGTTATATAATAAGAATTTAATTCTAAATCATATACAAATCTCATTCGGGCCATAATAAGAACATTTTTTAATGCGTAATATATTAGATATCTTAGTAATATATCAGAAATAAAAAGTTGTAAAACATCTATTATTCTAATATATAAAATATATATGTAGACATAATATAGATACATATGTAGGATTTTGTTTATAATTCTTCACATTTTTTAATTACGCTATTATACAAAAGTTCTAAAAATTATTTAAAAACTTGATTTATTGATTTATTTCATTACATTGTTAAAAGACAAATATAAATATGCAGAATTTTAATTATAAGCACATGCAATTAAATCTGATCAATCAAAATATAAAAAGGTCGTGTGAACTTCATTGTATTTGTATATAGATCAAGTGAGAATAAAATTTATATATATAATTAATATAATAAATTGGTTACAAAGATAACTTTTGATAATTTCGGTGGAAGCGATACATTTTTCCCCAATACTATATTCTACTATTCACACAGTCACACTGCGTCCGATATCCAATAGAAAAGTTCGTTTTCTAGAGATTTTGCTAGAGTCTTTAAAAAACGAATTCCCCTATCGGATATCGAGCCTCATTGGACGTCGGACAAAATGTGAATCTTCCCTAACCGTAATTCACGTTTTCTCCACTAGAGGTCATGTTCGTCAACTTAACGGTTAGAAAGGGGCGAGTGGGGCGACTTTCAAAACTCCAAACTCCGACGAGGACGGCGTACGACCGGTACGACGCGTGCGGTTGCTCGTACGGATTTAACGTTTCATTGAACCGTTTTTGTGTACTATCGTCGACGACGCGACGAACGAAACGCTAAGTGTTGCAGGCCGGTGACATGTCAGCAAAATAGCAGTTTAGAAGCAACGAAATACAGAAAAAGCAACAAAATAAGCACAAGAATGACGTCGTTGTCACTTTTAGCTACATATGACGAGCTGGTGAGATGTACGAACGTCTTGGTAAATGGATCCTGCGAGGAAGGTTCGTTAATAGTTATATATATATAATCAATATTATCCTAGGCTTGTTACTCATTTCGTTAGTTTTTCGCAATAGTCTTGGTAGAATTTTCTACAATTATAGATGTATCATAGATATGAACATGTTGCTTCAATATTGCTTTGCACAGAATTCCTGCAATTCGCTGAAAGTCAAGAGGAGATGAGACAGAAATGGCTGGAGTCGGTACAAGAATGTCAACGACTTCATTCGGCTTTGGACAAGGCTCATAACGAAATTGCGGATTTCGATAGAAAACTGCGTCATGCAAGAAGAAACTTGGAAGAGGAGAACCGCAAGCGTCGTGCAGCTGAGGAACAGAGAGATCTTTTGGTAGCTGATGCTTCTTTTATTTCTAAAAGATATTTTAGCTGTAATAATCAAGTCAAATTATTCATATCTATATCGTTTTCCAGGAAAAACAAATTGCTACAGCCAGGGATTTCCTGTTTAATGACAAAGGGAAAAATATAAATGATGAAACAAGAGAGAAATTGCAATTTCTTAATAACACTTCATTGAATCGTCAAAGTAGCATGCATACTCAAGACATGCCTTTCGACAAGTAAGTAAAGCATTTTAGTACTTGAAGACTGATAACTATGGATCTATTTTCTATTGCTAGTGCAACCAGTTCAGCAATAGAAAACAGATCCTATATTGGATTATGTGATAATATCGTACTATTTGTATTTTAGGCTTAACACGATAGCGGAATTGAATTCCACTGGCTCGTTATTGAGTGACCTGAACTGCCTATCGAGATCAGAAGATGACTTGGAGATCAGCAATATTTTGCAAAAGCAGAAAAAACGAGAGTGGAAAGAGCATCGCCCCAGTAGCGAATATTCCAAGAAGCATCGTCGCAGCGCATTGCACAAAGCTACTGAATTAAACCCTTCTGATAGAATAGTAGCGACTACTACCGTAGTTATGCCAAAGGATGGTACAATTACTGCATCGTCCACGATTGAGGCTATACCCGGTGATGAAAACGCAGATCCCCAGATACCCTTACACAATTCACGCAAGCGGCGTAAGAGTAGTACGGAACATAACAAATCAAAATTGTCGCACATCGATGTTAACGAAATGCCAATCGATATAGCGGTACGTTATTAAATCATGTAATTGAATTATTCTACATTTGAAATATATGTGCAGAATTTTATAGGAAATAATTTTCTTCTTTTTAGCCATCAGCACCAAAGGCTGATATTCTCACATCGACTTCAGACTCGGAGGATGTCTGTAAACCAAGTCCAAATATTGGTGGCTATACCATGAATACAAAAATGTCGAGGAATCATAATTTTATAGCCAAAAATATTTATGGCAAAACGGAAATGTGCACAGCTTGTGGAAAAAAGTAAGCTTATTCCTCTATTATGTGAACATATTAAAGCTTGTATTGCTTACAATTAAATTGATAAGATTGAGTTATGGATATAAAGAAAAATCTTAATGCCTTTTAATTTATTAATAGAATCCGATGGGGAAAGCCCATGCAGAAGTGCAGAGATTGTAGAGCTACGGCTCATATTGAGTGCAAAAATTCAGTACCACTACCATGTATCCCAACGGGAAATACGCCTACGTTACGCGGCGTAAGTACCATTATTATAATTTCCACGTCAATAAAACATTTTTGCGTCAATATATCTTCACTAAATGCTATTTTCATGTATAGAGCACTATAGCTGATTATACACCTATGACATCACCTATGGTACCTTCCATAGTAGTTCACTGCATAAACGAGGTTGAATTACGTGGAATGAACGAGCAAGGATTATACAGAGTGAACGGAGCAGCCGCAGATGTCAGGAGTCTTAAAGATAAATTCCTAAAAAACAAAGGGGCTCCGAATCTTTCTAACGTCGATATTGCGACTATCTGCTCTACTTTGAAAGATTTTCTCAGGTACATCACCTGAAATATGCATCGTACATAAAGGGATGCAGTATATGTATTTACTTAAATTTTTATTTTATAGATCCTTAGAGCCACTGATCACCGTCGGTTTGAGGAAAGACTTCACACGCGCGACACAACTTGAGGACAAACAGGACGCTGACGCCGCTCTTTATCAAGCAATATCAGAACTACCGCAACCAAACCGAGATACTCTGGCCTTTTTGATGTTACATTTACAGAGAGTATCGAGTAGCGCTGAATGTAAGATGCCCATCAGTAATCTCGCCAAGGTCTTTGCACCAACCTTAGTCGGTTTCAACTCGCAGGAACCATCTCTAAACGAAATTAAACCTCAAGTTGCGGTAAGAGAAACTTTTGATGATGTGACATAGCTGATATGGGAAATAATAATGTAATGTATGTAATTATGTTCTAGATAGTGGAGAGTTTACTTCAAATTCCATCTGATTATTGGGCAACTTACGTGAACCCTACAAACTTGAATGGCATTAACACTCCGAAAACGGGAGAATTAAAACATACGCCATCCGTAGAGTCACTTCTCAAGCGTAGTATCTCCCGGGGTTTTTTCAATACACCTCTCAGTTCTAGGTAAATAACGCATAAATTGCATCTTGTCTATATATAGCCTGTATTTTCTTTATTTCACATTTCACTTTTATTTACAGCCGCTCTTTTGTGAGGAGAAACAAGAAATATTTTGCTACACCACCCTCTAAAATAGGATACTAATAAGCAAAATTTTTGCTATACTATAATAACAACTTATGATTGCACACAGAAACATTTAGCCTGATATTTAATGTGCTTATATGTATTCTTTTGTAAATATATCGACATACAATAAATGTTTCGATTTAAATTTATTTCCTAAAATGTCGACATCCGCTACCACAAGTATCCTACATACTTATGTGTATACCCTGCTAAGTGCTACGGCGAAGCAGATCGGCAGGCAGATGCCGCATTATTTGAGGTTGAGATCGGCCGACGGTATAATCCTTCAAATTGAATTGCGAATATTAGTGATTGTATGAATTTACGTACGCACATTTTTATACAGCAAGTTCAGGACAAAATCTAGTTTCGAAAATAATTATCCGTATCACTTCTAAAGTCGAAACGAATATACGGCGAAATGAACGCACGTTCTTTATTAAGGTTATGTTCCACCGTCAGAAACGTTAATGTTTATAAACGCAGATTTTACTGCAGCAGAAATGTATTGGAACTTCATGAGAGGGGCATGTACGAGGATATATTTCCCGATACTAGTACGTAAGTATACAAAATTATCTTACGCTGTGCAACTTGATATTATAAGAATTGTTTACGTTATCACCTTCTGATATTTATAAGTATTATACATCAATTCATATACATCTTTTCAGAAATGAAATAGTAGATTTACTGAAAAAGTCATCCCAATGCGTCTATGCTGGCTTCGATCCAACAGCAGATAGTTTACATGTCGGCAATCTACTCGTCCTGATGAATCTCCTGCATTGGCAAAGAGCGGGACATCAAGTTATAGCCTTAGTAGGAGGAGCTACAGGTTTGATAGGTGATCCTAGTCATAGGAAATCTGAACGCGTCGAAATGGAAAGGCATTTAATCGAGGAGAACATCAAATGCATCGCAAAGAACATAGAGACCATATTTAACAATCACAAGGATTACTTTTGGAAAAACAAGGAAACGAAGCTGAAACCTCTAATTATAATAAACAATTTGGACTGGTACACAAACGTAAACGTCATTGAATTTGTCAGAAGTATTGGAAAGTATTTTCGAATGGGCACAATGCTGGGCAGATCTTCCGTCCAGTCGCGATTGAACTCCGACGTAGGGATGAGTTTCACTGAATTCACGTATCAAGTATTCCAAGCGTATGATTGGCTTCAGTTGATGAAAAATTACAAGTGTCGCTTCCAAATTGGCGGCAGTGACCAAATGGGTAATATCATGTCTGGATACGACCTGATCACAAAAAGTCTGAGAAAAGAAGTTTACGGCCTAACGTTGCCGCTTATAACAGCTGAAGGTGGAAAGAAATTTGGAAAGTCTCTTTTGAACGCGGTATGGCTGTCTCCGACAAAATCCTCGAGCTTCCAGCTGTATCAGTATTTCATCAGAACCAAAGATTCCGACGTCGAAAAATTCTTAAAACTATTCACATTTATACCGTTGAATAAAATTACTGAAATTGTGAACGGTCATATGAACGATCCGGAACAGAGAAGGGCACAAAAATTATTAGCGGAGCAAGTTACGCTTTTAGCACACGGAGGTAATTTTTATTAAAAAATTATTGTTATTATTTACTTATTATTTACCGCATTTAACTTCTTACAGAGGATGGATTGCTGGCCGCAAAGCGCGCTTCTGCAGCATTGTATGATAAATCAATTGAATCATTTGTAAGATTAAATGCATCGGAACTAACAGATGTGTTCGAAGGCGCAACCATAGTAGAGATCTTATCTGAGCCCGGGATCACCGTGTACGAGCTAGCAAAGAAGGCAAAATGCTTTAAAACCGATCACGATGCTGAACGAATCATAACAGCGGGCGGATTTTATGTAAATCATCAAAAAATTACTAATTTAAATGAAGTAATTGTACCTGGCATCCATATACTAAGTAATAATATATCATTGCTCAGAGTTGGTAAAAAGACGTATCACATAGTTCGATGGCAATGATAAAAAAAAACCACTGTACAGTTGTATAATAAACAAAATGCATTTTACTACTCAGAGAATTTATATAACAATGATTATATAAATGCAACAGTCCCTTCCTTTGATATACAGGAATACGGAAAGACTTATTAGATCATTTGCAATAACTGTACAATATATTTTTATATTTGTTGCTTTGTATACATAAATGTACATGTATGCATTTGTGAGGTTCCTAATTATATATATCCCACATAGATATATAGCCACCTTTGCCAGTCGCTGCCATTAAACACTTGGTATCGTAAGCTTCGACTTTACATTGCGAATAAACAATGTCGTATATACTTGCTCTGTGTTCTTTTAATATCGCAAGTGGCCGTAATTTCTTCCAAGAGAACAACATCAAACGTCCGTCCCAACAGCCAGCTGTGACAATCTTTTTGTCCGGTCTTACAGAAAGAGTGGCTATGCCAGAAACATGCTCCAAGAGTCTCGTAGATTTGTGAGATAAAGTATGATTCGGTGACATTTCGAAAGTCTAAAAATTTTTATAAATATAACTTATCAATATCAGAGTGATACACATTTTTTTCTAGACAGTAGAGTTACGCACCTCCAATTTCTCTGACGCGCTACCAAGAATGCCTTGCATCAAGGAGGCGTCAAAATTGAAAGTCATTGGATATTGTTCCACGGTGAGAGAACTGAGGACATCGTTCTTCCTCATGTCCCACAACAATAATTTCCCGCCCTCGTAAGCAACTAGAATCAAGCCATTCGTATCCACCAACGGTTTCATCGCCATTACCATACCTAATTTGTCATTGTAGGACAGTTTGGACGGGTCTAATGTTGACTCCACTTTGAACGTTTTCAATGATAATATCCCTACTGTGGAATTGTCAAGTGGAATCAACACTGCATCCTTCTCAGATAACAATTGAGACCTGTGATACAAAAAAAATGTTGATATTAACTTTAATAGACTTGTTTATCAATATATTTACAACCGATTTACTTGTTAATATACCTGCAAAAACTGCAAAATTCATAATTGGTGCTTTTGTCTAATATCCACTTTGATTCACTTATTTTGTACACATCAATCACTCCGTGTCTTCGTTGTACTATTAAATCAGTCTCATTAGTTGTATGTAAATTAAAGCATGGACTCCATCCATCTGACAATTGATATTTTATCCTGTTCGTCTGCAACATAATAAAACAGTTTTAATTCTTTTAACAAATCTCAACATTCTTTTCTGCGTATAAATTTATGTCACGAATACAGTACTTCTCTCTCTTTCTCTCTCTCACACAGTGTGTATAAATTTTTATTAATTAAATTCAATTAAACTATTACGATTTACTAAGAAGAACAACCGTTTACTTTTAAATCCCAAATGTGAACTGTGCCCTTTCCATCGCCAGCGTAGAGATGCTCGACATCAGAATTAATCGAGAACAACAAACTGTGAACGTCCTCATCCATGTCGCCGCGCAGCAGAAATTTCGGATCCGGGGGTCTCGACATCGTTGCGGCTTTGTTTCTTTCATCAAAATATCACATGGGATACAAAATCCGAGACTACAATATATCAAACGATAACACAACGCATCTATATACAATATAGATATAACATGTCTGCATTTAGGTTATGTCATCATTGTTCTAGCGATAAAAAGTTTCTCAATCCGCTGAATCCGCTCTTGAATCATCGCATCGGAAATATAAAATAAAATCGACTCCTTTTCCGCGTTGTTCTTTGTTTCTCTCCACCGCGATTCGCCGCGGTTGCAATTGAGACTTTTCACAGCACCTAGACCTAAACACTTGTCAGGGCGTCGTAGTCGCCATTTGAAGCTGTCATTTGTGGAATTCAATAAAAGAGACGACCTGTGTGATGTGTCTCGGTGCGCCGAGGCCGCCGAGAGAGCAGCTTCTTCGATTAAAAGTGACCCTGTGATAACCACAAAAATGTTTTATTAGACAAAATTATCTCTCTTTAGCATTGTGTGCTATTCAACAGCGACGAGATGCAGGATCTATATTTTTTTAGCGCCGCAGTGTCGGCGATCATTGTTTTCCTTATCACGTTTATCGTGGTTGTATTTAATAGGTAAATGACATATTTGCCAATAATATGTATGAATTATATATATGAGATTTACTCTATTACTCTACTCTTTTTGCAGCATTGCGTGGGTGTTCGTTGTAGCCAGTATTTACGTGATTGCCAGTCTTTACGCCGTTCAGCTGGTGCAATGCGTCGACAGTTTGCTGACGAGGTTCAATATAAACGACAAGTTTACCACGAGATACGAAGTTAAGGATTCGTGCAGTGTCTGCAGCAAGAACACCTGTAAAAGGCATAAATTGCTGCCGCATTCAACCAAGGTCAAAGTACCGAAGGACTTTGACCACGCATTGGAGCAAGTAATTAATTGTCACACATCTTACCGTCTCACACAAATTTTATTCTTTATTTGTCGGCAAGAGACACGTGAATGTATTTATTTTGTAGCTTCTGGAGGAGGTTCTGCAAATTTACGTCTGCACATGGTACTCGGATTTCTCGGCGAACGAGGCTTTCGTACAACAGTTACGTTTAGCTATAACAACAGCGGCGAAGAATATCGCCATTCGATTATTACGTGCAAACACAGCGACCATCGCCTTCGACGGCTTGATTCCCCTGGCCATACAACACGCTCAAGATTGGAATGCACTGCTCAAAATGTCCAAGTCTGAAGTGAAAACGCCTCAAGATTACATCGGAAATTGCTTGAGCTCCAAAATTCATCCAGCTGCCTATTCAAGGGAAGCTGAGTTGAATTATTTACGGGGATTAGTCACCGCGCTGCTACCGCACTTATTACCCGCCATACATGTCTCGACAAACAATAAGGTGATATTACGTTCTTTCAAAATTCACTCCAGCTTTTGCATTTACTGTATACTTATGTATTTGAGACATTTATGATATAAAAAAATAATTGTGTCATACGCTTCTTTCAATTCATGTGTACTTCTAGGTGATACTTCGAGAAATTTTAGCAAATTGGGTGCTCTTACCGGCAATTGATGCGCTCGCGGATCCAGAAAATATAAATATGCTAGTGACATTATCCACTCACCGTGACACTACTCTATCTAACGCTGCAGAGAGCATTAGCGTACCGATATTGCAATCTTGGGTGACAAATCCAGCGATGCATTCACATATCACGCACAGTTGCTTCAAACCATCTTTAAATGAAATCCTGAATGATCCTGAGCTATTATATATGTTTATGCAGCACATCAAAGAATCAGGACCCATGAATCTTTTCCAATTTTGTTTAGATATTGGTACATATAAAACTTTTGACAATCTAATCTAATATACATTTTTTAATAACTTATAATTTACATTATTTAATTTTAGACGATCTCAGTAAACGTATGTTAAATCCGGAAATGTCGACTAGTGCTGAAAAAAGCTTATACACAGATGTTCGAAATATGTACACGGTATATCTTGATCCTGATGGCTCAGAATATTTATATTTACCGTTGCATATATCGAAAGGCATACGACAAAGTGAGCAATTTGTAAATAAATAATTTCATTTTCAAATACTATTATACGGATTATACATATATACTTGTTTGTTTCCAGTACTGGAAGGTGGGCCAGAAAAAATTCAAGAACTGAGGACATCACGGCCCTTTTATCAAGCTCATCAAGAAGCACACGCGCTCCTAGAAAGTACTTGTCTACCATCATTTCATCATAGTTACCAAGTAAAAGACATTTTATGATTTATCTTTATTTATTTTCCATATTATTTTCAATATTTTAAATCCTGATATATTAAATCTAATAATGAAATTTTACATTCTAATAATGTCTTTACTTATTGTGTGTTTTAGTTATATAAACTCTTGTGCGGTCACTTGTCAGAACAAACAAAAGCTACTGCAGCAGCTAAGTAAGTAAACTCCTAAGATGTACATACCTTTTTAAACTCATCATACATTTTAATCCTGTTATTTTATTTCGCGATTGATTACTTTTTTATTATATGTCTCAGTTATAGTTATAATTACCACGTATAATAAACCAGAAAAAATGGCAGTTTTCTAATAGCATTCTTTTTAACGAATAAAAATTAAATGGATGTTACATCTTGTAAATTAGACATAACTTATACGTGTTAGTTCTTAATAAAATTTGCACAATTATAGTAATTGTATAAACACGTATATTCGCTTACAGTAGTGCGAGTGGAGGTACATCTACTCCTATGCGATTCAATAATCAACTACAAGGCAAGGTCGATGGTGTTTTACGCCCAACTACGATCGACGGTACGCCGTTTCAACTGCATGACGCCTACCCGGTCGAAGAAGTAGATTGCACGGCTCGAGCGTATAACGAAATCAAAGGCTTCGGCGATAAGAGTCATCGCGACTTAACGACGTGGCGAGTCGCCGTCCCACACGTGGACGGCGGTGGCACGCAACCGGTGTACATGATTGCCGTTCACAGCGTAGCGGAGGCTAAATCGTGGACGGTCTTGCGGCAGGATCAAGATTTCTATACGCTGCGAACGCGACTCGCCGAATTCCACGGTGACAAGGAATTGAATGACTCGCCGTTACCGTCGCGCAAAAATCCACACTTGTCCCTCACGGCTAACCGTCAACGTTACGAGGAATTTCTGCAGAAGTTGTTGTCCAAACCGATGCTGAGAAGCAGCGAGCTCCTCTACACCTTCCTCACGACGCCGAACTTGAAACCGTATTTCGCAAACTATAGCACACCTGACATTGGCATTCTGTATCAGAGCATGGCTTACAAATTGCGGAAAGAGAAGGGGCAACATCTCGATAAATTTATGAGCACTTTCTTGGCGTCCACGAACACGAAATACGAGCACATGGATATGGGTGTCGAGCCGTCGAGCGAGCATCTCGGCGAAACGGAGAGCAAAGGTAGAAAGTTGATAGACGAGGTATTCGGCAATAATTTAAATCTTCCAGTTACTTTCCAAAATTTGCCGTGCAGTCTACCGCAGCGGGATCACATGAAAGGTGCAAGTTTATGCATCGTTGAAGCTCGTAAGTCTAAAATTTATATTTTTCAAGTGCGTTCACGCAATTATTTATGACGATTGTTAAAAATGATGTCATTACGTTGCAGTTGATGGTCTGCTAACTGTACCTCCGATTATTTCGCGACTTTTCTGGATGTTTGCCTTTTTATCGCGTAAAAGACTAGATCCTATTGTGAATGCGGTGTTCTACAACACTCTAGTTAAGCTTCTGAGTGGTGGCCGCGCTTCCATCGTCGTCAAGCTTCTGCACGCGAAAATAGTGGGCAAAAATTACATGAAGGACTTTCCTTCGCAAGGAAAAGGTCGAAATTACTACGAAACGGCGAAGGAGGGGCTACATTCCTTGTGGTGGTTAATGGGATTTTCCAAGCCTTGGAACAATCTCATGGATTCTCTCTTAGACCCTTTACAAAACGCGCCATTCAATAAGCATCTGGCGTATCTTTTACTAGATCACCTCCTAGTGAATCTTTTTCCAGAAGTGACTGCATAATGTCACTCATTAACGATTATAAAAACGAATAGTTGTATATAATATTAATTCTATAAAGCTATTTGCATATATATACAATATAAATATTTCTTGTACATATAACATAATAATTTTGTAAATAAAAATTCTTATCGAGATCTGAATAAAAAAATATATGGAGACGAAAACGAGAGAGTAAAGCATTCTTGCACGATGAAAAGAAAAATAATAAGTGTAATACATAAGTAATAAAATTCATTTGGATGAATCACTCAAATGAATCGCACATTTTTGTATGATAAGAAGAAAATAGCGATAAGAGTACTAACAAGTAAAATTCATTGTAATAAACTTGTTGAAAATATACCTACAAACGTAGACTCAGAAATCGCAAAAGTACTAGAAGGAACTGCACGACGATAATTTCATGAAAAAAAGTGGAAAATATTAATTCAGAGATCTTATTATATATTTTTTTATTTCAAATAAAATGCTTTAAATAATAAAATAAATGTTGCATTTAAATTTCTGCAATTTCGTCGTTTGAAACGTATAGTTATTCAATCATAATTATATTCGTGTTTGTACAGCTTTAAATATATGATTACTGTGCAGGACATATATACATATACATACATAGTTTATTACATAAATTTGTCAAAGTATAATAATATTAATATATTGTACAAAATAATACGTACACGGAGATATATAGATATGTCACTGGGCCGAGCCCGCGCTTTTAAAAGTCACATGACATGCAGCATACTCCGATCACGTGAAACACTTGTATATAAGCCGCGACCGATTTGCCCGCAATTGGAATTCTTACCGGTTTATCCTTTAGTTATCGTTGAAACGTCGAGGAAAGTAATGTTCAGTTAGGGTGTTCGAGCAGCACGGAAGAGGAATCAAGCTATCCGACAGGTAAAGAATTTACATTCTGTTCTGTTTCGCAGACGGTCTGAACGAAAATTCAACAATATAACAAAGGCTGTTGAAAATGATGTGGAGATACGTTAGTAATAATCGGGAAAAGAAATCACACGAGAGCACACGAAGTCATTAATAATTCAAGAAATGAACAAAAAACTCTAGGTGCATTAAAAACTGAAAAACAAATACTCGGTTGACGGTACTATTTTTTTATGTAAGAAAAAATGTTGATGGAATGAGATTCATCTTCACGCATAAATTTATCGCGCGTTTTAGGTAATTCGCTCGCCTTTCTTAGACTCTCTTTCGTCGAGGAAGTTAAATTTCCGACGCAAAAAAGGGAGGAAATTTAAATTGTTCCTGACTCTTGCAGCATAGCGTACATAATTGCATCTCTTTCTCTTGCGTTAAGACGAAATCAAATATTTGCATACCTACAGCGTCATAAGTTGTCTGGATAGTTTCACATTGTCTAATATGCAAAACAGCTTCTGGAGATTCTGAGAACGAACACTAAATAATTACTTAAAACTTAAATGATTAACTTCTTCTGTGTTGTTTGCCAATGTTCTACCGAAAGTCAACTTTCTAATATAAACATTATTGCAACAATTGATTACAATTAACATGCAGATTACACACTTGAAATTGCATTATTATTATTAATTTGTGTCGCGTTTATTCTTTATCCATTATACATGTATTAGGCCTGTTTGTTTCAGTTTTTGTCTCTTTTATTAATATAATTATTAATTCTTGTTGATTAATAATCTACACACTTTAGGCGAGTAAAAATTACATCATACAAATATAATCTCATAGTTATTTAAATTTTTATTGCAGATATATTATATTTAAGTATACGCTTAATTTTGCTTTGTATTAGGTATCAGAAGCGCTGGATCTAGCATTTGACGTGAACGCAAATGAGAAGGAACGTGAAATTGCTATGGATGATTTGCTTGATCTCGCATGTGACGAAACTGATGCTGAGCTCGACACCAGTTTCGTTACATGCGAGATCAAGCAAATAGGAGATCTTCAAAAAGGAAGGTGTATCAAAAATCGCACAACTTGTGAAAGTGGAAAAGAACGAGGAATTAATCTGCAACGCGATTCGTCTTGTAGGCGTGTTATGCGAAAACAATATTACTTGAACCGAGTCCGTTATGAAATCCGTCGGTTCGAGTAATATTGTTTTCGCGGCGTATAACACGGTTACCTTGGTTCCTGGAAATAATGAACAGCATATCTAAAGAGAGAGTTAGAGCGTCTCAATATAGTTTACAGGTAAATATCGAATAAAATACATGTAGGTATTTACATATATTTCAGTAATTAAAAATTTATTGCATATTTCGATTTCAGAATATATTGAACACTTACAGCGGTATGACTAAAATAAAAACTCGGTTCCATACCCGACGAGGGTTTGTGCGCGGCGCATAAGAAAAAAATAGACACGATTATGTTTGTGCTTGTCGTTCAGTATAACGAGTAGAACGTTAACAGGCCTTGCTAGAGACGCAATAATAGAACTTAATTATGCGATTTATGCGTAAAATTTATTTCGTTTATAAGTTAGACTGGGCCAAACGATTTGTCGAACTTTGCGGTGTGCAAAGATTGATGGAGGTAGCCAGTGAAAGGGAGGAATACAAATACAAATACAAATCCTCGATGGACATCACATCCTCCACGCAAAATCTAACTAGTGCGTGGTTAACAAACAGTACACGTTTTTATATATGTTTGTTAAGCACACACTAGTTAGATTTTGCGTTTTCTCATCATCATAATACACATTTATCAACGCCATTGATAAATTTATTGAAGGATAACATGCATTCGCCTGACATAGAATCTAAAGTATGAATTTTGCAACTTTCAATCTTTTCTTGTTTAAATTGTTTGAAAATAAAAGGCCGCCGATTTGAGCAATTTAAACTCTTTATTTTTAAAACAAAAGTGTCAAAGAAGACTTTTCAGTTCTTTTTCAGTTGTCGATATTGTATATATTCTGTAAGTTTTAAATTAAAATATGGTTATAACAGAGTAATCGAAATTTATTGAAAAATATGACTTTGTCATCTAGTATTTTCTGAAGCGTAATTTATCAAAAATGTCTATTTTCTATCAAAATTAAATAACACTGTAGCTTCCTTGATTTTAAATCAATATTGCTTGTCGAAACGTAAAAATTAACGAATTGTTAATCTATTGTTTTACAGGTACGTGTAGTAGTTGCGATAACAACCTTATTATCGCATCTCTCTTATGCGTGGAAACTGCGTTTCCAACATTTGACGGGCCCGATAACAACCTTATTATCGAGCCCGTCAAATGTTGGAAACGCAGTTGTGGCTAAAAAAGAGATTTTGGAGATGATCTTCGTTATGGCGAGAACGGATGATGTCTTACAGCACACAGTGGCTTTCGAATGTATCTCGTTGCCGCTATGACCATAGAAAACCAGGACGATGCGATCATAAATCAAGGTGTTAATATATTGAAAAATCTGTGTCAATTTCAAGATGATTCAGTTCGGGTTCGAGGGACGGAGGCATTGTTGTCGTTAGCGCTGAATGGCACAGTCGAGGGAAAGAAGCAAGCTTCGCGAGCCCTGGTCCATTTGGGACTCACGATTGGGAAATGCAACCTCAGGATGTATCGTGAGTCACGATACGTCCTGAGGTTGCATTTTCCGGTCAACTAATCACGGAGGTTGTTCAACTCATCGTAAATCTTCTGAACCCGGAGTGTTCCGTTAATGAGAATTGATGCCAGACTCTAACAGCTTTATGCAATCTAGCTGAAGTCAACGACAGCGTGCGAGAACATATATATTCAAAGAAGAAGTATTTCAGAAGATTGAAGCCTTTAAGTACGAGGGGGATTATCTTTTGAGATTGGCGTCTGCAAATCTTATAAACATTTTGTTATTAAGCCGTGATATCGCTATTCAGTATTTCGAGGAGGATAATTCTCGAGTTGAGTATCTTATGTTATTGTACAAGGACGAGAATCAAGATGATAAAGTTCGCAGTAGCTGCAGCTCTAGTGAAGCTGACGGTGGCCAACAAAGAGGCTTGCAAGAAAGTTTTCGACTCGAATTTCTGGCTGGAATTTCTACGTTCTTTACTCACCAATCACCAAGAAATGTGTTATATAAACATTTGATGGTGATTGGTGAGTAAAGAGCGTAGATGAACATTTCTTCATGAGTGTTATATTTGTGCTAAGTATATGATAAGAAAAGCGTGGCGGATGTTGCTGCAGAACTCATCGAAACGGGTATAATGGAACTACTGAGAGAATTGAGAAAGCAGAATAAAATATCAAAGAATTGACATCCATTGCTTTGCTTTAGAAGCTGTTGCGGAACGATCTAGTAAAGAAGCACTCATCATATCATAATAAGATGGGAATGTGATACAGCATGTCGATTAGGACAATTAGACCTTCCAAATCGTTTGGAAATGAAGTTATGGATATATGAACATACTAAAAATGTACCCTTAAACGTATACTCGGAATTCGGAAAGATACTAACAGGACGATGATATCTTTGTTGAAAAAAGACAAAATATTCGAGATCTGCATGTCCTGTATATTTGAACTATAAGGAATATAAGGACATGCAGATCTCGAATATTTAAATAATTTTATTTAATTTATATTTAAATAATAAAATAAATGTTACATTTGTATTTCTGCAATTTTGTCATTTGAAACGTAGTCATGCGATCATGTAATTATATATTTATGTTTATATATCTTTAAATATATTTACTGTGCAAGACATATATATGCAGTTAATCTATTTGTTACATAAATTTGCCAAAGTATAATATTAATATATTGTATGAAATGATACATACAGGGAGACGTACATAGTATATCTCTAAGCCGAGCCCACGCTTTTGGAAGTCACGTGACATGCAGCGTCGTACCTCATTTGTTAAGTTGTAAGCCGCGACCCGCGCCCTCAGTATTGCTCAGCTAATATCCCTCAATCTAACATTAATTCTTGCCACCGGTTTGTTTAGTTGCTCAACTCGTTAAAATTGTTAAAAGGTCGATCAATTGAAAAGGAGGGTATTATAGTTGCATGAATATTTAAAAGTACTGTGTTAGACATTAATAGTTCACTTAAAGAGTTCTTTATTCACCTATGTAATCGATTGGTTGCATAAAAGAATAGGGTTATTGTACTGAGTTTTGTAAGAGGCATGTATGCGTATACTGCGCACTTATTTATCGTTTTGTATCTAGAAAACATATTCATAGTTAATAAAAGTTTACTGTTTTACTTGATGCTGAATATTATATAATCTCGAAAAATTGTTTATTTCACTTTCTATTAATAACTGTGGATCTAACGCCTTTAAATAAATATCATTATTTATTTATTGATGCTCATACATACGTACATATATATTATGTAGTTAAAGTATAAAATATGATGTACATTTTGATTTATCTACCAGACTAGTTTAAGTATATTATTCTAAAAGTTGCACTTTCAAGTCAAATTTAATAGGACCTTTGGACTAACTACATTATCATTTTTTACATTATGAATTACTTATTTCAAGTTATCAATAAACTACACATTATTTTAAAAACGATAACATTTAACAGCACTATATATATTGCTAACAATTGTTTTCACAATATCATATATAGTAAAACTAATGAATTTCTGCAATTTCGACCGATTTTCGTATTTGACTTTTGCTATCTATTGCTTGCGTTCTAATAATGAGCCATCGAAGTGATTTTATAAAATGAAGCATCGCCGATTTCAACGACTCATGCAAATAGTAAAAAGAGACAATGAGGATCATTCTAGAAAAATAGCCAAAAATTAGAGATATTTATCAGCTTCATGATACACATAATATAAAACTATTATACTATGTTTATATACAACATATTTCTGAACAATACATACATCTATTTCCTTTCTAGGATGGACATTATCTAGGTAACTAAAAGAATGCATGACAGGTACGATATCTTTCATATTTAGTTGTTTTGCAGTTCTATATATTTGTTGTCTTATTCTATTTAGGTGAATACAAACGTCCAAAACATAGAAAAATAATATATAACCGTCATTTAATGTTTAACATAGTATTATTGAAAAATATATTTTTACCTCAGCATTATGATGCAAAATAGATTTACAATCGTTCATTCGATAGTATAATGCAAACCACATTTTAGTATCACAGGTCGAAATTTTCTTGTTCGACAGCAAATTTCCCCGTTTTCTTAATTTAACATCGTTTGCAGAAACCCGAGAATGTAGCTACCCAAATCTTCATCCTGATTAGTCCATGAAACGTAAACACTCTTTTGATCATCTTCATCTCCTTCCACTTTTACCAAAACGGACTCGACTGATATGGAGCCATCCGTTAATTGAACCGTCCATCCTGATAGTCTTTCTTTCAATGGCTGCAATAGCTTTAAGGTAGTAGCGTGCGCTGGGCCGGGATCCCTTACTTGTACAGTAGACGTGAATCTGACCACGTGTTTCGTACATACCTGCAGCCTTTGCAACCTAATAAAAACAAAACCAATCAATTAATATATATAAAAATTGTTATTTAAATATGTAAGTAATAGTTATGTAAGTAAAAGGAATAGCGGTCGAATTAAACAATTATGCGGAAAATATTACCTCATCCGCATCTACGAGACAAACACCGTCTTCTCTCAACATCAGGACACTGTGAAGCAGCCTCCGTCTCTTCGGATCAGGTGGCAGGGCTGAGTATCTCTTCGCTTCGGCTTTCAGCAACGCTAGAGAAGCATCCACCGCAACCTTGGACGTGGTAGTGATAATGCAAGTTTCACCGTTTGCAGGATTGTAACAAATAACATCGAATTCTTGTTTGATCTTCTCCTTCAAGTACTCCATCTTAGCGAATTCCCCGTGAATCAGCATAACGTACGTTCTTCGGTTCGCAATACTGTATCAAATGCATTATTCCTTTTGCGTCGGCATGAGCGGAGAAGGACATGTACCCCACGGCCATCTTTACCTCCACGATCTGCCGATTCTCAAACTCTATTCTCCGTGTACGGCTGTTTTTTTTAACAAAAATCGGTAGGCCCTTTATTATTAGCAATTTTTATTAATTCTATCATATTCTTCAATCTTTTTTACCCCTATTTCATATATAATTCGTTAAGATTTGGTTGATTAGTTCTGGAGTTATAGAAATTTCGGTAAATTTGGCACATACATACATACACATATACATACACGCATACCGATATTTTTTAAAATAGCGATTTTTCGACGTTTTAGAACACTCTAAACATATTGACATCAAAAACTTAAAAAACAATCTTTTCTTCGGTTTCTTCTACCCCTATTTTATACATAATTTTTTTTAATTTGGTTGATTAGAGCCAACTTTATACGCAATCAAAGGTTCATATACAAATTTACAAAAAGACAAAACAAAGCTTCCTCTATGAGGAAGCAATAAAATTGACCGCGTATCACGTGACGCTTAATCGATAAAAATCATGACTGTATTCTGATACATTGGTAGACGATAACATCGTTCTCTTCTGTAAATTTGATCTGTTATCGTACGGTAATTTTATATTTTCTTAATTGGCGATTTTTATTTTTTCTTCTCCAATTCTTCCGAAAGAAATAGCACAAAAAGCTAGCAAATCTTTTATTTTTATAGAATTTTATGCTTATCTGTATGTGTATATTATAATGATTATCGATGAATATTAATATGTACATACGCGGTACAAATAGGATATTTATTATGTAATTTACTTTTACCTATTAAAACTGTTCCGCATGGATTCATATAGTTTGCAGAAAATTGCACAATAATTGATAATAATTCCTAAAGTCATTCAAATAACGTTATACACAGATGAGATTTCCGGAATTTTTCCGCAGTCAATAATATTGATAAAATGATTATATCAATATCAGAGTAACGTAAAATGTTCTCTATTCGCAAATTTTAGTTGTCGCAAATATCAAACGGAATTTTTATTCGGTAAAATTGGTATTTGAAAATTATGATACCACTTTTTATCGTTCTCTTTCCAATTTCTATATTTATACAGTATATATATGTACGTGTATCCTCGAAATTGATAAGGACAATTATGTTTTACCAACGTTTGCTCTCCGGCAACATCCGATCTTTATTTTCCCGACATAAAACAATCTGTTTACGATTGTAGGATCGTAATTACGTGACTTCCGTGCCGAATAATCGCTAAAACCGACTGCCCAAGAATTCTCTACGGAAGACCCGGATTGATACAGGATACAGTTCCCCGAAAAAAGTAGAGACGTCGAAAATGAACGGCGGAATAGGGTTGGGGACCACCGCTCGCAGGCAAGGAGGCATAAGCGATGAAAAGCGAGACGGGATGGGCGGGTGGGCGCTCCTAGGGGAACGGAGGAGGGAGGACCCAGCAGCGGCAGACTGGCTGGTGAACTGGTGAAGCAACTTCGAGCTGTCCGAGAACGGTAGTGCGAGCGAGGGACGATGACGTGTCCAGCGAGTGGAACAAGGAGGAGGAAGTTTGCGCAGGAACGTCGCTGCGACGAACGTTGCGTGACGTTCCCCGAGGGGGGGAGGTACGAGTTCTTGTTCCTTGATTTATCTCCGTGCTTTGCCGTTTCGTTTCACTTGCTTGAATTTACTTGACGAAAATAATCAAAAAAATTCAAAATATAATAATTAAATATGTAAATAGTAAACTCTTGCAAATTAAACGGCTGGAAATTTTCGTCGTATATAGTCACGGATTGTTTCTGTGACGGTAAACTCGAATCTAGCGTGACTCTAGCCGGGAAAACAATTGAAAAAGACGTCGAATTAACTTTATCTTGATATGATTCGCCGCAACGATGTATCCGGACGCGGATAAAAGCGTCGGTTTGTAATTTTTCAGCAAGCGGACACATCATATATTTACATTGAAATCGTCGAGACCTTGCGTCCAGGTCACACACGATACGCCGTGGATCGACGCGGCGGGGCAAAAGGGAAACGAAACGCAGTGGATGCAGCGCGCGTGGAATGCACCCGGGACGGCGGGCGTCGACGCAGCGGTCCTGGAGTCGGCGGCCAACAGGGCGGTGGAAGAGGAGGGAGAAGGGGGGGGCCTGTGGCCTGTCGTAGAAAAGAAAGGGCCAGTAGAACGGAGCGAGCTGGAACGGGGTCCTGAAGCGCACGTCCGAACGCGGCCTTGCCTAAACCCCGCGATAGTTCGCTCGCTCGCGGCTGCGCGGATACCCACGTTTCCTGGGAACAGCTCTCTCGTCGTGTTTCGCGACATCTCTCTCGAGGGAGAAAGAGAGAGAGAGATAAAGAAAATAAAGGCGAAGGAAACGCGAGAGGAGACGCGGGAGTGCCCGTTCCGTCGGGAAGTGCCGCGCGCGCGTATATCCTGGCGATACGTATATCGGAGCAGCAGGTAGAAACGGGAGGAAGCGAGCGCAGCGCGAAGGAGCGAGGGAGGAGAGGATCCGCGCGTTATACCCTGCGCATCGGCGTGGAACTCGGCGGGGCCGGATTCCGCGTGCCCTGTACGTAACGTAGGTGCGTGCGTGCGTGCGCGCGTACGTACGTACGTACTTACGTACGTGCGTGCGCGCGCGGGGACCTGTTGATAGGTCGCGCAGGTGTACGAAGGTGTGGGCCCCGTCCCCCACTCCGCCTTCTCCCCCCCCTTCGTTACCGCCACCGCCGCAGGCCGCGACCGCCGCTGCCGCCACGCCACCGCCACCGCTGTCGACGACGACGACGACGAGAGTCCGAGAGAGCACACTCTCGGTTAACGCACGGCGCGTTATGACCGCCTGATCGACGAGAGGATTATCGGTGGCACCGCCGCATTGGCCGTCATCGGGGCCCGCGACGCCCGTATATGGTGCCGTGGAAAATAAAACAGCGCATTCAACGAGGAGAATAACAATCGTCGCGAGCGCGGATTTTGAGTGAAGAGAGCGCGCGCGCGCGCGCGCGCAGGTGTTTGTGCTACGTGAGTGCGCGAGAATCCGTCGGAATCGTTGGAATCGTCGTCGAGACGTCGACATCGTCGTCGTCGCTGCTCCGTTCTCGGGAGACTCCTTCTTTCCCCCTTCCCATCTCCCTTCCCCGTCCCTCTTTCCGCCGCGAGCGCGGGCCGACCATCGGCGGAACACCGGAGAGTGCCCTCCTGGTTTTTGCGTTGTGGACCGCGCACGCGAGTGGTGCCAGTGTGAGGTGAGGTTACGCGTGGTGCACTCGTCAGGCCCCGACTTGAGATGCCGTGGCTGTTCAGACTACGGACTCACGATTATAGTTAGGTGAGCAAGAATTTCTGCTTTTTCTCTCTCTCTGTCTCTTTCTCTTTCTCTACCTGTATGCGCAACATTTCTCCTTCTGTCTTTATCTTTCGATCTCCTCTCCTGTTTTTTTATACATCTATCTCTCTTTACTCTATTCTCTCTCTCTCTCTCTGTCTCTCTCTGCTTCGCGACGCGCGCGACGCACTCGCGCGACCGCGAGATTCCTTCTTCTATTTCCTTTCTTTCCCATCGCCGCGTCCCACCGCTCTACTCTCCGACCCACTTCTTCCTCAACCTCCTCAACCGTCGCCGCGCTCATTGTCGCCGCTGCCGCTACCCCGCCATCAGCCTGGCCCGATTATTTTAGACGATGACGCGCCTCTACGCCTGTATGTGACTCGCGCGCACTTCGGAGTCTTCGGAGCACCGCGCGCGCTCCGACTCCGACCTTATCCTTGTATATTCCAGCGTGCCGCATTCCAGCGCGCCGCTGCCAGGCAGCGGTGCGCGCGAATGCGAATGCAAATCCGCCGGATATATGTTGTTTCCAGGTAGAGGCGACGCGTGCGGAGAACGACGCGCGGTGCGGTGATTGTTTACCGCCGTCGCCGTCGCCGTTCTCGCGCCAATCGCGAATTCCGTCAATTGAAGGGGGGCTTGGTAACGAACCGGCGTGGCGTGGCATGGCGTGGCGCGGCGCGGCGCGGCGGCGCGAGTGAATTCCTACGAAATCGCCTCGCCGCCCATTAACGAACCGCGGGGACCATTTGGGGGCCGTGCCGAGCACGCGGGTGGTCTCCCCGAAAAATGTCCGGCGAACGGACGTTTTCCCCCGTCGCATACCTGACGGCTCGGATCGACTCTCTATCCGTCTACCGCCGGTGGTCGACGAAGGGCGGACGCTGGGACCGCTGCAGCCGCTACGCTGTTTATCCGCGCGGCGAGGCACCTTTTGCCAAGGAAGGCGCGCGCGCGCCCGCACCCACCATAATGCACCGCGAGGAATGCAAGCGTGACGAGCCTTTTCCGCGCGAATGCGTCCATCGGTAAATTCATTGTCCTTGAAAAACAAGTTGGTCGCTACGAGAGAGGCGTTTCTCGAGGAAAGGATCTACATATTACCTAACGCGCAACGAGAGTCGCGAGCTCTCGGTCGGCTCGCGCTCCCGTCGCCACGCCACATCGTGCCGCGCCGCGCGGTTCCGTGAGCGAGCCAGCGCGCGAGAGGCGGCGCGGCGGCGGCAGACAGCTTGGCTCTGGTCCCACCAACCTTTTCTGCCCCGTCTCTCTGATCACGTTCGTGCCTGCCAGGGCCGCACGAGAGGACCGCGAGCCCTCGTGCCGTGGATGGGCTTAAAACTGCGTATTCCACACAGTATCCCACCGAGCGGTACAAACCGCCATATTGCGTCCCGCTGTTATCTGCCAAGCTCGAGTAAAGACACGCGATCGGCGCGAATCGGAGTCCGAACAGGTCCGAACTTGTCGAACACAGCAATTAGGCGTCTAATTTCCAGCTCCGTCTTTTCCTTTTCACGCACGAATACGATCGTTGTAGCTACATTTGTGGGTAGAAACACATATTGAATAAATAGAATTATAAATATATCGGAATGGTTGAGAACAAGAGGATGAAGGAACATGAAGAAAAATATTAAGTGAAAAGTATATGAGCATATATATGAAGAGTATGAGAGATTTCAAATATCGCCGCGTTTGCGAATATGTATATGGCTGCATTCGGAGAGCGTGCTATTAGCGCTATTATATCATTCTATCTTTATCGCTCATTAAATGTAAAACAAGGATAGAATAAGCAAATAGCGCTAATAGCGCGCTCCCCGAATGCAGCCTATATATAGCGAAAGAAAGATCTTTCATTCTTGTGTCTGCGTCCTCATCCCCGGAAAAAAGTATCCCCGACGACAAAAAGGAATTATTAAACTTAATTAGCGTGCGTGTAGCATCGCTCTTAATGAGAATACCGTGCGTGCACGAATACCGAGAACTCGTGTCCCGCTCGTGTGCTTGTTTTATTTTATAAAACCGAGAAGAGGAAAATATCGCGTTCAATTACGAGAAGTGGTATTTTCCCAATAATGTATCTCCTTAATGCATATTCATTATACGCATTATGATTCATTCGAATGCCTTGCGTTTTTCCGTATTTAATCT
Source organism: Temnothorax longispinosus (assembly GCF_030848805.1). Classification (NCBI taxonomy): domain Eukaryota; kingdom Metazoa; phylum Arthropoda; class Insecta; order Hymenoptera; family Formicidae; genus Temnothorax; species Temnothorax longispinosus. Next base: position 5,157,704 of record NC_092360.1, read on the forward strand.
CACGTCGCTAAGACGTTTCTATTAGAGCACTCCTTTTCCTATCCGACAAACGAGATGTCCCTTGCGATATCCCTTTACTAGAGTCCCTCTAATAAGAGTCGCGACATCGGATATAAGAGAGAAAGAGAAAGCGATATACATATCGCTTTCTCTTTCTCTCTTATATCTCTTTCTCTTTCTGTTTCTCGTGCTTTTGCCGAAATTTTGCCGAATGCGAACCAATCAAAAGTTGCTGCTCTGTGTCGCGACTCTTATTAAGAGGGACTCTACCCTTTACGATCTCGAGGGATCGTTAACTTTCTTGTAGCGGATGGGAAAAGAAGTGTTCTAATAGAAACATCGTGTGTCGAACTATTCGAACTTTTATAACTTTTCGATGATTTTTGGTCATCGAGCTTACAACGCTTTAGTCTTAATCTGCTTCAATGGAATGTTTATCTAAAACTAACGCAACTCTTACACGTAGAGATACAAAATTTTTATGGCGGAATGCGACATATATTACGTATCTTTATAGTTATTTTTCTCTTTATAACGTAACTCTTTAATTCATGTTCGTCGATTGATATCATAGAGAGAATATTCAAATTAAATTCAAACTAAAACATCATTAGGTATACGACGACGAGAGGGGCTTGTTTTCGCCTCTCTCTGGCAATATCGCGGAGTACTAGCGCGGTCTCCCTGCGATACGACAATCCGTTCTGGCGTAACGCTAATGGAGGAAGGCGTTCGCCAATCTTACTTTAGTATTTTACACTGAATGAAATCGAGAGTGTGATCGGAGGGGCGAGTGGAGGGGAAGGGGACACATATCTGTTCAGCATCCACAGATAATGCTGCGGGCGCGAGCGAGCCACGGCGCGCGGCGAATAAATATTCCGCCTTTGAGAAACGCGCACGCTTAAAATCGCGGATAAAACCAGTTTCATCCGGCCAACCGGCGGAACTCTACCGTTAATGCACGCGGCAAGTATGTCACGGAACAACATTGTTCGATTGATTCCGAAATTATTATGCCAAGCCGCGAGCTCGTAACGGAGCCGGCCGTGGCGTATGTTACGCTGTCTGGACGGCGCCGCGGCGAGTGGAAGTCGTGATTTTTTCGGGGCGCGGATATTTTCCCAGACACGTCTAGAAGTTGTAAATAATAATCGCGTGCGTTTAAATGGGGTGGCTCGGTTAAAATGATGAGGAAAGAACCAGGCGAGTGGGATAGATGACTCGCTTTAGCAAGTGGCGTCCAAGTCACGTTCAAATTCTCTGATCGGAATTTATATTGTTTTCCGGTTTTCTGGCTTTTGTCGACCAGAGATTTTTCACTTCATTTTTTGACGAACAATTCCAGTATTTTTAACAAATTGTTTATGCGCGCTTCTACCATCACTGATTCGATTGATATTCCTTTCAAGTTTATCGCTTTATCATGTCTTTAACTCATAATTGCATTGAGAATCCGTAAAAGTTTTGCATTATAGATATGTAGATGTTGATGAACTGTTATGTATTATTAAATCTTGATTATTCATCAAACCATTACATTGTGATATTTAAACTCGACAGGCTATACTTATTGTAAAACATGCTTTTTTTGCGTACTTACTCGCGCTTGTATTGTTACTAATAATAGAGCAAATTAAACTGCATAAGAGAGCTAGCTATTAAGTTATTAAATCTAGCAAGAAGTAATCCATGTTCAGCTGGGTATGCAGTCTCAATTAAAATATCAGCTCAATCAACAGTAAAAGGTGAATGTATCTCGGATAATTATGATAGTATATTACGACACAAAAGGAAATTTACTATATTCACGCGATTGTCATACTCCCCGTTAATCTTGCTCGTCTAATCCGTTCCGCGAGGCCGCGAGAGTATTTTTGAATCACCGTATATAAGATCGTTAAAAAAATATATCCGCTTGAGAGTAAGAGAAAGCGATTACTTTGTAACGGAGCCTGATTCGACGAATCCCTCCACATCTATTGGCAGGCCCAGGAACCGATGACCAATCGGATCGGGCCCTGGGCCTGCTCTTCCTCCGCTTTAAGGCTGACCAATACTGACCAATACTGACCAATGCTGACTCAGAGAGTCATTGTGCAGCTTAGTCGAGTAACATTTTTGATAGTCTTCGCTGTACCTCGAGAGTTCACGGGATTAGCTAGATTAAATCAAACAAAATTTGCGCCACTTTTTTTTCCCCACGACAAACCGTGAACAAATGATGGAAATTAGCGCACAATTAGTCAATTTCACTAGTTGACTTCATGGCGCTCCAATGCATGATTTACAATAAAGCTTTTATTAAAAATTTGTTCCAAAGATATTAAAAAATTCATTGAAGATATACAATCTCTGTTGTGCAAATTTTATTGTACCCTCGTTAACGTCTCAATTTTACCGCGCGTTCTTTGATAGACTTTTCACGGTAAAAAAGAAGTATCGACGAATTTTTCCACGAAGAAACAAACCTATTCCCAAGTAATTGAAATATTTCACCTGAAAGCTGCATTTTGTGACTCATCACTTTTGTATTGGCTGTTTAATGCGACCAATTACCGCAGGGATTGAGGGATTATAATTTATCTCTGAGGAAAGGTCCTCCCATCCCTTCCCCGAATTCCTTTTAGACCGTAATGCACTTCCCTGATGAACACCTCAGTCCTGCTGTCGTCCTGCTAGGTAAAAGGTGCCTCTTCTAGTATCTTCCGTGATCTCCTCTGATTTTCCCTGTAGGAGACCAGCTAGTAAAAGATATCCGACTAAATTGCCATTGAAATCGACTGTAAGGATATTCGTTCTAATATTACTTCCTTAAAAATCACAAAATTTCTATAAAAGAATAAAAATACCATTTATTAAATACTTACGATTTAAATCAACAAATGTTACATAATCGCGCGCGCGTCGATGGTCCTCAATTACATAATGCGATACTAATTTATAACCGCGCGATGTGTGTTCATCGAATAACGGAGTTCTATTCTGTGCCCGCGACCATATGATCTTCAGTCTAGATTTTTAGAAGCTCAGTCTATATAGTTTCTTTCATTGAGAAGAAACGTAAGAGATCTTTTTTTTTTTTTTTGAAGTAGGATCTAATCTGGAACCCAGAATCTAAATCTGATTGTGCAGCAGCATATCGACAACGGCAGCTCCTTTTAACGGCGTTTCTTCTTTTCGTGCTTCCAGGGAGGTAACGTGAGTGAGTGACGACGTCACGATGCGCATGTCGCCGTCGCTGGGGTTAGTGCTCGTGGCAGCAGTCACGCTGCTAGCAAGCGCGAATGCTAACGCGGGGACGAGCCTACGCATCGACCCGGACACGGCCACGGCGTTCTCATCATCGTCGTCGTATCGCTTCGGAACGACGGATCGGAAGGATCGCGACCAGGTGATAGCCGGGATGGAGGCCAGCCTGCTCTCCCTCCTGGGCCTCGCGAAGAGACCGAGGCCGCAAGGCCAGGCCTATATCCCGCACTCGCTTAGGGAGCTCTATGACCGTCAAAACGCCATCGGCATCGCGGACATCGCGAAGCCGGGCATTCACGCGCGATCGGCTAACACCGTTCGTTCGTTCCCACACATCGGTAAGTTGGACCATTCTGACCTTTAGCCGGGTGCATTGCGATTAGAACGTGAAGAGACGACTCGCATAATTTCGAAAGTAAATCTACGCAAAATGAAATAAAGTTGCTGGTTGCATTAACAACATTAATTGAAAATAATTGAAGATAATCTTGTTAACTCAATAACAATACCAATGAAATGTTTTATTAGAGCAAGAGCATGACGTATTTGTTCCATTAATACTGTTATTGATTTAACAAGATTGTTTGGAATTAAACTTAATAATTAACCGGTTAATACAACATCATTTTTATAATAAAGACAATCGATGCACATGCGAAGTCACATTTGGAGATAGCTCGCTTACGTTCCTTGACTTTGATTGTTTTGGAAACAGTTTAAAATTTATATCGTTACCAGCAAAGTATGGATTTTTACAAAGAACAACTGAATAACGCTATCAAAACGGAATTGAATTAATTCTGTCGGTAAATTTATACCATGTTTCGAACACAGTAGTGTATAATAAACAAACCTTTTCACAAATGTAAATGAGCAAAATAGTTGCAATGGACTCACAAAATTCGGTTTGTTTATAAATTATTCGTTGACAGGAGCTTGGACAGAAGAAATCATGGTACATGTGCATTAACGATATATCTCAGAAAGATATGATTACTTTTGAATAAGTTTGTCTTACTGTGTCCTAAAAGGATAAACATATGCATAAAATCGATTCTGCGTGTGAATAAACACAAGAGTCTTTACTGTGCACTCGCGAAACGTGAATCATTGAACGATGGTAAGAACTAGCGAGTTGGAATTCGTAATTCGAAAACAGGTTGGCGACTCTTTCGACTCTCAGTGAAAGTGCAGTAGTAAACGGAATGCAATGTGCGCCCGTTATCAATCGTCATTTCTTCGACGTCGTCGGCAAACGTGAATGACAAATTTTCGAACTATAGGACTCTATAATTCCGTACCTTTTAACATATCGACGCGATGTAAATTCTCTCTCGAACGGTGTTATGCGGCTTTGCAGAACAGATTTTCGGGATCTTCGCTTTTGCGCCAGTAACAAGTTAAATAACGTCATATGTCGCCTATATTGAAAAAGAATAAAATATAAAATTTTGCAAGTCTGACGTAAATGCAAAATATTGATCAATTGCATAAAGCATCTCTAATGATAATAATTCTGCGAACAATATTCTTCGTTTTATTTGCACGAATTTCTTAGTCACGCGTGTAATTTCGGGAAGGCATTATCCTATAAATTACAGATTTACGTTAAGCCATAACTGGCGTAATTAGCCTAATTGGCATAACTGTCGGCATTAAGGTTTATCCTAAGTCGCTGTGCAGGAAACGTATGATCCTCTTTTTCTCCTTATTAAAAAAAATTCCATATTATTCAGCGAACCTAACATATCTGAAATGAATTTCACATCATATAAAGCTTCTTATTTAAGGAATATATAAATTTCCTATTAAAAAACTTGTCACAATTTGTCACAATTTGATTAAGGGGTAATATCACCTTGTGAGCCTGAAATAAAGGATCAATTTCTCTAATTTTTTTTTTTATGAAAAAATATATTGAAATTTGGTTATATATATGTGGTTGTACATGTCTTAAAGTGTATAAAAAAATTTTTTATGAACGGTTTTAAAACAAAATGGCGGCACGCGAGCTTTTGCACGAAAACTACATTTTTCGACCTTACCGTACGTCTAGCTCCCACAATTTTAATCCGATTCATTTAAAATTTGAACTGTAACTTCAAAATGACATTATCTAGTGAAGTACGTAGGATTTTTTCGATCAATTAAAATTTATCCATTTTATGAACGTTTTTCGGTTTCGATTTTTTCGGGGAAAAAATTTTTTTTCTTTATTTTAATGCCATTTTACAAAAATCAATATTTTGAAAAAATCCTACGTACTTTACTAGATAATGCCATTTTGAAGTTACAGTTCAAATTTTAAATGAATTGGATTAAAATTGTGGGAGCTAGACGTACGGTAAGGTCGAAAAATGTAGTTTTCGTGCAAAAGCTCGCGTGCCGCCATTTTGTTTTAAAACCGTTCATAAAAAAATTTTTTATACACTTTAAGACATGTACAACCACATATGTATAACCAAATTTCGATATATTTTTTCATTAAAAAAAAATTGATCCTTTATTTCAGGCTCACAAGGTGATATTACCCCTTAATTGTGGATAATACATAACTTCTTATCGTTTATAAATTCACATAAAATTTTCTGAGCAGTTCAGTCCCTCATTTTTTAACACGGAATCGGTCAAAGGGATGAAGGTGAGAAATATACTAGATTTTTAACAAAATATCGTTACAAGGAGATTTGGACATAATTGACTCCTTAAAATACTCTATTCTACGAATAGAGATACCTACGAATGTAATACGTTGCGTTCGTGCGACTCGCCTCCTGCGTGAAAAGGAGAAGAATGGCATTCGAACGATTTTATGGTTGTTCAACCGACAAAGGGCTTTTCGGCCACGGTGATTGCCGGGAACGTGCCGTGGGTTCCGCACTCGAGTGTCCCACGGGGTGCCGGGGGAAAACAAAAGAAAAAGGGATCGAACTCCTTGTACGCTCTATCTCTTTTGAGTGTATTTATCGCTCGATGATGAGACCGCCTTGGAATGCCCGAAGGGACTCTCGGAGAGTGGATGGTATCTTTCGCTCTCAGGAGGTCCAGCTTCCGTTCCAATGATTCACATCCGGATTATTAGAGCTTAGGTAGGTCGGCATTCCGACCGATTGTTCTTCGAATCTCGGATCGTTGCGGCAGATATAATTGTTTAAAACGAGCTTTTTGAACCTAAACATTGAAATAGTAGAATCGATGATATAATGTAGGAGAAAGTGCCGAGAGCAGTTGAGGAAGATACGCGATGGAAAGCTACATGGACATATCGCGAGATACCCGTCTTGACAAATCATTTTGATAAAATCATTTTGATAAAAATCTATATCCGTTATACCCGCGCTGAAGGCTAAACCGTAAATGCCATGCCAAAATGTGTTGCTTTTATTGTCACAAATATCAATTTTTCGTGTGCCTTCGGCGAGAAGAATCTCGTCGAGATTATATCGCTTTCAGTTTCTGAATTAAAACACGATCGAGGCGTTTAATTTGATATGATGCGTATATCTTACAATTAGTAGTTTGACACTTTCTAGTTGTTTTGCAATCTTCGATGGTTAATAAAACATGAGTACGTTAAGAATTTTGCCTATTTTATCATATTTATTAGGAAAATTTGCAAGTAAAATCCGATGACACTTCAAGCGCGTCACCAGTAGTATAATATAGAAAACACTTAGAAGAAACACTCGTGTTGTATTTTGTTTACAAACGACATTATTCCAATTCTTTCAAGATTACGTGTGCCATGCCTTCCATTGTGATGTAGTGATAAAAAAACTGCTAGTATTACACAATTTTATGGTATATTTTATTATTTTATTGATTGAAAATATTGAACATCTAATGCCATCGATAGATTTAAGACAATATCTTGAATTATTTGATAATCAAACGAAATGTAATTCAGGAAATATATCTGGGAAAAAATATATTTCACACAATTATATATTCAATTATCTGTGAAATCAGGAACATAATTAAGTGCGGTATAATAGTAATAATATAATATTCTGATCTAATAGATCCTGTTGCAAGAAAATATGACACACATACTTTCGTAATTTATTCAACCTTATCACTGTTTTATTCTGTGAAATAATAATTTTAGATTGATGATCAGAAGGTGGCAAAAATTTGGACTGGATTATATATAAAACTCTAACAAGAAGCTCTTTGATATTTCTACTGCTTTGCTTCTACAGAAATTGCTAGATTCTGCGTACGTAGCGTGTTGACCGGTGTTGAATATACGCGCACGTATGTGTGTGTGATGTTAGGATTCAGCGACGTCTTACGAAATTTACATACGCGTTACAACTGCGTCTACTTATACGGCTGCCCGCTGCATCCACTGTTTTCGAGTCGTTTCCGAGGAACAATTGCGTCATACGCGGTGAACGTTATTAGCTATTTTTGTAGAAGCGTAACTTAAATTATATGTGTGCGCCTCGTGCGTCGTAAAAGATTCACGTGAACGGAAAATTATTCCGGCGGCACTCCTTATTGATATTGAATGCTGTAAGATAATAAACACGTCTGATAAATTTATCCGTCCGACACGACGAACAGGAAATTTAAAGAATCACCTCCTCTGAATTTCTAAGCAGCCTACCCACAAAACCCAAGATTTATTCTTAACTCGCTTGCAACCTATGAAATAACATGTTTGAGAAGTTTCATGGAAAGCTTTGTGGATTCTACTTTGGAATGATGATTTTTCCATCTACGTTGTATTCTTAATTCATCAATCGTTTTCCTTCTGACATTGAAAAATCCAAAACTTAACTTTTTTTAATTTAAATTTCTTCAAGACGAAGTATGTTTAGTTTAATTACAATTAAATTTCTCTTTTTGTATTTTATAAAATATTTTATGTATATATAAAATTCTTATATTACACGCTTTTTGAAATCTTTTATATTTAACTCTAAAATTTTATTTGTTTAATAGAAAATGTGCCAATATATGATGCTCAGTCCAATATATGGCTGGATCTTTTATGCCTAATAATATTTTCGCATGAATTTATGTACAGTTTTCGTTTAGCAAACTATATACCAATTATTGCCGGTCTTGAAAGGCAGTCTTAAGTTGAAGCTAGAATATAGTATTAGTATTATTAAATTGATTATCAATTTAATCAATTTAATTTAGATGATTGTACTATTAAGCACAAAAGATTCAGCCCGACCGTATATATGAGTACATTTTCTATTTACTTGAATTGTTATCATATCGGTCAAGTTCACATGTTATGATATATTCATTTACATCTTAATATACTAAGTTTGCACGAGCCTTCTCGCGCAAATAATCTTCAACATTTCTGTATGTTATTTATTCTTTATCTTAATCTTCATCTTGACGTTTCTTTCTTTCCAGAGAGCGATTTGGACCACAAGTTCCAATCTCTGAACCGTTTCCGGCTGTCCTTCGATCTAAGCAAGATACCTAGCGGCGAGACGTTGCAGGCAGCTGAGTTAAGCCTGTCCCGCGTCGCGATGTTGGACGTCGAGGACAAAAGCGTGAAACATAAGCGCGGCCGGGTGCTGGTGTACGACATAGTGCGGCCCGGCGTGAAGGGTCGCAGCAAGCCGATATTGCGGCTGATCGACAGCAAGGTGATCGACACGACGAAGAACGCCACGATCAATCTGGACGTGCATCCAGCCGTGGTGAGGTGGATAGAGAGTCATCAGAACAATCACGGGCTGCTGGTGCACGTGACCGGCACGGTCGCCCGCACACGGGAACACGTGCGGCTGAGACGGGCCGTCGACGAGCACAAGGAGGCGTGGGTGGTGAGCCGGCCGATGCTCTTCACTTACACGAACGACGGCAGCTACGAGATGGCATCCGCGGATCAGATAATAGACCGGCGGACCAGGCGGGCCGCCCTGCGGAAGAACCGGCGGAAGGACGGCCGCGAGAATTGCCGACGGCATCCGCTCTACGTCGACTTCGCGGACGTCGGCTGGAACGATTGGATCGTCGCGCCGCCCGGATACGACGCCTTCTACTGCCACGGTGATTGCCCGTTTCCTCTGGCGGACCATCTGAACTCGACGAATCACGCGATCGTGCAGACCCTCGTTTACTCGACCAAGCCGAGCATGGTGCCGAAGGCATGTTGCGTGCCGACCGCGCTCAGCTCGATATCGATGCTTTATCTGGACGAGGAGAATAAGGTAGTGCTGAAGAACTATCAGGACATGGCGGTCCTCGGATGCGGTTGCCGCTGAGGCTCCTGACCTGGTCTTTTGCTCGGCGTACGAGTACTCTACTTTCGAAGAGCATTCGCCAAAATCGTGAAATGACACGGAAGAATGAAGAAACGAAGAGAGAGATAAAGAAACATTTAATGCCGCAGGTGGTCGAATAAACGAGAGTACATAATTGCGTGATTTGTCGATTCACGGTTTTGTATGTAACTCGCCGCCACCTTTACGGATGTATTAAGTAAGGATGAAACGTACGCGAGTACACAGACAGTGTAAAATGTTTATACTTAAAGGACGAAAAGACAGAATTTATCATCAAAGAATAGTGCACAGTAAATATAATTTGTTGCTAGACATGACGAATGATAATAGAATAGAGGTAAACGCGGATGATATTATATGCTATTCGGTGATAACACGAACAAAACTTTGAAAAAAGTCACTTCATTGCGAAAGGTTTTTTTATAAGAGCATTGTTTATACAAAGTTAGGTATCGCGTGAGTTAAAGATTGCCTTTAATCGAAAAAATCAACCCTTTATCTTAAGATCATCGGGACTGAGTATTTTTCTCTGTTCTAAAATTTTGCCTACAATGTCCATTTACTTATTCTAAATATGTGCAAAATGGAAACGCACTTTCCATTCGCTTTTTCATGCGATCACGTAATCACATGACAACAGCGAGTAATAGCAGGAAACAGCATGAGAGAAAAATTCTAGTTCAGACGAAGTCAACTGACTTAAAATGAAGGAAGTTGACTGCGGACGATTCACTGTATGATTAAAAGATATCGCTCGTTTATTGGATCTCGATAGATTAATAAGATCAATTCTAAACAGAGGCCTTACATTGCGGTAGCCTTTGACTCCAATCGGGGATGTGACGATTGACGTAGCTCTTTCACAGTAGATCCGTTCTTTCTTTCTCAAGTAGAATTTTTTTTTCTTAAATAGAATCTCTCCATTCTGTCTGGAGATCGTCGGGACGGAGTTCTCCCTCCATTCTCTCCTTGATCCTCACTTTCGCTCGTATAGCATACGACCACGTGGTTACGTGGCGAACGTGCAGTGTGAGAGGAAGAGAAACATTTCAATTTACAAGAAGCAGCTGTCTCAAAATAGGCAGCTTTTACTGTGATTAGCGGAATCAGCTTGATATGATGATGATTAACGCCGATCAAAAGATACGAGTTGATCAACAACGATTGACACAGCTTCTAATCGTCATCAAATTCACTCGCGAGTTGTAACAGAACTGAGCGACAATTGCAATAGTTACCGGGTCATTGTTAGAGTTTATTGAAAACGCAATGATGAGAATAATTACTCGTTTATAAGCAGGATTGAGAAAATGACGGTAGGGATAACTCCTATTTGAGAAGGTGATGGCCGAGAAGTACAATTTTGCGGATTAACGTCCACCAAATATATTGTTCGGATCTTCGTAATGCGACACGGAGACTTCGAAGACACGAATAATAAGTGTCTTCGGTATATATAACTTTGCTGCATTTTTCATTCTTGCAGTTTTGTGTATCTTTGTTCGTGAAATCGTTTTTGCGCGAACGAATTTTGCAAAATCCCAACGGTATATTGATTGTATATTCTCTCCAATCAATTCTGACCACATGAAGTATTTGACAACTTTTATCCAATTGTATCAATATATTATCCGTATCTTTCATAAATTATGAAAGATGTAGATTATGTGTTATTCGCGCGAAAAAATATTTGCCAGTGTTGCGTTTAATTCAAATACGCGAATAGAATTTGCGAAATACTTTCATATTATATGTTAATTGTTATATGCATCGATGCATCATCACTAATATATTGCCGATGTACCAATAAATGGATCAAGGAAAATATAGAAAATGATTACGACGCGATGTGGACTTTAAATGAAAACATTTTATTGATTGATCCAGGTGCTCTTCAAATATTTATCTTCTTGAAATAAATTCGAATTCTATTTGCTTTAAAACGCGTTTGATGGCATCTTGTCTGCGAGGAATTTAATCAATTGTGCTCTCATGATACATGAGCTCTCGACTTTGATGTATGCTTTCAAAGCGCGACAAAACAACCGATTGATTTTAATCTATTGCTAACGAAGCAAGTCGCGCCGAGTGATAAAAATATGTACAAGCGAAATGTGTATGGTTTTATGTACTTGCGTAATCACGAACTCTCACTTAATGCATTAGAGATTTCGATTAGACTTGGTGAAAATGAGATGAACGGTGTGTGGAAGTAAGTGCGATATGAGTATGAAGTGACTTTAATGTCGGCAAATATTGCGCATCACTGCAAGAGACATTGTAACACTTCAGCAAGTGAGCAATGAAATCACGTGTCGGAAATACACAATTGACTAATGGTAATTTCAGCGATGTAGAAATGCCTCTTCTACACGCGATGAAGTATCAACCAAGGCAATGTTGACCGTTTTTGTACCGGTAATGGCGTTCGTCATGCAAACGCGTACGTGAATGCGTATCTCTCCGCAGTCGTTGGATCGCATTAACGTTTCCGCAATATTGTCATAACGTTTTAAAAGGACTAAAGGGACAGGGCAGCATATTAGATGCGTAAATCGGCATGTCCGGTTACGCGCTAAAACGGAGCCACGAAGAGTATGCGTTCCGTCTTTTCAGACGCGATTGAATGCATGCCTACGTAAATCCTGCCGCCGCGAATAGATTGTACCTGCCTAAGGATTACTCTATTTATTTTTCTTCTTTCTTTTTGTTTTTGCCAAAAGATTTTGAACACACGTGTATATTTGTACAGAAGTGTTATTGATAAGCGAGCGCCGTTGTAAAATGTGTAAAATAGATAAGATAAACGAGTCTGTGTAAACATTGTAAATAATATATTGTAAAGTATCGTGCGCATGTATATTCTTTATATATTTTACCATTATTTTCCTAGTTTCACGATTGTATACAGAGTGCGTGTGTAAATATTAAATAAATTTAATATGGCAATAAGGAGAGTGTACATTTTTTATGCCTCTCCACATCATGTTGCAGCAGGCATCTTCAGCAAAGAGGAACAGCACGTGATCGAACGATACGTGCAGAAAATACGTCTTAACTCACACACAATTTGCTGTAGTTTGAAAAGTTTATTTAATTTGATTTCATTTATCACAGTAATTACAGTTAAAATCGATGAAAACGAAAAATTGCAGAAAGTTGAATGCACAATAGCCGCTAATTATTTAAACACTTTGTTACGCAGCGACTATGTAGCGATACTATTTACCGTCTATAAAGTACAATATTTAATATAAAAAGACAATTCTCAATATATACGTGTATCGTTGAATAGGAGCTTATACATCATAAGAAGTTTCACGATTCGCGTGATAATTTTTATTTAATTTTATGTAAATTGCACGTTAGTATCTCACCAGATATCTAGAATTCTGATTTTATATAGGATATATCAAATTATTGTGCAACATACAGAATTTTAGATTATTCAGATATTTAGCATATTTTTTTGTACAAAAATATTATATTAAGTATTACGGCTGCGTTCGCTTTGGACGCTTTCGTGCTGAAAGCATAACTCCATCTTTTCAACATGTAATGAGCATAAAGATGGACTGACGCTTTCAGCACGAAAGCGCCCAAACCGAACGCAGTCTACGTACATTGTACAAGAAAATTTCGATGCTTCGTGGTAAATTAAAGGCTTGTCAACTCTGATTAAGCCCAGGCCCATGAAGTTCTATAAAACTTTCGAGTGAACGTGGAACATTACCACGATAGGGCAGGTCGTAAGTCTTAATTGCTTTGGCTGCCATACACGTTAAAGACAATTTAGTCTGAGTACGTAATATTATTTTAGCTACACCTGAAATAGAAATTGAATATCAGCCAAGTAATTCACATGAGAACGCAACAACAAAATACGCGAATCGATAATGAAATCTGTAAACTTACCCGTGGTAACCGCATCGTACGGTGTATATCCTCTATTATTTACAGTATCCATATGCGCTCCAGCTTCTATAAGATCTATTATAATTGAATGTAAGGTCGCAAAATCGCTGGAAAAAAAAATATTAAAGAATTATCAAATCCGTATTAGTGTAAAATACGATTATTACAGGTAATATTGTAGATAAAATTGATTTTAACAGCACACCTAATTGCTTTACTGTAACCGACAATAATGTGGAGCGGTGTATTTCTTTCGTTATCCATTGCGTTTATGTCAGCACCGCAATGAATCAGTAATCGCGCTGTAGCTGCACATGGAAATCTGAAAACCAAGCAAATAATTTGTGTAACGCGACCCTGATTGCTAATGCTATTTTAATATCGCATTTTGACATACTTGCACACGTCATTAGTGTGAAAATCGTCGACGGGAGTTTCGGCATTCACAGCAAGATGTAACAGAGTCTGCCCGTCCTTCAAGCATACCCGTAACGCACATAATTTATGCACCAGATGATGCGCCTGTGTTAAATCCGATTCATCACATCTGTCTCCGTTAAGTGTCATCAGTTTGGTCAGAATCGTTAGAATATATAGAGTCGTTGTAATATTCGATTCCATCTCTTCCTATGCAGAGATTTCTAAATATGTAGAGATATGTTTCTGTTTGTTATAATAACATAATATATATATATATATAGTCATATACATTAATATCCATTACATCGGCATATTCATAAAAACACTTTATGATCTATGATTTATAAATTCTTGTTGTTTAAATAAGCAATTGAACTGTTATTAGTTATGTAAGTGAAAAAATACGTTCTTTAAATATCACAGGGAAACATATTAATACGTTCTTTAAATATCACAGGGAAACATATTGAGTGCAGATACACTAATGCATTCGATTATAGTGTTAAATATAGTCCATAGACAGGGTTGGGAAAAATAATGCAGCTCAGTGATTCTTTAACATGATTGTTTCTTGCCTATAGTTCTTCGCTTGATCTAAGTGTAGAAACCAATCATAACAAAGAATCTGAGCGTCACTGAGCTGCTGTGTCTGCTGAACGCAATCTTGGTATCGCCTCTACCTTTTCGACGGGGCCACGTTATCTTACGTCTCATTTTTGGCATGTTGAGACGAGTTTCAACAAGTCGCGTAGTGAGACGTGTTCTAAAGTGTTTCAATACGATACGATTTCAATACGATACCTTAGTTCTCGCAGTCCAATTAAACATGGCCCTTAGTCGTCCCAAGCAAAGTCGTGCGCGATCACGTGTTCTGCGATACGAGCGATTTGTATAATAGTGTACTGAATGGTCTTGCTCGGCGCGTTTTCTTGGATGGGGTAGACGCTGTCACGCCACATGATAATATATAACTTGCAATTCGTTTTTCTTTATATATTTTATTCATTTTTCTTTTATATTATTTTAAGCTAAATATTTAAATTATATTAAGGTGTAAATTAATTAAGTTTTACCAGAATAAGAAACGACAGTAAAGAACAAAAAAAGAATATTGACTTCAAATTATATGTTTAATATATGTATATAACAAATTTTGAACCTTATCCTTTTACTAAAAGATAGAATTCTATGATACTTTCTATTTATAATTATCGCAGAAATTCGTATATATTATATTAATGTAAAAAAAAGTAATGAAAATAGTGACGACTCGTTGGTTTCTGAGTAATGACTGAATAATTGGTTTCTTATGACGAGTTACTTTTTTAAATCGGTAACGAGCAACGGTAACGAGTTATTTTTCAGGAAAAAGAATGGTAACGGTAACGAGTTACTTTTATAAAGTAACTTTCCCAACCCTGTGACCATAGACCAAAGTCTCTTTTATTGAACTTACAACAAATTGATCGATGTCATCCTTGGAATCTGGATTCTGGATTTTGGCCTTGTTCCTATGCAACTCCGTTACGCTTGCCTCAAGAACGTTTATCACTTGAGAAATATCTAGATCGACACCCACGTGTATCATTTGCGAAAAGACTTGCGCAAATCGAAGGAGGTCTGTCACAATGGATATATCATTGAGCTGTCTCAGTTTCAAAGCGTGCAACCACAAGTCTATACATCTGTCGAATCTGGCGTTATCCGCAAATATGGCGCCTCTGAATACTATAGGATGTGGCAGTTCTGGATTATGGAGACCTGATAAGCAAACAGTATTACTTTTTTGTAAAAAAAAAAAGTGTAATACAGTTGTATTTTATTGGAAGTATCAAACACATATCTACCTAATATTCTCTCCCGAATAGCGAGCGATTCCATATGTATGGCATTGGGATTGTCTTTGATACTTTCTAATTTTTCTAACGTCTCGCATTCCTTCCAATTCTCATATGCTTTCACAGTCGAACCTAGTTGCTTATGTACAATATTATCAGTATCACTATACCTAGGACGTGAGAAAAATACGTAATAAAAAATAGCGATTCGGTAGGATAAAAACAAATGACGAGTGTTGTTTCTCTTACCTTAACTCCATTGCCTTATACAGATACATGTACGCTTTAGTTAGACAATAATTATCCTTATCATTAGCGTATGATGCTCCGAGTAGCTCATAAGCATCTATTACTTCTTCCTTCGTTACTTCTCTCCTTTGCACTAGATATTCAACGACTTCCGCGCGCGTCCGCTCGGCAGCCGTTATTAAAGGTGTCATGCCGCTCACATTCTTCGTCATTTCCGTACTGTACTTCAGTAACTCGCACACGATGGCACTGTGTCCACATTCGGCGGCAAAATGCAACGCCGTCGCCCCGCAATATGCTTTCTTGTTCGGATCTGCCGATTTGTCTAATAGAAAATTAACCTAAATCACAGTTCAAAGAAATTTAGAAAAATTTATACAATAATTGCACATATTAAATAATGACGTTCTTGTATTATAATCTGTATAAACATACTCACAATATCCAGGTGTCCCTTGTACGATGCTATCATGAGGCAAGTGTTGTTAAACATGTTGGGAATATTTAAATCTGCCTGATGATTGATCAAGTATTTAACGATGTCCAAACGTCCATTAAAGCACGCCGCTCGAAGAGGCGTAGAGTTAGTCTTTGTTGGATGATTGACGTTTGCTCCTGCCTTCACAAGAGTTTTAAGAACGTTCAAGTGTCCGGCTCCTGGAATCAACATGCTATTGATACTGCAAAACTATTACATATATTCTATTTAAACATTAGTCTTTTACCTGCTGCAGCCCAAAGGGCACTGGCACCTTCAATGACATATCCGTTGAATTTAACCGTTCCTTCTTGCTCTAAATCAGGCTTGAACTTGTCGAGCAACATTCTGACTACCTTATTATGTCCATAACGCGCGGCAACTATTAAAGGTGTACATCTTTGTCCATCATCTTCTAAGACTTTCTGTAAATATAAATCCAAATACTGTTTCACAAACTGCATTTTGTAGAACTTGAATAGTTATAAGTACCTATTTAGTACTTATTTGTATCACAAATAATTATTCAAGAATTACATACGTTATATACTTAAATTCTAAAATAACATTTAATAATTGAAATTATATAGTACTTTATTTAAAGATTTGTAAGATTAATACTTGTATATAACAGTATTTGTAATATAAAAAAGAATCTAAAATTTTATGACCTGTATTACTATAAATAGCATCTACAGAAAGTTTTCTTTGTGTATGCATGTCTAAATAAGTGTTGCAAGTTGTCCTGAATAATTCTTTGTTGGTATCAGTGTGTTGGTAAAGTGCTACATTACAGTTAACCATATTGCAATAAATAAAAACTATATTTTATTAAATAGCATAAAACTACCTGTTTATTTTTCATATTGTTGAAAAACTTGTTTTTATTTTTTCCCTAAAATCTTAAATCAGTGTTCACATACAATATTAGTAAGTATAAACAATTATTGAATTTTACAACATATACATAATTTTTAATTAAGTTAAGTTAAATATTTTAAAATTCTTTGTTTAGTTTTCTGGAGAGAATTAATTTTAAATATCGTAATCACAACCAAAGGTTAAATTACAAATCATACTTTTGTTCTTTTATCCGAGTTAAATAAAAACGTAACAAATCCCTTGTAGTTCAATTACTAAACCATTTGTTAATAAGATAAGATGTAATTTGCAAAGAATTTATATCAATTAACATGCTTTTTTACTGAAGTGTTTAGCATAGGCGTATAAATACTGTATACTTGTGTATATGCTTACTATAAATAAATAAATTTACGAGTAATAGAGTAAATATATCTTTCTGTTTTTTCCTAAATTAAATATTTGCTTGAAAATATCCCAAATTAAAGTTTATTTCTAATCAATATTCTTAAATTATTGTACACCTATTATTAAAAGTAGAATTATTGAATTTTATGCTTTTAATATAACATATTATTTCGAAAATTATTTTAAGTGTTTATCTCCATGTTATTCTTTTTCTGTAAAAATCATTATAATCAAGTATCGATAATAATACGACAAACAACAAATTACAGTCTATATATAGCGCTTATCGCAAGTGCAAGTTCCTGAAAATAGTAGGCAAGATAAAGAGTCGACTAATCAAGCGCGTTTGACATTTATTAGAAACAGTTGATCCGACGAGTGCGATTTCACGAGTGATAAAAAGCGGCGCAATGACTGAAAGGTGACGCAACAAATATGATTCACTTACCTGGTTAATCAGATAATTAACGTCGACGTCGGACTTGTCGTTCAGCAAGCTGTAGAGCGCGATCGCCATTCCGTCCCTCGCCGAATAATAAATCCGCTTGACCAGCGACTGCTGGGGCTCATCAATTATCTCGCACGCGGTCTCCATCCTCGCGCGGCTCCTCTCGTTCTCGCGAGTCGTGCCACGGAGCCCCGTCCGGAGCAACGTCCGAGGAGAGGAATCAGCTGAGGCTGAGGCCACCCCGAGACGTGGTAACCTCAAAACTCATATCCCTCGCTCGTCGCCAGCGCGCGGAAAATACATCGCGCGCCGTCACCGCCGCCGCCGTCGTCGCAGGCCGCGTTCTATTTTGGGATCGCGTTGCGCGCAAAAATACAACGATTCCGAATGCAAAAATAAACCGCGACAAAGCGGTGTTCCTGCGCGGCGCCGCGGGGCGCGGGCAGCCCCTTTGTCGCTAAAACATTCACGTCGAACGCCGGTACGCGCGGCCGCCGAACCCGAACCTTGTTGTCCGCGAGCGCGGTTTACCGAACGATTTTCATTTGCGATTTGCGATTCGTCGCCGTCGACGCCGTCCGCAGCTGTCCGTCGCGATCCGACGTTGTTTACGTATTCGAAAGGACAAGCTTATTTCCGATCATGCCATCACTGACGAATCCGAGCGCGCCGGACACGTCACGGAACACGTCATGACGTCACACGACGCAACGTGGACGAACCGCGATCGACGACGTCTGCGTTCGTTTATTCCCGTTGGGAGCTATTGGGAAAATAAAATGTATAATACACGTAACGTATATTATATATTTTATTTTCCCAATAGCTCCCAATGTGAATAAACGAACGCAGGCGACGATCGCTTCCACGCGGAGGAGGTGTTGATTGGCGTTTCGACGCGACCGGATTTGCAAATTGACCAATCACGACGCAGCGTTCACTCTCACCAGCAGAATTTCTCGGCGGCGGCGAAAATTCACGTGATAAAAGATCACAATTGCGATTTTCCACGCAATCTTATGTTTAAGATCGTCTCAAATACGATCTCGAGATGTTGTATAATCATTTTATTGGCAGGGTAGAATTTAATTGTTTGAAATTAGATTTAAAATGATCTTGGTTCAAATTACGAATACCGCTTCTATAATGTCCATTTATATTAATGCAGATTAAGTTTTATATATATCTTAATTGGTTCAACTTACTTTTTATCATTTTCCAGTTCTAATGTTTATTTAAACCAACGTAGATTAACTTTAATCTCGGTTTAACTTACTTTTTATCTTTAATTCTTAGTTCTGAAAAGTATAGAAGATAAAAAGTAAGTTAAACCGAGATTAAAATTAACTTACACTGATAAAAAGGGACATAAATTCTACCTCGGCAAGAGACAGAGAGAAGTATATATATCGCGGTTGGCGATATCGCAACTGATGTATATGCGAGTATTGCGCGAAAGTGCGCATCAGATATCGTGACTCGCGAAATTTCAACCACGCGATGCACAAAGACCGGAGATGACGGGAGATGGGGTTCCTCACGAAAATACATCTTTCGCGGAACTTTCGACGATAATCCATATACACACGTTAGCACTTGAGCCGAAAACTTCCAGACTTGAAAATTTATTTCTATACAGATTATTACGAACTTCTATAAATTTATTAACTTTTATAAACACAAAATATCAAATCGCGTAGACTATTTCTACCGCAAGCAGCTCGCAGAATTTGTTTTTGATTTGGTATACTTGTCGCGTTGTAATTAAATTGCAATTATTTTAACAAATTCGATTCCTATATCTCTATTGTTTCCAGACATTAGTAGATTTATTCATTTACCTAGTATCACACCTAGTAGAATTATTCATTTAATTTTTGTTATGACTTTTATACAATTTTATTGTATAACTTTGTACACATAACATTTCTGTAATACATCTGTCGCTATGGTTTTCATTCCGAGTGCACACATATGCATATATGCCTGCAAACGCTCTTTTGTTATTACTTATATATACATATATATATATTAACGCATCATTTATTTTCATAAAAACTATTACAAGAAAACTGTAAATATATATTTATATGTATATAACTGTAAATAATACACGTCTATTTATTATAAAATGTATATTTTCTCTTTTTGCTTACTTACTCATCTACATATATCTTGTACTCTTTCGTGCAAGATGGTAAAAAATTATTATACACGGGCGGCTGACTGTCACGGACGCGACTCAGCTTAAGGTAATATTATTAAATAAACGAGGTCGCTTTGTGAATACTGTTCTCTCGTCGATCACTTGGTACGTACGACAATGTAACATCATTGTCGCGACATGTAACTTCTTGACGCGCGCAAGTCGCGCGTATTTCACGAGATTGATACCGTGAGATTCTATCAGCTATCTACAACATGCCGCCCTTTAATCTCTCACTACCAATGAGATTCATTAATGGCATACAATTTCATATCACATTGCGAATTTGCGATAAAAGTTTCTGATACTGCAATATATATACATACTGATGCTACACAACCATTTTACAGATGATTCCTGTAAACCTCCAATGTTCTTGAATATCCATTATGTCAAATTTCCAGGTATTCATTAAATTCCTTATTATTTCTTGTATAAAGTTATGTATAAGACAGTAAATATATGTGATGTCATATGTAGCGCGTTAAGAAAATATAATTTTTTAAAGAAAAAAAGGTTTTACAAGGGAAGACTCAGAATTGAATTCCGCCGATTCTGATGAAACTTGGCAGGATTACGAAGAAAGTTCCCCCGAATGTAATGATACCCCTATTTAAGTGCCGACGGTCAACCTTTTCAGAGATATTTAATAGTAAATTTAGTGGCGTCTTTAGAGCAGAATTTATTAGGGCACTCACAGACGAGCATTTGTGGCGTAGCGAATATGGTAACTGGATTTTTTATATGTTTTATGATAAAAAGAATTATCGTTGATATAAAAAATAAATTATTTTAATATAAAAAATTTATATTATATAAATTATAATATAAATAGTCATAATTAAATAACGTATAAATAAAATAATTATGAGGGAGTTACTATATTCATTACGCCACAAATACTCGCCTGTGCGTGTCCTAATAAACTCTACTCTAAAGACACCACTAAATTTATTATTAAAATATCTCGAAAACGGTTGAAGGCCGGCAGCCAAATAGGGATAACATTACATTCGGGAAACTTTCTCTGTAATCCTGCCAAGTTTCATAAAAATCGGCAGAATTCAGTTCTGAACCTTCCCTTGTCAGAACCTACAAATAAATATAATACAGCGCATGAGATATATTAGATGTACTTCGTTCTATTTTTTGTTTTATTTCATTGATGTAATTTTTATTGTAATTTTTTCTCTTTTGAGGCATATATGATATCTACTTTCTAGAAATTCTATTTTTTTCGATCTAGGATTTTTCTTTTCAGTATAGATATCTTCTTGTAACAGCAAAAATGTCAATGTTAATAAATGTTTCGATGTCTGGATATTGCAGATCATTTGGATATTCAAGGAATATTTATAAACCCTCCATTGCTCTCGTATGAGGCGAATGCTCAGTTCACATTTTATATTTTTAATTGCATAGATGTAGCATAAAAGTTGACTCTGAAACTTTCTGACTTATCACTTACAACCTTCTAGATTATATTTGTATAATTATTTTCCAAAATTTCGTTAGTACAATTTTTAGATTAGACTTTGAAAATGTTAATGCGCGATATATCTGAGCGCAGCGCTCACGGTGAGAACGAATACGTACAGTCGACGCGTTGCCAAATATAAGCTTTAGTGTGACGAATCGATGTCTCATCCTCTTGTTCTTACAAGATTGTGTTGACTGAGAAAACTATAACAACGCCGCACTAATACAGTGACACACATACTGGTGCGGCGCTCATACGAGAGCACTAACGTTTGTTTGCTGAATAAAGATAATGGAGGGTTGAGAATACGTGTTATAAATATGCTATATAGGATATTTTATACACATTAAGAGTTTGCGTGCAAAAATATCCCATGTATCTCCGTGTTAATAATTTACAATTCATCGACGGTTCTTCCACTTCATATTCCTCTGATATATATATTCCGCATGTCTTCGTGCATTTCTACGGGCAAAAGCTCGTCGAAAATACCAGTCCGAAGCGTCAAGTTGCTTTTTATACTCATGAAATCTGCCCAAAAGATATTTTTATAAAAATCGTATTTACTCGTAAACACATTAAGTTATTTGAGCGTATATCGTAATATATTCGTAATATATCGTAATATTACATAAAATTATGTCTTATTGGAAATTAATACCTTTTGTTGTCACTCCTTATTTGGCCCTGTCTGTATTTGTAAAATGCCTTGTTTCTGTCTGTATCTGTATAATGCTGATTATCTTGCTTCATTGTGCGACTATCGAGCGAAGAGTGTTTAGATTTATCACAATCAACGGTGTGCTCTGATATATGATTCTTTATTTTATTCTGAGAGGATATATTCTCTCCTTCATAAGTCGCTTTGCCATTAACGATTTTTTTGGTGGAGCCATTCGATTTAAAATATTCTTTTTTCCTTGGTCTGCTTTCTCCTTCTACAGGCAAAATTTTTGCAGAATCTCTACGATCCATAGTCTTCTTGCTATTCGTATGTTTCTTATGTTTATAATTCTTTGTCTTATGCTGAAACAAATTTATAATTTACATTTAGTGTATGAAACT
Organism: Temnothorax longispinosus; assembly: GCF_030848805.1. Taxonomy (NCBI): domain Eukaryota; kingdom Metazoa; phylum Arthropoda; class Insecta; order Hymenoptera; family Formicidae; genus Temnothorax; species Temnothorax longispinosus. The sequence goes on from NC_092360.1 coordinate 5,180,587, forward strand.
TTACGCATTATTCAATCTAATATATTTATCATTTTATGTATACAAATTTTTATTCACATACAATTTAAAAACTTATGCAGAAATTAATAAATGTCCCATAGATTAACTTACATTTCTTACATTTGATACGGTGTCAAATGTGCTCGTGTTAAGATTAAACTTTGGACAATAGTTAGTTGAAAGTGGACACGTATTTTTCAGCTGCATTAAGATGTTATCAAAACTATTTTTTAATATGTCATTTTTTGATATTGTATTTGATTGTAAGTAATCGTCTTTTCTTTCATCCTTAACCGACTCTTTATCTTTATTGTCACTTTCATAATCCTCAATCAATTGCTTTAAAAATTTACGTCTTAAGTTGCTTATATTTTCTATTACCTCAGAGAGAAGTAACTGAGAAGTATTATGTATCTTATGACTGGCGTTTCGCACAAACCTGTTATATAAAATCATTTAAATACACGGTAATAATTTACAACAGAAAAATAAGAAAATTGGATGTTATGGCTCACATATACTTACTCCATAGTAGATTTGTCTACATTTTGCTTCTTATTCCTTTTATTTTTAAAAGAGTTCTCTTTATTATCATCATGAATTCTATGGCTGTTCTGTTTATCATACTTTGGATGCAATACTGTATCATCAGTTTTTGTAATCTGTTCCTTCATCTTTGTATTATCTTTTGTAATCGTTCTATCCAAATTTTTTGATGTATAGTTCGGGAAACAAGACTTGTCATAATCTTTAAACATCTGATTATTTTCGGTCAATTGTTTTAAAAATTTATCATCGGGCAATATGCTTTTCAAAAGACACAATTTTTTATTCAATCTGTGTCTTTCTTTATCATATTTATTGTACACTTTTGATGTTACCTTGCTCACTTTTTCTGCTAAGTTGGAGAGAAGTAACTTGGTAGTAGTATACATTTGCTTGTGCTGCAAAAAGCTGCAAATAATATAATAACTTAAATATATAACAATACTATTTAGAAATAAATATCTTCGTATATTATACTTACTTCGAGACATTAGGATTGTACTCGTCTTGTTTGTTATTGGTAAGTAATATTAATGTATCATAAAATAGTTTTGTATTGTTTACAATATCCAGTGTCTTATTTATTTTATTTTTCAAAGAACTATTGTCATCATAAATAAACGCCAACGATGATAGTACATGTAGAGATCCTTGAAGTTGATCCAATGGATGTGAGGTAGAATTGAAAAATTCCTTGTTAACCACGATAGGCTTATCACTTGTTTCATTAGAGGAATCAGTAATCTCGAAAAATTGTGTTAAAAATTGCTTCGTAATTTTCTTATCAGCTGGAATATGTGCTTTAATTTCATTCAGCATAGTTTTCACTAAAAATAAATCAAGATGCAAATAATGAATCTACAGCAGTAAATAGTGGATCTTGGATCTCTTCTAAAATTATGTTTATTTTACCATCTGTCAATTCCTTGCAAGTATTAACAATGTTATGACTCGCGGTCCTGAGACTTTCAGCATCGACTCCATCTGAGACTGGGCAGGTTTCAGGAATTGTGAAAAGATGACTAAGAGACAAGCCGATAATCATACCGAGTACACAAGCAATAAGAATGTTCCATATATCTTTCTATAATAAAGAGATTTAAATTCTATTATCCAAAAGAACATTAAAGATATTTATAATTTTAGATAATAAGAGATGAGACTAAGCACAGTTATTATAATACCTGTCTGCTTAATTGCACTTCCAACATTTGCGGCGACTCGAGTGGTTTAAATTGACAGATTTGGGAGAGATTTGTATTAACAGCATCCGTATCGCTCTCCGTTATGACTGATATACCGTCGGATATATCCTCTAATTCTGCATTTGTAAACGATCCTTTATTGTCACAATCTTTCATCTGTGCTGCCTCGTTACCCAAATCCTTTAAAAACATAAAAATATGTTAAGCGTCTCGTTGATTCGGTTCTGCTTAAAAATTATTTCTATCTGCAGTATTGAAATTCTGATTACAGTATATTTTACAGCAGTATTATCGCTCACCCTCTGTATCCCCGATGACTGAAAACTTCCATCGTCATCACTTTGACTGCTAATCCAGCTTAATTTGACCCACTCTTTCTCTTCTTCGTCCAACTCTACCTCTTGTATATCGAGACATATCTTATTAATATTTACGTCATCCATCGTCTGTCACGTAGAGAAGTCCTTTCTAATATTTATCGAAAGAATTGACACACCGCGAACTGAAGTAACGAAATCCAAAAATTCTCGAACTTGAGTCACGGTGCAAAATACATTTCACTGAATATGTGCCAAATAGCTAAATTTCAGGCACTGACACTATGCTATATCTCAACGACTAGTCTATAATTTATATATTCTATATATTCCACGATACGATCCAGATTCCGTTTACGCAGCAGGTCCACTATTGTGGTTTACGTCAAGAATAAACACAGCTTTGATCAGGAGACACTCAACCTCAAACTGGTTTGACATTCTCGGCGCAGAGAACGGCGAACTGCGAAGGATAAACAATGGTCGCGTTCAGGGGTATCAATCAAACATGATTGGTTCTTACTCATAGATCCAACTAGATATTATACAAGTCGGCTATTTCAACAATTTACTCCGATATAAATGTGAAACAGCCGAGAATAACATTGACGTAAGACAAAAAATCATCAAGTTATATATACATTTAAATATAAATTTTAGTAAACCGTATGATCTCTCTAACAACAATATTACTTCACCCCTGATAAATATGCGTCTTTCGAAACTCTCAAAATAAAATCATCAAAAGGAGTAGTTTTTGGTGAAAAATGTTGCTTGAATCAAAATTTCGAAAATTATAAAATAATTCCGATTATATAAGGCACCAGTGCATCAAATTTTGGCTGTGCAATTTTGCAGAATTTTCTATCAACAACTTTTCTGTTTGCAATACTGCCATCGTTGGAGTAATAGATTTGTAGCTAATTTTTTTCTCCAGAGTCTTATATTATATATTTATTTGATTTTAAATATGCCGAAAATGTTCATTTACAAAGAACAGACCTAAATATATTCATCGAAAGAACACGTGGGATTGGCTACCATAGGATCTCATTACATAAGATATTGACGTAAAAAATGACTGGACGGCCGTAACAGCTGTAAACAGCGTTTTATTCTTTGTAATTGAACTTTTTATAATTTTGTTTATCTTTCCTCCTTTTTTCTTCAACGTTTAATCGCGAGACACCTATTTCATTTTAAGTGCAGAAAGTATAACATAGTGCAGCTACGAGGAACAGATCTGTCATCGTCGACGTCGTCGACGATAGCAATTCATCAAATATCATCAAATTTTCTTATTGAGTTCAAACGTGAAGTTGCAGGTGCATCGGCAAAGAATTATCGTGCACTTTGCAACAATTGAAACAAACTATCGTACGTATTTTCTACGAGTTACCGTAATTGTAATCTAAAATAGGATAAAAAATCTCGAATAGGATAAAAACAGTACAGTGAGGAATATATTATTATGTTATTTAGGACGAAATAAAACTCAAGGAAAATCGCGAAGCGACCGGAGGAATGATCGAGCACAATTTTCCACCCTTGAAGAATGACCGGATTCTCAAGGCGGCACGCGGGGAGCCGGTTGACAGGGTTCCAGTTTGGGTTATGAGACAAGCAGGAAGGTACCTTCCAGAGTTTCAGGAAGTCAGAGCTCGGCACGATTTCTTCGCCGTTTGTCAGACTCCTGCGTTGGCATGCCAGGTGACCCTGCAGCCGATAGAACGCTTCGATCTGGATGCCAGTATAATATTCTCAGATATCTTGGTGATCCCTCAGGCGATGGGCCTGAAAGTCGAGATGGTAGCGGGAGTAGTGAGTACTCTTTACCAATCATACATACGTATGTTGTTACATAACAGTCAAGTGATATTCATGATGTTCATTGATATACTCTATATTCATTATTGTCTCTCTATTCTCTGTAAATAAAAAGTATCTGTTAGGGTCCAGTCTTGCCTCAGCCCTTAGCTGATCCCAATGATTTAGCACGACTTGTACGACCAAATGTGAATGAAGCTCTAAAGTATGTCGGAGATGCTATAACATTGACTCGGCACAAATTGGATGGTAGAGTGCCATTAATAGGATTCACTGGAGCTCCTGTAAGTATTTTAATATCTAAAAATCAGAATTGTGTATGAATATATTATACCAATTGAGAATTTCTTTGATATAAAGATCTTTATTTTTGCTGTTTGCTATTGTATATTACATATTAATGTAAAATAATTTGTTTTAGTGGACTCTGATGGGTTACATGATTCAAGGAGGAGGTAGTTCGACAATGGCAAAGGCAAGATCCTGGTTGTATAAGTATCCAGAGGACACGCATAAATTGTTACAGATGATTACAGATATTGTTGTGGATTACTTGGTGATGCAAGTGAAAGCTGGTGCTCAGGTATATAATTAAAGTATATATATATATATATATATATAATTTTTTTTTTATAGAAGAACTCGTAGGTTGCTCATAGTGTATGTAATGTATGCTATAGATTTTCAGCACTGACAGTGAATCTCGGAACACAGTCTTAGAATATATTACGCAGTATATATGTATAAGAATTACATAAATAGAAGACAATAACATATTCTTTTTTTTTTTCAAGTTACTACAAGTATTTGAAAGCAATGGAGACTATTTGGATGATGCATTATTTACAAATTATTCTTTTAAATATCTGAAACAAATCAGCAAACGTGTACGGAACCAGCTGAAAGAAGCAAATATTCCAGAAGTGCCTATGGTAAAATATTTTACATAGCTATCCTTAATCAGCAGGATTATTTTGTAAATCAAGATATAAAGTATATAAATAATATATTGAACGTCTGTTTCTAGATTGCTTTTCCAAAAGGTGCAACCATGAATTCTTTAAAAATTCTTGCGAAGGATCAGAGTTATGAAGTAATAGGCCTTGATTGGACCGTAGATCCTACAGAAGCCAGAAAACAACTTGGTCCTAATATTACATTGCAAGGTAATATGGATCCTTGTTCAATGTATTCTTCACAGGTATGTTATATCTTCTTTAAAAAATATGTATATAATTTTGATTTTAAACAATTATCTTATTATCATTTTATATGTAAAAATCGTGTATATAATTAAGAAGTAATATACTGATTTCTAATAACAGTAACTACTGTTGAAAGCAATCATTGATCTAGTAATATTTATCTATATATTACTAATTTTATATTGAATATACTTATTGTTTTCCTTAGGATGAAATTGTTGATCGTGCACACAAAATGGTGTCAAATTTTGGTAAAACTCGATATATTGCCAATTTGGGACATGGCATTTTACCAGATACTCCGATTCCATCCATGGAGGCTTTTATTAAAGGAGTGCACTCGGCATAAGTATACGTTTTACAACCAAAACATTTTATTATGCATTTGTTATAAATAATTATAATTATTGTATAATTATTGTTACTATATTGCATTGTTTTAACTTTTCTTATAACAATTATTGCGATTTTATAGTATTTCTAATGTCAAAAGTATTTTTTGAATATTATTTTTCAATAAAGGAAAGTCTTGACTCGTCCGTTCCATTACATGTTTCAAATAATCACGAAGAATCTGTTCATTTTGGAATTCTTCACTTAGTACAGCTTCACTTTTGAAAAGCATCTTGTATCGGCCACTTTTAATGTCTTGCAGCATTTTAGCTTTTCGTTGTTTATAAACTATTGCCTGCAAATTCTGCAAATAACAAAAGATTTTCTAATTAATAATGTTAAAATTGTAGGCAAATAGTAATTTTGAATCTTATGAAATTAAGGAAATGAATTATTTGCATTACATACGTGGTACTTAATAGCTTCTGTTTGTATAATCCCTTGATCTACGTTCGGAATATCATCTACTATCATTTTCAATGCTGTTTGCGATTCGTTACATTTGCCTACTGTATCCTTTATTTGATTTTCCAACTCCATTATTCTATTTTCAGTTTTCTTCGTATCCTATAATAAACATTTAATTTAAAAATTTACATCGATCAAACTTATTGTTAGTGCAAGTTGGAATTTACCTTCACCACTTGTTTTATCTTTAACTTTTGATCGGCAAGACGTTTGCGGAATATAACTTTCTGATTGTGTTGTCCTTTAGGATCTTTCTTAAATTTACTCATAACTTTGTCTAATATAATATCTCTTCGCGCAACACAAAACTCCATATCATGAATCAATTTTTCTTGCGCCCTACGCAAATGTGACAGACGCATTTCCATTTTATGTATTTCACTTTTCATCGCTGTAATGTCACCACCGCTACTACGTTCATCTCTCAATCTTTTCACTGTTTCTTGCATTAACTGCACCTAAAAACATAAATTACAGATTATAATATTTTGCTTGAGACAGAAATATATAATGTTTGATATCTAAAATATTACTTTTTTCTCCCACGATAAACTTTCTTGTTGCACTGCATCTAAATTTTCCTTCAAAAGTGCCTTTTCCTCATACAACTGTTTTAAATCACTTTGCAGCTTTATAAGATTTAATTCTGCATCCTCAAGAGATTGTATTCCCTCGTTTTTCGTAATAGAATTTTTGTCTTCTAGCTCCTCCTTCAGTCCTTTTTGTATGACTAATTGTGTATTCATTTGTACCATTCTTTGTTGCAGAAGATTTAATATTCTCTCCATATTCGAGTCTTCCTTATTAAGCATTTCCAAAGCATGCTCTAGTTTCAAATTTTTCTGCTCCATAATCATAATTTCTTTATTAAGAAGATTAAGTTCTTGCAATTGTAAATCTCTCTGTTGGCTCAATGTAATCATATATCCTTCTTGGCGAATCCACAATTGCTGTGCTTTTTGATTACTTTGCTGAATTTCTTCTATATTTTTTTCCAAGGTTTTTATCTTCGTATTAAAAGGATTAACTTCTCCACTTTCCCTATGCGATAATATCTGAAAAAAGTAGTGTATAAGTTTTTAATATTTTTATATTCTAACAGGATTTTCAGTTAATAATTATCATACCTCCTCAATGGTTTTATTCAAGCAAATAACTTTCATTTGTTTCCTCTCAATTGCTATGTCATGCTTCTTGATTTCTTTCTGAATCTCATCTATCTCTTTTCCCTTTTTATTATTACTTTGCAAGAGCTCTTCTAATTCTACCTTCTCATGAGATTTATATGAATTAAGTTGTTCTAATTCCAATAACTTTTTGCCATATGAATTTTCTGTTTCTACTAATAACAATTCTTGTTCTTGCATTGTCTCTTTGGAATCTAATAATAATTTATTCAAATACCGCGCCGCTTTATTATGCGCAACTTTTTCTTCCAGTTTGCTATATATTGTATTTTCCAACTCGTTTTGCTTATTTAGAAATTTTGTAAATTCTTTATCAGTTTCTTCCTCTTCGTGTAACAAATATTGCCATTCCTGAAATATGGGATTATTATAGATGATAATATAACCACGTAAAAATAATGTTTATCGATAATATTATCATTAATTAATAATTTAGTAATTATAAGTTTTTTAAATAAGTGTATTAACATTCTATGTACATTATTAGTTAAATCGAATTCGTGTTGCTCCTGTTCACTAAACTTTGCTATTTTTACTAATTCAGATTCCAAATTATTGAGTTTATCATTTCCCATTTCCATCAATTTTGTATTAATCTGTATATTTTCTTCTATTCGTGTATGCAACAAGGTCAAATTCTCATTGTTCTCTGTTTCCTTATAAGTTTCTTTCTTTAATTTCTCTATTTCCGTATGTAATGTATTAAAAGATTCACATATTTTCCTGAAACAATATTCGCTGCTGCAGTCTTTCATTAGCAAGTGACGGTAGAGAAAAATTCACCGAAACATTATTTCTTTCTATCAGAGTCACAGACGCGACTTATTTATATGATACTGTATTATTGTTTCTCATTACAATTTTATTCGAATCCTTAAAAATTATCGTAAACATTACGTACTCACGCTCTGTGTTTAGTTGCTCATAGACTTTATTCCGCTTAGCGATATTCAGTACAACAGAATTCCAGGCGTTGCACAAATTCATGTGCTGCTTATGCAACGCTTCTAGATCAGCATTAACATCGGCGATCATCTGATTGACCTCAATTTTTTCTTTATTTTTCAACTGCAATTGCGTATCCAAATTGGCTATCTCGGTTTTAATTCTCCACACTTCCTCCATGAGTTTATATATTATGCAGTCTTTCTGCTGTTTCTGTGCAATCAAATCTCGCTGAATTGCCTTATCTTTCTTTGACACCTGTTTGGAAATGGCCAAACTATTTTCGAGCTCCGTTTGCCATTCCGAGAATTGCGCTTGCAAAGCGGTAAGCTGCTCCAATTCGCGCACGAGATTCTCCTCTTTCTTTTTCTCCTCGAACAATTTGGCATGGGTAGTTTTATGAACATCTTTCGCATTCTTTATACACGTATCTTTCTCCTCGCGCAATAAAATCACATTTGCTATCATATTTTGATACTTTTCAATTGACGTTTGCTGCTGCGCTATTTCCTGTTGGGCGTAGTACATTTGTAAACATTCTGCTTCGCGTTCCTTCTCCATCGCTCTTATATTATCCTCCTGAAATATTTGTAAATAATATTTAATGGTAATAATTAACACATCTTTTCGTTTACATGCATTAGATAGATCTCTAAAGTCTAGAAAAATAAAGGTTTCGATATTTACTAGTTCTAATATTTCGCTGTTTAACTTATTGTCGACGCGAGTAAGATGCTCTCGCAGAGCACTTTGGAATTTTTTCATCAAGAAGTCGTCGGGATTCAGAACATTTGGCACGTCCAAAGACTTGGTGTCTATCCACAACTTCTTCATGACTTTGGTCCCCGGCTGTTCCATATTCTTGGCAGTATCAGGAGATGGGGCGGAAGCGTCGCTCACAGTCAAGGTATTCATTGTGAAATGCCGTATCGCACGGTTCTTTGTAAAAAGCTTCTATCCTGAAATCATACACCTTGCCTTAGACTTGTGTCAGACTGCATGTTGTTGATTCAAATCAGATTCGTAGCTAAGGAGGTATGACATCATCATGACAGTCGATACACAATCAATACAAGCTAGACTTATTTAAATAATAAAAATTAAATTGTATATGTGTGTGTGGCGATAACATATACATATAATATACATGCATCTTTAATTGTGTGATTTTTATTATTCAAATAAGCTCTGTTTTGTTATATAAAGGTACGAGTAACTGTATTGAGATAAAATGATAATTACATTAGAAGATAATAAATACACGCACGTAAAATATTTTGATAAATATATTTGTCTTCGCGAAGAATTTTATCTTAATTATCGGCGGTTGATAATCTAAACTCCGATAATACGCGATAGGGTACGGGAATATAAATAATCGACGGCCATAATTCGGAAGAATCTTATAAATACAATATATGTCAACACAAAAAATAGAGACAAACGATTTTGATCAAGTGGTTTGATAAAGCTGCATGAAACGGATCGGCGCGAATTATGAGAGAAACGGGTTCCTGGCTCGACATTACGCAAGCATCATCACTCATCAGGCGCTGTCAGCTGTCACCGTCGCGCGTGTCGTGTGACGCGCGTCGCCAGAGTCTCCGCGCGCTCTCTCCGCTCACCGCTGGTGTTGTTGAGTTGTTGTGACAGTTCGCCCGGGGACCTGGGGAGCAGTGCGGCATCAAACGGCGTTTCAGTCGTGGGCAGTCGTGGGACGGGATGCGGCTACGGTCGTCTTGAGAGATCACGCGGGCTGGTAGAATGACCGTACGTTGCGCGGACGCTCGTCGAAGGTAAACATTGCAGAAACGATGCAGAGCGCGGGTGTCAGCGATGGGGACACGGAGCAAAGTTGGCCGGAGAAGAGGACGATCAGATTCCGCGCTACTGGCAAGTCCGAAACTCATGTGTCATCTCACGACGGGCGCGTGGAAAATGTGGATCCCACGCGCTGCAGGCCGCAGTTATCCGACGAGCAAGATGCGCCGAAGAAGAAACAGCGTAAGTGCCACCCGCGATTGCCTATTTACTTGTCCGGGGGGAGGGGAGGGGCAGCGTTTTTTCGCGCGGCGGTGGAACGTGTATGAAACAGGAGAAAAAGAAAACAGTGACACACACGCACGTACGCTTCGATAGATTAGAATGATTAGATAAGATGGCACCAGTCACCCGCGCAAAGGTGACGACTTTTTCTACAGAATGTATTTATGACAAACTATGCAGAAGGAAAGAAACAAATTTGAAACAATTTTTACAAACTCTGGCTCAGGGTTTTTCTATATTTATATATGCTATAAGTCTTGCTTTTTTATATCGCTATTTAATAGCTCAACTAGCTGTTATTAGTAATTATTGAGTAGTACAACTATATATAGCTGTATATATAGTATAACTATAATAACTACTAAGTAGTAGCTGTTACTAGGAGTTTGCACAAATAACGTTTTATATTTGCAGTTCAGTTGATAAATGTATTCCGCTTTTCTAGGGGTATCGTTGATGCAATTCTTAAGGACAGAATTAACAAGGGGTTATCAGCTGGAGCACGATGAGGAGAGATTGTCCGCGAGAAGGGAGAAGGTTTACTCGTTCATGAAAATTCCTCGGGAGGTGGAAAATTTTATGACGTATGGGTTCCTTCAGGTACAGTGATGCATATAATGCTGTCAGGAGGATAGAACTACGGCTAACATTTTTAAAAATAATCTATTATATTACATGTTACATGTTTTGCTGTTTTTTTTGTCATTGCAGTGCGCCGATTCTTTCCTATTTTTGTATACATTTTTACCGTTAAGATTCGCAATGGCTTTATGGGCAGTGATTACAAGGCCTTTACGACACTACCTAAGGTATACGAGAGATATTTGATTTCGAGCGAAATATATTTGGTTACCGTGAAATTTTAACCACGATCTTTCGTTTCGTAGGAGCGAGAAAGGTCATCCAAAAAGTACGGAGAGATATTTGAGATCGGCCGAAGTGTGCGATTTGTTAAAAGGAATTGTAGTGCTGGGTTGCTGGGCAGCAACCTGGAAGGTGGATACCTCCATGATGTATCATTTAGTTAAGAGTCAATCGGTTATAAAGCTATACATATTTTATAACATGTTAGAAGTGGGAGATCGTCTTTTCAGCTCTTTCGGGCAAGATACTATAGACGCCCTGCTTTGGACCGCCAACGAGCCACGATCGCGCCACCCGAGTGATTCTACCCGTACGAAACATTTCGGTACATTGCCGCATCTCTTGTTTGCCGTCGTTTATGTGTGTATCCTTTGTCTAATTACGTTATTACGATTAATTCGACGACGATCGAGAGATAGGCTTAAGCCGCAACAAGATATGTTTACACCTTGACTGCTTTCGCACAAAGTTTTTCATAGTACATTGGTGTTACTCCAAGCGACGACGTTAAATGTGGCGATCAACAGTAGTAATAAAGCGCTTCTCACGATTATGATGTCCAACAATGTAAGTACGTTAGAAAAAGTAAAGCAATCGCTTTTTTTTGTATCAAGTATTTCGTATTTCACACAGAGTATTTTTAGTTTGTAGAACTGAAGGGTTCTGTATTCAAGAAATTTGACAAGAACAACTTGTTCCAATTATCTTGCGCCGATGTCAGAGAAAGATTTCATCTCATTATACTGCTCCTCGCAGTGAGTCTGCAAACGATGAAAGAGTACGCGTGGCACAGCGATCGTCTTGCTGTCTTGCTACCCGATTGCGTGGCGCTATTGTTGGCAGAAGTTGTCGTCGATTGGGTTTGTACCGTAAAATAAATTTATACATTATGGAGGCATATGTGAGTGAGAAAAATATCAGATCGGAAATCGAATCAGATTATTCCTACCATTAAATTATTTGTATCATTCTTATTGATAATTTCTCGTTCGCTTACATGTTTCAATCGTCGCTGCCTATATTTGACAAATATTGACGAACGTTGTGCAAATTGTACAAATCATCGCGCTAATAACATTGTATTTCCATAAAGGTGAAACATGCGTTCATCACACGTTTCAACGAGCTGCCTTCCACCGTCTACAGGGATTATACCGTGAGCTTGGCCTACGACATGGCGAAGGCACGCCGAAAGAAAGCATTCACGGATCCCTCGGACCTAGTTGCGCAGCGAATGGGCTTCATACCTCTTCCTCTGGGAGTCGCCATGGCTCGCGTACTGTGTACGACCCTGACGCCATCCGCGAGACCCGCTAATATCATACTTCTATTATTAGCTTATCTTATATTAGTATCTTTTCGCATATTGAATAGCCTAATCATTCTTGGAAAGGCGTGCGACATAATGTCGTCGCACCCGCGACCTGACAAAGATGTTACCGCAAAGTCTCCGTCAAAGAATCGTGCCAACAGTGTCGACATGAAAAATCCAAATCTTGGCATGGCTATTTTCTCAAATAGCGCCGTCAGCTTGAACAACGTCTGTTTGAACGAGGCGTTTCTGGAGCCAGAACAGACTGAGAAAAGTGAGAAGCATCAGTGTAATTTCGACGAGCTCACGAACGTCACGAAAACCGTGCTAAGGACAGGAAGCGAACCCCTCCTTCCGCAATGACAAATCTCACTAGCATAATTGAAATATAATGATTTTTTATTTATAAATTGTACATATGTTGTTGTACATATATGTATACACGCACAGGTACTATATCGACGCTTATTTTGCAATATTTGTATAAGGCATCTATGTAAGAATAATAAATTTGGTTACCATTTATTATTAAGTTTTATTATCAAACATATGGTTATCTATATAATTATGTAAAATATTTTTTCCGTAAATTTTTTGTATTAATATAAAAGATTTTTGGTATATTCAATATTTTTTAGCGAATCTTTAATCTTCAATCGTAACTTTGTCGACGCACCTCGAAACTAAGAAAAGATGAAAAGTTATAAAAAGATATTACATACTAAAATAATGTTACATAAAAGAACTTTTTCCTCTCTTGCCGTGTCGACGATCGAGCAAGAAGTGCGCTCTCATTCACGGAGATGCGGCAATCGGCACATAGAGAATCTATAATACTTGACTCCGAAGTTCGTCGCGTTTAGTCAACGAGCGCGCGGCGCGGCGAGTAGTCTCCTTCACGCCTCACCGTCCCGTCACCGGTCCTGTCTCTCTCTCCCTTTCCCTCTGGCCGTCCTTTTCTCTCCCACTCCGGCCGGCCGCTCGCTCTCTCTCTCGTTCGTCCGACAAACGAGCACCGACTCGAGCACGCTGCACGGGGCAGGGGCACGGGACGTCACGGAGGACGGAGGCGGTGGAGGACGTCGGAGCGGAGGTCCGCCGCTCTTCGGCGAGCGCGAAGCGAATCACGCGAATTCGCGGCGCGATAGTAACGACCGACGACGTCGCCGTCGGGTCCCGGTCGCGACGCTCCTCGCGTATGGGTCCTCCTCCATCACGCCCCACGGCCACGGCAACTACGGCAAGTTGAATGGACGAGGGTACGAAATACCGAGTGCCCATCGGCGACGCCTGCGTGTCTATGCGCGTGTGCTTCGACTCGCTGTGCTTCTCGTCGTCGCAGCAGCCGCTCGCCGACGAGGAGGACGCCGCCGTCGCCGACGCCGCGACGCAGCTACCGACGGACGGCCGCGGCGCCGCGGCCGTCGTTAGCGGCACCAGCAGCGGCACCGTCGTCGCCACGACCGCCACCACCACGCAAGTCACGCAAGTGCCGCACATCGGTGCGATCGGTGCGATCGGTGCCGGCGGCGGAGGCGGAGGCGGAGGTGCCGCGATCGTCGGCAGCATGGGCACCCTGAGGGAGCTCCAGGAGCTGCTGCGCGTCAAGGACGAACGGATCGCCGAGCTCGAGGCCGTCGTCTGTTGCCGCGACGCCCAGATTCAGGAGCTGCGCAGCCACCTGGACAAGTTCCTGAGCGTGCTGCCCTTCAGCGCGGCGCCGCCGCGCACGCCGACGAAGCCGCGGACGAGGGACCGTGCTCAGGGCATATCCGCGGAGCCGCCGCTCCAGGAGCTCGCGCCTCTCGCGGTGGTCGACAAGAGCGACAGGTTGGTATACCCCGCACGACCCACGACACTATACACCACGCGCCACTGTTTTTCTGCCTGTTCAGCCTGTTGCTCGTCGAGTTGTTGCTCGCGCGGCGCGCGCGCCCGCGCGCAACGTCCTTCCCTTTTTTTTCGCACCTTGCGCGCTCCTCGAATTTCCCTAATGAATTTAAATAAGCGGCATAAGAGCTATTTTTAACGCGTCGAACGTGCGGCTGTCGCGCGACAGCCTAAGCCTCGTTATAACGCCGCGCGTTTTGATATACCCGCATGAAATACAGCTGAAAAGATGCGGGGAATTATACATCGGGACGCAGGACGTGTTACATCTCGATTTTGGACATTGCGTTGTCCAGGGACGAGCGAAATCGCGCGATATAATTTCGATAAATGCGAATTTTCTCGCCAAAGCGATCCTTGACGCGTTTTCTTTTGCCCGACGGTTCTTAAATCCCGAGGGAGTCGTTCGCGATAACGATATTGACGATTGTAACCCGCCGGCCTCAATCCTCGGCGTTTAGCACCTTCGTTCTTCATTCTCGCCGCTGCTGGTCGCGTTGTCTACATACATGATGTCAACGACTTTATTTGTCACTTATGCGCGATCGCGACCCGCGCGCGCGCGCGTGCACCGGCCTCGCGACGTGCGGCCACGTTCGCCATGTGACCCGTCCTCGTCGTCGCCGTCGCCGCGTGCGTTTTTCACGCGTTCCGGCTCGAGGGAACCCGGGAACCTTTCTCCTTCGCTCTAAAATCATGCTTTCGCGCCTCGCTGCATGTGCGCCAAAGTATAGACACTTTCGCTCGCGTGCGATTATTTCCGATCGACCTTATCTCCCCCCGATGCTTCGCGAGATAAGTCGACGCTACATCTCTCCTCGCTTATCTTTTAATCGACAATATCTCTCGTTAAATATATCTTTGTTTCCAAGCCTTCGAATTAAAAGTCTATCAAATTGAGATATAATTGTGAAGAGAGGGAGGCGAGAGAGAGAGATAGAAAAACTAACTGAACAAGGGAATTTCCCGATTTTTTTGCACCTAAAGCGTCCTTGGCGCATTAAAATAGCTTTCAATTATCGATTAGTGTCTATTTCTATCGATGCAGATTAACTTTAATCTCGGGTCAATTTACTTTTGATCTTTTTCTAACTCGTAGAATTAGAAAAAAGGTAAAAAGTAAATTAAACCGAGATTAAAGTTAATCTATATTGGTAGAAATGACATAGGACTGAATCACGCTCTACAAAACGTCATCGTTACGTTAAAAAAGGCCAAGTCGAACTTGTCACGTTTCTCGGATTCATAAATCCTGCGTTGAGGTAATGGTGACATGAACGGTAACAATTACGTGACGTTACTTTTGAATTTTAAAAGACGTCGCGCGACGCGCCGACGATCGAAACGACTTCGTTGAATTTTTAGTATCTACATCCAAGAGGGAGAGAGAGGGAGAAAGAGAGATTGTTTGTGGGCGTAATGTATTTGTTTTATCGTCAATCGTACATCGCGGTTTACGAGGGGATCTTTCCAGTCGTATCGCGGGCGCGTTTCGTGCGCGGGCATCGTAATGTTCGGGCCGGAGTAAATCACGCCGCGCGCCGCCGCGAACAGTATATTTCGTGAACTTCGTTTAAATCGCGTAAACACGCTTTAAAACGAGAGTGGATTCGACGATCGGCACACGAGCGCGTAAACGTAAACAGATCACGTGGGGCATGAATGAGCGTGGAAGGAGCGGAAACGAGCAACGTCGGCGCGTCGATTGTTAGTCGATACTTCGACCGATGCGGATTTTTTTCGTCCGAAATTAAAGCGTCCCCGAACGCGCCGCGATTAGATGAGAAAATAATAACGATGATTGTCGCGATCTCGTGCTTATTTCGTTGCTCCTTTCAGCGCTCGCGTTGATTTACGGGAGCGTACGCGCGCTTCGATACGCGCACGGCGCACGTGTAGGTGCGTAGGTGTATTTGACACGTGGCGCGGGTATTGGAGCCGGCGCTAGAGGTTGATCGCGCTCTCGGCTTTTGCGGATTTACATTCCCCGCGAACGAAGGCGGCGGTGCCGACAGCGGACTTCTATACAGGTTTATGCGCCATATAGAAAGGTGGAAATTAGTAACGCAAATGTCTTCTCCCGTGAGAAACTTGTGCAATTGACATTTAACCCTTCCCCGGAGTCTTTCTTACAATTAGACATATCAAATTTAAGAGGTGGATAGATAGATAGATAGATAGATGCAAAGAGAGATAAAGTTTTATTTAATGTACAAAAACGTGAAAAATTAACTTTTTGCATAATTTATTTCAACCCATACTGGATTTTATAATGATTAATTTCAATTGGTTGCGCATCTTTAACAATCTGGATAGATTGCAACAATCTAGTCAATAAAATTACGACAGAAAATCGAATAACAAGGAACTAAGCTTCCAACAGAAAATTGCAGCGAATTTTGATGTAGGTGTTAGCGATATTTCTCAATTTTATCTTTTGTTAAAAAAATTGCTTTATCTTTTAAGTCTTTGAGAATAAACCAAACTATTTCATCATTATTAATTAAGTGAAATGTGCAACTTGAAAGAACAGCTCTGTTTGAAAATGATATAACGAGCTTTTTTACAATATTTTTAGAAGAGCATAATTTATCGAAAATAAACAACATAACCATATAACGTATAACCATATAACCATAGACATTAGACCTTAGTCGTTAGACATTTAAAAAATCGGTTTATTTAAATAAGCCTCTGGCCTTAGTGAACGCGACTGCTCATACCCTCGCAATTATCTCTTTCATTGGATGATTCCAATGTGTGCCATGGGAAACAAATGTTGCGTGGCATGTAATACTCGGAGTTTCTTTGTCGGTAAAGTCTAATGGCGGTTTGAACTAGGACTAGGGGGCGATTGCACGTGTTCCACAAATAACGATCTATTATGTAAACGCTAGAAAAGAACCATTTTTAAATTTGTACGTCACTTTACATAACAACGGAATATTGCCTAACGACGTAACCACAAAGAACTGAACTTGCAGAAACGTAATGTATAACGCGTATAGAAATATTGTTGAAAGCTTGAATTTTTTTTATTTGTTTATCATAGTATCTATTGTATTTTTGTTGTTGCTTCGCTATCAAATATTTCCTGTAGGAAATCTCTGCACTGACGCGCATTCTCGCCTTATCGAATTAAAATTCCGAGAAATACGTAAAGCTTTATCTCATCAATCGTTCCCGCGAGGAAGCAAAAAAATGTGCTGGCGTCGTGGAAGATGTGTCTTCTGTTGACGACAATCGAAATTCGATTCCGTCGATTTAAGCGGCGGAGCGAAACGAGAAAACGCGAAGCACAGGTCAGTAACAGGAGCTAATTTTAAACTCGTTGCCGCTCATTATGCAAGTCCTTTCATCACCGATCAATGCGTGCATTTCCTCTTATCGCGTGTCGATTCATAGCAAGGGCGTGGTTGAACGTGATCAATTAAATAACTTTCGAAGCTCGAGCTTATACTGCCTCCCATCTATGTGCCATTAAACGTTTTCCAACGAATTATACAAGATAAATAATAAAAATATGAAATGACTATTTTTTATACGAGTCTTTAATCTATAAAATTAGATATTACATTTTATGTATTAGAAATATTGTATGTATCGTTATTTTCAATTTTACATTTCCATTCTAGTAACGTAATCTCAAATTATACAGATATCGTACTCCAAAAATTATCATGTTTTTTTTTTAAAGAAATATCAAAATATTATATCTGACATTTTTATTTTTATTTTACGATGCCGTATATCTGTTTTTATCGCGAAAATATTTCGAGCTAAATATTTGTCACTTCAATTTCATCTCCTTTATAACATTTCGATTTCATTACCATATCGTATATTAAAAAAAATTCTTTTCAAACTGAAAAGGGGCGTGTATTAGAAGGGAAAGTATAGGGTGGAGAAGATGACATTAACACACACCTGTTGCGCCTTAGAAGCAGCCGATTGCTTCACGCTCATTCCTTTCACCTATATTGCTTTGCTATATTTCAAAGTTGGTCTTAGATAAAAGAGGTCTATCTTTGACGGCCTTATCCATTACTACCGCATAACAATGTCTCGCAATCCTAAGCGGACACTTTCTATACAACTTTACCTGTTGCAGATATAGAGAAATATTTTTTATGTCGCCGCGAAAGTTTGTGTAGTATTACGAAAAGTTGAAGTGATGAAAATTAATCCGACTGACCGCGCAATTTCAGCACAAATTAGAACAAAAAAATGACTTCGTCGATCTTCGTCGATTGATAAATACACCTTGGACGATATAAACGACTATTAATGCGAGGATTAGCGTGCCGTTTAAACAATCTTATTATTAGCGAGGTAATCGCCTAACCGTGTATGTATTGAACGTAACGTTACTGCATAATTGCGGCGATAGAATAGTCATCCTATATACGTAGCGCATTGTGCGTAGTTCAGTGTTGCGTTTGTATCAGTGTAATTACGGTTGCACAATGCATGGCAGGATGCTTAAGAGTTTTCTAGAATTTAAAAAGCTTCGTGCTATTTATTCTTCAAGCGAATACGCTACAAGTATTCTAAATATAACTTCTCGTTGATATAGCCTTGTTCTGAGATCATTTTTCACATCGTAACGTATCCTTTTTCCATTTTATGTATGTCTACAATTCATTTAAAATCGATGGGGCCTATTAAATAAATACATATAAAATCTGCAGGAATCTAACGTGGCGTTATTAAAGTGAAATGAGATGTGACAAAACCAAAATATTATAAACTCGATTATAAATATAGACGCACAGAGCAGTTTCACAATTGCTCTGTGCCTGGCATCATAATAAAATAGTTTTTAAATGATTCTGAACCTAATTCATTGTATAATTTGTGTTCGAGGAGACCAAATTTAATTTAAGATATTCTAAAAATTTCATGTTATTCCGGTTTAAGCATTTAAATTAGTTGAGTGTTTAATCAATTTCGTTTTAGTCGTGTTACATATTTTTCATCTTATATATTTCACCTTAGCAGCGCCAGGTTAAAACTTCATATCACGCGTGATATTTAAATGAGACATACGCATTTAGACAAAATTGGGCAATAGATACCCGCATATTCCCAGCTTGTACGCGAAGTATATTATCTCAAACAAGAATCTCGCGTACGTATCGACATTTAATGGTTGCGGGCGGAGTCACGTTACGACGAGCTTCCGGGCCACCCGGTGTATATGAGATCTCGGTCAACCTTCTATTATAAGAAAACGTCAAAACGGGTGACAGATAAGCTTATACGCGATGCAGGCGCGTTGCGTGCGCGTACGCGCGTGTGCGGAAGGTTACGCGCGGGTCGATCTGCCGCCGAGATAAAATCGGAATATCGCGGATATAATCGGGCGATTATTCATCGCGAATACGTTTCCCGCAGCGCGCGTAGATAAAAAGAAAAGAGCATAGCTGTTGCTGCCTGCCTTCATTCCGGTTATTATCCTTGCCCGCGCCGGACCCCGCTCCCGAGACGGCCGATAATGCCAATGGGCCTCAAAATAGCTCCTCGTCACGGTTTAATGGGGCCCGTTCGCCGCGGCTCGCGAATACTTTTGCTGCGCCGTAGTTTCCATAATGAAAACGCCAAGACTGCCTCGTCGAGGCTCTCATGATCATCCCGATGCACGATGCGAGGAGACGCGCGTTTGACTTTGGCTGCGGCGTATTACGAGACGTATGAGGTCTATAATTGTGAGACGTCCTGTATAGAGAGCTTCGTTTGATGTCTTTTACCGGGAAGGAACATCTTGAATTACCATGTGAACTATTCTGCGTTTAAATGGGTTTTCGTCATGGTCATTTATATCTCTTGGACATTTATGTTTCTAAGTTGTCCTTTTATCTTTTCGGGCGCGTATGTGTGTATACACATGGGTGTTTGTTTTATTTATTTTATGGTTTCAGACTTGCCAAAAATGACTTACGTAAAACGAATTAAATTGATGTAGAAAATTTAAAGAAGAAATCCCGACATTGATATTATATGATAAACCGCGTGTGTGCGTAGTTTATTTCCAGATTTTTTTTGGAAAATTCAACGAATATTAATGTCCGTGCATTACATTTTATGTTATCTCTTTATGCATTAGCCTTATTTTTTTATCATAATGTAATTCTTTTCGTTGCTCGTGCAATTTTTTATCATATTTATGACCTATTTATATAACGAGATTAAGATTCGCGATTTCAAGAATTTTTTTTGTCAAACAGGCTGACGTTGCGGTTTCCTTGTTATAATCGCGCTTTGGAACGTGTGAGACGTAGCATATATTTTCCCACATATGACGCATACAGTCTACGGTCAAATTGTAAATAGAATATCATTTCGCCTGCAGACGAAATAATTATCTGTCGGAAAAAATATTAAACTCATTTCTAAGGGTATTAAATATCTAAGCATTTTAATATATCTATTATCTTAACTTTTTTTGTCTGCTAATCCATTAAGGATCCTAAAAATATTATATTTCTTGCAATTGTATTTTCTAATTCTATAAGCCGGCAAATCTGGAAACTGCAAAAACTAATCGTCTTACGGTCCACGTACAATGACGCAACATATGGACGTTATTAAACGCGCTCATTAATGTACGAGCGTTTTTTATTGATACATACATTCAATGAGCTTTACTTATCTCCAGATAAAAAAAGAATGCACCGTGCGGCGAATGTTTCGTGACTCGAAACGCGACTCGCCGCGCTCTCCGATTAATAATTAGAGAAGGTTAATTTAATTTCCTACTTTGCCGTCGGGATTATTGGGCGGTTAACGCGGCCGTTAGGCCGCTTTAAATGGCCGTAGACCACGTCGGCACTGACGCTCCGGTGATTTTACCGGTCATAAAGTTTGGGAGGTGCTATTTTCGTCTCCTCCCACCGACCGCAACCGGACGGCCGGCGGTATACGAAGATGCTGCCACATTTCTTCCATACGCATCTCCGATCTCCGCGCGAGCTGTTATAATTGCAACGGCGAGTAGGAGAGGCCCCTCTGGCCCATTTGCTTTTACCCGGACTCGACTCGACTCGACTCGACTCGTTGCACTCCGGACGGGTGTTGAAACCAGTCGGGTGACGTCACGTATAATTACTTCTTTGATTCACTCTCTTTCTCTTCTATGGTGCCTCCGGCACGACAAATTCGTCGGTCTCGATCAGTGGTGTAACGGGCACCGCGCACTTTTGGGCGCCCCGCGACACATGTAATATCTTAAGCATGTAAGATGCATGTGAGATGTAAAAAACTAACTATCCTGCATTTACACACTTGTTCACGGTAAATTTTTCTACGATTGTTTTCGGTCTAGAAGCTAATTAAATGACAAATATTGTGTCTAATGTATGCTAAAACACAGTGCTCTCGTCTCCTAGATTTCTTTGACACTTGAACGTTTTTGCTCAAAACCATCGATATAGTAAAATCTAAGGTGTTTTCGAATTTAAACAAATTTCGCTACTCTTTCAATAATATACCTTAGGACAACAATTACTGCCACTATTACTATTCTACAATAAAACTATGTTTTTATGGATAATATATTTAGACATTAATTTGTTTTTTTTTTATTACAATGACGGTTTACGTTCGACTGATAAGAATACGACATTCGTGCCAGATTGGAAAGATCCCAGATTCGGACAGATCCAGAAAAGGCTGTTGAAGAAGATTTTACTTTATACACGTGTTCTTCTGGATGAATAAATAACTCGTAAAGCCTTGTGTCCACGATACTAGAAATCACTCCGAGATCTCGAACGGAGAAAAAATTGACCAATCATATTTAAACAGTTCGGCAATTGACCAATGCAATTGGTTAATTCTTTCTCCGTCCGAGATCTCGGAGCGATTTCTAGCATCGTGGACACAAGAGACTTAATGCAGGATCACGTGCCAACAAACGATGTTGCACACGGCCGCGAGTGCGGTTCATCAATTTTCACGCTCGTGGCACGACTTGCGTCTACGTAGTCGTGTGAGACGGCGATATACCTTTCGCATTTTACTCGAGAAAAAGCATGGTAATTAAACAGGTGTTACCTATAGCGCCGCGTCGAACCGTCGCGGTCTTACGATTACGCTACTGACGCCGCGAGTTTGCTCTCGCCTCTCTCCTCCCCGCTCTCTCCTCCTCCTCCTCCTCCTCTTGCTCTTTCTCTCTCCCTCCCTCTCTGTTTTCATTCTGGCCGCTCTACCCGCCGTCCCTTCCGCGCGCTTATCTCGACGCGCGGTTAAAAATAGATCCTGTCACGGCCATCGGCGACATTTTAAAAAGCTGAGCGGTCGAGCAGCGCGCGCGAGGGCGAGCGAGTGAGCGACCGAACGGCCGAGAAACGAACGGGCGAATTAGCGAGCGAGCGAGCGAGCGAGCGCGGCTGGTGGCGCCTCCTCGAAACGGCGTTTCGTCCGCACGATTCTTCCGCTGCCGATCCACCTGTTCCTCGAGCAGTCGCCCTCCGTCGCGGCTCGGTCGGTACGTCCCCGAGGTACTCCTTTAGAGGCGGAGGGGAATAAGGACATAAGGAAGAGAGAAAACCAAGATTTAGGAATAAATGAGAAATTTTCCCTTATGCATCGAGAAACGGTAAACTATACTATTTTAAGATAATTTGCAGTTGGTATTTTAAACAAACTTATCTTCACCGGAAATTTCAGAAACTTATCTTTATCAGTAAACAATTGACAAAAATGATTTTTACTTGACCTATAACTGGTCACATTTATTAATTGTATTAATTATTAGCTAGTATTTTACTTATTTTATATTTGTAAAACAGAAGAAGCAAATTAAAAATGGAAACGGAAGTTGCAACCCGACTAAGAACCAAAACTATATGTGCAATATGTACATACATATGTATGATATATATGTATGTATATTTTGTAGCTATAGCTCTTATTACACTCTTGACATATATAAGATTAAGAAGGATCAAGTGGAAATATACTTTTATCAACATGGGATTTTTGAGAAAATCGAGTTACATCCGGAAATCGAACGACGCCGTCTTCGACGATTTGCTCCTAGATAAATTTCGTTTACACACGCTAGGAAGAAAAAACAAAATAAATAGATATAACATAAATATGTACGCATGTAAAATAATATGTAAATTGCGTCGATGGACGCCTCTACGTCACAGTAACGTCGACAGATCGCGAAGGATACCCTAAAAGCTTCTCGGGAGCATCGAACTCTGAGTCAGACAAATGAGCCTGGACTTTGCGTAAACGCGGTTATTTACGGTTATCAGCGTATCGTCGTGGCTACAAAAATAACCACCGACCGCTTTCGTTACTCGACCCGCTCTTATCGATGAATTGATTCGATAACGCTTAACAACGGCATAGCGGAGCGATTTGACGTGCAGTCCGAGCCTTGATTTACAGACGCGATCGTCGACGCCGTCTTTGAACGCGCCTTTGAACGCGCCTCGAGTTACATCCGGAAATCGGGCGACGCTCTCTCCGACGACGGTTTATTCAATATCTGCTCTCCTCTGCCGCTGCTCTTGTGCCCCTAAACGGATATGACGCGCGTGCGAGTGGTTTCAACTTTGGCTACGCTTAGGACGCGATTAAAGTGACCAGTTTTTGTACGGCTTAAATCGGTACAGCTTTTCTTTTCTTTTTTTTTTACGTTTAGAAAGTTCCTTCGTGTGAACTCGTTGGAATGAGTATTCCATGTATTCCATGAGTCGAAATACGTATACTTGCTGTAACTCAAGCGATCAGATGTATTTCTGTTTAATCATTGTGACGAGTTTGGAAATTAGTGACACTAAACATATGTTGAAAGAACAATTTTTCCAATGAGTAATATCTGAGAAATATCGAGTAAATTTTACTCTAGAATGTTTATTATTCTTAATATGTAAGGTATACGCAGAATTATATATCAATATCAAGATTAAAATGCTTGAAAACATATTTACTACTGTGCGATATGCCATGCCACATGCCACAGCGCGTGAATTTCGGACAATGATTGATTGATCAACTTTGTAAACGCTTCTCACTTTACAAACTAATATAGTCTCGGCATTTTGATATTAGGATTTTAATCTGAAAATGATCTCAAGAGTCTGCCATTAATGGATGTCACGGCAGTCGGATAAGTCTGGGATACCCTGTGTACATATTGTATATATAACTATATATATATATATATATATATATATATATATGTATATGTATATGTATATGTATAAAATTATATGGAAGTTAAAATTTGGCGTCTTATTTCTCGCGTGAGAAAATGAATGTGGGAACGATGTAGTTGATTTGTGAAATAATCATATAGAGAAGCTTGAAAAAATCTTGCGTCAGAAAATTGTAGCTCACGAATATTCGAAATACTTGTGACGGCTCGACGATGTAAATTGGTCAGCGTCTTTCTGGTCGTGTTAAACCAGAGCGTTTCACGCGAACCGTTCAACCGGCTAGAGACCATCGGTTGGTGCTCCCAACAATCGAGATTGGCCTGGCATTCCGCGAGATCATCATGGAATTCACATCTGGGCAGCCACGGCCCGAAACGCTACGTATAGTATTCCACTTCGTTATATATCACGCTAACGATCCGGCCTGCGGATCTAGCACCTGTTCCCTTTATGCGATCTCGGCGTT
Organism: Temnothorax longispinosus; assembly: GCF_030848805.1. Classification (NCBI taxonomy): domain Eukaryota; kingdom Metazoa; phylum Arthropoda; class Insecta; order Hymenoptera; family Formicidae; genus Temnothorax; species Temnothorax longispinosus. The sequence continues at coordinate 5,205,436 of NC_092360.1, forward strand.
TTTTCGTAAACTTCTCTCTCGCGTCTGGTGCAGCGTATTTATCCTACGCACGTTTTATTTATACGCGTGCGCGTTCAATAAATATGTATATACGTGTGTCAAGTGCTCCGTAAATATTACTTATTAATGTAGTACCTCGGTGTGGAGCAGCGCATTTGTTTTCGTGTCACGCTTGCGTAGTCCCTGTTATCAATAGGCAAATAGGAATTTCAACCACTGTATAATTTACACCCATTTGTGTTAGAAATACGCTTACTGTGTTATCGCATATGGACTATTATCTAGCGCTATCAATTCTGATATACGGGTACAACATTTCAGAATTCTGTTGACAGTCTTTGAAGTGTCATTTTTTAAAATGTCTTTTCTCGTTATTAAACATTTTTTTTAATTATTAATATCTGTTTCAATTTTTTTTCCGTGATTAAATTTCTCAGAATGCGGGTGTATAAAGTTGTCCTGTAAAATTTTCCGTCTATAAACATTCACGTACAATTTGTTTTTACCATAATCCTTTATTTTATTCTAAGAGTATTTTAATTTTGCTTATACTTGCTTCTGTTTTGAAGCATAACAAGTCTATCTCTACCATCTCTTTTATGTGTAAAAATATAATTCTATTTATAGAGATGTTTAATGATGAACAATATATAGGACAATACACTTATTTGTGTAAACATGCCTCGTATGAAGCACTCTCATTATCGTAAAATCTCGCATGATGATTCGAGTAGTTACGTGAGTACCGGTTATATGATATCATCCTACCTGCAAAGATTTTGCATAGACATAGTACGTAGAATAACGATTGCAAAATAGAAACGCGCAAAGGCTTTCGAGGATTCGGTGTACGCGACTTAAATAATTCAAGTGCCCCATAATAGGCTTGATTCCACATGTATACGTGGATGATTAAGTCTCTTTTACGCGATCTGTACTACCTCCCGGGGAAATTCTTCGACGGATTTTCATCGTCCGTTTAATATCGCGAAGAAAAAGAACATTGTATTTTGCTCCGAGATCGAGAATTTAAAAGTCAGACATTTTATGCAATACTTACCGCTATTTTTCTAGACTGTTGCTCGATTATGCGGCGTGTAAAACAGACATTATGCATACGCCTCGCCGATTGTAGATGCGCTGTCGAAAGCTAGACAAGGTCTCTTTAATCGCGCACGTGTATCTTTAAGGAATACGCGTTGAAGAAACTAACAATCTGCGCTTGTCATTGTCCCGGTTAATTGCATTGCTTAGTAGCCGAATGTTTTAAGATAGCAAAACGTGCCAAGTTGTGTTCTCTTTGTATTTCTTTTTTATTCTATTCAATCCTTCTGTTCAATATTAATGATTCTTTATGTTATTTATGTTACTAATCATGAGGTTGAAATACATTATTGCACGAAATTAATTATGAATTCAATGAACGTGAAATTCCATTCTGTTTTATGGCGATAAATCTAAGCAGAGGTTTTTAGTCTATATATTATTTTATTGTATTCTGATTTCTATCTTAAATCACTATTCTAATTATAAATGCAATCAATCGCATACATGCGTTTTTGTTAAGATACTCGTTACTGAGGAGTGACATAAGAATTCACGCCTGTCACTGTCTTGATTGATTACACGAGTTTACGAGTGATGTCAGTTTTTTAAAATAGTAAAAACCACAATTAGTTTTAGTCTTAATATTTCAATAGCGATGGAGTTTTAATAGCAGAGATACTATCGGCAGAATAGTTATTTTTAAATGCTTGATGCATTAATTTTTCTTCCGTTCGGATCAGTACGATGATACATTTATGTATAAATGTAACAATTCTTATGAAATGTTTAGCGTTAGAGAGAGACAAAAAATATTCTGTTAAACTTCTAAAACACAAAATCTTCCTAGTAAACGCGATGATAATTCACCATTAATAATGCTTTTTTTCCAACGTTTACAACGTTCGCGGCCAATGTAATACGTAACCATTTTTTGTTAGTCAACGATAATGACACGATGTATGACGTATGGCATGTAATGTGAATGCGAGAATTCAAATTGATTACGTAAAATCGCTACGTGCGATTTTCATAATTCTACGATGATATCGTGGTTGAAGTTTTATTTGCAAGATTTACGGGATCGATGGCTAATGGCTCATTAGGGAAGAGATTCTGTAACCTGTTCTGCAAGTATATAGCACAGAAGATTTATTTGCATCTTTGCATCTAATAAACCTAGAACGGCTTGTAAGTTAGCGATAGGTGAAAAGCGTCAGTCAACGAGGACATGATACCATGTATAGAGCTACCTGAGCGTTTTTCCTCGTACGTCGCGTCACAGCGAGAGAGAAAGAAAGACTCCTTTTCTCTCGGTGGTTACAACGTGCCAAAGTCAAGGAAGCCGTCAGGGCCGCAACCGGCTAAAGGCCGGTTTTGTATGTAGGGCGCATCGGGTACGAGGCATAAATCGCTCGAGGCATTCGCCAACGCAAAGAGTAGACTGACAAAACGTGCACGCGCGACCAATGGCGTAGCAAGTAAACGCTTTATTTTCTAAAGTTAACCCGAGTCTCCGCGGGAAAATTTATCTTTTTATCTGGCAGAATACGTCTTTAATTCTGTCAAAACAGAGATATTGTCTGCGTTCAGCGGAAAAGACAACTTAATTAGTAAACGCTTAGCGATTCTTTAATATGATTGTTATGATTGTGTTCTTACCTTTAAAGTTCCTCGTTAGCTCTAACAATAAAGTGTAGAAACCAATCGTAATAAAGAATCCCTAATAAGCGTTTACCAAACTGCTTTTTCTGCTGAACGCAGCCAATCTTTATATATAAAGAACTTGTATACTTTTCTAGAGAAACAAAATCTCTTAAAATTTCTATTTTATTTGATATCTCTATCTACTATCCCATTGTGATGCGAGTTGTACGACATGCAAAATAATGGAGCAAATATTACTGTCAATCATATTATACAATTAGTGTTTAAACGGTAGAATTAATTTATAAAATCTACAGATCTCATGTGAAGTTAATTTTCACATCTCTCGTAAATAATATAAAAATAAACTTTCGAAATCTCGATTGACACTCCAATTCTTCACCGCGCCATTGTCAGCGCGCAACAGTCGTGAGCGCACGTGGGATCGGTAGGATAGATCGGCACGTATACATGTATGTACGTAGCGGTAGTCGGCCAGGGGCGGTCGGATCGGAGGGCCAAAATGATCGGTGAAAGGAGAGACCATTATTTTTTTTTTTTTAAATCGGCCACCGAGGCGGCCTTGCGAACGCAACGGCGGTGACGACGACGGCGGGAGAACGAGCGTTTGGAGGAAGCCGCGAGAGTCGCGATTAAAACGTAAAAATAGCTGGTGCGCGTACTATACGACGATAGTCGTTGCCGCCCCGTGGTCTAACACGCGAACCCGGAGCGACTTCCTCGGTTGCACGCTATGTGCGTGTGTATACGCGTGCTCCTCGTGGTCCCCCTCGCGCTTACCGATCATCAGTTCGATCGTGTCACTTCGGGGAACGACAGGCCGCGCCGTCTTTTCGGGAGATCCATTTCCGTGCCATTATCGCGTCCGCGTAAATCGTTAATCGTCGATCGCAAGTTCTAAAAATTCCGAACGCTGTACCAGTGTGATTGAAATCGGTATTAATCTCGATGAGTTCAAATTTTGATGTCGTAAATACGCGACAATGATGTTTTCGCTTATCCTCCGCGGTAAAAGGAAATTTGTTATATTCGACATAAAATTCTCTCTTTCTTGTACTTATGCTATGAAAAATTGAACTCAGCGAAATTATATACCGGTTCCTGCTTGACGCCAAAGTGTCTGAATCGCTAACAGAGGTCAACGGGGTACCGTTAGAATTGCGATTTTTTTATAGTTACTCTCCCATAAGCAACGATTGAAGTTAACTAGGGTTCAATTAACGTTTATGGATTCTGCAAAAGAAGACGATCTTTTACTCGGGGAAGTTAATTGCATCGTCAATCTAAACTCTTTACCTTTTTCTCGACGACTCAATTCTCTACTTTTATGGTGCAATAGAAACGTTTCTGCGTCATGATGCATCGTCATATATGATGCCATTGAAAGACTTAAAGTGTGAACGTGAAGTTTAGGTACCTAATTGGACGTTTTAAAAAGTCCTTGGATTAGTCGAGATGTCAACAGAATTTCAGCAAGTTCTTTGCTTATGTTTTTTAGCATCAGTTCAACATCATGCAATTTTCCTTTTAAATGATTCGTTTAGTTTTCAATTCGGTTGTAATAGATCGCGAGACACGCGAGTGAGTTAATACTGATCGTTCTTTGAGTGTCGTGCGATGCTGTAGATCGACGGCTTGATTAAGACAGATTGAACGAGGTACTGGTAGTCTGCTCCAAATTGAGCAACGTTCAATAAAGTCTGGAAGACTCGGCGGATACTCTTCGTAATGGCGCGTTCAATAAATCAGGAATATTTGTGTCTTATTTTTTCATTCGAAATACTGAAGTTTTGATAGCTTTGCGTGACGTGTTTCGATAATAATTCAGCAACAAAAAAATAATCGTAAATTACACACATGAGTGAATTAATACTTGTCATTTTTGGGCGTCAGTAATATAGATTGCCTTGATTGAAGCGGCTCGCGCGTAATGAATATTTGCTCCATTCATTCTTACTGCACTATCTTTATCTATTATAATTAATTTTAATGATAGTTCTCTGTATGCTCGACACAAGCTCGATTATCAACTCGATTGGTATAAACTGACATAAAATATTTAATTATTAATCGTATAGCTTCCAGCGTTTATAGCTCGCAATTTATGCCCAATTTAATTTATTGACTTGTTCATTTTGCATTTTTGTATTGGCTTACTCGTATAAATAACGTAAAATACGTTTACATATCTTTTTTTTATTTTTTTTCTCTGATTATGCAATAAATACGCGAGCAATACGAGTAAATGCCTGTAAGAAAATATGGAAAAATATTGAAGATAATAATATTTCCTTCATGTCTCAATCGTAATTGCAAACGCATAGTTAATTATAGCATCCAACAATCCTTGACAATGTACTATCAAATGATAATCCAGCATACAGAAGTTTTTATAGACTACTAATATTCTCATGTTATTACAGGGACATTCGCAATCGTTATTTTATCGTAAAGTGACTCGAGTACAAACGTGATTCGTAATCTTGTGCATAAGCAGTGTGTAATTGTATGATACAGACCTGTTTCTCGAGATGATATTAGCAGCCATTATTCTCTCTAAAAAGTTTTCTACGGCATACTTTTTGTCATATATGTTATTCATGAAGATTCGTTCGTGTCTACCTCTTACATAACCGATGCTTCTAACTTTGGCTTATTACCGAGGAAATAAATATATCTTGCTAGCTTTTGGAATCGTGTCTCTTCGACGTTCGACATTGCAGGAACTTCAATTTTGCCGTTTGCGTTTGACATTTTTTATTCGAATTGTTAAGTATTTTTATGGCATCTGAATTATATTCAATATTTAACATGGAGAAATTGCATATAGAGAAATTATCTGAATTTTATAATAATTTTTTTTTAATTTTAAAATAAAAATTTTTTCTTTTTTGGAAATCTGGCACTCTCTTGAGAGATCTAGATAGCACCTCCGGAGTTTTATGAAAAACAATAACTTCAATCAATTCTGATTGAAATAGAAATGTTATTTAATATGATCGGAGTATGTGTGTATATGTGTGTTTGAAGTTGGTATTCTATATCGAATTCTTTTTGAAGTGAATTAGATACTTCAGAACTTTTTGAAGAAGAGAATTCTCTATCAACTATATCGAAATTTTAAAAATAGATTCTCATCAGAGATTGATAATTAAGTTGCAGAATTAGATCGATAATCGTACAAGTATCGTCAATTTTGTTATCATCTTCAAGGTTCGATGGAGATCGAAAATCAGATATATAGATATACGTTTGAACTTTTACGCGTATAGCTTTCGCGATCGCACTCACGCGCATTCTCGTTCGTTCTCGCGCTCGTAAAGGTCCGCTGAAGGATAATAAAAGTGCAGCGTGACGGCACGCGGAATCGCGCGCGACATTGTTTGACGGAGAGGAAGAGCGTCGTTCGAATTTCGTGCCGGGAGAGCGAAGGGGATGGATTCGATACGAGACCTGAAGCGATTGCTGTACGAGCGTACGGAGGCGTTGCGACGTCGCGACGAGATCGTTGAGCTGCTCGAAAAGGCGCTCGAGGAGCGCGACGCCACGATCCGTTACCTCCAGAATGAGATCGATAAGTTCCGGCAGATCGTTGATCTGAGCCTAGCGTCTAACGCCATCGGTTCTAATCGGAGACTGAAGCGGCAAGCCATATCGGCGGAACCTCTCAGAGGCGACACGAAACCGGTGGTGAAGTTCGCCAAGCCGCAAAGGTAGATCGGCGAGTGCCTTGGATGTGTCACATGATTTATATTTTATCCATTAAATCTCCAGAAATCTCCCAAATTTCTGATGAAACGAGAGAAATGCGCTTTTTTTTTATTGCCGCATATATATCTATAAATTGAAACAGCTGATCTTGACCTTATATTTGTACGAATGGATATATTAAAAAACGTTTATTGTAAACACGGTATATGATTTCTGATTGTTGTGGATGTATAAATGAGGCACTTATACATAATTTACAAAAATAAAATTAAATGAAAAAAAAAATAACTGTCAAGATAATATTCTGCTGCTCCAAAAGAATTGTTCTTGTCATTCGTAAACAGATACTTAACTGTTTTAGTGGTATAGATTTTTACAACGCGAGCAATATAATATGCGATATATTGGCAATTGAATATCTGTAACTGTGAACTGAAAGTCATATAATTACATAATGTAATACGAGATAAAGTAAATTCAATTAAGGTATTTTGCTGAAAGCGGTAACTACGCATGAATGATTCTCTCTACGGCTACAAGCGGAACTTAATTACGAAAGTATTCGAGGATATCAATTTCACTGCGTAGCACTCTTTATAGCGACTTATACTTTCAGATAGAAATCGTACTGTCTCTAGTGTTACACTTTAGAGATTAATTAATATATATTATTATAATTTTTTTTAAGATTTTTGCATATACCGAGAATTTTTCTTACAATTAGATTTATTAAAGAATCTATGACCAAAAAGCTTTCGAAATGCATTTAATATTATATTTTTGTTACTTATTTATGCTCTTGTTTTTTCTAAGAATATTATTTCTTTTTGTAAAAGAGAGAGAGAGAAAGAAGCTTAACAATGATTGTCTTTTTTTTTTCAAGATCTCGCGAGCTGATCAAGACTGCCATACTGGACAACGACTTCATGAAAAATTTGGAACTCACGCAGATTCGGGAGATTGTCGATTGCATGTATCCTGTAACATTTCCAGCTGGTTCGATAATTATACAAGAGGGAGATGTCGGTTCTACTGTGTTCGTCATGGAGGGTAAGTAAATACAGTTACGCATCTTTATGAAATATGACAGTTTCGACGGAAAAGTCCATAAAGCGTCATGAGAATTGTTGCCCGAAGATAAATTAAATAATAAATAGATCGTGAACAATATCACACGTGATAAAAATATAAAATAAATATCAGCTGTTTTCGTGAAAAACGCGAACAAAGTTTCAAGTTTGTACAAAAACAGATATTTTCTCGTCTGTCTGAGTTTGCGATAAACTTTCATGTCGTAGAATAGATGAAAATATAAGAGCCTCATTTTATACGTATCGTAATGTAGATTGCGGATTGGTTTTTCAAAGTTAACTCGATATATTTACCTTTAATGTTAACTATAAATCTTAGGAAATTGTTTCAGGGGTCTGTGATTTTGTAACTCTTAACGACAGTGTCGTTATCGTTATATTGTCGTTGCGAATGTATAATATATGTGGTACAAAAGTTGCTCGAGACGATAATGTAACGATAACTACTGCCGTTAAGAAATACAAAATAGGGCAAGTTTTGCAATTATGTACATAAAAAAAGTCAATATTTATTTATTTTATATCTAATCGGCTATTGGGGACTAATATATAGTAATTCATTTGATTTCTCGTACTACCTTTCTCGATTGATTGGGATATCTCTCTTTACGAGCCAATTTTCTCTCACACGATCGTTTCTTCGCAGTCGCACAATTCGCGTTCCATTATAATATTCGAAAAAAAACTTTCGCCTGCAGATCAATATTTATCCTTATCACGTATCGCTTGTATATGTTGCATTGTTCCTTGATGTGGAAGCACCAACCCGCCCGATTATTCGCTATATGCTTATTCGCTCATCCTTATTTGTCCAGAACACCTGCACGGGAAATGCTTTCACTAATTTCTATCCTCCATAGTTACAATTGACAATACAAATTGTCTTATACTTTCACCATTTGTGCGAATATTTTAGAAACAATCTCGTAATTTTATTTATAGACTGAAGATGTGCAAAAAAAGAAAATTTGGAATTTTTTAACCGAAAGTCCATGAGATAATCCATAACTTCCTGTGAAATATTCGTCTAAATAATTGGATTTCTTAACATATATATTTCTCACATATATGAAAAAAGAAAACTCAACTTTGTGCATAAGCTATCGAGCTATCGAGCTATCGAGCAGTGGCACTGCGTGATTTCTCAACTCCGTTTATCTTACGCGGAAACGATCGCATATTATCTGTCTAAGTTCGATGAACTTTTATGTCGTAGGATAGCTCATAAAAGACACATACTTATTTTATACATATCTTACTGTAGGTTGCGATTTTTTACAACTAATTCGATATATTTGCTTTTAATGGTAATCATAAAATATAGGAAACTGTTTCAAGAGAGTAAATTTTGCAATTATACATGGAAATACATAAAGATCCGTACTTTTTTACTTAATGTTACTCCGACAAGACATTCGAAAGCAACAAGAACAGAAGTAGTTTCAAGAGCGATAGTCTCAATCGTTTCCTTATTAGACGGTTGAGGATGAGCGTAAATAATGCTTGAGCAATTAACAGCGAATGCCGATAACGCAATAGTTATGTAAATATACTTTGTACAGGTTTATTATATAAGAGAAATATATATAATTACATTCCGTGAAACAATTTTGCAATTTTTGGACGCGGAAATACAGAAACTGACGTTTCTCATTTGATTTTCTTACGTATTTTATTATTACTTATTAAATTGAATTATTTTAGTTTATTTCATTCCAGCTGCTTAAGTATCGAAATTATTAGGCCTGTTCGTTTTAGCTGAACTTCTTGCACGGTTTATCTTTCCTCTTATTCTTTTCACGTTGGAGAGAAAAAGAGAAAAGACGAACCGCACAAGAATTTCAGCTAAAACGAACAGGCCTATTACCATTTACGTAAATTGGAACGCAAATGGTGCACAATGCTCGAGATATTGGCGCAAATATGATTGTGTAACTCCTAAGCTTAAACATTCTGCCATATACGGGAAAGAACTGCAAGAGTAATTTACGCGCATATCAAACAGACACTTATCATCGACCTTAACTTTGTGTTCACGGTAAAATCGGTAAAGTCAATTATTTATTAACACGAACATTAGTGCGAAAATTACACACTTACCATATCAATTTAAATAAATTTTACATCTTTTTAAGCCTTCTGAAAATAATTCTTTTTCTAGAAATCCATTTTCTTCCACAGTTGGAGAAAGATACATAATAAAATATATGATAATTGCGTCTAAAATTGACAGATATTTTATTGTACAAATATTGATTTTAATCACAATTTATACGAAAAAAGTTTTTAATTTTATTCATTAATTCACACTCACACAGCGCTAAACCTATCTTCAGGGACATCTGAATTGAACATTATCCAATTCAGATTCTAATTGCAATCAGATAGTATTGAATTCTATTGTAATTCTATATAATTGGCACCTTCGGATCTCGAATGTAAAACATATTTAAATATTCGTGCGATGAGCATTCTTCCGCAATATACGAACTAGCAAACGAAAATACGAACAACGTTAATTGATCCTGACGATAGAAACGATCCGTGGGATATCGACGTAAAATCGAATTTATATAAAAGCTATTATTTCCTGCTCCGACGCGATTCTCCTTCTTCCGGAATTGGATTTCTGTTGGACAAAGGCATCGTCTCGATGTTATTTCGTAATGGAGCGCCGCATTTTACTTTCACGTAAAAATGCGATGCTTGCGCCGCTTTTCTCTCTCTTTCTCAACTGATTTAATCATTAGTATTATCACTCATCCGTGTTGTTACAGTTACGTAATTAAACGGCGAACGTTCCCCGCGTGCACGCATTTAGTACACACTATATCGTGATGTTGTTTAACGTCATTAAATGGGCATTTTTTATTAGTCATATCTACGTCTCCTGTTAGTCATTATTACGCTTCAGAAATTTAAATCGGATGTACTGTGTGTTAGTTTAACGAATTTAAATATATAAACGCATATTTAAATATCTATAGAAATTTAAATAAATATCTCTCATATCTAAATATCTAGATATAATTTAAATATTATCTAAGTATTGAAATATCTAGATATCTCTAACTTTAATTTGATTGAGAATTTTTGAAACACATTTTTTCTTAACATAGATTGTCAAACAAAAAATAAAATAAAATATAATAATGTCAAATCATTGCGAAATGCATATCATAAAGATGAAGCATCAAATGTAATACTTTTTGTGTATGTACACAAATATGTGTAGATATACAAAAATTATTTTTATATGCTATAAATACTTTTATAACATATTTTATACACTAAATTGGATTACAAATTGTTTTCCCTGTATCTTTTTGCATTTACACGAGAAATTATGTGTATCTTCATCGTCTCATTAAATCTTTTTCCGGTAATGAAGTTAGCGGGGTCCCCTTATAATTTCCGAGTCCCGGACCTTCGCAGAAAAAAAAGTGCCGTTGCACTCATATACGTGGGAGCGGTTGCGGGGGCGAGTGCGATGGAATGAGAACCTCTGTCCTTTCTCTTCAAAGCGCATATCCATGGTGGGGACTCCCTCGGCAGCCGCGGCTCGCCGAGGGAAGGGAGGTTTCTCGTGGTGCTGCTTGCCGCTCACGGGCATACTTTTCACCAGTCGCGAATACTGTCAGTGCGAGCGTCAGACGCGACGCGATTCGCGATCGCGGTGTCCTCCTTTGACAGAACTCCTCTCTCGCATTGTTTTCAAAATCAGCGTTACGCGCGACGCGACGCCGTTCAGCGCTGTTCATCGCCGTTCATCGATCATCTGTGTCGAGGGTCCAGGTCGCAAGATCCAACGCGAGTGCGGAAGAAACGATTTCGCGATCGACTCGCTTAGTATTTTTATAAATAACACGGAAGACTTGTCGATGTGCGCCTCATCGATCGCGCCCGCGCGATGATATAGGCATCTAGTTCGCGTTGAGAACAACGCGAAACGATAAAAGCGCATCGACAGGTTCTTCAGATCGAGAAGATCCGGCAGCCGGCGATGACTCGGTTTTCCGCGGCGCGCCAATGTTCCGCGCCGTGCCGGCGGTTCGCCACAGTGACGGACGGCCGGATGGCGGAAGTCGCAAATGAACGATCGTGAATGCACGGATCCGACGTCAATGTCCGTCGAGCTTGTTTCTTGGTCTTGGTCGCCCGTCTGCCGGCAGTCCGCCTACTTTCGTACGTAACGGAATAGTAAACCACATAAATATCGGGACGGACAGGCCGGGGAACGCCGGCGGCGGCTCTCGAACCCGATGATCGATGCGAAAGTCCGAGGATAAGTGGACTTTTTTTTCACGCGGCGTTGTTCTTCGATCTTCTTCTTGAACCGACGCCAGACTGGTGCCGTGATGCTTCTCGGTTGTTTCAACTGGAGCTTCACGTTCCCATTCAACGTTCATTGAATCCGATCTGTGAATTTGAAACTGTCGTCATCCCAGTGAACCCGCTTTGCTCCGGCTGATGCTCCATTTCCGTTCGTGCACAAGGATCGATTGATTTGTAATTGGCAAAGAGCTAAAAGAAGATCGAAACAAACGTAGATCTACTAGAAGAGCTACCTGGGAAAGTCAAGAATGCGTCTACCTGCAGAAACGCCATTAATCTCGTCTCGCCGGATGAAAGCGACGCCGGCGTTGTCGCCACGCGGCCCTCGACTTTTGACCTTTGCGCGGTAGAGCTCCGGAGTTCGAGAGGATCGAAAAAAGAAAAATCGCGAGCGAAAGTCTCGTCGGCGAGTAGGCCGTCGTGTTAGAGCGGGGCCCCAGCCCGACCGACTCGGTTTCACGATCTCCGCCTCACGATCTTCGCGCACGCGACTTTCGAGGTCATGAAGGTCCGAAGCTATCCCGGCCGGGCGGTTCTGGAGGACCCCGAGCTCCTCCTGGACCCGGACGCGACGCGCGGCAGGGCCATGGAGCTGCTGTACGAGGCGAGCTGGCGGGAGTGTGGGGTAAACTGGACCAGCAACGGCGGCGGCGGCAAAATTTCTGCCAGGCAACCGGACGACGAGCCCTACAGGCGACCCTACGCCGACGAGGTGGTGTCGCGGCTCGAGGCTGCATTGGAGGATCCGAACGCGTCGTCCGCGACGAGGGAGGAGGACGCGCGGTCCCGGGGGTCCAGCAGCACCGGCACCACCGACAGCGAGTCCCCCGAAGTGAACCAGCCGCCACCTGGCAACGCTCAGGGGGGCTTCCTTATTCCGCGACCGAGATTGATCGTGCCGGTTCATACCTACGCGAGGAGAAGACGCACTGGTGCGCCGCAACCCATAAAGAGACGTCAAATACGCGAAGGTACTTGCCCATCACGGATATGACGGATATGACGGATATATATGTACGAGTTTCTTTAAGTCAGCACGCGATTCTTACTTCATATGATCATAGAATCGTGCACATTGTCCACACAGTTCCCGAAAGGAATTTGTCCCTAACTGAAATGTTAGTTATCTCTTTTCAAGATTTAGGAATATTCTATGGATATTTCGATAACTATAATTAAAATTCTGTTTACAAGCTTAACTTGCATGGAAATCTCCTTAAAACAAAGCCTTATTGTTATTCGTCTACTGAGAATTTTAATTTGCGGTTCCCTTAATTTTAAATATTGCTGTTTCAATATTTTTGTTAAGGCAAATATCGAAAAAGTATTAATTATTTTTAATTTCCACGAACGTTATGAGATAACTATTAAAGTAAAAAGCATACAGAGTGCATTCGAAGTCGTACATTTCTCGAGACAAGTTCACACGCTGTTCTAGAAAAAAGAAGAGAAAGTACATGATTTCCGAGACACTCCGTACATGTCTACCGGACGTAGTTATGTCTTACAATTAAATATGTATATATGATACGCATTTATATAATTATCCTAACATGTGGAAGGAACGAACGTAACGCGAAGAGCGGATCACACACGCGACACGCACGCGCACGCACGCACGCAGGACGTCTACATCCGCAATTTTCTTTGACGCGCGCGGAAAGGACAAAGGTTTTAGGTGCCGATGTCACGTGAAGTCGACCTCGATATTATATTTTTTAGAGCACGAAACCGGATTATCTCGCGAAATGGGCCTCTTCGTCTGTTCCGCTGCTCGAGAAAAAGCGATCTTATCGTTCGCTCTGTACACGCAATTGTGTTCGCGTTTTGCAACAACACGTTTCAATTATCTGTACAACACGGATACGAAAGGTGTTCAGAATTTCTACATATTCATGATTTTACGCAGTTTAGATAAATCATATTGGACTATACATATTGTGTTACTCTCACCATGAAATCGGCCTGCAAATTAACAACTCATAATGCATGAATAATGTATGCATATTCGGACTTTTGACATTTATAATGAAATATTAAGATAAATATTTCTATGAGACATGATTGTTTCAGAATATTTCTACCTTCAAATATATTTATAATAATTAAAACATTTATTTATTTTACAATTTTACAAGATTTTATTTTATAGCTCACTTTATATTACATTTACGAAAAAAATATCTTGAATTTTTTAATTTAATTTTGCAACGCATACTTTCGAAACTTTCTATATACATAAATTCATATTTCGTGTAAAACTTGCGTCAAGTATTTGTTAGAGTTAACTATTGTATATTATCGATAATACAGACTTAGATAATTCTAGAGAAATTGTTTCTCAACTTTTTATTTTTTAATGTAAATCTTATTACATTCAGGGATATCACGTTTAGCATTTGCAAGTCGATTTATGGCTCTAATGCGTCATGGAGAAAGTCACGCATCGACGTGGTATCAAGAATAGTGGAAAGCAGAGCTAGCTGTCGTCGGTCTTAATTAGTGACGTTTGAATATGCTAAAATTGGTATTGAAATTTATTTACATTCGGCTATAATTAGCTCTACGTGTTAACGAATTCATGAAAGTTGTCTGCAAATCAGTACGCAAATTATTTAGTGCAGCAACGCCATCCCGGTGAATTTCACCGAGCATGCTTCAAGGAATCAAAATAATTCGACAAAAATTTAATGGCCTTGTAAATCATTTTCATGATTTTTTAAATAGAATTTTTACTCTTATGGTCGTTTACTTCTAAAACGTTTAAAAAAATCTTATTAAACGTTTGTACGATGGCTGGTGGGTTTCTTATCAAGGCCGAAGGCGTATGCCGCTTTGAAGTTAGATAAACGAAAGAAAGATGTTTACATTATATCTATACAAACTTTACATTGCTGTGACACATGCACGTAACATAAATTTTATGCTTCTAATGTTGGATAAATATAAAGTTTTTTTAATGGAAAGAAAATTCCATTTCTCAATGAATGTGATGAAAATTGCAATTATTTTAATAGCGCAACGTGCGCTTTTAGCGCAGCTGATTTAATACAACTATATTAAACATGTACAGTGAACGTTTTTTTCCTCTTATTTTACTCCCGATTTTGCTGCTGCAATCTTAGGCCGCTTCATAGTCGGTTCTTATATTATTTAAGACCATCTTAAGCACGATCTTAAGATGTTATGAACAAATCACAGAGCCATATTAGCATCTTAAGACATTACTTAAGACAGTCTTGAAATAAGAACCGATTATAAATACCGGCCTTCCAGTTTTGTAAAAAAAAAAAACAAAAAAAAAACAGAAAGTTACAAACAATACCTAACTGTGCCATTGAGTTTAAAATTTGATGAAATTGCAATAAAGTACTGTAAATGGGGATAATATTTTAAAATTACAGATGAATCAACAAAATCGGATTGCAAACGAAATGTATATTTAGTCTGTTTGTGCTAAAATGGCAGTGTCAGCTTAACAAACTTACAAAACTCGTGAATGCTTTTAACACTTCGTCGACAATCCTAATTTAGTCTTTTGTTCCCGAGAACGCTGATGATTTATTAAATGTTTTTTTTACATAAAATGGGAAATGTAACCGCAATTATTAATTTAAGAAGCGACACAATTCATCAAAGATTTTCCTTTACACAACGTGAATCTAGTTCCTCGAACTTATTTCTTTCACTTCGCTGTATCACGCGAAGTATCCAGATGTGGATGCCCGAAATGTTTGATAATCGGAGCATCTGGTTTTAAGGATCGTCTTAGAGCTGGGAATCTCGACAGCTGCTGCACGACAGGATCTTTTTTTGTCGTCGAATTCAAGTTTTCGAGTAAACACCGAGCGGGTGCATTTATTCAAGCAACGTTTGGTGTAAGGCGATTCTAATTGACCACTTTCTCTCTAATCTTTTATTCACGCGAACGCGCAGTACATCTGTATCACGCACTGCTCATTCACAGACAGGAATTTACCATGTTTTAATAATCTTAATTTTCCAATTAATTACTACACTTAACTATATCCTACATGATAAATCATTGATCAGATTGACGATGATTCTTCAGTGTTTTATCAACGATAATTATTGGACACGTGGTAATTGGAATCTTGAAAGGCGATAGATAAATTGAGGCCGGATATAATTGCGACTCTCGCGCACCTTTCAATGATAAGCTAATACCTTGAATGAAAAATTAAAACCGCGCTTGACACACGCACGCGAGAACATTATTATAGATTGTTACGTATGAAATCATGATCTGAACGTTGTCATCTTATTAAATCCGTTATTCTACATCGCCAGCGTAGCCTTTTAATCACCATGTAAGATCGTCTAGAATGTCTAGATCCTGCGATTTATTTTTGTCAAAGCGTCATCGTGACTCACAACAACGACCATGCATATAGGTCTCAAGTGTTGGCGATACTCCGAGGACCGTACTGACCGCGAGCGTCGCTTCCGCTAATTAAAATTATAACTGTCGTGTAATAAAGTACAATGAAATATCGTCGTCTATATACGTACAGGCCTGATTGTCTAACCACAGAAATAAACCATCTTGTGTCTTATTAAGTTAACCATTAAAGTCATAAAATGCGAGAAGTTCTAACGACGATGCTTTCTTGAGTGACAAATTTTTATGTAGGTATGATTATATCTCGACTGAAAATTTGTACAATTTCGAGGTACACGCATCAAGTTCGAATTGTGTTGCGTACGATTTAATTAACCGTATCTATTTAATTCAACACTGAACTCCTTTTCGCTTAAACAATATATCCGTTTGCTCGTCGGTCGGCAGCTTTTTCGGGAGTTTCGGGAGGGATAGAAAGGTGGAAAATAAATAGGATACTTACCAAAGCAACGACCGGTAGTAGCTGAATGTTCAACAACTGACTGTTAGTCGATTTCCGCAATCGCGAGTGTCCCAATTCGACATCCTGTTTCGCGCGCCTTTTACGCAAAAAACCGTGACTTTTACTCGCAGTTCAGTAGCAACAATGAGGTAATCAGCGCTCGGCCAATGCAATGGTTCGAGGGTCTCGCTGTGACGTTCATATTGACCCTCATCGTTGCTGTATACGGTGACAGGATCTGTCTGTCTCCGCAGGTACTAATCGCAGGTTGAGACCGATACCTGGAAACTCGTTCCACCAACTCCTGTGTCAAAAGTTTCCTTTTATTCACGAAACACTGATTGACGAAAGTGAAAGATAATTTCTGAGAGTTTCATAAAACGGCCCCAAAACTGGTCCGCGTTGTTTCTCCTGCACGGTGAATCCTTCACTTTCTCTTAAATCATATTTTTGTAGCGATTCTTTTATTTTCCTTTGACCCACACCCACATCCTGGGAGATAAAAACCGTAAATCAAATTGACGCATTCCCGTGGACGTTTCGCGTAGGTAAAGTCGTCTTGTAAAATCGATTTATTTCCGATGAAAATGAATTTCACGCGCTTATCACATTTTTTCCACCGAACTCCCTGATCGCTGTCTCATCACGCTTGGACGCGAGCCCGAAGCTACCGGAGCAAGTGAGCAGGAGTTCGGTTACGCCGGTTTCGTGTAAAACCTCGAGGGGATATCGTGTGTAAAGCGTAAACTCTTTGTCCTGTTATGTCGTCATGCTAGGCCTTCTACCGCATGTTATATATATAGATATACGTATATATAAGGCTCATGGATATATTCAGCGGTGCTCTGTGCGAACAAGGCAGCCGCGAGCCGGTACCGGTGCAGTATATGTATACAGACTCGAACCGGACTCGGACCTCGATGAGGATTCTTCTGTTGTCCGTCTCCCTTTCTCTTTCTCTCTCTCTTTCTCTCTCTCTCTCTCTCTCTCTCTCTCTCTCCCCCCCCTTCCCCTTTCTTGTTCTCTCTCCCCCGCGAGATCTGTTAGCGTCAGGTATATCGAGTGAGTTTCTTTGTTCCCCGGTTGGAAGCATCAACTATTGCGAGCGTAACAATGATTCGAGCACATCGCGAAGTACGGAAATCGAAACTTTACATAATTATGCGATCCCATCCATAGGAGACCAGTTGAGAAGATAATACGAGCGAATCGTGATGAGCCGCCTTTTTCTTCCGTTTCGTCTTTGCGCTTTTATATGAAATATCTCTAGAATTACGCATTTCAGATTTTATTGCGTGACTGATAGATTTGATATGGATATATTTCATGCATATAATATAACTTTTATTTGAATCTTATTATAACTATGGATATATATATATATATGTTTCATGCGTATATAATTTTTATTGTAATTTTATTATAATTGCACTGATACCTGATATATTTACAATCTTAATCTTTAAATATTGATTATGTCACCTCTTATACTCATATAGATTCTAGATTCCAGTAAGCGTAAAGATATTTTAAAAGAAGAATTTGAAGATTTTTCTCCCTAATACAGAAACAATTGCAATTTTTTCGATATCTTGATTTATATATAGCTGACACCATGACATTGATATAGATTATAAATATTAATACGAGATGATACAGAATGATTTACAGTGATTAATCGCGACGTGGTCATTCGAGACCGGCGATTCGCGGCT
The DNA here is from genome assembly GCF_030848805.1 of Temnothorax longispinosus. NCBI lineage: Eukaryota > Metazoa > Arthropoda > Insecta > Hymenoptera > Formicidae > Temnothorax > Temnothorax longispinosus. Next base: position 5,223,865 of record NC_092360.1, read on the forward strand.
TATAAAATGTACTCGGCGCGGCGATGGATATTTGCTAAACAAACGATTTGCATAATCAGTTGTTTTGGTGAAACGATATGACGACACGTCGAGAACATCCGCGTTTTGATACAAGCGAGATGCTCCAGGCGTGCGAATGCGCATGAGTTTTATTTATTTTTTTTTCCTTATTCGCAGCGATTGGCCGACTGGTTTTATTCTTGCGAAAGTGATAAAGGCGAGCGCGAAGGACAACTCTCTCGACTTTCGCAGCATAGTTACATAATTATCTATAGCTATGAATACCGACGCACGTTATCCGTGAAGATTAAACGGAATAGTCATGCCAGAGGCCGAGGAGTATGACTTTGCCGATGTTCGGCTCCGGCTCTCGAGGCGGTATTCAAACGTGCAGGATGTTTCTATTCTCGTAGCGCCGTCGTCGGATCGAAAGGTTTTCATTGTACGAATCGTACACGAGACATTACTTGCCGCACTATACTTTTACGCAAGATAACTGACATTAACGAGGGAGTCGCTATTTGTCGATTTTATTTTATTTTATTTTTAACTTCTAGAGCGACGTGGACGATAATGAAATGCTTGTACCGAGCTTTTATTTAGTTTTAGCGGTAATCTTGTGAAGAAAACGAATATATGTACGAATTATTAAATATTAAAAATATTTGAACATAATTGACTCTTTAGCGGGATATTTAACTACTATTATATCACGTATTTAGACGTTAGTAAGTCTTACTTAATTATCTTTACCTCTAATTATTTAATTTAGTATCATATTTTGTGATTGCAAGGAACTTTCATAACCGATTGTTGAACTAATGTGCGACTTAATCCACTGGCATCCTCCACCTATACAGTCGTTTCGCGGCACGCAATTCACCGTCAAAATCCCCATGTTGTTTCTTCATTAGCATTGCAATTATGCCCACTTTCCAAAGTTTGTAATGGCGATATGCGCACGCGAGCACTATCAACATTTTCCAAGTTTTCTAGGCTTTCTTACAGTTACGCGTTCTACACAAGCAATTTTGTAATACAATTTCCTTACATTTCCATACCTACTTATTAAATTTTATATAGTAACTTTGCGCTACATTGATAAACACTGAGAAAAAAATTTTTAGATCCAAGAAAATATTTCTTTGAATAGTCCTAATAACATATTTACTTAATATAATATACATATTTATTTAGAATTATATATCTTTACTTAAATTAAGTAAAAATATCTAATTCTAAATAATTATTAGGACTATTCAAAGAAATATTTTCTTGGATCTAAAAAATTTTTTTCTCAGTGAAGAAATATTAGTCTACTTTTTTAAACGGTCGCACAATCGCATTTAAAAAACAGATGTAATATCGAAACTTATCAATAAACGTTATTGTATGTAGTTCAATTTAAACGTAATTATAGATCGTTTAAAGTGGGTTTTAGTCGTAATTAAACCGACAATTGTATCCTCGCGATAGTCATCGTCGAAGTAACACGCGAGTTCGCACATCTTGAAGCCTATTGTTGTGAATTTAGGGCGCGCAGTCGTTAATACAGAAGCGATCGTATCAGCCTCTATTATATGTGCTCTTATCGCATATGCAAATTCATGCAACTTCGCAAATGTGTACCAACAAGAATGAAATCTGTAACAAAGGCACGCGTTATATTGACCTATTTCCATAAGAATGGTTTCCTTCTCGTTTCGAGCGATTAAATGCTTTTTCGAAGTTTCCCGAGGAGACTTTCTTCTCGGTTTGTAGATCGACAATTATAACTGTTATTATCACAAGATCCATTGTCGTGGAAAACGCGAGACACGTGCTGAATCGCACGTGCACTTTACTAATGTAGGATAATCGAAAAAGGAGCATTCTATCGCGATCTACATATACACGAAGAGAATTTTTGTTATATTTTACCCTTAAATTCACTACAAAGGGACAACTTGGCAACCGAGGAATTTTTATAATATACAAAAGACATTTTACAAACAACGTGGTAAAAATTACCAAGCAGATTGGTAAATTTTGAAAAATTATTGAAATTTCCTAGATATATTTTAGTAAAATTAATCAAACATATTTTATATTTGAATGTAATAGATATTAATATTTTTTATTATGGTAGATATTAATCAGAATAGCTCGCATAAAATTCTTGGTGGTACATTTTGTCCCACAACTACCATGATTTCATGGTAAATTTTAAGAGAAAATTCTCTCCGCGTACATATTATAAAATACAACATACCATAAAATTGATTTATTTCGATGTGTGTAGTGCAAAGGAAAGAATTCACGCGTTTTCGGACAGTACGGCTGTCGGTAGCGAGGAAATAGCGAGGAAATAGCGCGAATAGAGAAATCGCTCCGTCTCTCGATGAGTTAAGAATACGGAGGTCCAACCGTATCCTCGTGACTCATTCATAACGCGCGTAGCGCGTATGTTACAGGACCGCCTCGCCTGCGCCCGCGCCGACGAGACGCGTTGTCTCAAAGGGAAATTGCCGCTGGCGGATGCGTGGAATCAAATAGGACATCGCGCGCGGGGCATTCTCCGCGTCGTCGGGAGCATACCGACGACGCGGACATACGCGCGTGCTTATTAATAGCCGCCGCTTAACTCGATGGTTAACTTCGATGGGGAAAGATATGATCCGTCTCGCGCGAGTCACGATCGGTAACGGAACCGGTTCGCGGTCTTTTGTGTGACTCGTACTAGGCGTTATGCGCGGCGAGGAAGTGAAAGCAACGCTCGCGGGACAATACGCGGCCGTGGACTGTCCTGTCGCAATGTCGAATGTCGAGCTCGATTGAGCACCGACGAACGATACCGGCGACAAAAAAAAAAGACTACTTTGACTTGCGTAATCCTCTTAGATCCTCCTTTGATTTATTCAACTCATTAGCGCGTAGGCTGCTTTTGAAAGAGAATCGTATTTTCTTTGCGATCACCGCAAGAAAGATACCGATACATGATATCGTATCATAAACTCATGTCAGATCGCGCGAACAATTAAAGTTATATTTATAGAATGTAATTTACGCTTATAAAAGCGTAATTCAAGTATTTCACCTTGAAGTGAGAATACAATATAACGGTATTAAATCTCACATTCTTCAACGCAGATTAGAAAAAATGTTACACTGTTCAACAAAAAAGCTGCACAAGAATGAGATTAATCGTTTTCCGTAATTTTTTGGACGCTGAATATGGTTCCCTTTACAAAATTGCTCTATCTCGTCATGATTTTGAGAAATTTGCAGTTAAAGTTGCAAAAAGAGCTATTTTAGTGTATCTTGGCATTATATTAGAACTATGTGACGTGTTGGAATAGTTATTTGTGTAACAAGTGAGGTAAGATGAAAATTCATCATGAAATTTTCATCTTTACACACGGCTTACACTCCCTATTTTATGTTGCAAGTGCCTGGAAAGTGTCCCATTACGTACGCGGAGCGTGCGTAATGGGACACTTTCCATGCACGTGTTGCATAAAAGTTTTATTGTAATCAAAATTGTATGCCGTTAGGACTTTTAATCTTTAAAAGGAATTTTTTGTGTCGATTATGGTTAAATTAAAAATAGTCGAATTTTTACTTTTAATATCCATTTTAATGATAAATTCCTGACAATAAAATGAGGATCCTAAGATGAAAAAATGTCGAGATGATATTTTTTTAAACGAGAAGCATTTACAATAGACAGTTCGAAGCGATAGTCAACTGTAATTTAGAAAGTTGTTAGCGGAGAATATAGCGTGATAACGTTCGAAGCGGCAATTGCACAGCAGTCTACGATTGTCGTGATGACTTAACGCTATCTGAAATAACTTCTATTAAAGGAGTCGTTGAATCCTCTCGATAAAAAAATGTCACGAATGATCGTGCTCGAAAAAGTAACACGACGGTCACTTGATCGATTTAGAAATGTTAATGGACCGACAAGGAGTATGTCACTGGACTTGCGCGACGTAAAAAATTGATTATTAATATCCGAAACGTGTTCCAGGTGGCAAAGAAATCAAACGCGAGTTAGAATATTTGTGAGACAGCCCGCCGATATATCTTGATAAGAGCTACCGTTTTGCGTGTCGGTTTCCAGTTTCCAGTTTCATCAAACACGTCGATCGTTACTCGACGACTGGCTCTTAGGATACTAATTAATTTTAATACTGGTTTCGGAGAGAGATAAATGGCCGACTTTTCCGTTCCAGAATTTTGTTCCGGTCTGCTGAATAGCACATATTTGATAGCTGGGCAATACAATCTTAGTCTTCTCTAATAACACAGGCCCACAAAAAAAGAAAAGTTGTCTGCGCCATGGACTAGACCATGGTATTCCTATGTATTTTTGCCTGCTAAAACCGAATATGACCTCAGTTTTGCCCCTACACGTCAAGATTTTTTTCTACAGCCAAAAAGAAGGTGAGCAAAACACCTTGTTTTTGGCTGTAGAAAAAAATCTTGACGTGTAGGGGCAAAACTGAGGTCATATTCGGTTTTAGCAGGCGAAAATACATAGGAATACCATGGTCTTCTAGTCCATGGCGCAGACAACTTTTCTTTTTTTGTGGGCCTGTGTAATTATACAAACCGAATAATTTGAGCAATTTTAATAATAATTACTTAATTTTGCTCGTGAATGAAATCGAAACGATCGAGATGTTTAAGTGGCGTTTCTACGTTAACAAATATGATATAAAACGATATATAATTAAGATGATAAATGTAATATATTAAATTGACAAATGTAATATTAAATTCCGATCTCGAGATAAACGAATGTTGCGTGAACTTTGTTATTTAAATGATTTCAAATTCGTGTCAACAATATTCTACAGTCATCGTATGACAAGAGATTGTATCTCTGATCCCTGATTGAAATTCTTTTCCAGAGGGTAAGGTCGAGGTGTCGAGGGACGACAAATATCTCAGCACTTTGCAACACGGTAAGGTGCTGGGTGAGCTCGCGATTCTTTACAATTGCAAGAGGACAGCGACGATCACTGCTGCGACTGATTGCCAATTATGGGCCATCGACCGGCAATGCTTCCAAACCATTATGATGAGGACCGGCCTCTCGAGGCAGGCCGAATACACGGACTTCTTAAAGAGGTAAACCAGCATGCTTTTTTATTATCCTGACGGACTTCGACCTAATGCCGTCAAGTGCTGCCCCGAGTAAATGGACGTTTTCTTATTCCGATGAACTTTGACCTGATCATTGTTGTATTTGATAAAATTGTTTAAATTTTCCAAAAATTATGTCATTATTTTAGTATATCCTTTCATGTGTTTTGAGAGTTGAATATTCTTTAAATAAAAATTTTAAAACTACATTTATATAAAAGTTATATTCTTTCGCACACGTTTCCGATGAGAAAGATAACTTTCGAAAAATAGTAATAACTTTAATGCGACAGACAATAAAATACGATGTCATCCAACGTTTACTTAACGATTCAGTTTACAGCACAACTATCGCCAATGATTAATAAGGCACCACTAAGAGATAAATTCATATAAATTTACATATTTTTTGTGCATTTAAGTCAAATAATGTGATGTACCAATATTTCATTATCCAGATTATTATTATTATTATTATTTTAAGTAATATTTACGATTGGGAGTTATAATATTTTTCGTCAAGAGAAATGATAGCTTTGTGTGTAACCTATTATGAGAGAATATCTTCTAATAAAAACTTGTAATTGAAACAGTTTGACGTTGTATACTTTCAAAATTGACGCATGTTTTTACGTTTCAGCGTGCCAATTTTCAAAAACCTGCCTGAGGAAACTCTAATCAAAATTTCAGACGTTTTAGAGGAGGTACGAGTTGATTCTCTTAGCAAAACATATCTTTTGCTACATACTTTTGCTATATCTGGATTATATAATTGTAATTTATTTCATATTCACAGACGTTTTACAACAATGGGGATTATATAATAAGACAAGGAGCCAGGGGGGACACATTCTTCATCATCAGTAGGGGACAAGTACGCGTAACAATAAAGCAGCCCGATACAACGGAGGAGAAGTATATTAGAACTTTAAGAAAGGGCGACTTCTTCGGCGAAAAGGCTTTACAAGGGTGAGCATAATTAATGCTATTATTACTTTTATGTAATAGTTTTCCTTATTGTGAAAAAATTGAAATCCCATGTCATTTGTACTGTCTTTTGTTGCAGTAAATTTAGCTTGTGTCAAGTTTATACTATTGTTTTTCAATAAAATATTAAAAATTTGCACTCTATAAATTCAGCAAGATTAACACAAATATATGCTAATTTATTTCACTGTTATAGAGATGATCTCAGAACGGCTAATATTATCGCTGATGATCCAGAAGGAGTGAGCTGTTTGGTAATAGACCGCGAAACGTTTAATCAATTAATCTCATCCTTGGACGAAATTCGAACGCGATACAGGGACGAGTTGGTGGAACGTAGGAGGTGACTATATCTTTTGTTAACTATATTAAAATTAGAATCATATAGATAAGTATTAACTGGATTGATATAGATTGAGCTATATAGATTATGTAGTATAGTTATCGTTTATTCATCGAGTTAACAATTACATTGCCGCGGGCCGAAGCGCGTACATCGAGGCTTCGTACGGAACTGCCTGATACTCCAGAATTCGGGGTTCGCCCCTCCGGTTTACGCTGTTACCGATACTCGGTCTCTTAACTTCTATAGGAATACTATACTACAGATTATACTCATTATTATATGTCATAATTATGTTCCACGCTTAGCATTAGGATGGGACAATAAACTGTACATTCCAAGTAAGTTGATTAATAAAAATAAAAATAGATAGATATGTAAAAACAAAAATAGATATATCAGTTTACTGTTAATGTCGATAAAAAATTATCGATATTATCAGTAAATTGAATTAAATAAAAAAGCAGCGAGGAGAATAAACTTATTTGCAATTTGTAAATGTATTTAACTTTTTATAACAGACCTCTAATTCGTACTGATCAAAAGTATATTCAAATCTTGTGATTTCTTTAGATTAAACGAAGAATTCCGAGATGTACGGTTACAAGACCTTCGGACTATTGCGACTCTCGGCGTGGGTGGTTTCGGAAGAGTTGAATTAGTTCAAATTGCCGGAGACAGCACACGATCTTTCGCTCTGAAGCAAATGAAGAAGGCTCAGATTGTCGAGACGCGACAGCAACAGCACATTATGTCAGAAAAGAGGATCATGAGCGAAGCGGATTGCGATTTTGTAGTCAAACTATTCAAGACTTTTAAAGATCGAAAGTACCTCTACATGCTGATGGAAGCTTGCTTGGGTGGCGAGTTATGGACCGTTCTCAGGGACAAGGGACATTTCGACGATGGTACTACGCGCTTTTATACTGCATGCGTTGTGGAAGCATTCGATTATCTGCACTCCAGAAACATCATCTATAGAGATCTTAAACCGGAAAACTTACTTTTGGATAATCAAGGGTAAGAATACATTCATCTGTGTAATAATAATGTATTATTTCAAAAAAATTAAGGAATTTTTACAGACATATTAAGACATTATATTATTTTCATATTATTATTTTCAATACATCGAAAAACAGATGCTCCGTAGTACTTAGCAGATGGATTTAGATTTCATTGTATTATTTTTTTTTAGATATGTTAAACTTGTGGATTTCGGTTTTGCCAAACGGTTGGATAACGGAAGGAAGACGTGGACTTTTTGTGGTACACCAGAATACGTGGCACCGGAAGTCATTCTAAATAAAGGTCATGACATAAGCGCCGATTATTGGTCCCTTGGCGTTCTCATGTTCGAATTACTTACGGGTACGCCTCCTTTTACCGGCGCTGATCCAATGAAGACGTACAACATTATCTTAAAAGGAATCGACGCCATAGAATTTCCCAGATCCATCACGCGTAACGCAATGGCGCTCATCAAAAAGCTTTGCAGGTAAATTATGACACGCTTTTACGTATTAGAATATTTCATATATGTATATTCTTGGGTAAATATTTATAGCATAACAACATGTTTGTTGACTGCAATACGAATGTTAAACATTCAAATTTCTCGAACAATAAACAAATTGCTCTGTGTGCTTTCAGGGATAATCCGGCAGAACGTCTTGGATATCAAAGAGGCGGCATCAGTGAAATACAGAAACACAAGTAAATATATTTCTTAGCATTTTAAGGATATAAAAGAATATCATAACGATTTATTTTTATGAATCCATTACAGATGGTTCGATGGCTTTAATTGGGAAGGTCTGAAAACGAGGACTCTGGAGCCCCCAATACTACCCCGTGTTCAAGGCTCTACAGACACTGCGAATTTCGACGCTTATCCAGCTGATTCCGATCCACCGCCACCCGACGATATTTCCGGTTGGGATAATGACTTTTAACCCAAAAAGTTGAAGGGACTTCTATTTAATATTCGCGTTTTTACTAGCAGGAAATTGTAATAGGACGTAACGATCTCTCGATCATACGAGATAATTGGCGACACCTGCATTTATTTATACTTCTCTCGTACTACGTGATATACAGATTACAGTCGCATGTTATCATATTTTTACATTTTTTGTCATATCTCGCAGTATAATCGTGATTCGAACGAAGGAAACTGCACTGTGATAAAATTTAGAATTTTTATGAATTTCGGATGATAGCAAAAATTTAAAAAGAAAGCTTTAGTACTGCGAATCTTGTATTTATGTCGCGTCTAGCGGGCTCTAGAAATATCTTCTCCAGTGTTACACATTGTAATAAGATACGTATGCAAGTGTCAAGTGCCATTATTACCTCGAAGAGGTAAATTCATACATGTCATACTTGTGCTCAGAAACGCGGTCACACGCAAGAAACAGTCAGCTCAAGTCCAAGGGACCTCTTGCCATCCATTTAGCTTGTCAGAATGTGCATGTAGCTCGATCGGTCAGATGTTAAATTTTTTATGGCAAGTTCATTGTTGTTTGATTTACTTTTTAGAGTTTATTGTAATAATTATATTTTAATTAATTATAAATAACATGACTATTGTAAATAATGAATTATAAATATCATATAAATTTTAAATGTGGATTGTATATTATGCAATATACATAAACCAATACTACCTTTTGAACATAAACAAAGTTTTATTAATAACAACTGTAGGTGTGGCTCCAAGAACCAACCAATTTCGTTTTCTTCAGTGACTTGTATCATTTAGTCACTTTTCTAATAGTAAATAATAAAAAGAGGGAAAGAAATTATATAATTATTTTATTATACTTGCGAAAAGCGTTATCTCATATTATAAATAATATAGCAAAATATTTGAGAATAAGATTCAAATATATGGCGTACTGTATCTTATTATTTGAAAAAATTAACTTGGCTGGTTCTTTCTCTTTTAGCCAGACCTCCAATTGTACCGGATATACATAAACGCGTTTATTGACTTTGTCTATACATATAAAGTTCTCATATTTCGAAGAATGGCGAATGAAAGGTGAAAATACTATGAACAATGTTTTAACACTTTAATAAAATTACGAAAATTTAATATCGTTATTTCTCTAGCACTTAAGTAGTTATGTAACAAATTATTTTTCTTAAAACGTGCGAAAAAGAAAAGCATAAGTGCAATTATATAAAAATTTTTTTCTTTGTTTTTTAGATGAAAAAAAAAATTTTTAAGTTTGAAAAGTAATTATTCGCAAAAGAGAAAAAAAAACGCTATTTATACTAATAATAATGGAAAAGAAAAGTGTATATAATAATAAAAAAAAAGAAGATAAAATGAATGAATAAAATCAGTCAAATGGGAAATAATTAATTTATCTATGGACAAACTATGTAATTCAATTCAAAATTTAATCGCTTCATTGCGTATTATCCGTGCTTTAGACTCGTATCGGTCTCGGATTAAATTTAACAGAGATAAACTTTATTATAACAAATCACGTAGTCACATAATGCTAATTACAGCGCTGATCTGTATACGAGACGTTTTAATACAGTCGATTCTCGGACAGTAACCAAAGAAAAAGAAACAAACTTGATCATCAAAATAAACAAATATTGACGTTTTCGGTCATCAGGCGAGTTTATATGCCTAATAATGGTTTTATGAATTTTATACATTTCGCCTTTATGTGTTTTTGAACCACACGCCGATTACTACCCAGTCTTGAAACGTATAGATTGTGCTAAAGCTGGAAATGTAATATGATATAAAATCAATGATCAATTTAATATTATATGATACTAATAAACATCTTATAAGTTTATAAGAAAATTGCGAAAAATATCCTGATCTAAGATTCAAACCCAGACCTTCCTACTAATATAAGTATCAATTGACGACAATATTCATATCAATATTCATTTATTCTGTGTTATACGTATATCAGTCATTATAAGTGTTAATAATCCTCTCATTGGTTAATAACGGGTTCTAATTCAAATGAAAACATTTAAATTAATTTTTTTATACTAATTATAGATTTCGTTTACACGTCACTAATCGGGTTTAATAACATCCATAGTTATAACTTTTCTGTCATACGAAGATCTCCCCTGCATTCACGTCAGAACTTTTCAATAAAACGTTTAATTTCAAAGATTTGCAAAAATACCATAAAATAACAAACCTGTTATTGATGTTGCAATGACTACTCTTGTAGAATTCTCGGAGATCACCTTTGCAATGATACGTTATCTAATACTCGGACGTGGTTTGGCAGTAAATAAGTAAAAAAATATCATAAAATGCATGGAGTGCTCATAACTATTTAGTTAAATATAATAGACAAGAAATATTTTCTTTCACAAGACAAAAAATAACTCTTAACGTGCTAGATCAATCAATAAACATTACTTCATTTCCACTGAAGGTGATAATAATGAATCAAATAATTTTAATAACTTTACATTTGATTCTGCTTGTCAAGCCGACGACACTTGGTTTGGTTTAATACTAAATTCGAATGAATGGGAACAAATTAAACAACTTCAATCAAGGAACAAGAGATCTAATCACATGTTAAGACCAGTGTGTATGAACTAACGCCTACGCATTTTATTTACAATATCGTCTATCATGCGCACACATTTTTGTTAGACGATGTAAACACATCCTCCGAGATAAGACATTTTATCAAGAGCACCAGTAATTGTAAGTTAAACCATGTGATAACGTTTTCAAAAGGTTTGTTGATATAGAACCAACATCTGTCATTGATGAGCTGTTATATAAGTGTCAAAACTCAAGATAGTGGTCAGATTCATTTTTCAGCGTTCTTTAAATGGAAAAAAGCAAAAACGGGCTGGCGAAAAAGCAATTACAAAACGATGTTAAAATTTACAAGAAAGAATGATGAAAGAAAATTTATGTTTCGGAGACATTGATGTATCAATAATAAAATAGCTTTATTAAATGAACAAGTAATGTTTCGACGTGCAAAAATACATATAGAAAAACGATATAACAATTTTGTACAGCAACTTGCCAGCAACTTGTTGGCAACTTATGCTGCGGTCTAAAATCGTCTGATTCAAAATTCGAGCTGTGGCTGTCATGTTGCTGTAATTATTCATAGAATCACACAATGCTGTCATATATTGCTAGAAACGCGAAGTAAATTTGCTGTTCTCTTACCGACAAATTGCTGGCAATACATATAGCCAACGTTGCCTGCGTGTTGCTTCAAATATTAAATTACTCGAAATCAATTGAAGCAAATGTACGGCAAGTTGCCAGCATCCATAAGCAATCACAGGTTTGTGCAATTTTGCTCAGACACGCTTTGCTATCTGGGAATTTTCGTTGCCTTTCATAATCTCCTTGTGTAATCCTCTCCTTATTCCTCCTTGTTTTGATCTGTAACCTCTGAACAGGCATAGATTTTACAATGTTATCAATGTCATATGTTACAATGTTCGTTTAATTTTTTTTTAATCACACCTCATAACTCTTCATACAAAATATAAACAATTCTATATAAAAACTTTGTTTAATTTATCTATTTTGGCTAAATGCATAGCGCAAGAATAATTAATTTAATTACAATTATCTGAATTACTCACCAATCTTTTCAATTGCACTTCAAAAATCTTCATATGAAATACAATTTATTTCCGGCCAATATCGATGGTCTTTTGTTGAATCCAAAGTCGTATGAGAGTCGGATGACGCAATTAATACTAATCAAGTATTAATTGCGAGGTATAAAGTCGGAAATTTGTGTCTCCGACTTAATTCTCCGAGGCGTAACGTATCGCTGCGTGTCCGCGGTGTTGAAGTCGTCTCGAGTCCGTAGAGTTCGTTAAGCCCGAAGGATTGTGCGAATCAATCCTTCCCGCGGGAACCGGGAACGAGGATCTAGACCCGTCGACACAAATTTTGCGCCATATTTACGAGACATCCGAGCTCGAGAAGAAAGAAGAAGATCGACCAATTACCGCGAAGCGTGAAGGACCGTCATGCATTGCGTTCTCCCCCCGGCTACGCGCGGTTGACCAATCAGCCAGTCGCGTTGCTGACGGTGCGGTGCTTAGCGCAGAGCGATTGGTCGTCTCTTGCTGTGTGCAGTCGTCCAGGAGGGAAGGCTTATCTTGCCCGTAGCGCAGTTGCCATTCTTGCCTCGTATCGCGAATCGTGAACATCGTGATCGCAGTCTGCCGGATTCTCAGTTTCAGTTCAGTCTTCTTCAGTCGGCCCAGTTGGCTCGGTCGGGTGTGGTGTCTTTGAAGATTCGTCGTGAGGCAGAATCATCGCAAAGGGAAGATTTGTGCGGGACGGTCGAATGGTCTCAGTATAGTCAACAAACCGGACAAGCTTGACGAAGAATGTAAGTGACAAACCGTTCGGTACTGCATCGGCGTCCTCCTCGCGAACTCGCGCGCGAGGTTAAACGATATAACAATCCACCATGTTCGATGTGAGATTTTTATCGCCGAACAGTAGCCCGGGATCCTCGTCGTCGATCTCTCCCGTGAGAACCGGTAATTTCGAGACCTTTCGCGGCGAGAGGGGGAGGGGGAATCACCACGGGCGGTTCGATTCGATCTCGCGCGTTCGTTAAATCGTTATCGTCAGAGTCTGTCGACCTTTCTCAAGGGTCTCTGAACTCTTGAGGAGGGAAAATGTCGAGGTACGGACGATGTAGGCATTTATTTGTTTCGGCGATCGTACGCGTTTGTACCCTTGGATCGAAGAGATTCGATAGAGTGTGCTTTCGTCCTCTCGCAACGACGCGGAGATGCGCTCGAATCCGCGTGGTCGGTACACCTAGGCGCGGAAAAAAAATCAACTAGTTATACGTTGTTGTGGAATAGAGGACACATTAGGCCTCTGTTCTTTTCAACCGAACTTCCGCACGGTTCGTCTTTCCTCCTTTTCTTTTCACGTTGGGAGAGAAAAAGAGAAAAGAACCGTGTGTAAGGTCAGCTAAAAAGAATCAGGCCTATTACCAATAGTGTGTTGCCGATGTTTGAAGCATGGCGGTCTTGAGATTAGAGGGCGATTGGTTCTTCACGCTTGTATACGACCGAAGAAATCGATCGATCGAATTTCTAAGAAAAAACACCAATGTCGCGTTTTTCGTATTATTAAGGAAGATTCACCCTAAGAACAAAAAAATAACAAAAAAAAAACACGGAAACATCGACCGTTACCAACGAAACTTCCAGTTGATTTCTGGTTTTTTTTTTAACTCGACGACACGTGGGAACGTGATCTCGTCAATAATAAAAAAGTTCACGCGGAATGGATAGAAGTACTTTTTTTTTAACTCGACGACACGTGGGAACGTGTTCTCGTCAATAAAAAACTTCGCGCGGAATGGATAGAACGAAAAGGGAAAAGTTTTAAGTAACAACTACATCTATCGTAATGTTCACCGTAAGCTCGTCGTAACGGTCGTAACGCTCGTCGTAATCGCTATCGTAAGCTCGTCGTATGAGTTGATTCGGCTTGAACTCTTTACAATTACGACGCTTGTCTGGCGTTACAACATAAGGCCTAGGGTACATCTATCGTAATGTTCACCGTAAGCTCGTCGTAACGGTCGTAACGCTCGTCGTAATCGCTATCGTAAGCTCATCGTATGAGTTGATTCGGCTTGAACTCTTTACAATTACGACGCTTGTCTGGCGTTACAACATAACCTAACCTGTCAGCTTTCTCGACGTGCGAAGAAAAATGTGTTTATAGATATATTGGCATAGATATACGGTTTACGACGACTTCATTGCTTACGACCACGATCAAAGCGTTACGATAGATGTAGCCTTAGCTTTACGTGAAATTACATGATCGATCCCCAAGGAATGAATTTGCTTATTTTTCACGCCGTGAAAAAAGCTAAATTATACTAATTTTAAAAGTCATTACTTTTGTAAAGGAAAAGAAGTAAAAAAAGTAAAGTAAAAAAAAAGAATATATATTTGGTGCATTTTTCCTTTTACATTTTTTGTGTTTTTAAGGCCCGGTTTTTTATACTTTGGTTAACTTGTAGTTTAGGCTTAACCTAAAGTTTAAAATAAAAATTGCGTGTTTTAATTCATCCCCAGATAGCTAAGCGTGATAGAGCATATTGAGCACACTAATGCATTGCATGTGTTTTCATATATTTGCTGACATCGAAATAGAATACGTTACAAATACAGCTACATGACTACCTTATACATGCAATCAGTTGACGCAATTTCAAGAGCAAACGGTCCGCAATATTGGTACGTTATGTTGTCTGCAACATGTCGTGCTATCACAAATCCCTCACAAATTGATGCTGTCACGTTACAATCAATTTTCTGTTAATAGAAAAATAATTCATATGAGTTCAACCCGCCAAGCATAATGCTGTCTCACCTTGTCCCGAGTTTGTCAAAATTAGTTGCATTTATTTGTTGGCAACATGGCAGCAAACTCACAGCATTTGGCTATTTGAGTGGTCGATCACTAAACTAATAGTTTCGTAGTGCTAACGTTTTACTATCAGAAAAAATTTACTGGTTTTACGTTTACTATAGAAGATCATAACTCATCTTTATAGCTCTTTTATGCTGAAGTAAATAGAATTTGAGTTTTGTGCATAATATTAATCAACATGGATTTCGATAATTTTGATGTAAACGTTTACAGCAGTGATGAAGAATTTAAGAAAACATAAAGTATTTCGACGTAGATCGAATTATTTTGATGAGTTGGATGATCTCGATTTCTTTTCTAAATTTCGACCATCAAAGCCGACAGTCGAAAGACAGAACAATGTATATAAATTAATAATAATATTATTAATATTTTCTTGCTAATCATAATAGCTAATCCGATGACTGATATTTCAAGATAAATAGACTTGTTAACGGTGTAATTCTCTACAGCAAATGGATATCAATACATCCGTTATCTATTACTTACATTTTCGTGGTCAAACTTTTTTTCATGCTCTCGTAGTAACTATCGTTGACTTATGTGTAACAAATTCTCTGTTACTTATTTATGCTATTCAATTTATATTCTTTTGTATCGTCTCGATTTCTGCTTTTTTTTTAAACTTTAAAACTAAAACTTTTATCTTCAACATTATCCCTTAAATGCCACCCGGGGTCCAGCGGACCCCAGACCCTTTAGAATGATATATTTTTAAATGTTTCCCCCAAAAATGGAGCTCATGCTCCCATTGATGATAGTTGAGTGATTGACCTATCCGGTTGTACACTTAGCAGTACTCAGTTTACTTAATTTTTTATACTATGTTGAAATTGAAATTTTAACAATATAAGCATTTTATTCTCTTTTCTAAGCCTTGAACAACATTGAACATAATTTTCATAACTAAATATCAAAAAATCAATGAGTAAGGAGACATTTTTCATGCTGGGGTCTTTTAGACCCCATGTGTCATTTACGAGATTCTTGAGAGGTGTTGCATTTAAGGGTTATTCTTGATTTATTGTATTTATCTATAGTAAATGTGTGAACTATGGACATCTATACATCTATATTACATGAACTATAAGTCTTTTTCTAAGTTGTAATACATCAAAAATTTTTTCATGGATAAAGGTTTACTGAAGGTCGATTGCCTCTCGACAGGCGGACGCCAGGTCACTTTTGACTCAGAGTAAAGTTTCTCTTGTTATAAATCAAATTTTTATATTAGAATGTTATTTAGGCTGCGGCCCACTTAACACTACAAATACTTTGAAGCATTCCTCTTCTCTTTTCTTTTAGTGAAGAAAGAAGGAGAAGAAGAACGTTTCAAAGCATTTTTAGTATCAAATGGACTGCAGCCTTACTTTGATTTTTGTTTAGGGCTCAAGTTACAAGAGTCCTTGAGCCGCACAGCCTGAAGCAAAACAAAATCAAGGCATGATTCACGAGCGATCCGGCGTCCGCTTTCCGAGGGTTAACTGACAACAAACATTACATTGGGTTTGTTTCATATTACCGAATTGGCTACACTTGTTCAGAGTTTATCTTTTTTATCTCCACATTGGAAGGCAAAAAATAAACTCTGAACTAGTGCAGCCAGTTCAGGAATAGAAAACGGACCCATTGAAAGACACAATAATAGTTAATCTTCAAGTAAAAGTAACCTGCCTAGATAAATTTACCTTCAAATCGGGTCTAAGCGGTTCTGCTTTTTCGCTCCTGCGATAAATTATAAATCTTAATTTCTTAAATACGCCTTATACTTGATTTTCTCAGGAATTTAAGATCACCTTAAGTATCTTAGTTGGTCTTAAGATTTTATCCAGCCAATGAAACAATCGCATAGCATTTCGAGATCGTATTTAAGATGATCTTAAGAACTATCGGCTCTTACTTTTGCACTTTAGTAATTATGTAAAAAAAGATTTTAAAAAAGATAATCTAAATGAATAAAGTTTCTGAAAATTATGCCGCATTCTTCCCATATTATATTCAACTTTCAATATTTTTAATTTGGAAAGAATGCATTTGCTGACTTCTGTTTACAGTTTTTCGCCGCTATAAGTAAAAATGCTAGTGAAGTATCGAAGTTTGTCTCACATATTTATTTGTAGATATACCTTATATATATATATATATATATATACTTAGTTCGAGGATCATATTTTTTTTTATTTCTCTTTTTACACCCATTTCTGGCTACGTTCCGATATTCACTGCCAGTACTGAAAATCTATGATGTACACTGACCGGCAGGAATGCCTGGACATTTTGATATGTATATGACATATATATATATATATATATATATATATGTATTATTGCCAAGAGAACTTCTCTAAAAAACCTAGCCGTTCGGAATCGGCGTTAAACTGTAAGGTCCCATATACAATGTGTATAATCCACGTGCGCAACACATTTATATGAAGAGAAGTCACCACGCTCGGACACGAGTAATAGGATAGAGGAGGATATGTATTATGTCTAGGCATTCCTGCCGGTAGAGTGTACGTGACATAAACTACAGATTGTCACTACTGGCAGTGAACATCGGAATGCAACCCCTTACACAATGTTAGGCAATAGTAAAAAGGCCATTGCACGTAACAAAGTTTTAGTCATAATTGTAAGGCCGTAAGAAAATAGACCAATCGCACTCGATTATTCTTCGAGCGCAAGGAGAATAATCGACTGTGATTGGTCTATTTTCTTACGGTCTTACGATTATGACTAAAACTTTGTTACGTGCAATGGCCTTAATAGCGATAGCGATAAACAATATTTTCAACCTATCTCGGAACCCGTGTATCAATACTGTAATTTTGTCGGCAATTTTATCGTTATCGCTATCGCCTAGCGTTGTGTAAGGGGTTTTATCTGCATTTATAGCAGGGTTATGCGGTAAATTTCAAGATTATATCTACATGGATTGTTTACGTATTGTTTACATTATGTTTACGCGAACTTTTTTTCATGCGGACAATATAATTAATGTAAATTATTATAAATTGAATGATTGATTAATTGATAAATTTCTTTAAACTGTATTTTTGTAAACAGGCTTACAAAAATAAGTAGTTTTAGATTGGATTAGATGCATTTCAGTTATAATTTATTTATTAACCGGTTAACTGGTGGACCCGAAATCAACGTTTTTTGTTCCAACTGATGAGTGCGAATAATTTCGTATCAAATTCTTTCTGTATCAAGTTTAATGCAAATCCGTTGAAAATTGGCAGAGCTATTCAAGGTGTTCATGTATGAGTCATTACCAGTGAACTAGTTAATTATATTTTTACAGTACTATTTGCTTCTTTTCTAATCTTTTTTTATAGTGTTACTCTTTCCTACATTCACTATTTTTTTTTTGATATTTTATTACTGTTTGTACAAACATTCCAAAATTGTCCTAGGTAGGGACTGAGTCCAAACTTTTAAGTGGCCGTTATTTAATTTACAATGAAAAATTTGCAACTTTTTTTATTTTTGAGCGTTACTCTTATTTCTCATTATATTACATACAAGAGGCAACGTAATATTTTTAAATAACATATTTTTGAATGAGTAAAAAACTGTCTCTTTGATTAAAATTCATTCAGGCGACGATGCACTTAGCAACAGATGTTAGTAGTTTGACCTGAATCGCAGGTATGTTCGCTACGACAAGAACTACGAAACAGTTCAACATGTTTTCGGGAGAAATTTAGAAACTTTTTTACAGCGAAATTAAATTGTGCTAAAAGAGATTGGCTAAATTTTTTTTCTTAAATTTTTGCATAAAAATAAAATTAATTAAATTTTTCACATGCAAATCCTTATTTTATTACACACACACACACACACACACACACACACACACACACACACACACACACACATATATATATATATATATATATATACATATATATATACATATATGTGTATATATATATATATATATAAATGCGCTGGAAATTTTTTCTTTAATTGTTCTGAATTAGTAAACAAACGTATAAGTCTGTAATTGTTGTTAAAAGTTGAATTATATGGTTGTTTAGGATCTATGTGTATATATATATATCTAGCTTTTTTTATATTTATTAATCCATGTATCAAAGAGTCTCGGTTTTATCTAAATCTATACTATCGAGAGATGATATACGAAACGATTAATTTATTTCGACCGCGAAGGAACAATAATGCGATCGCGTTTTTGTGATGATTCAACATGAGGTGAGGAGTCTTGTTCTGCTAATGCAGCGAAAAGTGATATGGCATTCCTTTCACACATATTAAGTTTAATATACGCTCATGCGGATAATCATCAGAATCGAAGACACGGGGAAATTCAGCCGACAATCTAAATCAATTGTTGATTGAAGAGGGCCGAAATTTGAAGATTGAAAATCGTTCCAATAAAATTCAAGCATTGAAAATTTTAGAGAGACGTAAGAGAGAAGACGTAGAGAGAATTGGTCTTGAGTTAATTTGTTAGAGTTTTTTTTAACTAACAATAAATAAACTTTTCTCACTGTTATGACACTTTGTCCGATAAATTTAAAGAATAAAAGTGAGAATAAAAGGCACTAAAGAATTAAAGAAGAGAATTAAATCTCTCGGCGAGAATCCTTGAGATAAAAAAGTACCGTGTGTGTTTCTTTTTTTTTCCAAGAGAATAAAATAAATATTACTGGTTAAAACAGTTTCTGTATCCACTTCTAAAATAAAAAAAATAAAAACGAAAACTAGTGATCAACAGACAATGGGTCTATTGGAATTTATGGCGTTATATAAGAAGAAGTGTGTTTATTGCCTGGGAAAAAACGAAAGAAAACATTTGAAGCTTTAAGCCCCTTGCACAATAGGCGATAGCGATAACGACAGCGACAAAGTTGCCGACAAAGCTTTGTCGGCACCTTTGTCGGTATCGCTATCGCTATCGCCTATTGTGCAAGGGGCTTAAGATTTTGAGATGAAAGATTGCGACTTGCGACCCGCACACACATTCGCGCGCGCGTGTGTACACTCACATACTGCACACGAGTTGTTGGTCTATCCTTGTTGAGTCTCTATAATAGGTTAGGGTTCAGAGTGTTAGAATTGTGGCAAAAGAGATACTGCGGAATGTAAACGTTATTACAAAAAAGGTTATCTGTTATTAAAAACTTCATCTGCAAACAAGGTTACTAACTTATTTAAAAATTTACAAAGAAAAATAGGGATACGCGGACATGAAAGTTTTATACTCATATATTTGGATATTCGATGTGACGCAAAATTATTTTATTTTCTAAGTAGAGACTGATATTCCGGTATACCTATTTTTCTAGTTATTGTTTGAAATAAATCGCGAACATTTAGATAATAAGTGAAGTATTCGAATTTCTAAGAATTTGTAATATTGATATACGAGTATTAATATTTTATATCTGTTCTATAAATTGCAGAATACATCTTCTTCAAAATGAATCCTAATAACAGGCCCCTTAATGGGAAAGGACGCGGTTCTTTCTTGTTGGAGATGATGAAACAGAAAGCACAAAACGAACGTGCTCAAACAATGTCCCATTCTGTAGAAACACCTAGCGTTTCGTCGACTGATCAAACTATAAGATCGATTGAACAGCCATCAAGATCGTCTGAAGGATATTCATCTCAAAGCATAGCCAGTTCAAGTAGCAGTGGAGGTCGCGGACGTGCGCAATTAGTTAGTTTGTTAAAATCAATGAGTAGCAGTGAATCAGATTCCAGAGAACCCACTTCATTAGCAATGGGTCACGGTCGAGGCTCTCTCTCGGGTTTAATAAAGAAACTTGGGTGAGTGGCAAGTTTTCTAATTTCTGAATTATACATTGTGAATGCATGTTTACAAAGCACATGTTTAACGTTCTTTTCAATTCCAGCAAACCAAGTACATCTGCGCAAGAAAGTATTGAAAAGGATTCTGCGGGAGTTTTAACAAAATTGGCTGACATTTCCGTCTATGATAATCCACCCGTATCCGACGTACAGTCTTCTGAGGATATCGCACCGATATGCCGACAAGGCAAAAGTGGAACGAAGTAATTCATGGTTTATAATTTTAAGAACACACGTCCTTTTCTCGACCTACTTAGATAATTTTTTTTCGGCAAATTTGGATTATATAGGTTACACAATGTAGGTAATAAAAAAAAAAAAAAAAAAAAAATTAGTGACATGATTTCTATTTGAGTTGTTTGTTTTAATAGCATGAAAATATAAACGCATGCCGTTATCACGTATGTCGAGAGAGGGATGGATATATTATTATAATTTAATATAACAGTAATTAATAACGCCTATTTTGCTTTGCAGAGTAGAAACATTTGCCAATTATATAGATCTGAAAATAGAACCTGGAAAAGGTCTATTTCAGTACGAAGTTAAATTTTCGCCAGAAATAGATTCAATAGGTTTACGCCGCAAACTACTTAATCAACATTCCGCCACTTTAGGACGAACAAAAACATTTGATGGAGCGGCGCTTTATTTACCAATAAAATTGTCACAGGAAGTGAGTTTAAGGGTTTAAGCTGTGATAAAATTAAAACTATTAATATACAATGTGCACATTGATGAATAATTATCACATTTTCAGGTTTCTCGTTATAAATCGGAACATCCAATGGATGGTTCACAAATAACTCTTACGATCATTTATAAGAAGAAACAGTCGATGAGTGAAAATATTCAATTTTTCAATGTTTTGTTCAATCGTATCATGCGTGCACTTAGTTTAGTTCGTATTGGTCGACAAAATTTTAATCCAAAGTGCGCGCACGCCCTGCCTCAACATCGATTAGAAGTGTGGCCTGGTTACGTGACTGCCGTAAATGAGTACGAAGGTGGTTTAAAATTGTGTTTAGATGCCAAACATCGAGTGATGCGGACGGAAACTGTACGAGATTTAATGTAAGACAATAACGATTGAATAATTTACAGTTGACCAAATTTATTTTGTATAATTACTTTGCAGAAGAGAGATTTATCACAAAGCACAATATAATTATAAAGATGCTGTGATAAATGAGATAGTTGGTTCAAGTGTATTGACGCGATATAATAATAAGACATACCGTATAGATGACATCGAGTGGGATAAGACACCAAGATATGTGTTCTCTAAAGGTGATGAAAAAATGTCTTTGATCGATTATTACAAGTCGCATTGGAATATCGAGATTCAAGATCAACAGCAACCACTTTTAGTACATCGCAGTAAAATTAGAACAGCAACTGGCGAGGTTCGTGGTTTCA
This sequence comes from Temnothorax longispinosus, assembly GCF_030848805.1. NCBI lineage: Eukaryota > Metazoa > Arthropoda > Insecta > Hymenoptera > Formicidae > Temnothorax > Temnothorax longispinosus. Next base: position 5,246,064 of record NC_092360.1, read on the forward strand.
TGATATTCATGCATATTACTATTGTTACGATACTGTTGACTATGTCACTTGAAATTCGTTATTGCCATCAAAAAAATCGTTTGAATACAATAGAAGGAGGAAAGAGTAATTCTTCTGGTGCCGGAATTGAGCTATGCAGCAGGTCTTACTGATAATATTCGCAATAATTATACTATGATGAAAGACTTGAGCATAGTTACGAAAATGTCACCTGACCAACGTCGAGAAGTGATTAGGCGATTTGTAGAAGAGGTAGAAAAGAATAAAGTGACTCGGGAATTATTATCAGAATGGGGTTTGCGTATGAACAGTGATATAGTTCAATTTACTGCAAGATGTCTCGATCCTGAAGAAATACGTTTCGGGAATCTCAAGACACATAAGTCACCTGACAGACCTGCAGATTGGAGCAGTACTGCAGTAAAAAATCCCATGTTACGCACTGTAAGTATATTGAATAATAATTATCTGAGAATTGACAAACCAATACGTGGTGAATGATCTTGTACAAATATTTGTTACATTACATGTCTCTTTTGCGTTTTAGCCTAATTTGACCAGATGGCATATTGTATACTGTACAAGGGATGAAACTTGTGTAACAGATTTCTTAAAACTTCTGCAACAAGTTTCAAGATCGATCAAAATGCAAATTCAAGAGCCACGAAGGGTCCCTCTAAAGGATGACAGAACCGAGACTTATCTGCGAGAAATTCAAAATAGCATCAGCAATGATATCGAATTAGTAGTCGTCGTATTTCCGACCAATCGCACTGATCGCTATTCTGCAGTAAAAAAGTGAGACAATTTTCTTCCTTTACTTTTTGTGATTTAATGATTTTATTTGTCTTTGCACATGAATATACTGTATAACAATATATTGTACAAGTATATCAATCAATAAGCATCGAGTGTGTCTTGGACATATCAAGCATTATACGTTTTGGAAATTTAATCGTTCATATAACAATAACTGAAGATAAAATCTGGAAAAGTATCTTTTTTTTTTTTTTACTATTCTATTACATTTACAGACTGTGCTGTGTACAAAAAGCTGTACCATCACAAGTCATCATCGCGAAAACGATTTCTAAGCCTCCTAAATTGAAAAGTGTCACAGAAAAGATAGCACTTCAAATCAATTGTAAACTAGGAGGAGCACTTTGGACCGTATCTATGCCGTTGGTAAATAGAAAATTTATACTTTATCATATACTTTTTTATATATTTATTTTCTTCGTTCAACAAATTCTTTTATTGCATGCATAACAGAAAAACAGCATGATTTGTGGTATAGACGTTTATCACGCCGGTACAGGAGGAGGTGCAAGAAAAAGCGTAGCAGGATTTATCGCCTCTTTAGATGCTCAATTGACCAAATGGCATAGTAGAATTTGTATGCAGGCCTCTAAGCAAGAATTGGTGGATATGTTACAAGTTTGCCTTACTTCAGCCATTAATGCATATCACAAGGTAATTAATGCATTTATGCAGCTTTCAAAGAACGTCTTTTCATTGATTCATGATAATAATGTTATGTTGTCAGTATAATGGATGTAATCCAGACCGTATAATTATATATCGTGACGGAGTTGGTGATGGAGATCTGGACTATGTCGAAAACTATGAAGTAAAGCAACTATTGGCAACATTTAATCGCATTGCGCCAAATTACAAGCCACAACTCAGTGTAATCGTCGTTCAAAAACGTATCAATACGCGGCTATTCGTCAGACAGAAAGCAGTAAGTATTGCGCTAGAATTAATATGATAAGATTAGCAAATATATTGCGTTTAATGATATAATTTTAATTGATAATTGAAAATGCTTTTAATTCGCAGAGAGGGGGAGGTTTAGACAATCCTGCACCAGGAACCGTTGTTGATTCTTGCATAACGAGGCGAAATTATTATGACTTCTTCCTCGTGCCACAAAATGTGCGACAGGGTACAGTAACTCCCACTCATTACGTCGTTATTCATGATTCGTCCAACATTGAAACGGACCACATGCAACGACTGACGTATAAACTTTGCCACTTATATTACAATTGGCCCGGTACGATTCGTGTACCCGCTCCTTGTCAATATGCACACAAACTTGTGTACCTGGTTGGTCAAAATCTTCTAGCTGAACCACACCAAGCCCTTTCAAATATTTTATTTTATTTGTAACTTCTTCCACCATTATTTAATGTTATTTTGTCTCACAATTTGTCTTCTTTTCTTTTTTTTTTTTTTTAATGAACAATTATCTTTACCGTTAGATAAATCAAATCGAACATTTCGGAAAAATCACTGAATATCACAAGAATGATTATATGATTCGATTGTGCTTCTGCAGAAGTCGAAGCAAATCGCTCAATGATGAATGCCAATCTTGCAAAACTATGTGTACTTGTACTTACTGTACGTATATGTATATATACGTGTGAGTTAAAATAGTCCAAAGATTATATAGAGAAAGAGAAATATATATGAGAGACTACTACCAAGTATACTATGTGATAAAGCACTTGGAATATGTCTCTTCCATACTTAATTTATGTTATGTAGTTGACACTTGCATTTATATTTACCTAGAAAGTAACAGTTGCTGTAGCACTCGGGTAAATATCAATGCAAGTTTGCTATTCTCAAATAGAATTTCATCTTGTTAACTGTATATACAGCTAAGATCTCTTTTTTGTTGCAAGAAGACTAACAATTGTGTTTCATGTATTTGAGATTATTTTGACTTTTGCATTAATTACGTAGCATTAAGAAGAGTTGGAAAGGCTTCACCTTAATTTTTGTATTATCAAAATGGTTTTAGCAAAATCTCACAAAATTATTCAATAGTATTACAAAACATAAATTGTCAAAAAGAATAGCCTGCGCAAAAGAGCGATTGGTTTACCATTTTAGTATTATATTTTCCGTATTTATTTTGTTTTCTTTTTTGATTTATCTTCAGGCAATAAAACACGTATGATTTCATGATGATAGTAAATTATTACTATTATTAAATGTTATTTTATAATCTAGATAAATGTTGTGTCTTTAATATAATTTTCAAAATTTATGTTTGCACAGTTGAACATATTCCGATAAAAGAAAGATCTAACAAGCTATTATATATTTTAGGAATCTTGTGCATTATTACACTTAATAGGTGCAAAAATATTTTTTACAACATGAAAATGACCTTCAGTATTATTCAGTATTGCATTTTATTTAATCATATTCAATAATAATTCAATTATAATTATAATGTATTATTATATTATTTTTTTTTAAGATATTTGTACGTAGGGCGCTAGACTATATATAAATACACGCACATACAAAAAATTATCGGTTAAGAAGATAATGCGAGTGTAATTATGTCCTAAATATACCTTATATATACTTTTTAGTAAAAAAAAATATTTTGTAGAATACTTTACAAAATTTTTCTACGAAACTATTGTCTGCGGTCAACTGTTATGATGTAATAATATTGACAAATGTTATACATCTAAAGAAAAAACTGGTGTTCATATTTTCGAAATAACTGATCTATATACTATTCCTTTATTAGCCTATTTAATGCCTATGGTACATTTTCTAAACAACGTTTTTTATTTGGTTTAGCATGAATTTTTCAATCATCATTCTCAACTTTCTTTTATCTACTGCTGCTAGTTTCTTAAACGAAAAATTTCCTTGTTTAACTACATCTGTTTTTTTATTTTTATAATATTATGACTGTAGGGTGTACTTCACCCAAAATTATGTTCCACGTGAGGTGTTTTTACACTGCAACATTATGTCTAAATTTTCATTGTTCTCTTTGATGATTTACAATTGAATAAATGTTGATAATCTATAGCTTTTAGATAAAAATAAGTGCAAAAGTTGTTCTTTAATCGTATAAACCAATTTGTGCGTAGTAAATTTCTAAAAGTTGGGGCATATTTTACACCTCATGTGAGTAACGCGCAGAACTTAAGCTTCAAGTCAAACAATACAAAAACTAGAGGAAAATTATTTTTTATTGCAGCACGTACACATTTAGTCATAGTATACAGCCAAAATTGTTCCATTGAAAATGACAGAATGAATGATATAATTTTTCACAGTTTGACGTTGGAGAGAAAATATTTAATTTTAATTAATTTTATTATTACAATAAGTACAACGAGCTTAAAAAAAGATATGACGCATGTGATTACGTTATTGTTTAACTTGCCATATACATGTAGTATTCGCATATAAAATATAAGTTCGTAATTAATCCATTCCGACACGTTTTTAAAACTCTAGCAAACCTTGGCCTGAAAAGATTTAAACGAAAATGAACCAAATAAAATTTCCTACATTCCACTGAGGGAAGACTTTCATCCATGCACTTCAAGCTTTCTTGCATCACATCGCTTGTTTGAAGGGTTTACAATGATAATCTTTGCGAGATTGGCTTTCCTGCACGTTTACTCATTGATCGTCTCACACACGCACGTTAATTGAAATCGGCTAAAGTACAACTGGATTCTCTTTCTCCTTCCCGAGATAGAGCGGAGGAATGAATCTCTGCAAACTTTATTATATATAAACAAATTTATGCTACTTTTGCAAATGTTACGACCGTTGTCTCTCAACCAATATACTAATTCCCCGAAAAATAAAATTTTCACATACTAACGAATTGAACATTTTCAGACACGTAAAACGTATCGAATGCAATACATAAAAATGCGCACAATATAATAATAATGTCTGCTCATTTATATTATCGGATAACAGCCTTTGTTTACAAATTCATCCACGATCCGATCGTTCCACCTCGGGAAGGATCGAAAGAGCAACACACTGAATGGAATTCCGCGGGGGGAAAATATACCGCGCTAATCACTTCACTCATCCCACGTGATTAGCGGGTCGCGCGCTCCAGGATGCGAAGCATCGCGGTTCGCGCGCGCGTGTGCGCGCGCGGTTTCCGGCGACGTATCGCTCGATCTTAATAATCGGTTCCGACGCGCCTCGACGATACGTCCGATCATCTTCGCGGCGATGCCGAGTCCTCGGGGGGGGAGATGCTCGCGCGCGCGTCGACTCCTGGAGATCGGCTCGGCGCAAGGTTCTTCCGCATTGCGGCGTCCCGCGCGTCCGTCCGTCCGTTGACACGATGGTTACGCCACTGCGCCACGCGGGCCACGCCGTCGCCGCGCGCGCGTGTGTGTACGTACAAAACACGGCGCACCGCGCACGTACACAGTACACACACACACACACGTGCGCGCTGGCGCTGGCTCGTATTTACAATCGCGTATCGCGTATATATCGGAGCGCCGCGTCGCTGCCATTCGCGCTGGCGCGTGCGCGCGCGCGCTCGGCGCCTGCGTACATCTTGTTTACAACTGCGGAGCTCCGCGTACACATGACCTTTACAAGATAGACACGATCGTCTGTTCGGTTGGCTAGGCGTGAACCCGCGCGCGGCCCGCGAGACGGAGAGAGAAAGAGAAAGGAGGATAGAGCGAGAGAGAGAGAGAGAGGGAGGAGGAGAGGTGTCGCGCGCGCGAGTGTGTTGTGTGTCGTGGCGAGAGAGTCCTATCGCCTTTTGCTGGAAATACATCCGGCGGCCACGTATCCGGCGATTCGCACGGGGCCACGGATTTCAACGCGCGTTGCAAAAAAAAAAAACCGAATCGAAAGTTGCGTCGCGGTCGCGTCCGCGTTGCCACGCGTTGCGTTATTAACGTTGCGTCGCGACTCGCGCGCGGCCCGTCGCGAGTAGTGCCGAGTGGAGTGGAGCCGTGCCGACGATCGACGGTCAACGACGACGGCGACGGCGAACGTCGCTCGGTCGCTTCGCGCGCGCGATCGCGACCACGGTCGCGCGAGTGACGAGACGCGGGCTGGGTGTATATGTGTGCGCTGATATTGTGTCGCGCGCGATCCCGAATACTCTGGTAAGTACGGGCGAGGGTCTGCCACGCGCGCGCGCGCGGCACGCACGCCTGACGACGATTTCGACATGGTTTTGAGGAAGCTCCGAGTTCTGTCGTCTCCGTCGGATCGTGACCCCACCGGGGGCGGACGGACGTGATATATTTTCGAGCACGGCCGATAGTGCGTCGTTAAATCCGAGGTCTCGAGTCCCGGGTATCGTTTCCTCCTCTTCCCGCGCGGTGGAGGAAAGGAGAGGAAGCGGAGCGGAAGAGGAGCCACGAGGAGCAGCTGCGGAGAAGAAGCGCGAAGAGCGTGGAAGTGTGGAAGTCAGTCGCGACGGGGACGGAACGCGCCCGCGCGCGCGACGCGGAGGGAAGAAAGGGCGAGGAGGGGGGGGGAGAGAGGAAAAGGAACCGCGCGGCGCGTTTCCCCCCGCATCGACCTGGAATGCCGCCGTCGCCACGGTTGTTTTGACGTCGGCCGCCGCTATTGCGCATGAAAAAAAAATCGCGTTGCCCTTGGCAGTAGCCTATTTATCGAGAGAGCGCGGCCGCCGTTGCCGATAAGGCGAAAATTTCGGCCAGCCGCCCACCTGCGAGAGTGCGAGGCCCGTCGCCAGTCGCCTCCCGTCTCCGCGGCTCCCGCCCGTCCGTCCGCGCGGACGTACGTACGTCGCGTCGGTCGGTTGCGTTTCCTCGCCGCGCCGTAACACGTTTTCCACGAAAGAGAAGCTCGAGCTCGAGAGAGGGAGAGAGAGAGAGAGAACGCGCCGCCTTGAGTGTCTTTCTCCCTCCCCTTGCGCCTTTCTCCCTCGCGCTGCCTGCGTCGTGTCGTGAATCGTGTGTGCGTTGCGTGCCCAGCGTGCCGCGCGCGCTATTGCCCGCGTATCGCGCTCTCCGTCTGTCTGTCTGGCTGGCCGACTGTCCGACAATCCGACCGACCGTCCGCCCGTCTGTCTGTCTCTGTTCCCTGTGCGCGTGCGTGACCGTCTGTGTTTGTTCCGTGCGCGCGTATGAGAGTGCCCGCCGCGCGCCCCCGTGTGTATACACGTCACCGTCGGTCGGGGACCACGCAGTAAATTGTGTTATTCGGAGAGACAAACAGGTGCAGGAGGAGGGCCTCGTACGCTCGCTCGCTCATAACGGCCGCACCTCGTGGCGTTCGCGCTGACGGTACGCTCGTGTGTCTCTCGCCGACGTTCTCCGTCGCCGTCTCCCTTCCCCGTTCCGTCGCGGACGCGCGCGAATTACCTCTCGCGCGAGGAATGCGCGAGCGGCGGTGGCACGTCTGAGCCATTTGGAGCCGTCGGACGGTGCGCGCGGGACGGCTCGACGGCTCCGCTCGGCGCGCCCGCGAGACCCGAGACCCGTGAGACGCGGCCCGAGATCGGTGGCGGGCGAAATTAGACGAAACCGCGTGACAGGTGGATTCGAGGCGTGCCGAGACGCATAGAAAAAGAGAGAGGGAGAGAGTGATAGCTGAGATAGAAAGGGTAAGAAAGGGAAAGAGACAGGGACGGAGCGAAGGAGGGAGCGAGGCGAGAGTGAGAGAGTGCCGTCGCGACATCTCGGAGTCATCGGGCGCGTTCGGCGTTCGGCGCGATCGCGGAATCTCCCCTACTTGGGTTTCGACGCCGAGGAAGGAAGAGCCGAGCGCGGGACGAGGGTCGGAAAAGAGCGAGGGTGATTGTGAGATTGGGACCGTTTTGTGTCGCCCGTAGTCGCCGTCCGTTCCGTCCGCTCCGTCTCGTGGTGGCCGTGGCGCGCCATTGTTATTGTTGTCGTTACTCCTAACCTACAAGAAGGTGGACGTCCGCCGCCGCCGCCGCGAGGGGTAGAGAGAGAGAGAAAGCGACGCGAGACGCGACGCAAGCACGCCCTCGGATCTCGGGGCTCGGGGCCGCGCGGAGAATCGCTCGGTCGCTCGCGGCGGAGCGCATTGCACATGCGAGCACCCGGCCGCGGTGCTGCAGTTGCTCGCGCGCGCACCTCGCCGTGTATATTTACGTCTCGTTACGTCTCACGAAACGTGCTTTCGCCGTGCGAAGGCACGCGCGCGCGCGAGGGCCGCTCCCGGTGTCGTTTCCGTCGTGACTGTCAATGTGCAACGGCCGACGGGTGCTGAGCGCGCGGTAAAGAGCGTCGACGATCGAACGTCGCGTCGGTCCGCGACGAGGGGGGAAATTTGGTCGGATCGCTCGGATCAGCGACGCGACGCTTTCGTTCTCGCGTTAGAAGGTAGTGGTTCGCTGACACGTTGACGGCCGTTTGTTGTTTATGCCCGTGAAAGTGCGCGGATCGCGCTCCACCGTGGCGATCGAGCGGTGACGTTAATCGGGAGGAGGAGGAGCGAGAGAGTGATATAGATATTGTTGTTTGTAGAGATCGAGAGAGAGAGATAGAAGAGGACGTTTGGCGCAAGTGTGGGAATCCTCGTCGCTCCCGGCCACAATGAACTTCCGCGCCGTTGTGCGTCACGCGGTCTCTCGCTGAGGACAAGGCGCACGTGTGACGACGTGTATCGTGTGAAAACGCGCGCCGCCGACCGCCGACTCGCATGCCCGAGGAGAAAGGAGCAGGGGGCGGGAGGCGAGCGGGGACGATAACAGCATCGGGGATACCATGTGAATGATACGGAGAACGCGAAGGACCCAACGCTTGTCCGCGCGTCCTCCGTGGGATTCGAGGGATTTCGTGATCTACGAATAGCCGACGACAACGACGACGGCGACGACGCTCGTCTCGGTCGTCATCCCGACGATGTCCTCGGGCAGGGGCCCGGCGTCGCCCTCGGGCGGGCCCGTGATCCGCTGCGGCCACCTTAAGAAGCTCAAGACGATGAAGAAGAAGTACTTCGTGCTGCGCGGCGAGAGCCCCGGCTCTTTCGCCTGCCTCGAGTACTACGACAGCAAGAAGAAGTTCGAGAACAGGCAGCCGCCGAAGCGCAGCATCCTCCTGCACAGCTGCTTCAACATCAACAAGCGCGGCGACACCAAGCACAAGCACGTGATCGCGCTCTACACCAAGGACGAGTGCTTCTGCCTGATCCTCGACAACGAGAAGGAGCTGGACGAGTGGCTGAAGGCGATGCTGAGGCTACAGAGCGGGGACGTGCCCGACGGGGAACAGCCGCGGCCTACATTCGGTAAATTGTCTCTCCCCTCCTTCCTCCTCCTCCTCCTCTCCCTCCGGATGTTCGCCGCGCTTTTCGAATTTCCACCCGAAAACGACAAACGCGGGAGAGAATCGACGAGATTTTTCTGCCGCGTCGATTGGTACACGTTTCTCGCCCGATACCCCGTCACCGATCGCCCCCCTACGTGTCGTGCGAACAAAAAAAAATCGCGACCCACCGTCATATCAATCACTGAATGGGATTGATAAGTTGACCTTCTCAAAATTCGGCTTGTACGTTTTGTCCAAGATATTCGCGCGCATGAACTGGGCATGAACTGGGGGCGTGATTTTTTTAGGGGCGCCTAACGACGTGTATGTTGTATGAGATTAAGATTTTTTTTCGATTAATTCTGAAATGCATAAAAGTCGCGAATCACTGGACTATACAGCACTATGGATCGATGCTATGACTCTACGAGCAATTGCGATTTGCGACTCTTATGCATTCCGAAATCCTTCGAAAGAAAGAGTCTCAATCCCAGTAATACCGGGTATACATTGACGCGTGTCTTGCGATTCTCGGACTTCAGATTCTCTAAATGGTCTTTTTTTTATAATATCTATTCTCTTTTGAATCGAAGGATTGTCTCGCGAGACTCGCATAGAAATGTACGCAGCGGTGGATAATTGAATATAACTTCCTGATCTTTCCGACTAATTTTCTAATTTGAGAGATCAAATCTGATTTTTTGAAAAAAATTTAAAAATTATTTTGAATAGTAGTCAGTGCACGAAGACATACGTAATATTCTTACATTAATATTAGACGGTTAATTTAAATATAAACAATAGTAGAAAACAATTTTTAGAAATATACGATAACTTATTTAGTTTATTTCAAATAATTTATTACTTTGGCTATTGATAACTTTTCTTGCTTTCAAAGTATCTTCTAAATTAATTTATTTTTTTTTGTAATTAATAATAAGATGAGCGGAGGAAGCTTTGTAAACTTTTAAAAAATGAAACAATCTGCCAATTTAAATACTCTTTTGTAATCAAACGACTTGAATTAGTATCTTTCATAGAATAACAAGGAAACAATTTACAACAAAAGCAAAATATACTATTAAATTGTTCAGAATATATTAATCATTTTCTTTATAAATATAGAGCGCTGAATTAAATATTACATGGCAATAACTTGACATACTTAACGCCGAATAACTTGACATACCGTCTGTACGCATTTCTGTTACGTCTTGGAAAATATGAGTCGTCTCGTTTTCCGCGGATGATAATTAATTTTTTTCATAGTGATGAGATTATCGCGCACTTATATATATCGATCGGCGTAAGGACCTGCAGCGGAACCTTGGTTGCGCGTACGCGTTTGTTTACGTCTCTCCGATAGAATGAATCGACGACTTTTCCAAGATCCACTGTTTTTCGCGGACTTTACTTTTCATTCCCCCCACTCCCTTTTTTTTCTTTTCGATCAACACGGAAACACGAGATTTTTCTTATAGTTTGAAATGGTTTGATGAAAAGAGTTTTTTTTGTCCACGTATATTGACGTTACAATTTTGTACACATTCTTGAGAAATCTAAATTGGTGTGTGTGTGTGTGTGTACACGAAACTGAAGGATGGATGCAAAGAGTACAATAAAGAAATCTCTCGCTACTATCTGTTTTGTGATTTCCACATTTCGAGCGAGTTACAGCCTTGGAACAAAAATAACGTTGGCAATTGTTTGTGCTCTTGTGTTCTCTGCAGAAACAAAGAAAATAAGAATGATATCGTATAAATACAAAACGCCTTTGTTTCAAATTGCGCATCACTCCTAGGATCTCTGTTTTAAAATAAAAAAATATCCGTTGTTTGTGTGTGTGTGTGTGTGTCTTGGATTACTAGCACAATTCTCTTGACATGTACGAACTTGAATTATTTTATACAAGTATATATCAGTATTTATTATTTTATATATACTTTTGAACGATCAGTATTAAATCAATTCAGTATTTAAATTATAAGCATATTTAATGCAAAGTATACATATAGTAATGCTAATAAATATTTATTTGCATTGCATAAATAGATGTTTATTACCATGATAATTTGCAGCAAGTAAAAGCGCAGTAGATACTTGAATTGATACTTTCCATGTGTATCAATTTGAATACATATGTATATACATATATATATTCAATGTACTTCTCTATTGAAATTAAGTATATATTTATTAATTAAATATTAAATCCACTAATTATGTTCCTGTGTTTCAAATATAAGATTAATGTTTTACATTTTTTGTTTCAGAACACGTATGGCAAGTTACAATGCAAAAACGAGGTCTAGGGGCACGAAAAAACATTCACGGACCCTACAGATTATGCCTCACCGATCAAACTTTAAGTTTAGTGAAGATCGGGGCACAGGATAACTCCGATTCTATCGAGATTTCTGTAAGTTTACATGAAGTATAGTTATAAAAGAGTATAGTATAGTTGCTTTAATATAAACTAGCTTTGTATACTTTTACACGAGTTTTGCTATTTAATAATAACAGAACGCAATAGTCTGCTGTGTGTTGTTTTATTCGAGGTGGTCCGAGATGTATTTAGACGGATCAGTTTTCGACGCGAATAATACAGTAGACGAAAGATTTTGTTTAGACTGAGCGATGCCGCACGTAAAAATAATTGCACACCGTGATGTTTCGACATATGACAGCACTGCTGGTTTGAAAGGCTTATCGTAAAGCTTCGCAAATTATAATGCGCATTATTGTTAAAAATGTATCTCTCATATTTTTGTTGTCATCAGTTGGAGGTCAATAAAGCTTAGCATTTAATATGTTAGAATCAATATAATTTTTAAATTATTTTTTTCTCTTGCAGCTAAATTACATTAGACGATGTGGATTTGCGAACGATATATTCTACATAGAAGTTGGCCGGTCCGCCGTAACTGGGGATGGCGAATTTTGGATGGCAGTCGAAGACAACAATATCGCACTCAATATGTACGATGTGATAACGACTGCAATGAGGAATTCGAAAAGTAGCAAAGACGAGGTGGGACCTCGTCAGAGAACGCGTAGTTCCTCTGCCAACGAAGCCAGCAAACCTATATCCGTTTTGACCCGAAGGCACACGGGTCAAAAGCTTCATAGCTTTTCGCCTTTGGGTAAGTTATAATTTTCGCAAATCTGCTTCCTGTACATATCGTTTATCCATTGTGATTTATACTAGGATGTGAGTTATCAGTTTTTTTACAGTGTATCGTGCTACTTATTGAAATGTGATTTTTCACTTATGTAACTTGGGACACATCGGTTATCATGTGTCTATAATCAGAACTCATCGAAGAAATTGCGTTTGCTTGGATATGCGTCATTTGTGTATTTAAAATCCTTATTACGAATTCCTTTTAAATCCGAACTTGAAATTTTGTCTAATACACCGTTCCTTTACACATAGTTACCGCCAATTGCACACGCACATTAAATTGTATAACCTTAAGAAAACCTGGTGAATTGTCGTATATACATATTAGAGCTCAGCTTTAGAGTAACACGAGTGGGTTTACGGGGTTTACAGAGGAACAGACGACACACAAGGAGCAAGTGGAACCATTGCAAGAGCAGACTGCTACTCCCACTGTTCTCACACAGTGTAGTCAATCTCGGAGTACCTCTTCCACCAATACAGTCACGGGTCTGTTCTCTGTCACAATAGCTATTTGCTTTCCTTCTTTCGCGTTCTATGGATTTTGAATGGCAAAAAAGGACACACAAGAGCAGTGTGAACATGTCATTTATTTTTCTTCAGTTTTTCATTTCATGGAGTATAGAATTTCATCTAAAGACTTGGTCCTGCATTTTTCTTTTACTTTTTACTTCATACACTAGATTTCATACACTAGATGTGCTATATCTAGCAATGTTGTGCTATTTACATGTGTGCAATCAATATGAATTATACTTGCAATTTTTTCAGAAAAAAATAGATTTAAAGAGAATTGCCATTACATTCTTACTTTATCCATACTATTATATCTTGTGGAATAGATTAAGAAATATTTAATGAAGTGAGAAATATTTTCTGAGTGTTAAAAGTAACTTTAAAAATTATTACAATTTATGTTGATATTAAATATGTCAAAATAAATTTCGATTATGGTATGAAATAAATTTGAGCATATACAGATTGAAAAACTAAAGCTGAAACTTTTATACGAATGCAATGATCAATTGTATTAAAAAGGAAAGTCTAGGTCAATCAGTAATGCATTATTTTCTGAGTGTTAGTTTCATGGTGTAAATAGCATGATTAATACAATCAGTCAGTTATCTGGAATCTGTAAATTATCCGATGTCAGGTATTATATATAATGCATCTTGCCAAAATGACGAAAGATAAGAGATTGAATTGGTACCGCTTTATTGTCCTTTTGATGTTATGGATACATGTGTTTTATCGCAATTCTCTTATCATATAAAGGTTATCGTTATAAGGGAAATCAAACTTGAGAGAACAGTTGTTAGTTGGGAACGACTTTTAAAATAGGTTTCGTGTGTCAGACTTGTCAATAACACATCGCGTCGCGAGACATAAGAGATAGATTCTCTGCGGTCATATGTCTTTAACAGCACGATTGGTACATTATCCGTGCCGTATCTGTCGTATTCTGCCGGCACAAGATGCACGTAAGACAAAGACAGAGTTGTGCGATAGTGAGAGGTGTGTGGTTTGCAGCAGTTGCTGGTACCGGGGCTTGGACTACTGGGATTGCCACGACTAATGCCAACAGTGCCGGTACCGCTAGACGTCGTCATTCGGTAGCAAGTCATCCTCATTCCGTCAATAATTCCCAATCCGCTCATGTCACAACAGCAACAAATGCAACTATGACCACCACTACTGTCACTACCACCACCATCACTGCAACCACCACTACCATCACCACCACCATTACTGCGACCGTCACCGCGACGATCACTACAACCACAACCGCGACAATATCCCATCAGAGAACCTTGTCGCTGCCCTTAGCTGCCGTTATTATCAATCAAACGCAACCATCTAAAAGATCCGTTTTACGGTGTATGTATTTCGTTCCGTCATATTTGTTTAATCGATCCGAATCTCTGTTTTATCCTTTAGTGTTTCTGCCATACGCTTGTTATGCTCTTTTCCGTTACGCATTCGGTCCTTCCAAACTGTATTACAATTGTAAAATTTTGTTAGCATGCTGTTAAGTGCACGATATATTAAACAAATGCTTTAGTTTGTATCTTCTATTTATTCATTACTGAATATAAGGAATGGATATGTTTTGTACATTTCTCCTGGATGCTCCATAGTGTTGATACTTGGATAATAATCTCTGCAAACTATCGGTTATTGAAATCCTCATTTTGCTTTATTTAATTTCTACATAACCCGAATTCTGCAAATGCGCGGAATATTTGACGAAATATTGACCATGATTATTGTTGATTGCTTAACTTAAGAAAAAAAATATATATATATATTTAACAATAAACAATATGTTATGTACATATATGTATATGCGAACATAAAACTAACCGCTGTTGCTATGCTGGGACAATAGGACTGGCTTCTTTCTACCATGCGAGTAAGGATCACGAGGAGATTTCTGACAAGTATCTTTACAGGTGCCACTGGGCGCGATCGATGTGACAGTTTGCCGTCGAGGGCTCGTACCACCAGCGAGGGGCAGCCGGCCACGATCGTGTTGAGCCATCCTAGAGGAGCCCATATCATGTCGCACGTACCGCGACCGCATTCCATGTGTGGACGAGGTCTCTCGTATTCTCCACCAGTCACGTCGATGCCTATTAGTCCGTCTTCCGATGTCTGCTCGTCGGATTCGGCCGGATCGTCACCCTCGATGGATGATTGTGGTGAAAATATTATGGAAGAAAGCACTATCTCGAGGTACGGGCATTCCTTGACACCCGACGAGCCCGTAATTTTAGACAAGAAAGGTGATGACTATGCCCTGTGGTCGACATCACATCCACATCTGAAATACTCGCCAAACTTTAAATCTCATTCGCCCTCTCAGGTGAGTGCACTCGTAATATCGTTTCTAAATTTAATTAAAAAGTTTTTATAAAACAGTATAAGAATATTGTAAACTATCTTCTGGTCTATACAGTAGGAAAATTTATAAAGACATCTAGTATTAAAAAAAATCTTTTTGTAGCAGTCTTTTTATAACAATAAAATAAAATTTTTATTTTTACTGGTTTGTATGGTCTACATTTTATTTCAATAAAATGATATCTAGTTCAAATAAAGTAATATCAAGCTGTTTTATGTGTTAATTAACGGATAAGTAATTAATCGACAATTTATCGGTTGTAGAGTTCCTACCAGAGTGAAATGTACAGTCCTTGTGGTTCGAGTCCGGGCCGCGGTGGTGTGTACATGCCCATGAGTCCTGCAACGACGGCCCACTCGCATTCCCGCGGATCGTCCCTTGTAGAAGAAAGCACCGTGGACGGTTACGTACCGATGGCACCGGTTGGAGATGACGGTTACGTCGATATGGATCCTGTAAATAGTCACAACGGTCACTTTCCGGACGATATGTCGCAGAACGACGGCAGTAGCTGTTCTGTCACATCCGGCACGCCTAGTACGGATTTGCGGTTTTCCGAGTATCACTTGGATAAAGTAACCAGCTTCTTGACACCTGGGGAAGATCTGCAAGCCAGACCGACCAGAGCTTATTCCGTTGGATCCAGACCGGAACAAGCCAATAGGCATCGCAAAAATAGGTATGAACTTTACGGGTTAAGGTTTAGCTAAGTATATATTAACGTAATGTACTACGTATATTATTGATCGGATAAAATATTAAATTTGATAAAATTCTGTGACGGTTTGCGCATGCGTGATTTGAGAGACCGTCTTAAATGAGCTTTAAACATCATCTAAACATATCACCGACATAATGATATGAACAAGATCTATAATTTTGCTATGGTATTCTTTGCACAGGTTGGACATCACTCCGCAAGATGCCAATAGAGTACGAGCATTTTCCGTAGGTAGTCGGTCTAAGAGGCCCGAGATCGGAAGGCTAGCCAATATAATTACCGCGCCGTTACCTTCTTCGGACACCTCGAATTCGAAGTCGAGTTCCGCGCCGTTGTTGTCGAGCTCTTGGGGACACAACTCGGGTTGCTCCGGAGCGTCCGATCGCATGGAGGATCTCATGGAATTGGATTTCACGAGGCCCAGTATTCCGACCGCTCTCTCCTCGCCTCCGTCATCCTGTTCCCAGCCTCAATCGCAACCGCAACCGTACTCTACTTATTCTACTGCCACCGACACTAGTTCCTACGTCGACATGTCGCCCGGACAAGCTCCCATATCGACCACTGCCCCATACGTCGATATGAGTGGCATAAATAAGGTATTATCGATATATCAATGTTCAATTTGCTGATAAAAATTGCCGCAGAGCCGTTAAGACAATGTAATTTTTTTTATTACAGATCAATCGCAATAACAATAATAATACAATCACTGCCAACCACAATCATAGCCACATACATATATCATCGTTAACTTTCGCCCATAAACCTGTAATTACAACTTTAAAGCCGGTAGAAGAAGCGGAAGGACCCTACATGAAGATGGACGGTACAATAGAGGATTGGACGCATTCGGAAGCGAGCCCGAAACAAGTGTCATCACCTATTCAAGAGGATACCTATCAAACAAATGGGCCACCAGGTATTATTCCATAAACATTTATTACAGAAAAATCCCTCGTATAATATTATGATATAATAAAAATAATACTGTGGAAATTACTATGAATATTCAGGTAGCACAAGAACGGCACCGGTAGATCTTCCACAACCGAGGCGTCCTCCGGAGGGGTATGTCGAGATGTCTTTTAAAGCGCGGCCGAGTTTGGAGCAAGACTACATAAACATGAGCATGGGAAACAATCGAAACAATCGTAAAACACGAACGGGTAGTCGCAAGGAAAAATCGCGATCGCAACCAATTGCGATTCAGGCGGGCAGCAAGCCGTCTAAAACTCCAAACTTTCTACCTTTGAACGGAAGTCCGACATCCGAGAGTCTGGCGAGCACGCCCGCCTCTCCGCCGCGAGCAACGCCAACGGGTTCCTCGGCCACGATCTTTCCTTTTTCCCTGAACAGTCCACAGTCACCCGTGAAGCCTTTCACGAAGAAAAACGATGAGTTCTCCACGACAGACATTTCCAACCAAAATAAGAACAATGAATACGCGGTGATGGAACCCGCGAAGAGGCTTTGCACGTCATGTTCTACCCCATTGACGGAGACGATGTCCTCGTCGAAGGTGAATAACGAGAAACCACCTAGTCCTGTAGAGAAGAATGTTCGGGTTATATTCAAGTCTTCGTCATCGCAAGAACATGGTAAGCCCATTAACGTAATAACGAAAAAACTTTCGGATCTAACGGTGTCGAAACCACGTCTCGTCACGGCCTCGCCGAACACCAGTCCTACTTTGACGGGTTTCAAGCCGTCGACCGTGCAACAACCGAAGCCATCCTCGCCAAAGTTCATCGACGAGACTCCCACGCCTACGCCCACATCTACACCCACACCTACGCCAAGTCCGTTGGACAGCGAGGGTTACGAGAAGCTCCAACCGGGCGCGACAATACTGCATTACGCTAGTCTCGATCTACCGGAGATCGATAATCCAGCGCCTGTATCGCCGGCGTCCACGCAGGAGAATTTCACGTACGCCGAGATCGACTTTGCGAAACTCAAGCAGACCTAAAATATGTGCTATCCTGAATGCGCATATTTTGCCGTCCTCGTGTCGCACACAAGGCCGTGCGTGACGGGATGGCTTGGCTGACGCCTCTTGTGTTCCCCACGATAGCAACGAGTAGGCAGGGTATAATCGATCGTTCTGACATTGGCTCGGCTGGTCTAACGAACAAGGCGCCGGGTATAGGAACTGTATATATATAATTCATTTCTTTTTCTCTCCAGCCTAATGGCATTATACCGCTCGCCGATCTTTCTAGTGTATGGATTGGCAGCTTATTTTAAATCGTTTGAAAAATAAGCATCGTTGGTACCTATAGTTCTGGTTGTACTGCATTAATATCGTATTTTATCGGAACGATGTGAAATTTTTTAACATAGGCGAAATATACTTTTTGTCGCTGATTCCGAAGAGAGTCCTCAAATCTGTCTACATATATTATGCTATTTCTAATATTAAACGGTCGATAAGTTTTAACAGAAAGGAACAAAATATGAAAATGTTATCTTTTATTTTAGTTAAATACTATATTTGTATAATTGGTCAGTAGAAGGAATTTCTTGATATTAGATATATCACCTAGTTAAATGAGAGGGAATTGGTTGTAAAAATGTATAAACCTTTTAAATTTTAATTTTGTTAGTGGACTTGCGTGTTATCTCTATCAAAATTTATTTTGTTTTGTATTATATTTCCAGATGCTGACAAGCCAAATATATATAAGTCAATTCTTTTTGCGAGCTATGATATCTGTGTGTGTATATATGCATATATATGTACGTATCTATATACATGTTTATGCATGTATATATACATACATATATGTATATATACATATACATATACACACCCGAATTTAACTTGTATATTTATAATTATCTCCTAATATATGTGACGATGAAATTTATTTATATCGAGTGTTTTGGTGAAGCTGCGCTCGTAAACAACATAAATTCTATTACTTTTCAGTACGCGTATAAATTTTAACGATGTACCTTTTATTTGCGCAATGTAAATTCTACTGAATTTGATTCTTCTGGAAAATCTGCACATCATTGTTCTGTACAGAGAATAGCATGTTACTCTATCTACATGTTCGCTTACTTACCCTAACGTTTTATAACAGCCAAATTATCCGGAGTTTGAGTATATTTGTGCATTGTTTTTAATTTTTAAAAAAGTAATATACATATATGTGTATATACTTGCGCGACATTGTGTGACATAAGATATCGGCTTCTGTTTTAAATATTTTATCTTTTTCCGAAATCTTTGGACATTCAATGAGACCTTAAGTAAACGGAATCTGCGAAATATCTTTAGACGTAAGAGAAAACGTGAAATCATGGATTTGCAATTTTTAACTCGAAAAGATCGTTCTAAGTCTAATCTTGCGCCAGGAATGCGTACCGATTCGTCGGTCTTCCTCGAAACGGACAAAAATTCTCACGACCCTCCAACGAAACGCCCCTGCTTTTAGACGTTGCGACTAACCCGTTGATATATCAGCGCTAATTGGAATTAAATTTAAAACGAAATTGAGGTATCGTAAGCTTTAGGAATATCGTATAGAATACGGTGGTGTGTAACAGTACACTACCAGAAACATAAGTACTGAAAGAGAAACGCGACGAGTCTGGTCTTCGTAAACGATTACTGCGAACTGGATGAAATTCCGCAGAGCGAAACCGAACGCTCAAACGGAGATACATTCGTGTTGCGCTCTCGCGTCTCCTCTGTGCCGAATTTTAATCCGACTGTCTCCTCGCGAAGGAATGTTACCCGCCAATGTTAGATCGACATCTCTCATAGAATTCATATTGCAGACAAAATAGATGTTCCGTACAATGGCAGTATACACGTGTTATAACGCTTTTCATATAAATTATGAAGGGCCGAAAGGGACCTCGAAAGAGAGCTAATTCGGCTTCGTACACACATATACATATACACACGTACACGTAAAACATACGGTCGCATTACGCGTATACATATATGCATATTCGTGCTGCAGGATATTCTGTGAAAACGGTACAACCGGCGTTCGTGCCGGGGGACGGTACAAAGAAAGATGGTTTAGAATAAGAGGAATATTTAAGAAGAAAAAAAAAGAACAAAAGAGAGGAAAAAAGAGGATACGATAAAGATGCCTATGTCCTATGTATAATGAATCGATCCTTATCAATAGTGCGGCTTAAATCGTTTGAGCTAAAAAAAAATATATATACGTTCTTTGCATGTATCTTATTTAAACATATTGCGGTTGTATCGTAACGTACAGGGTGTCTTGTATATGCACACGTATGTCCGAGTTTTCGCATGGGTTTTTGCGAGAGCGTGTGCGTGCGTGCGTGCATGTGTGCGTAAATGCGTGAGGGCGTGTGTGCGTACGCTATGGGTTTTTTTGCTGTGCGTGTATGTGAAAGTATATACGTGACGGACATGCGTGTACATATACATATATGTACACACACATACACATACATATATATATAAATATATATGTTATAAATATTAAGTATAATAATAATTAATAAACTCGCAATATACGCCGTTGTTTCATTTCCTGTTTACCTTATGGAAACATCTCGTAAACTCTAAGGGTATTGCTTCTGAGGAAAGAGACCTGATTAAATTGTTAACTTATAATTATTTCTTAAGCTCCCATTTGTGTAATATTTTTCTTATATTATCTAAATAGTTTATAATTCTAATATAAATATTATATAATATTAAAATTTATGCGATTGATAAGTTCAATTAGGAATTTTATGAATGAAAACTTTCGTATTTACGCGTTATTCGCTTTCAGAGCTTTACGATCAAAGTTATTTAACTGTTTACTTGTTTTACATGATAAATCTTTATCTTGGAGTCATTGAGTATTAAGCTATACATGTATATTCGAGCGTTATTAATTTAGTACTATATATCTAAAAGTAGAATGTTTAAAATTATCATTTTTTTTTACATATTTTTTAATCTAATTTGAGAAAGATTATGATAAACATTTTACGAAATATAAAATATACCGATGTGTTCTAAATATTTTCCGCTAGATGTCATCAGGTGCTCTATATTTGTATAGCGAACTTTTCCAGCGGGTACTAATTTACAAGTGTGCCCGGAGTATTCGTATAATTGTGAATCTGTATATTACTCTCCTACGACTCATTGTATATCTTCAGCCTAACAAGCTTGTTCTTAGGGGCTGGTCTTAAAAAAAAAAAAAACGCGATTTTTCAAATCGGTTCTCGCATGTGTGCGCTCAATTGATTTTATCAACTGAACATAACATTTATTAATTTGTATATCAAAGTTAAGGATTCATGTGGAATATGTGGATCCAATAATATTGAAACTCGGCACGCATTTATTCGAATAAGTTTTTAATTTAAGCTCCATTAAAATGGAGCTTCATCTCGAACAGTAATTAGAGTACTACGTTACCGATATTTTACAAATGTAATACAATCTGTTTTGTCAACATGCAATTTCTTAAGGAAATCAAAATGCTTCAAACTGTTTAAAAATTACACAGAGTATCGTTTAAAGCAAAACTAATATCATATTAAAATGTCAAGCCAATTGACCACATGATTTCCAAGAAAAATTAAAGTTAGAGTTTTATACAGAGTGAGGCATTTAAAAGAAGTACGTGCACATATGATATACTTATTACAAGATATATTGATTATTTATTTGAAAATACAGAACTCGCTTCGGAATGTTTTATAGTGAGAATTAATTCTAAATATATATTATACGCATAATATAATCTTGAATAAAATTAAACTTTATTATGTGATTATAAAAAAGTAATGAAATTTTGTTTTGAATTTAATATTATAAATGAATTTTATAACAAATTAACATTATAACAGAAAGTTTAAAATTATTATTTTTTGAATCAGTTAAGTATCGCGAAAAGTTTATATTTTTCTTGAGTTCCTTCAGCATTTTTCGTAGATTTTTATTTTTATAAATTGTCAAAAATAGCAAACGGTCATCGTAGCTTGGAATAAATTTAATGCAGCAAATGCAATGTAATATTTGGAAATTAATATATAATAGGAGAATTTAAAAATAAGAAACATTTATCAAGATTTCTATATATTGCAGAAATAAAGTATTGTATTAAAATAATATGTAAATAATGTGTAAACGTTTATTAAATTTAGAAAAAAAACATCAAATATTAGATAAATATTATAATATTTTAAGGGGATCCTGAAGTCGGTCTGTAATACCGAAACTTGTTTTAACCTCAACTTGCGAAAACATTCGCTTTATATAAAAATTTTACAATGTATTGTTACAAAAAGATTGTGTAGGTTTAGTGACTAAACCTAATTCTGACAACGGTATCGTATTTTTGAATGTAATCCGCTGGCCACGCCACAATCTTTTTGTAACAATACATTGTAGAATTTTTATATAAAGCGAATGTTTTCGCAAGTTGAGGTTAAAACAAGTTTCGGTATTACAGACCGACTTCAGGATCCCCTTAATGAGAATAGTAACAAATATTTATTCATTAAAATCGCAGAATTTGCATTATGACCTGACTATGTCGTGGTCGTAGGATACGAGGATAAAAAGGCCATTGCACGTAACAAAGTTTTAGTCATAATCGTAAGGCCATAAGAAAATAGACCAATCACACTCGATTATTCTTCGAGCTCAAGAAGAATAATCGACTGTGATTGGTCTATTTTCTTACGGTCTTACGATTATGACTAAAACTTTGTTACGTGCAATGGCCTTAAGTATAGGTTTAGGATTAGTTGATGACGACGGAAAATCTAAATTCGCTTTTCTTTACGTGCCGCGTCAATGAGGGACCGGATAAATGATAAATACTTGTATTTACAAGGATATTTTACAATATGGGACTTTTAAAGTAGCAGTTTTTTGTGTTCTTGTTTGTGTCAATCGTGGGGCTAAAGCCCCGAGACTTAACTGCAGGTAAACACACGCTAAAAACACGCGCGCGACGGACGACTTAAAGGACATGGTCTCATAAAATGGCATCGGCCATTGTTACGTCTTCGCACAGGCGCATTGAGTAGGTCATCTTTGCGTGGCGTCTGCAGTTTCACTTTATCTTTTTTTTTTTTAATATAAAAAGCAGATTTATAACAGTGGAGAAAGTCTAAAGAAAAGAGTCCTAAAGACGACACTCAATAAAGAGATAACTAAACGGAGGGAAAGGAAATGCCAATAAGAAAAGAATGACAGCAGATTATCGCTCCTTCAACGATAAAGTCTACACTTTATTATTTCATTCGAAAGCGCAACTTAATTCCTATGCAATGCATTGTATTTCAAGGGGATACAAGTATATATAAAAGATGAAGAAGTATAACGCGCGCATATACGCGTCCTTGTGGATTATTCGCGATAAAAATAATACGGTCTGCGTGTTCTTCCTCGACTTTTACGCACTTTATACGCGCGTGCCACCGCGTGCATGCGCGTTATCAAACGTGTTTACGACGATTCGAGAGTCGTCTCCTGAGAGAAGGAGCCTCGTCGGTGAGGGCCGAACGCGTGAATTCAGACACACTCGCGCGAGCGGGCGTATGCCTGCTAATTGGAGCTGGGGGGCTAATTGATTACGGGGCGGCCGTTTTACGATGTTTGGCGAACATGTCATCTCGCGAGCCGTCTGGCTTGCGCGCATGTACGACGGTGACGCGCTGCCGTGGGTGGAGCTCGGTGGAGAAACGGGCGTCGCGGTGTCGACGTCCGGGTTTCCACGAGTGTCTGAACCGGGAGAATTGCGGAGAATCGATCAGGGGGAGAGAGCCTCTCCAGGAAGCGTGTGCTCTCGGGGGCCTCTCTCTGCTCGTCTTGCCACACTTGTCGAAGCGACGACTTGTTATTTATTCGGATAGCTCGCTTGACGTTTATTCGACGCACACATGCACGCGCGCACTCCTCTCGATGTTTATTCGGCACACATATTTATTCGACGCTTCAACGACAGACACGCTTATTCCGATTGTTGTAACATAACGAACGATACGTTGATCGGAAACAAAATCTATTCGCTCTCAGTAGCGTCGCCCAACATCGCGATATTATTTATAACGTCTATTGGTTCAAACTGGTCTTTAAATTATTATTATCTTTCTAGAAATTTATTTTACGTATTTATTTTACGGCCCTCTATTTTAAACACGATTAATGTATGATAATAATTTCACAGCTATCAGAGAAAGCTATATCTAATTTTATTCTATTCTTCTAAAAGCTATTCATTAATCATTTTCATCGATTTGTTAAGAAAGATATATATTTCTATTAACCTTTCTTCGCGTTTCTTTCGGAACTTGTACGTAGTAATAATTAATAAAATCGCTTCCTTTTTTTACGCGTATGTGTTATTACGCTGGAAAAAGAATCGAACGATAGATAAGAATCAATTTGCTCCCGATGGCGTCGCGCGCTTCGTCATCAGCGTAAAATACGTCGCTTAATCCGCAAACGATATTTTCGTAACGCACTTTTGTACCTGTAATTAATGGAATATTTCCGGCCGACCGTGCCGGAGCATGCCAATTTACCGTCGCATTTGCCTACGCGCGTATTTGCGCCGGAGTCACGGATTTGACGTGAGGCACCGGTGGTACACACACGCGGCCCCCGTCGGTGTTTGTGTCTCTCCGCGTGTTCACCGGTAAACGAGAAGGGGTGCAGGCCCCGCGGGGGTTGGAGGCCAGGGGTTGAAGCCATTACCGTCACAAAGCTACCATCAGATTGCCGTCGGGGCTCGGGCTGCCTCTCTTCGCGTGTCTGTCGTTTTCGCTCTCTCTCTCTCCGTCTCCGTCGCTTTTCTCCCTTTCTCCCTCGCTCGCTCGCTTCGTTCGTATTCATGATTTAAATTCAATTGCCTTTTATCTGCCATTCCGGGCTCCGAGTCGCTGATGATGGAATCGCCGAGATCAGAGGCGGCAGTGTCCTTGTCTGTCCCATCCTTCATCTTGCGTCCTCCTCTCCCTCGCTCCTTGTCGCTTCTCTCCGCGCCGCGAGAAAGACTACTCTCGTTGAATTTCGATGGAACAACGCCTCCACGTAGTCGCGTGTGCGATAATCTTTGCGAACTGCGCGTTTCTCTGATACTTTTAACTCGTAATCATTTTTGCATCCATATTTTAGCTTGTGATCATTCGCGGCGTATTTAAAATTTGTGTGCGGTTGCTTTTATGCATTTTATTATGTTTATAATGAACATCACAATATTAATATAATAATTCTTTGATGACTTAATAAAAGATTGACTGATCATAGCGTGATTATATTGTTTTTAATTTACAACATACATATATAGGTATCATAAGTTTCTATTTCGTTCGCAACGATTTAAAAAATATATATAACTTTTTACAACGTCCATTATAATTTTTGCAAATACGATTAGTAAGAATACAGATATAATTTGTTATCAATTTTTATAGTAACGAATATTACGTTTGGTTTCACAACAAAATGTTATAATAAGGAATATATATTTTTTATGTAATTGACTATTATAATATATATTGTCCGTCATTTTTTTACTGAGAATAGAAGCCGCGATGGCTGTCTCAATCCTCATAGTTTACAACAATTCTTCTTGACCTTTGAAAAGGTCGGTTTAGATTTTATAGAATTAAAGGAGCTAATACAGGAAGCTGTCTGCAGTTGTTTGTCGCATTATACGAATATCATGGGCTGTCACAATGGACACGCATTCCATACAAGGACTTTTGGAAAGACTTTAAGAAGCTTTGAGTCATGGCACGTGGCTGCTACCTACTTTGTCCAGCTATAATACCTGTTTCGGACATGCCTCTGAAAACAACTGTGACCGGAGAGTTCTGAAAACAGGAAGCAAACATTTAAGTGCGTGCAGATGTATGTATGTACATACATGCAAGACAGAAAACATCAAAGGAAGAATCATAAAATGATTGCGCAAGGCCAACTACATAATGATATTTGTCTTTCAAGAGAATGAAAAAAAAAGCCGCGTTTGTCATGCCTCATTTGTTTCAATTAAAATATATATGGACTATAACATTTTGAGATTTCCAGACGGGATTTTATGCCTGCAGATAATAGTCTTACAAATTTTATATATTTTCCCTTTGTGTTTTCGAACCATACGCCGATTGCTATTCTGTTTTGAAATATCATATGCTAAGGCTGGAAATATAATTTCACATTATAAAATTGATATATAATTTAATATTACTGACGATTACTGACGCGCATTAATAAATATCACTACAAGCTTTGCTAGTTAAACTGACATCCGTTCCAGAAAGTAAGATGGTCCAGATTCGAATCATGGTTGGGGTGACATTTTTGGCAATTTTTTTCGCAAAATGTATGCAAATTATCTTATCTCTTCAAATGACGTGTCTCTCGGAGCGAAGTAGAATATAACAGTGAACAAGTTAAGCAATCCGCATGTATTGAAATTGTAACTTTATTCTAGTTCGCTTTGGCGAAGAACCTATAGTGACAAATAAGAGGGGAAAAGGGAAGAGAAAGATGAAGTGCAGCCTCGAGGGCCACGCGCC
The DNA here is from genome assembly GCF_030848805.1 of Temnothorax longispinosus. Taxonomy (NCBI): domain Eukaryota; kingdom Metazoa; phylum Arthropoda; class Insecta; order Hymenoptera; family Formicidae; genus Temnothorax; species Temnothorax longispinosus. The sequence goes on from NC_092360.1 coordinate 5,272,490, forward strand.
TCGGAGCAATTCAGAAGATGTTTTATGGACCCTATATATAACTGAGTCCGTTTCTTTGTTAAATGTATCCAGTTTTCATGCATTTCGTTCTGTAATTTTTTCCATGCTGCTGTACCGGGTCTTATTGTAACAGAGGGGAAGATGACGTAGAAACAAAAAAGAAAAGTTCAATATTGAAATTTCAAACTGTTTACGATGGAACAATGCCTAGCGTTTAAGATTGCCGATTTTCGTTGAAATAATTATCAACGGTGCGCCACGTGGAAAAAGGGTTAAGAGGGTTTTGTAAGCGTGCTTTTGTCACGGGCGTCTCGACATCCGACGTTATTTTGTAAGTAGACGTAGACGAGACACTGCATTGGACCTTCGATTGAGAAAGCGTAAAAATGGTCGTCAGGTAACTGCGTGGCTGCAGATGTAATGGACTGCCGTGTGCCAAACGAAGCATCTTAAAGATATAAACCGTAAGCTCCCCTGGCTGCCACATGAAATACGTTTACATTACGCATTCATATATTATTATTTATTCTGTTTCTCCTGCTACAATGTTTGTATACTTCTATGCCTAATCCTAATCAATATAAAACAAGGAGATCGTCTCTGGGATCCTCTGGGATCGTTAGATTGAGAAAGCATAAAAATGGACATCAGGTAAGTGGCCTTGTCATAAACTGATGTAATGGACAAAGAAAGAATTGTAAAGAATTTTAAATTCTTTGAAATATATCTGTAAGCTTTCTTAACATTAAATACATTTGCATTACATATTCATATTTTATTATATATTCCGTTTTTCCTAGTTACACTATTTGTAATCCGCTGTGCTCGATCGATGCAAAGCAAGAAAGTTTTTAGGATTGTTAAATAATAAACGAATTGAGAGATATCTTGGAATCTGAGCGAATCCAACGTAGCTTTCGGGGGCGAATCCAACGTAGCACGTCAGGTGTTGTGGAAAACGTTATTTTTTTACAATTCATTAACTTATACTTATATTCTGTTGTGTTACATAGAACTTTGCAATTAAATTGTTACTCTTTTACTTCCTTCGAATGCGGGAATGTTACAAATTATTTATATCATTAAGATTCTCTCAATGTTATGTTACTGGATTATTTATTATATATGCATTTTATAGATTATAAAAAACTAAAAAATAAATGTATAATGTAGACATTTTATATAAATTTAATTTTATAGATTATTTATATACATATGGGGATTATACAATCTACAATATTAATTTTATAAAAATAATTTCTACATTATATGTTTATTATTTGTAACATGAATCATATTTTTATATTTCCAACTTTTACATTTCTCCTCAAAGAATCCAAAATTATTTATCCATCAACATTCCAAAAAAATTCTACTTTACACACTTTTACTTTATTGTTTAATAGATGTATATCTAATAGTCAACGAAGAAGTTCTCACGCGGAGAGACGCGTTCGGACGCGTTTTCGAAAATGTAACGGGAGGCACGCCACGGCACGTTCGGCACGGTTCGCTTCTCCGTCACGGTGTTAACTTACAGTGAACATTTTGTCGTTTCCGAACGGGGATCGCCCAACGGGTGTGCGTGCAGTGCGCCAAGTGACACTACGCAGACCCCGTGTAGAGCCGTGACCGCACAACCACCCACGCACATAAAACTTTTAGTGTGTTCGAGAGGGCTGTTCCTCCACCCATTGCGAGTCACTGTCGACATTCTTCCGCCAGGGAGGTCCGTGCAGACTCCGTGGCGACCCGGAGGACGATATATTTCACGAAATATTTATTGCGCTAAAATGCCGCGACGCAACTTGTGCGGTTGTCGAGCCAGATAGTCGGTCAAGTCGTTAGGAGGTACATACGTAAGCGACGGCAAGCTCCGGATCCTTCAGACGCATAACATGCATATACTACCCTTTCTTATATATACGTGACGGAGAGCGACAATTCTCCTCACGCATGAAATAATACGAAATGTTGAATCTCGTTGTGAGATGCATGGTATTGCATGGTAAGTCAATGAAATTTTTAAACCTGTCACGAAGCATCCATCACGCGTAATCATTTGCTCATTCGCACATTATATACTTTTCGATAGATTTATAGCAACAATTAACGATACCTATTACATAGTGTTTGGCATCGTCACACAATGATCACATATGCGAAAACCTTAACATAAAAAATTATTGTTATTTACAATCTACGACTGTATTTATCAATAAAGCATTAATAATTTATCAACTTCTACGACTCTGCAATTTTATAAAATTTTAATATTATAATTTTATAAATGTGCAAGAGGAGCAGGAGATATGTCGTTTACTTTTTCTAATCCTAAGATTAAAACATTATCTCTAATCTAAATCTAAAATAATCTAAATCATCTATATTTCGCATGCACTGGTGCGAATGGACGGCAAGCAACGCGTATAGAGAAAGAAAAGGGCACGTAGACGCATATAAAAAAAAAAACTATTTAATTAGAAAGAAGCGTATCTAATTGAAATTGAATCGAATTGAATATGTGATTGGCACGTTCGCATTTTCGATACAAAATAGATAAAATTTTATTTATTTCTTACTGACAAACTTAATCATATTTCTATAAAATATTATTCCTCAGTTGCATTTTCTAAAATTGCAATTTCGGCTGGTCTGAATTTACTTAGCACGTAAGTTTTGATGAACATACGAAATATGAATTATACAATAACAACTATCTTCTCACTTTGATACGGATCAGGCGTCAAGCTCTATATATGTAATTCGATTCCATTTCCTGTTCTAAATCTAGTATTAATTGTGAGATAAATTTTGCAGGATTAACAAAGAATGTCATTGTAACGTGTAACGTCTCGATTAAAAAATAAAACGTAACGTAATTGTTTGAAGTCCACGAACCGAGCTCGATCTTATTAGCTCGATCGTTGAATGATGGAAAGCAGACGCCGGGCAGAGAGTGTCATCGCAGCCGCCGGCTGCCGTATAAACCTTTTAACACTGTCACGCAATAGCTGTGCTCTTTAGCGGCGTGCCGGTTCGAAGTGTTACGCGATCTATAGCTACCGTTATGACGGTTTTTTTTTTGTATTTACGATACCAAACGCGCAGGCACGAAATGCACTGATACATTTACATCAGATTCGCGTAACGGAAATATTCTGCCCGAGAAAAAAATTTTTAATAACGATGCGGCGTCATAACGAAATTGTTTATGCGCGAAAAGATTATGCTACGAGTTGTTAAATTAAAACTGTGAAAATTAAAGTCGCTTCGCGTGTATTTCCGGGATTATCATGAAACACGTCATTATACTTTTATCTTTTTATTATTTATCACATGTCGCTGCGATAGAAAATTAAAAGATAATGAGAATCATCGTTATTCCATTTTGCTTTTTACGTCCATTATTTACGTTCCGCTGCGCAAAGTGCACAATCGGCTCTGCACGAGATGTGTAATACCTATCGAAATTTAATGCAATTTGATGATGATATAGAAATACACAATTATAGTACGCGGGCTGTTAATCGCACGACGATGACTGTTTATGCGATATTACGTTGATCATATTTTCACGTAATTTACACAGCGAGGATAATGAAGCGCTGGAGCGGGCGTGCCGTCAAACGCGCTTCTGAATTTCACTCTTTGCTGTTTGAGTCATCGCGATATAATCAGAAGCATGCGACTGAAGAAGTAGGGAAGAGATTGTGAGAATTGGAAACTTATTAAAGTGATGTAATTTCTATTCGCGTAACTTGTAAATATTTGTTTGCAATTTACAAATTATATAGCGTTTAGCGATATCTTAACGAATGGCGATTTGCCATTAATATTACTTTTCTTCTCTTTTTTATTTCTTCAGTGTTACGTACGTGTTTCTGATTATTGTAATAGTTCAAAGAACAAAGAATAATTTTCAAAAAAATATTGTTATACTTTTAATCAACTTTGCAAACTTCATGCATGATATAAATCTTTATACATATATTATAAATATATTTATATGTATCTATAAATTAAATATATTTGTTGAATATATTTATACATATATACTTCTTTTATACGTAAAGAAAATCACTTAGCTAGAAAGTGTTAATATTATCCATTACAAGGGTTAAATGTTGGACGAACCCGAGAGGACGCTTTCCCCATCACGTCACGAACGATAATAATCGCAAGATTTGCGAAAGAACAGCATTCGAGTTGCCGGAAAACCTAAGCCGGACTGTACTTTGTCAGTTACTCTATTCGGAACACGCCTTAGGGAAATAAAGGATCGTCGTGTCCGTCTTTTTCGGGAGGTTTGTAGAAGCGGGGGCTTCTTAGAAGTGGAGACTTCTCGCAATATCGAGCGCACCTATATCAAAGCACCGTAGAAGCACCGCGATTGCCGGTCTTCGTGCGCTTTGCACAGTGATAAGATTTCTTCGATAGCGCAAACGAGAATTGATCGTGAGCGAGAAAGTCTCCGCTTCTCTCAGGTTCTTTGTCGTTTTAAACACAAAAATCAAACACTTGATAGAGATAATATCGGCAAAATATTAATGTACTTCTCATAAGTGATTCCCGATTGCAATTTCTGTCTTACAATATGTGAGCTACATCCTACACAAATATATGTAGTTACATATTTAATTATATATTTAAATTTGTCGCTAGCATAATTGTAACTCTGTGACACGAATGAAAGGCGTAACGTATGCCTATATAATTTATTAACCACAAAAGCTAGTACATAAAGTAATTTGTGCAATTTAAGTAACGAGATTGTAGAGAAAGATTGTTTAATTATATCCGTTTTGTTAACAATATGTCATCTGCGAAATCGTACAAAATTTAATATAATATTAATATTATAAATTTAATATAAATTAATATTAATATAAATTTTTATATTTCGAATTGAATGCAAAAAGAATTCACTGTGCGCATCAATTGCAGCTTATTAAAAAACGCGTGTAATTTAGAACACCGGTGTATCGAACTTATCCTCTATCCATTGAAAACGCAAGAATTTATATGACTCAATATCTGGCGGCACGATGTATCGCAGACACTCTTCGGAGTACGCTTCAAAGACAGGGCTGTGATGAGAAATCTTTCAAGCTCGAGAAAGGTAATGTGTTGAAATTATCTCCCCATTCAATTTGGTAAAATTTTAACAATTGCCACATCTTGAATTATAGAATAATGAACGAAAAGGAAAATGACGTGACTGATAATATAATAGCTCAAATGTTGCTTTTCAGATATTCTCAGACGCGTTATTAAAAAATACTTGCTAAGATAAAAAAAAAATTGTATCTTTGGGAACAGCTTCGTTCCTTTTCAAGAAAAACGCGTTAAAAAGTCGCGAAAATTGTATCAATTTATCAATTATACATTACTTGTGAGACTATGAAGCAATCGACGTTTTGAGAAATATTTAATTTCGTTAAACGTAAAATCGTCGTTATGATCAAACTCGAGGTACTCGGCACGTATTTTGAAAGTTCGATTTCTAAAGCTCTCCGGCCACCTTGCCTCGCTAATCACGGCCCTGCTCCAAGGAAGTCGCACACTGTGTACACCGCGTGTACACGCCGCGGTGTGCGTAGGTACACAACACACACGTGCGAACGCCACGCGAGCATAAAACAGCTTTAGCCGATAGCGGCGCCTTTGATGTGCTCTCGTCCCCGACTACCTCCGCCGTAAAATTCTGAAACGCGCTGACGTACGTGTGTCGCGCCGCGGAAAGCGGTGATCCGCCTTTGACGGACGGAACGATCGCTCATTTTCGCAACGAGATTGCTAATTTCCCCGATCGCGTTCTAAGCAGAGCGCTATTTAAAATCATAGGTACATAGATGTACCTATCTGTGTAGATGTATGTAAATGATAATGCAGATTCTGATGGACTCTAACGGAGAGAGGGGAGAATATTTCTGCGAGCGGAAACTCGAAAGTCGGAGACAGCTGATAAGAATGATCAGAGACGCATTGTTTCCTTTTTATTTCTTTTTCCTGCATATTTAACCCTTTGATACTTCATTTCGCTGCATATACGAAGATCGCTTCGATGCGCGGCGAAGATCAGTGCGTGTCCCCGTTGACATTAAAATAGAATTATTATCGGCACGGTAGCACGGTTGGGCAAATGCTGAATCAGCAAAGGCCAGATAGCGGCTGATAAGAAAGTTACACGATATCGATGCTCGATTTAATGGAGTGGGTGTGGCCACGGGGCCGAGTACAAGCTGCCGTCGAGGAGACAGCTATCGAAAACAATATATGCATCTGTGCTCTGTCGGCGAGAAAAAAGGGATTCGAAGAGATTAATCGCTGATTGATCGCCGCGCGTATATCGCTGCCGCGAAAGTCGCGTGGTCGTTCGCGTTTGCGCGTCACACCGACGATTATGTAAGCTGTGCGTGACAATATAGAGAGAGAATGTTGCGCCGATATCTCGGAAAGATATTTCCAATATTTTTCGAGATATATCTCAAAGTATAGTTTTCTAAAATCTTGAGGAAAAGTATTTTTGTAATCGCGTAGAGTAATTTTATCAAACCTTGAAGTAACATAGGACTTGCTATGAAAATATACAGAAAACATATAAATCTATTATACATATGAAAAACAAGATAATAAAAAGGATAATTCTATTGCAAAGAAAACAGAAATAATATAAGCGACATGCAATATGCGCAAGTTAATTAACATATATAAGATAATAAAACGATTGAGAGAGGAGGGAAAGCGATGTTTGTAGAAAATTATTTGTATTGTTGATGAGATTAGCGTTTCTGTTTTGTGAGAGAAACGTTAGTTTTGCGCATAATCATTGTAAAATAGAAGCAACTTCTTTTATTGAGTTGTGTAAGAATTGCGCGTGCAGTTAAGAGATTTGCGACATGTATCGAACGAAAGAGCAATGGAAATACGTGGATATAAACTGTTCGGTAGTTTAGGGGGAGGATTTTAAAGGTCTCTGTTTAAATTCACCCCACCCAACTTCGCATATCGTTCCACACATGGGAGTTAAGAGAGTACGTGACATCTTACGGCGTATAGCCGCGTAGATATTATCTGAGCGGGGCATATGACACCCCGAGCTGAGAGACTGGCAGAAGCGATGGGCGTCTGTTCGGTCATTGAGACTAAGCAGATGATATCGCCTATAAACGATTTGAAGCTTTAATAACGGAAAAATTGTACATCGAATGCCGTGCGGGTTCAAAGGGGATGATCTCGGTGCGCGAGACCAACGAACGTCGCTCGTCGTTTTTCAAGTTCTACAAAATTTTTACTGGTATATTCGAGACTTTCCTCCCACAAATAAATTTTGTTTATGCAATATTTTAGATAAAAATTTCTCATATTATAGTCAGGAAATGTTATCGTAAAAAAAAGGAGTATAGCATTAGTTTAACATTTGCAATGGAAAACTGAAAATACAGATGTAAAAATTCAGAAAATTTATAAATTTATTTTTTTTAAAGAAAATCTAAATGCACCGGAACAGAGATAGCATTTTCATAGAAGTTCTACAATAATAGACAAGAAAAAAACGTACGTGTTTTGGATAGAATATGTCTCTCTAATCTTTTTGAAGAATAGTTTATGTTGGCCGCAGCTGAATTTTTGGATTATAGCAGGATTAAGAACTGGTACGAGAAGGGCGAGACAACAGTTAATACGTTGTGTCAACAGTTGACATCAATGTGTGTTCCTTCTGATACAAAAATAAAAAAACAAATGCATTATATTCGGACATTATATTCGGTTATAAGATATTATAAAAAAGGTAAAAAGTCTAATTATTGGACCTTTTGTCATATTATCGCTGTCACTACTAATCTGACAAAAGGTCCAATAATCTGTACTGTAGATATTATTGTTAGACTGGAGTTGTACTTAACAGTCCATGAAATATACTGATCGTAACACGAAGAAGTAAAAATTCCGTTCTCAGATTTTTAGAATAAACTTAGACAAATTTGATTTTGTATATTTGAACGATTCTATTTCTTTTACTCTACTGAAATAACGTTCAGTATTCTGCTGACAAGCGTGTCCTTTTATATTTAAATTAGGTATCAAATTAGATATTCCGTCAATAATGTCACTCAAGATGTGTGATGTTGGTAAAGTATTTTATAAATATCAGATAAAAAAATCGATGGCATCAAAATATAAATAAAATACAATTAAACTATAATTAATCAGAAAATATATATCACATCAAGTACTGCAGTGTCTACTTTGTCATAAAACATGTTAAACGTTTAAATCTGATTTAATATTGTTGATAAGGTTGATTAACTAATTTAGTTTATTTTTAAAAACGCTTCCGTCCTTAGTTTTTTTTTGTTTTGGCCTCGGATTAAGGCAGGCAAAGGCGCAGTTTTTCAAAAATTTGCGTGTGGTCCGAAACGTTGCAATTTCTACGTGATTAATGAAAGAAAAATATTCAAGGCTGTGTTTATCCTAAGTGACGCGGATCGAGTTCAAAAACAGAATAGGAAAGTTTTTCTTTTTTCAGTTTCAGCGTAACCTGAATCCTACGGCATTTGACATCTGTGGTTGAGAATAGGAAAGCGAGAAATCAGAAAATCGCTGCGCCTGTTTTTCAAGTGGTAGTGGTCCCGATAGGCTTCTAGAATGCCACTTGAATAGTGTCGAATTAAATACGAGGTTTCACTTTTTTTTTGAAAACACTAAACTTGAAATGAAATGATAACACTATTCGCAAGGACGTATCATCCGTTTTTAACGGTTCTCAAATGGTTTTACTGAATAAAGTTTTATTTTCAACCTTGTTAATATATTTTGTTCATAAATACTATATGTATAATAAAATATACATGGCAACTTAAATGTAGAAATTTTAATAAATATTTAATAAATAATAAGTTGTATACGAGAAAACTATCAACATAAAAATTATTTTAATATGCAATTACATTATAAACATTTTTGACAATATAATGTCTAAAATAATTAATTTATATATTGATTTGACAACTCAATTGACATATTTAATTTCGAAATATTGTCAAGTTGTCCAAATAAACTTTCCCCATTACTGCCTATTATAAAAATCTCTACTTACATCTAATTCGTTAAATCGATTATAAATATTAAATAAATTCTAGTTTTTATTGTGATAGCTGACAAATAATCGAAGCATTTCTTTGTTGAATATTTCCTCCCGTGGTAGTTTACATAAGATGATCCCGTTTAAATCACAGCTCATCCCAAGTTGTGACAAACTTTTCACCTTTTGCCACGAGGGCAGTTAATTTCGAAAGTTATGCTGTAAACAGACTGTCACCGTCTGGTGAAAATGCCAGTGCCTCGAGTGCTCTTCGACTTCGAGAGGACCTGTAGATAATCTGTGAATGATATGGAAAGAAGATAGGAGAAAGAGAAATGTGTAGAGTCAAATACCTATTATTTCAATTTTTCATCCGAGTCTCTCGAGCCACTAAAAATTCCTTTAATTATTGACCGCTTTCTCAAGGATATATTTTACTATAATAATATCAATTTGAAAGGAAATTATTTCAGTGATTGTTTTAACTCTGAGATTTTTCTTCAATAAATAAAAAATAAGCTTCAGTTATATTAAATATATTCTATTATAATATCCAAATATATTTTTTTATTTTTACGTGCGCAAAATTCTGCTACTTTCCGTATTCGCAACATTAAACGGAGTAGATAGGGACTAGCAGAACAAAAATGGCTTTAAATTTGTTAAGGTTTCTTTTTATTTAAAAAAACAGTGAGTAAAAGAAAAAATTCAGGATGTACATATAAATATGTTAGGTACTGCCGTTTCTCAAAAGCTTTAATCCGACATATTAAAGAGAGGAATGGGAAAAGCGCGTGTTCTAGCAAGTATATGTTCAATTTGGTAGTTCCCAGTACCTGTGTAGTTTTGCAAGGAGTGGCAAACGAGAGATGAGAGAGAGAGAGAGAGAGAGAGGGAGGAAACGAGAGAGATGGATGGATGACGGCGACGTACAAAGACGCTTCAGGGGTGATGAGAGCGTGCGAAGGGGGTGAACGGGCGGCGAGGGGATCTGCCTGCCTGATGGAGCTTGAAACTGAATTAACCATCCCCGCCCGGGGCCCGTGATCTCGTCGCAACCTCATCTCGGCGACCATTATATTTGTCTTTGTATGCTAAACATTTTGTGGAATTATACGAGACAGGTTTCGAAGAGTCGTCTCTCCCTCTACTCCCTCTACTCTCTCTCTCTTTCTCTCTCATTCACTCCTTTCTCCCCTAATCCTCCCCTCATCCTATCTCTGCAGCGTGATCGAGAAACGATAACGATTACAGGGCATTTCTCCCTTGTGCAAGATTACTTTCCAGGCGAAAAGCGATCAGTGAAATACCGTCAGTTTCCCATGCGCTTTTTTTATGCGTGTCGAAAGAATTTACGGACAACGTGACAGAAATGTGCTCGCGTTTAAAGTTTTCAAAGTTCGGATAAATATCCTGATTAAAAATAAGCGATTAAAAATAATCGAGGTATTATTGAGATTTTTTGTGTTATTATATATTCGCGAAAAGTTTTTTACGTTGATCTACCATCATCTACGCGTAAAAAATTGATCTTTCGAGGTGTACATGAAATTGTATGTTTGCTTTTCATGAATTTTGTGCGTTGAAGAGTGAATAAAAAAAAGAATCTTTTAATTTTTGATAAAAATTAAAACATAAACTTATTGGTGTAATCGACAGTGTTATTAAAAGAAGATCGGACGTCAAATAATTCAAAGAGTTTGTAAACGGAAGAAGCGGCGAGATAATTCGAGATCCGAAATATCTTCGCAAATAGCGTGCTACGTCATACCGCGCGATCAAAAGCTTCCTTCTCAATTCGCGGACATCGACGTGTTTCTCTGTTGGTGTCATACTGTCTGTGCTGTTATAAATCGATAAATAGATAAGATAATCTTTACCACACATTGTTACCGATAATAATACTGTCTATGATATCTTGCCGCGCGCTAGTTGTCGACTATCTCTGTGTTCGTTCTTCGAAATGGTATTTTTAAATTAATCATCGTTAGATATCCTTATTAGATAAATTTTTTCCAAAATTAAACTTTGAAAATTAAAATCTATATCTTCCACATTTAGCTTCAAATATGATTCCTCTCTCTCTCTCTCTGATGATTCTCGATTTTATTTATCTTATGTAAAGGTACAGTTATCTTGCATTGAGGATCAAGCATTTAATGCTAAATATCGGATGTGAAAACAGGGATTTAAGCAATAAAAAAAAAAACAGATATTACGTGCCGTTATCTTAATAAGAATTCTTTTAATTCCAACATTGCTTCAGCAACTTTTGATGGCTCAAAATGCATATGATAATGACGACTTGATGCTGTAAATATCATAAAAATCAGTCGTTTACCAAACAGGTTCCGTCAGTTTGTTCTCATTAACACAGCTTACCGTAAAGATTCATCTTCCTTGACGTTGATGTAAATTCGTGGCGAATGTATCGGTAGCATCGATATCCCAAATATCATGCTGTGCTGCATCGTTAACGCATAATGAGATTACTGGACCATACGTCGGAAAGAGTATTCGACAAGGAAGATGGATTATGCTGTTAAGAGTAAAACAAAAGTGCTAGCCCCAATTAGTAACACTACACGACGAAACAATGTAGCTACGCGCTATTAAGAATGATCAATCTGTTGTCGTTAGCTTTCAAAAATCTGGAAAATTAAAATATCTTAAATTTTCTGCATATTTGTTTTATCGAAAATTATATAATCGATATAAAATTTTCATTAGAAAGTATATAATTAATACGAAATTTTTACAGAAATTTATATATGTAATTAATACAAAGTTTTCGAAGAAATAAATTTGCTTTATCTATTGGCTACCTATTTTAAATAATGAAAGATGGACATTCATACGAAAAATTTTCGAAGAAATAAATTTGTTTCATCTATTGACTACCTATTTTAAACAATGAAAGATAAACATTTATACTTAACAAAAATTTTTTGAAGAAATAAATTTGTTTTATCTATTGTCTACCTTAATAAAAAATGAACATTCACACACTTTATTTTTACATTTTATTTTTTATCGGTATTGTCTGGAAATATTAAAAGGAAGGCACATACCTAATTCGACTAGGGTACAATGACAATCCGCGTCGTTTTGCGAAATATGCCAGTGGCGCCATGTTGTTTATACACTAATGGTTCGTGATATGTAATCCCTATCTACGGTAGGGGTGGTTTCGTGCTCGTCGATCCTGTGGTTGGCTCGCATGAAAACTTGCATGAGTCGATTACCCAATGCACCATGCTGGAAACATGCTCGTCCGTTCACTACAATGGAGTTTGTAATAACAGAATTGCCTCGATTTTCATGTGTATGTATATACGTGTCGGTTACTGTATATAGATACATGCAACGCGTGAGGCTTTATCTTCGTGTATGAAAAATTGTCATTTATCCATTGGAAACATTTATTTTTATTGTATAATTTTATGACTATCGAAAAAAAACAAAAAAAAAATTATAATACACTGGCGCATCATAAAAATAGAAAGAGCCCTTGGTAGTTCTCAGGTATCTTTTCGTGACCTCAGCGGAGAAAAATCTTATTTAAATATTTTATGCAAATATCCGTAAATAACCGAGTTTCTTTCCCTATTAGTTTCGCCGTATTTTCTTAACGTAAATGATTTATTGCTGAATATAAAAGAAAAGATATAGACAGGTACAGTTGGCCGGAGTCTTTCTCCTCGAATTTTCGGGAAAGACCATTCGCCCGTCATTTACAGCTCGTAGCACCCGAAAACTTAACGAACCCACGTTAACTTACACGAGATTACGTGTAAATTTTATCGACGAGTCAATGTATACGCGTGTATGTACGCGTGGCACACACACACACACACACACACACACACATTCACGCGAATTTCATCTCTCATCAGCGCGCAACATTTACAACTTACGTCGTCGTAGCCGGCAAATACCTCCACCCCCCTCCAACCCTTCCTCGCCCCCTCCCACCCTCGCCGGTGCGTCTTGCGGACGCGTGGCGACGAGTGTGACGACGGCGGCGGGAGAAGCCGCGGTTGTCCACGGGTGGGTAGCGTCGCGACGCCCCGCGGGGTCACCCCAACCCGGAAGCTCCGCCCCTGTGGAAGTCGGGCCGCCAACCGGCGTATCCAGCGCACGGGATACGGTAGGAGGAGCCACCGTGTCGTCATCGTTGGCGCCAGGTAAACGGCGATCCTCTCAGGGCCCGGCCGTGGCACTCGGCCGCTTAGTATCGCGCCGACTCTCGAGTAAATATCTTCTTGTTCCTTTTTTTTCTCTCCTCTCTCGGAGTCCCTTTCTCTCCCTCTCGCCGTTCCCTGGATTGCGCTCGCTTTCGTCCACACCGCACCGTTGTGCCCGGATTCAGAACACGCACGAACTTATGTGGGTCTCGCGAGCGAAGCGTCGATCGTCCACGATCGATCATTCCTGAAGTGACGGTCGTTTTTCGGCTTCGATCGGCTTTACTTTGCCTCTGACGCTCGGAGGCGCGGGGAGGACGCAGATGGAGACAAAAACGGAGCCGCTGACGCCGCCGCAGACGCCACCGACGATTGACAGACCGATGCATCAGCATCAACATCAGCATCAGCATCAGCATCAGCATCAGCAGCAACATCAACATCAACATCAACATCAACATCAGCATCAGCAGCAGCAGCAGCAGCAGCAGCAGCATGTGGTTTTTTCAACCTCGAAATGGGCCAAGTCAAACTTCCTCAACGGCAGATACGTCCAGCCGCAACACGTTCAGGCGGCGCACAGCGTTCCTAACAACCATCAGGTCCTCAGTAATTGGTTGAAGGACCCTATCGCGGCCCTGTTCACATTTCGGGGTTGCTGCCCCCAACGCCCTTATCTGTACTATCAGGGTCATCCGGGTATGTTTCCGGTACCGCCACCGCCGCAGCCGCCGTCGTTCCTCGCTCGGAGACCAACGGGTCAGAGGCCCAAGAAACAGTTTATCTGCAAGTTTTGCAATCGACAGTTCACGAAGAGCTACAATCTGCTAATTCACGAAAGGACGCACACCGACGAGCGACCGTACTCGTGCGACATATGCGGAAAGGCTTTCCGCAGGCAGGATCATCTGAGGGATCATCGGTAAATATTTATAATTCACTTCCAAAATGCACGCTTAAATTCTGGTGGTCCGGCGATGATAATACATCACATCGACGGTATAAAATGACGTTTATAGTATAAAATAGAAGTTGTAAAATGATTTAAGAAGGCAAGATAATAAATCATGGAAAGAGGACCGCGCGATTTTAATATGATACACAAAACTAGGTTGTTTATTAAATTCTATTATAATAATGCTGCGATAGCGAACTTAGATAAATTTAAATTTTAATTTAACTGATTTGTCCACAACTGAAATTAAAAGTGAGTAAAATTATATCAGAATTGTAGTAGGAGATTTTAAGATAAGAATAAATTGAATTGAAATAACGTAACGTTAATGGGATCTGTCGCAAATTAAAGTAATGCATTTAACGGATATACAATAAAGCAATAAATGCTATATATCGTTCGAGAGAATTTTCAAAAATGTTCTATTTAGAGAACGTCTACGAAGGAACTTTCCTTGAACGTTCCCAGGTAATTTTCCGTGAAGATACGCCTATTCTTTAACTTTTTGTCTCTTGCCCTTGATTCGTTAAATATATTACCCGCGAAGTCCTTGCAATCCTTTTTACGACCTTTTAGAAAGTACTAAACATACAGAAGTAAGGTATAAAACGAGCATTTTATGATGCTTTTTTATTCGTACGTAAATATTGGTAATTTCACGGGTCAATGATGTCACAATTTTACTCTTTTTAAAATTTATATACATTTAATTTTTGGATAAAGAATATGTTGAACTGCAAGAAAAATCGCTAGCATACTGAAATTCTTAGGAAATAGGTTTTGCGTAGTTTAATAGTTTAATCTTTTTTAGAAATTGTTTAATATTTTTAGAACATTTTTCTTAGGAAATTTTTGATATATTTGATATTGCTTATCTGCCAGTTAATAATTCGGAAATATTTTTTTCATCCATTATTCCCTGAATGTCAGATTTATTGTGCTAATTCATTTATCCAGCATGGTATAATTCTCAATCTATTGTTATTACTGTCTGGCTATTATAGTAGACTGAATAATTTTTCATAACGAGTACGCACATCGCCCGCAGCCCATCTACCGATTAGCCATCACCCATGTATAATATCGGGATATTTTTTATAATTTAAGAACATTACACATGTAGATATTATAATATTACATTTCTATAGCAATATTATATATTGTTTGAAAATAATATTTCTATTTCGAACAAAGCTTTGAACATTTCTCAAGTATTTTTTAAATATATTTTCTGTAATTACACACACGAAAATAAAACAAAGTTTAGCATACGTATCAGCACATATGATATAAGCATAAATATAAGCATCAATAACTGAATTACTATGATTTCGGTGATATTCCACTAATTGTATAAAATTGTGCAAAATTTCGTGAAAAAATTGAAAACAAGTTTCTTGCACCCACAGCAAAAATTCTTGTTCCGCTTATAAGCATTGCGCACAAAGATATCGATCATATATTAAATATATTTATTGATTATCGGTATTGATGCTTTATATCATCCGTACGCCTGTGAAAACAGAAAATATCAATTTGCTTTTATTAACTATTGTTGGTGGTAAATGCCATGTGCAATCACACATATCAAAGGTAGAAGAGAAAAATTGATTAATCCAAGAAGAAAGCAAGGGTTACCAAGCGTCATAAAAGAACCGAAAACTATTTACAAAATTATTATTTATCAGAAAAAAAAAACAAGACAGAAGGTTTCCAGCTTGGATCCGTAACCAGAGCTGACTAATTTTTTACATTTTAGATATATACACAGTAAGGAGAAACCGTTCAAATGCAACGAGTGCGGCAAAGGTTTCTGCCAAAGTAGGACTCTGGCGGTTCATAAAGTCATGCATATGGAGGAGTCGCCGCACAAGTGCACGATATGCGGTCGGAGCTTCAATCAGAGGAGCAATCTGAAGACGCACCTTCTGACGCACGCGGACGTTCCGCAGGACCTCAGGATCGAGACCTCGGTGTCGTCGGACTCGAGGATCATGTCCTCTACCGAGGTTAGACAAATGGCAGAGCGGGTGAGCGGTCTTCTGCCGATACCGAAGAGCAGTACGCACAAACTCGGCTTCACTATAGAGGACATTATGAGACGTTAGAGACCATGATTACTTCTAATTTTAATCTGCGTGCATTTCACCTTTGCGTTTGCTTTGTATCATAGTTTCTCATTCTCATTAAAGTCTACGAAGTAAGTTTTATTATATACTTTATTATTATTATTATTAATCATATATTTTAATTTGTGCGCTCTTCTAGCACCAGCTGGATTGGCGTCAAGAGTGCCGAGAAAAATCACTGGTAATATTTTTTTTTTATTTTTTTTATGTGAGTGTCACCAATTTAATAGTCGAGTATATTTAGTTGCAATTTCGTTGAAATTTGCTTTTCTATTGATGTTCACTATCCACTTTTCCCTCTCTTCCTGTCGCTCATAATCTTAACGAGCTGTTACTAAAGTATGTGCGACGTTGTGCTTCAAAAACGTATAAATCGTACCTTCTGAATGAATCAAATCATTGTTGAATTATTTTTTCTTTTTAAATAACTACCTTTTTTAATAATTGAAATTATATATTAATAATCTGTTATTACTTATATTTTTTTCTATAAGAATTTCTATAATAACGCTACTTTATTTAAAGCTCGTCAATTGCAATCATATTGAATTTTAATTGACAATTGATTGCGCCAACAACTCATCGTTTACAATTATGTAGTGTATAAAATTATGATTATAGATCATTGCATTTATAAGTTTTGTCGATAGATTGACACACATATCTTTTTCTCCCTCCTATTGAGAATGGTCTGATTGTTCTCAGTTTATGACCTTATTTCAGTCGAACCGTTTGTCACATCATCTTATCTTCATTTATCTTACGACTGTTCTTGAGACAATGTATAGCAGGACCTTTGTTTTATATATATGTGCACGGTACGAGCAGTATGGGAAAGAAAACATCAATATAAAAATTGATTTGAAAGTTGCAACTAATTTGGACCATTGTTTTATATAATTGCAAGATAATTTGTGTGCTACTTCATATTTCAATATTGTAAGAAAGCAAAAAATCAGTTAAACCTCAGTTAATTTCAATTGAAGTTCCTGGATCTTTGTATTCAGCTTTGAAAAAACATAATAACTATCATGCTAGTTTCGATTTCTGTAGTACTTCATTTCTTCACGAGCATTCTTTCTTTTCTGCTTTATGAATAAACCTAAGATACATACGCAAACCGCATTTGTTGATAGATCGGCGTTCTCAAGACTCTGAAATTAATACAAAATGGACGACACGCAACTACAGTACGACACTGTAGTTACAAGAGCAAAATTACAACTTTGAACTTTAAACAAACGTAAATTACAATGAAGTAACTAATTTTGACGTTAGTAATGACACAGAATTAGCAAGGATAGGTTCTTGCTAATTCTGTTTGAGGTTTTATGCAATAGCACAGTATGTTAAATAGAGACGTTGCAGACTGCTATCAAGTACAATTAACTTGATATAATTTGCGTTTGCTTTTAATAGTTGTCTGTTATGTCTAGTCAGAGTTAAAATTTTTTTTAAATTATCTTCCTCACATATCTGTCTTATTTTCCTACAGAATAGATTACGTGAACAAGATTGTTTCAAGCGAACCGTTGTTGATGCGCGCATATTAATGTAAATTTTCTATTTTAACACGTGGAAAAGAGATTTTATTTTATTTTATTATGTGCACGCAGATTTTTGTGTATATTCTTCTCTTTGTAAATATCCTTTGCAAAATATTTATATTATATCGAAAACATATATATCTAATTATTATTATATTTATATTATATTTTAAATGTATAATTAGCATCATATTTATATTATATCATATAGATATAAAATTAATTATATTTATCTTACATATTTATATTAAATATTTATACTATTACGTTTAAGAGTAAGTCTTGTGAATATTCAGCGAATCTTTTGATTCTTATAAGAATTGCGTATGCGTTTATATGCACAACGTCCCACGAATATCTTTGACGTCTTTTCGAAGGCGTGACAATATATCTGAAGCAAAAAATTGTCACGATGAGACATTTTGTCACAAAACAACGAAGGGATTTTAAATGTCTGTGACAAATGGGACAGCCTGTATATGTTTCTTGATATACATTATATACTATTAGATACTATAAACTCATAGTTCACACGAAAACAGTATTCACTGCACGTCGAGTCGAACTTCGCGCATTTCAATTACTTTTTTCTCTGACATACGATGCTGCTGCTGATATACTTCACTTTCCCCATTAGGCATCGCGGTACTACACAGACTTCGCGCGTACGATCGTTGTCAGTCGAGAATATTCCCAATCTCCGACGTTTTCCAACATAATTTATTCGTCGTACATCACGAGGAATCTAAGCTTCGTTGCTTCAACGCGCGTGAGCGCTGTACAAAATCTCGATTAAGAGCCGTGGAACTAGCGGACGTTAAATAATTCGTTCGACGTGTTCATAAATCGAGATACTTATACAACGTAATTTAGTTACAAAGTTTCGTAAATAATTCGAGTCATACGTCTTATCGTTTTGGACCACGACACGTCGTGCGTGTGGGATTAGGAACGAGGAACCCGCGATGAGAGACGATACAGATTTAATTACGCGTAAATCACAATTGTGCCGCGCGAGGAGAGTGTCCGTCCCGAAAAGTTTTACGTGTTTCACAAGAGAGCGTACGGTATCCAGGTTCCTAAAGTGCACTCACGATCCGGTCGCAAGGCGTCGAGATAATTAATTGTTCCTCGACGAGACAACGATCTGTGCCGGGAGGGTGCGACGTTACCGTGCCTGTCGTGTATATCGACGGTGTTAATCGGGTCTCTCCGGCCGACTAGATATCTCCGTTTCCCGTAAAATTAGAAATTTAGATCAGATAAGGGCGGGAGAAGGGAGTAGGGAGGACATTTCCTGGCCAGTTAGCCGCGTCACCTTTCCCTTCGATGCCACCGGCGACTCAGGCACGACGGTCCCACAGATTTCTTTTTCTTTTAATCTGAGAAAAGATACTGCTATATATGCTATCCGTAGACCACCCACGTCTTTCACGTACAGGGTGTATACAGAACTTTCGTAATTTTTGTATAGATTGTTTGATGAGTTTGGAATCAGTTTTTGAGGCGTTAGGAAAATTCGTTGACAATTGATTTTACAAAAATTGAAATTTTTTAACAATTTAACTGATGCTATATTAAATATTTTTAATAGAGTTTTGAAATTAAAATATTTAATATTGAAAGTTAACATATATGATCAGTAATGATCCAGTTAAATAGTAACCAGTAATATCCAAGAATCTAGGTGTGAGAAGATACTCGACACACCCTGTATGTTCGATTTCGACTTGATTCTTCCTTTCTAATTTTCATTTAACATGCGTGTTTCCAAGTTTCGGCTCGTACGTTGAGTTACCAACTAATTTAAGATCGTTGTAAATATTTATATTCGTGTAGATAGTCTGTCTGTAGGTGTGAACTGTCTTCTTCTATCGTGTAGTTTCGCCGTTCTTCGATCCGATGAAGTCGCTTGTGCCCTTATCGGCGCGCTGAATGTATATAAAGCGCATTTAAGCGACTTGGAATATTATCGGATTCGGCGCGGTTATCTGTTATTGTACGATCATACCAAATATAATGAGAGGAACAAGAGAATACCTCACGCTAGTCGATCGTAATGTATATTTAAATGTTGTTGTTATTCATTGAAAATAAAAATTATTCCAAATGAAATGGCTCATTTACGTAACGACGGTCCCATAGTTTTGAGAATCTTCGCCTTCGTCTTGTAACTCTAATCTAATCTAGTAATAATTTTTAAGCCTGTCATGTAATTTTACATACTTTTTTTTTAAGTTCTCGACTTGTGATAGAAATGTATATATTTCCATTGTAAATCGTACAAGTTTTAAACTTGCTTATGTAATTTTACAAACTTTTCGTAGTATATAATACACATATTTTCGCACGTTGGCCAGGTTAAAGAGCTGTGGAGTAATTCTGTGAGTATGACTCGTTCAGAGAGAGGGAGAAAGAGAGAGAGAGAGAGAGAGAGAGAGAGAGAGAGAGAGAGAGAGAGAGAGAGAGAGAGAGAGAGAGAGAGAGAGAGAGAGAATGTTCGACGTATCCGGGTTCAATTTAATCTCGCGAGAGTAAACAAGAAGTAGTTCCCTCAGCGATCCCTTTTCGACGCAAGTCGTTACGTGGATCCACGCGGGGAACGAGGCTAACCATCATTTCCGACTTTCCCGACAATAGCCGGCAGTTAACGCGCTTGCCGGTCAGTTAGTACTGTTTAACTTTAATTAATTCCCGCGCCTTCTACGGACAATAAAGTATGATGAAACGCCGTACAAACAAGACGTTGCGTTTCCCTTTGCTCCTTCATCATCGAGCTAATTCCGGACCTTGTCGTCACGACCTGTTTGTTCGTTTTCTGCTTATAGACGTGTCGATAACAAGCTTCTTGCACGTAATTTTAAATTAAATTAGCGAATCCAATATTGACAAATCCGATCCAATAAAACATAACACGATAGCGATCGTCATTGTTGAGTCTGAACGATTTATATCGACTATAAACAAAGAGCCTATTATAACATTTATCATTTAACTTCCAGAAACTCTTATCTTGAATTTATAACAGTTCTTTTCCTCGATGCTCGCGATAACAATATTTATTTCATTTGAAATTAATCATGTATAAGTTCCGAATTCTCCAATTCCCTCTATCTGATGATGCCGGGGTAGCGCTTATTTCAATCTTGCAAAAAAATTATCAAACACATATGCGTTTCTAAATTTCGGCACCCTTACTAATTGTCTGTCTCTATATTATAATTTTAGGATCGAAAGTTTAATCGAGTCGACGTAAAGTGTGAAAAATAATCACGCGATCCCATAATCGTCGATAAGATTGTTCGAGGATACAAAGAGAAGATTACATTTCGGGAATAGGTAGCCAAAGAAACGTGGGAGAGAGAAGGTGGGATGAAAAAGGGATAGAATGATGAATGGAAATGAATTTCGTAGGAGAAGGAAGACGAATGGAGAGAAGGACCGTCCGACTGTGTACCCTTTACCGTTTCCCCTAGGGGGACGATTTAATTACAATAATCACAATGTTACGGTTCCTGGTATTCTGCCCAGAGCACAGCGACTTGTCCCACGGAAGAGGCTAATCGTTTACCTAAATCGAGGATACTATTTCGCACAACTCCCAGATGCTATTTAATGGTATCGTGGGCGATCCTTTTTCCACTTTGCCTAATAAAAACAGGACGATGTTGCTCTGTTCAGATTTGCAACCCTTATACCTTATTAAAAAAAAAGTTTTTCATTTTAATTTCCCCTGAGAAGTCAAAATTTTTTACAAATTACAAATTATTCTCTGTAACGTATCACAATAATTGAATTGTGTTTCGAATAATAATGTAATCTTACATTTTTATGTAAGGTTTTTCTTTTATATATTAATTTAATATTACGAGATATCCCGTCAGCAGAGAAAACGCGTCATTATTCTACCGATTGGTGCGTGCGTACATAATACATTGCGTGAATATTTTTATAAGTTTTTTATAGACTTTTTAATAGATTGGATTGTATACAGTAGATTCTCGTATAACACGGGGGATGTGTTCCGTGTTATACGAGTCGTATCATGTTCATGTTACATATATGTCATATTCTGTAAATAGAATATTGGAGAAATAAAACGGACACGGCGTGTGAAAGGGGCGAAAACTCGAAAGGAATTCGAGGAGGTGAATTCGAGGTAGCAAATTCGCAAGCAATTGTGGGAGTTAGCACCGTGGAATGTCATGAAGGTTCCCCCCTCTCCCCTCCTTCTCCCAGGTCCACCTTTGAAGCTCTAAAATGTTAACCACAGATTACCCGGTGGATTAGATCGCTCAGTCGGGCGAGGCCTCGAGCTACGATTGCAGGGCAAAAAGAGGACGGGGAGAAGGAAGAGAAGCTGCCACGGTCCCCTCACGGTGCTCCGCGTGTACCCTCTTATTAGGGCGTGAGCCTTATCTAAGGGTCACAGCGCCCTGGCGACCTCGTGGGTCCCACAGGGACCACGAGGTCCGTCCAGAATTCCAGGAGTTGTTGCGACCGCTACGCACAAGCCACAGACAACCGGGGCACCGTGAGTCTTCTTTCAGGCTTCTGAACACTAATTTCGGTCACCTTTAGATAATGATGATGAGGATGAACCGTGAAGTAATTACCAGCGGGAAAAGGTGAGGAGCGAGATATTTGGTTCCGTAGATCGGTCGAAAGTTAGGCGAATGTCGTGAGAAATCGGAAGGTACTACACAGACAAGTTGCGATAGAGTAATTTACGAACTGAATACCTGATACGTATTTATCGAATTTATATCTGTATATTTAAGGTGATTAACATTCTTCGTGGAATCATGATACTTTGCAGCTTAGATTCTTCCGCCTTCGTCCATTGTATAATCATTTATCAAGGAATATGCCATATTTTACTTATGTGATATGTTCTATACATATAGGCCGATATTCATAGTCGGTTCTCATATTTAAGACCGTCTCCAGTACAATCTTAAACTGTTATGAACCAATCACAGAGCTGTATTAACATCTTAAGACATTACTTAAGACAGTCTTGAAATGAGAACCGATTATGAATAGCGGCCATATTGTACGATTTATAATACATTTTTTTGCGTTTATAAGTAGTAAAAAGTGTGCAAAATAGCTCTAAAAATAGTATAAAAAAATATATAAATACAATAAACCCTTATATAACGCAGAGAATGCGTTTAACATCATAGGAATCTGCAGCGTTATACGAGATTCATTGTCAGGATGGATGGATATAGGTGTGTGTGTCTGTGTGTAAATTCTGCAAAATTGAGTAACATTTCTCTCGATATCTACATATACATATATGAATTATATATACTTCGCGTAAGCGTTCCAGCTTTCTATGTAATTTCAACACGTAAATATATAACGATTCCCCGACTTTCGCGGCCGTCGCGTTGGAGGGAAACGATTAAAAGTCGGGCGATAAATTTTCAGAAAATTAAGAACTCCGCTGCCGGCCGGGTGAAACCGGTACGGATAACGTTCAGGAAGGAACGCGTAGGAGCTGAACCCGCCGCGGGCCCAGGGCCTGTGGTTAGGGCGGTACGGCGACCGCTCTTTTTTCAGGCCCCGACGATTAGGCAAACTGTCTGCCCACGGCGCGCGGTGTGTGCCAACATTGTCGGAACTCACTCCTCGGCTATGCTATTAGTTAGTAGTATAGTTTAAACTCGGGACATCGCGCGCCGGATCGCGCCGGACCGCGCCGGGGGTGCGCCGCGTCGCGCCACACCGCATGAGCGGCGGCAGAGGATGGGAAGACGAAAAGCGAGAGAGATAGGGAGCGAGCAGACTCCACCCTTTTAAACGTCGCTAATTCGCGACGGACTCCGTTGGCGTTTCTCAACCCTCTTCGAAAAAACGACGACGGAAGTTGGAAAACGGGCCTTATACCGGCACCACCGGGCTCTACCGAAATAAAGGGTCTCCGGACTCCCGGATTTCTTTGACGATAATCGATCGTCTACCCGGCTGTTCCTTTCTCGCCCTCGCGTGCTTCCCGCGCCGTCAGTCGAGATCGCTCTCATTTTCTACTCTCGCGCAGCTCTTTTTTTCGAATAACGGCTGGAAGAGTGGGTGAGAGGGAGAGAGAGGGCTGCGACGGTCGCGTCCTTTCTTCCTCTGTTATTCTCACCCTCGAAATTGCCGTGGTCCGGTACCGATACACGGTCCATTATCGACGGTGCAGCGTGCGTCAGCCCGACGTAGTTTCTCACACAGTTTGCTCTCCCAAAGTCGTCGCCTCTGTGTCACCCGCGCGGATGCAAACGCGCACCCCACCTTCCCCGGAACATCATCGCCGCCTTCCGATTGGCGCGTTCGGTCTTTTGTAGTTGGCGGCTGCCGACGAGGGCATCCACCAGCTGCTACCCTCTGACGGAGAGCCTCGTAACGAGCGGTTATCTTCGAATTTTGCGTCAAAATTGTGTAAAATGTGTTTAAATTCTTTTATTTATGGACGATATTCATAATCCAATATTAAATTTAAAATCCTTTTAACTTTGGTCTTGGGTAGCTTAGAATTCTATCCAACCGATGAAATAATTGTGTAGAATTTTATAAGATCATACTTAAAATGATCTTAAATATAATATCTGAAGACTGTAAATATCGCTCTATGAAGATCATATACGATTTTATTTAATTGTGACAAAAATTAAATGACCGTCATGTTTAAGTGAATGGAATGGGATATGAATTATTGTAATTTGGATCCTCCTTGATGGAGAACCTGCAACATAATTTTGTTTGAAAATACCTTGTTAATTTTTTAATCACATAACATTATTATCTATCTGAATAGAATTAAAGTTTCTTTCCGCTTTCGAAAAAAGTTGCTGTAAATACTTTCTCTCTCTTTTGGTGATAAAACTTACAATTAGATAAAATGTCCCCAAATGTTGTTCTGTATCACGCATGTATTTTCAAGCGAGTTAAAAAAATAAAGATGTATACAACTGTAATAAAAAAGTAACGTCCATTTCTACCAATGCAGATTAATTTTAATCTTGGTTTAACTTACTTTTTACGTTTTTTTCTAATTCTTATATAGAATTAGAAAAGTATGAAAAAAAGTTAAATCGAGAGATTAAAGTTAATCTACATTAATAGAAATAGACATAAGATTGCGATATAGGCTGTAGCGTAAAAAAGTGTCTTCGATAAGCAGAATTTGTGTTTACAGGTAAATTACATTTTTGTTAACGACAAAACCCCGGCGACTCGGATAGAACTCACCCTAGATACGATTCGACATCGCGCCAGCAGCAAGAGTTCGCGGTAGACGAGATAAACGCGTAAATCCCATTGCCGGGGCGTCGTCGGCAACCGTGGATTATCGGTTCATA
Source organism: Temnothorax longispinosus (assembly GCF_030848805.1). Taxonomy (NCBI): domain Eukaryota; kingdom Metazoa; phylum Arthropoda; class Insecta; order Hymenoptera; family Formicidae; genus Temnothorax; species Temnothorax longispinosus. The sequence continues at coordinate 5,297,748 of NC_092360.1, forward strand.
ATTCACGACCGCCCCGGACAGTGATTGTCAGTTTGCCCCGCCGTTACATCCGTTCGGCCGCACTTCGAGTCCGCGTAATGGATCATTACACGTCGAGCGATAATCAATTTTCGAAGTGCCGGCGCTGGTGCGCGCCGTGAACGATCCCGGAGCGCCGCGCCGCGCCGTGAACACGAGAGGGCGGCGAGAGAGGGGTTCACGGCGCGGTACACGTAACTCAGCTTTCCTGTCCGTGGTATGCTTCTGGTTACAATTGAATCGATTATGCCGAAAGGTCATGAGCCGATAAAAATGTTTTTTTTTTTCGAAACGAGTAGCATTTGTAGCGCTTTGCTCATTTCGTCACTATGTGTTTTCTCTACCCGAACCTTTCGTGCGCGTTTGATAAATCTCTTTTAGTCTACCTTTTATTTATCGTATAATCATGCTGAAAACAATCGGGGTCAATAGGAGCTAAGCTTCGGCAAGAAAAATTTTTTCTTTTAAAACAGATTACGCGTTTCTTTCTTATTTAGAACAATTTCTCGGAATTTGTTGTTCTTTTACAGCACGAAAAATCCAATTTGTAGCACTAAACTTTGTTAAATTTATAATAGAATCTTCCACTGCGGTACGTATCTTTTTATGATTTCTACATTTCTACATTTGTGTTGTAGACAAGTTTATAAATAATTGGAAACAATTGCGCATTTGACGATTTTCTTCTTTATTACTTTTCAAGAGTATAGACTTCTAATTGTAAGACTTCTTGTAATATTTCTATTTTTACATCGGGAAAAGTTTCTGTGGGAGAAACGCAAAATCTCTGTAGTACCATTGAGAGAACGGAATAATCCAGGCGTGATTCAGTAGCAAAGATGGCAGGAACATTATTCCAGCCGTGCGTGTGCGACTGATAAAGATGGCCAATAGTGCAAACGAAGAAATAAGCGGAGTATGCGGGAGGATGGACCTCGCGCGCTGGGAGGGATGGTATTCGATGGGAGCAAGGGGAGGAGATCGAGGAGAGCATAGAGAGGTGGACATAGGCAAAATAACAGACAAGGAAGAAAGGGACGGGGAAGAAGGAGTAGCGGAAGATGAATACGGGTGGTGGGTGGATTGTGGAAGAGGGAAAGGTGGAAAGAATGCATCGGGCACGGAGGAAGCACGGGGTGAATGGAGGACGAAGAGAAGGAAGGCGAGAGCGGGGGGAGGGGAGGAGGAGGCACAGGCAGGAAGGAGGCAAGAAGATCGCAGGAAGGAGGAGAATGTGGGTGGAATGGCGGAAAGTCGAAGAGAGAAGAAGAGTGTTTCTCTCCGACGAGGGAGGGGGAAGGAAGAATACGGCAAGGGAGGGTTTGGTGGCAGGACGGACGAGCGATCGAGCGAGCGAACGCGCGCGTTCGGCAAGACGTTGCACGGTGAAGGGGGTTAGTTAGGCGCGTGGGGCCACGTGCGTTCCCACGGTTTCGAGAGAGCCGCATATCGCGCCAGCCCTCTCCGCAAAGCGCGCGCGTTCCCTGGTTCCCTCTTCTCCTCTGCGAGCGCGAGAGGAGAAAGAGAGAGAGAGAGAGCAGCTCTCGATGCTGTACAACGTTATGCGCTTAAATGTATGCACGCGGCTTGGTATTATAGCGATCTCGACGACTCGCGCGTATATACATATATAGATGTGTGTATGTTTAAAAAAAGAAATATATATATATATATATACATATATATATAATTCCGCCGCCGCCGCCGCCGCCGCCGACGCCGCCGCCGCCACCACCACGTCGTCCTTCCTCCTCGCTAGCGTTGGCGGCGCGCCGACCTCTGACCTCCCATTACCGGCTCGACCGACCGACGACTCGACTCACTCGACTCCCTCGCGCATGCAGGCTCGCGTACGGTACACGCCGGTATCTCTATCGATGTAGACGTGTACGGCACCGGGGCCCCGCGCGCTCGAATATAATCCCCGGATTGTAGGCCCATGTCGGCCGCGGTTAACCCTCCCATGTATTTGACTACCATCCGCGAAAAAGCGGCCCGGAGTCAAAGAGCCTTATAAGCTCTCGGGATTCCGCTTCGGTGATGCTGAAACAATATCCCGCGATAAAAGGGATGTACATGTGATATTCAAATTACCACCGGGGTATACATCGCGTAATTATACATCTTTTGTCGATACCACGGTAATTCGCGCAGCGTTCGTCGGTAGAGAACGCACGTTCTATACGTACGCAATAAAATCAGAACGAGCGATATTCGTCCGAAGGATCGATTTCGACCAATTATGTACTTTATAATATAGTAATACGAGAGCCGCGGGTATTCCGCGGCCAAGATCGACTGCTAATATCTGACAAAATTCTGCTTCACGAGATTCCCAAGTGAGTAAGATATTACGAGGTAAGAGAGCGATGTAAAATGTTTAACAATCACTTAGGTAATGACAGCAAGGTAGTATCTATAGTTTATTGCGGGAGATGTTGGCATATTCCTCCGCGCCGGGATTCATCCGCGCTCTCATCCGCCGTCATTAGGTACGTTCGCGGAGCAACCGGCCGCGGCGGCGCGCATCTTCTCGTTCCTGGGGCAATTTGAAGTAGGCCGGCGAAACCATTAGGAGCATTTCTCGGAGGCAAAGGGGGCGTTAAACGGGACGACCGGCGACGTCGTCGAGGGATCGTATCTTCGCGTTAACGACACGGCTTCCTCTTCTTCGCCGTTCGCAGCAAACACGGTGCATTGATCTATCCGCGTTCCGAAAGGAGCCGTTAATTCATAAATACCTTTAAACACATTCAATATTTCCGCAGACGTATTTAAAATATTTGCTCATATCACAAACAGATAGACTCTAAGAGATATTAAGATTTCGAATAATTATTTTTTACTGACCAATGTTTAAATTGCTCAATTAGGTGTGATTTAGACTTATGCAAAATAAATAAAGAGCGAAATCAATTTGTTCTTTTCAGTTGGGGTTTGTTCCTTTTTTGTATATTTAACGCAAATTATTTCATAATTATAACAATATTATTTTTCAAGTTAAGAAACAGAATAGAAAAGTATTGTAAGAAAATGCAAAAAGTACTGTTGAAGAAAGAACAGTCATTGATCGAAATTATCAATATTTCTAATTGCAAATTTTTAAAGATTGGGAAAGAAATTATAAAGTTAGTATTTCTCTCTCTCTCATAAAAAAATATAATATATACAAATTACCATGAAATCTGAATATTGATTAAATCTATTATAAACTTCAGAAAATAACTACAAAACCTTATTAAAATATGTAGGTATTTAAAAATTGTTGTTTTCCAAAGAATTAAAGAAGAAAAACCGCGGAAGAAAATCGAAAAATTTATACATGATATGATGCGTGGGCGATGGGGAAATCAAACGATTTTAAAGAACAATTTTCCTCTCGCGGATGAAAAGAAACGACTGCAAAACGCGATGGCGGCGAGTTCCGCATTTGCTCAATCAGCGGTAACAGTCTTGCATTTTTCTGCGCACGACGGAAATAAGCGAAGATTGCTGGAGAGAGAGAGAGAAAGAGAGTAGGTATACCTGCGAATCACTGCGCGCGGGGGTCCATTCCGGCGCGGCGTGCGGGGCACCCGCGCCGCCAAAGAAGACGCGGCGCGCCGCGCGCGCACAAGATATTCCCAAGAGCGAAAGCCCGCAACCGAGGTCACTCCTCCTCGTGGGAGGGCCCCCGGGCGCCGCGTAGCCTCCCCCGTCGGTTCACCCGGGAACGAAAAACAAGACTTTATGGGGCTGCATCGGACGGTGAGCGCGAGGCGCGGTTACGTCCAGGACCGGCTGAAGGCTAACGAAAATCGTGATACCGCGAAGCGCGTCGGACGTTCTCAGAGGATGAGAGATTAATTTGCATTTTGTTTTACGAGTTCTTAAAATCGATTATTGTTAATCCTCGTTATTGTTATTTGATAGCAACAAAGATTTTTTAATGAAGCGTTGAAATTTACATTCTAGTGATGAAAAATGAATTTTAGAGATTAGGGTCACGAATAGGGGGGATGTCTGATAAATTTTATATTTTTTAAATAAATTTTATACAAATTAAATTTTTTTACACAATCACGCCGTAAAACTATATGTTGAAAATTGTATTGTAGTTTGACAAAATCTCTGCAAAAATGTTTCGAGAGAGTATACACTCCTCGATAGAACTATTAAGTAAACTGACGCGATAAAAAAGTTTCTCTCTGTTTAATTTAGCAAAGATTACTTATCGCGAATGGGTCTTTGGAACGCGCGATAAAAATCACTCCGGGCTCTTATCGTTTCTAGCGTTTTAAACTGACCGGCGCCAATGTTATTTCGCGCGTGTCGGCGATAAGTTAAGACTAGTCAAAGTACGGCCGCGTTGGAAATACATCGGCGTTGTAATTTATATTATTCCCAAGTACGCCTCCGGTGTGTACTGCTGACCGTAATAATCGTACTTATTCGCGCGTTACACGGTGCTAACAAGAAACAGAGAGCGGCGGATGGCAAAAAGCGGAAACGACGAGGGAACAGGACGAGAGAACGGACGTGGAAAGCGAAGGAGAAAGAGGAAGAGGAGAGAGGGCCCGAGCCAATTAGTTGCTTTACGACCAGCAAGTAACATTTAACTTGCTCGCGTTTAACCGAAGAGAAAAAAAAATGAGAAGGTGATCGTACCGAGTAACACGACTGCCTGTAATCAACGAATTATAAATTGATTATACGTATGTTTGCGCGACGCAACGTAATCGGATAATTTCGTTACTCGTTCAACGAAAATTTTTCTTCATGTTGAAGTATAATTTTTTTACTCTAATTTTGATACAAGAGGACTCGAGTTACACTTGAAACATATAGCTTAACGAGGATGATGAGATCTCGAAAGTTATCCGAATTGTACGATTTTCTAAAAAGAGAAACAATATTTTATAGAGTAAATTATATAGGCCCTTTGCTTTTACAGCATTGTAAATTAGATTCAGTAATTTACAACGCCGTAAATCTTAATTAAACAATTTAAGAAAAATATGTTTCACTAAATTACTGATGGATATCAGTTATATCCCGATATATTAATTAGTAAATAAACAAATTAAATATATATGTACGATTTAAATGAACCTACGTGCATATATTTTACATATATATATATATATATATATATATATATATATATATAAAATAACTATTTTACTTTATGGTTGCGCTAATTCTTTCTTATATTACTAAAATGGCAAATAATGGCAACATTGATTTCTAGCGTGTTGTATCTATCTCAACGTCGCGCGGAGGCTTATAAAATGTTGGAGTACGTAAGACGTGTAAAAACTGTTTCTCGTATAGTAGAGGAACGCGTGCTGAGAACGTAGGTGGCGAGTTACAAGCGAATACCTCATTAACGGGACTGTACCCGCGAGAACGAGATAATTAACGCGTTAAACCGACGCCACGTCAGGATTATCAGGCCTCTCCCAGCTTTAATTACGTATACCCACGCGTTGTCGCTACCCTATCTGACCACCGGTACTACACGTTATCCGATACCAGCTTAACGTATGCGCGACTTTCGTAAAAATCTTTGCGGAAGACAATGTACGCGCGCGGTAGCGTGAAATATTCGTTTAGGGAAACAATGGCTTGCGATTGCAAATTCTTTGCAAAGATTTTTAACGTCTGCGCGCTATTTAAATGGCGCCAATTTAACAACGACATTGTAGATGTACTTGTGAAAGAAATTGTAACCGTAACCGACTTAAAAATCTGCCCGTGACGCCAACATCACAGGAAGTTGACTTTAAGCTGCTTACGTAACTCACATTTTCAGGCGAATAAATGCCAAATTCAAAAATATTCTGCAAATATTTGTCATGTCCATCATCTTTTTTTATTGAAACGGAAACAAGAGAAAAACGGAAATCCTCTTGCAAATTGAATAATGATGTTTTTAGCAAACATTGATGAGTATTTAGGAATTCTTTATTACATAATCATGATTTGGACTAATTACAAATTTCATCTTATTACAAATAAAATATATTTGTATCTCACACATATTATCAATGATTATAATTTGTACTATAGATATTCATGCTATCATAGATGGGAGAACAAAAAAACACTATATTATTTAGATATTTTAGAAATAAAAATACGTCTAATGAAATATATAATAAAGTTGTGACAATTATTCGATTAGTCATGGTAACCGTACAACGTGACGACAAAATGCCTAACGAACTTCAGTAGACCGTTTCTTTTGCGAATTATTAAGGTAAAAATAACAGTACCGAAGGGATATAACAGGTAGTCAAAGCTACCGGGTTAAAGGTCCTAGTCTTTACTCTGTCCCTTTGTCTATTTTCGAAAGAAAAAGATGTTGGCATGTCAGTCTTATTCCGTTAATAAACATAGGATTTCACATGAAAGGGATAAAGAGAAGAACCATTTTTAATATTTCAAAAAAAAGAGGTGAAAAAAGTAGGGAAGAAGAAAATAAACACGATATTTCCCGTTGAATCACGTTTCGACACGTATTTTTCCTTTCAATTTTCCTTTTATTTTTTTCGGTTGCACTACTCGTAAAAGATTACCTATACTATCATAATATCAGAAAAGAAAATACGAAATTAAAAATTTTTTCGGCCGTAATCAAAAGGATTATCGTTTACTACACGAAGAGAATTGTTTGTTATATTTTACCCTCAAATTCACTACAAACTTGGGACAAATTGGCAACCAAGAAATTTTTAAAATATACAAAAGACATTTATTTACAAACAACGTGATAAAAATTACCAAGCAAATTGGTAAATTTTGAAAAATTATTGAAATTTCCTAGATATATTTTAGTAAAATTAATCAAACATATTTTATATTTTAATGTAATAGATATTAATATTTTTTATTATGGTAGATATTAATCAGAATAGCTCGCATAAAATTCTTGGTGGTATTATACATGTTGTCCCACAACTACCATGATTTCAGGGTAAATTTTAAGAGAAAATTCTCTCCGTGTATATAAAAAGTATTACTAGCATAATTGTAATTCACAAATAAATGTTTTCAAGCAACATTGTGAAACATCGTATTCACATAATTTTATATTTGATACAATTTTGTGTTTCTTTCTTTCTCTCACTTTTACTTTTTATATTTTACCTCATGAAACGACGCGCTGCGCGCGCGATTCCATCGATATCATAGCGCCATTAACGACGTCGGCCTCATGTATTTTAATAATTATTCGACACGTTATTTGTCAAGTAAAATGGAAATCGGCAGACGCCAGGCCGAATCGAAGGGGAAATCGCGAGGTGCCTCGTCCTCTCGTAGGATCCCACGCAGAGACGATGATTAAAATTGTAAATATCTGCGGTCGACCCCCGGTGTTACGACCTTTGCGCGCCTTTGGCACCCTACTGCCTCACCCCATATATTAAAGGATATTAGATTATGGTAAGCGGCGCGCATTAACGAACGCGGATTCGCGCGCGCGCGCGTCTCTCTCGAATCCCTCTATATACTCACCTTACGCTCTCCCTGTCTAGCGCCATTTTTCACGCACTCAGAGCACCTTCGTACGGATTCGATTGGCGATTTCTCTTCGGGAGCCGCGGCCCTTTGTGTCGGCGAAACGGAGCCAATGAGCCTTCGCCGATATCCGCGGTCAATAATGCGGCAGTTATGCATTATTTATCGTTGCATTATAAAATCCCCGAAATTAATAACACGCTTTGATGAGAACGGTATTACTGATGCATTTCTCACGTTACACTTTTGGATAACAATCTCGCAAGAATTATATTCCCTTATGTAAGTTCATATTTTGATATTAATATGCTGTAATGAAAAGTAATCTCTTCATTACACTTTTGAAGAGTTGTGACACCAACAATACATAAAAATTTCCACAAAAATAAAATGAAAATCTTTAACAGCATTTGCACATGTAGATATATTATTCATTATTCAGAATCGATTGTATCAAGTATTACATATTGAAGTAATTTATCATTACCTCAACTCTTCTGAACTTTAAATTCTTATCTCTTGTTTTTATGGTTCCATTCACTAACGTTCAGATCTTTCTATATTAATATCGATCATCCCTTAAGGAAATATTGAACGAAGAATGACCAACAACCAACGACGACGACGACGACAGCAAAAGACGCAAGAGGAAGAAGAGACCTAAGTCAAGAAGAACCGAATAAGAAAGTCGGCGGTGGGGCAGGAAGGGAGACAAGGAAGACGGAGAAAAGGATTCTGACGGCACCACACGATTATCCCCTCGTAGCCGTCCACGAGGTGCAATAAAGCACTCCCCTTCGTGGAGCTCGATATTCCTTTGCGCCGGCACAATCGTCGTACCGACGTCCCCTTCTTGCGGGGTCCGTTGCACCGCGGACAGCGTGGGTGTATCGACGGAGACAAGATGAACGTTAGAACACGAACTGGTCCTTCCTTCGCCGGCGTTCCAGCGGTAATGCATGGGTTTCGTGTCGCGGCGGGCGGCACACTTTGTAACGACCGCGGCCTTTTGACTCGATTAATCATCGATATGTGTACATACGTGCGTGCGTGTACACATACGGGGTGTTCGAGAACTCGCGATACTCGCCGCCCGGTCGCGTCGGCTTGGGGGGTGGTGGCGATGGCGGCGGTCGGGACGGTCGGGTAAACCCCCCGATCGGGAAGGAGTCGATCGAAAATACGGAGCGAGATGTCATAGGTGCGTTCGTCGCGAGATAAATGAGCCATTCGTTGGGCGGAATAGCAACGTAAATCGCATGAATAAAAACGAGTAAAAGTATTGTCCATTCATGTGACGCTTTTCGAGCGAATTATGTCGACGCAGCATAAATATCGTATAAATATAATGTAAACCATCGCGTAACCTGATGAAAGAGCTACCATCACGCCGAGGAAGATCTTGACTCAAGTGTTCTCATCATGAACTTTCGTTCTTCGTTAACTTATACTATTGACTTATACTATTGATGATTTAAATGATTTATTGATTAGCTAGAATTTCGATGGCGGCAGTGCGGCACGCACGTCAAAGACTGCTTCAAAAATTGTTATTTTTTCGCGATCCGCCGACGTGTGTCTTCGAATTCTCGCGCGTTTCAAACGGTATTTGATATCTATAACTAACGTTCACGATGGCATCTCGTTTACTCTGTAGCGCCACGATGAAAGATGATCGGAGCGCGCCCCGCAAAAGATGTCCCTCGATTTACATAACAGTGAGCTCTCTCTCCCCAACCGCGGTGGATTCCAGGAAATCGTCGGTAATTCCTCGGAATCAATCCGTGTGGGCGTCCGCGCCGCTTTCGAGCCAACGAAATCCGTCTTCGTCGATTTCCGTTGTCATCGTGTCTGGCGTTGTGTCGTGAGGCATCGCCGTGAGGCTGCGATTTCGTAGGCAAGAAGGAGGCGTAAGAGGGCCCCTCGGAAGGCCTCAGGCCGGCTCATTACCAGCAATTGTGGCCGAATGGCACCCCGTGGCGTGGTACACGGCTGCATCAGCCCCCGCCGACTCCGGCGACGGCCGACGGCCGACGGCCGACGGTCAGCCCCGAGCGTGCCCCTGTCCGTCGCACGACAACGGGATTTAATTGCTCGATCAATCATTATTTTCGTAGTCCGTCGTTAACCACTGATAGACTAGGCGGTGCTGCGTGCCCTATGAGCTAGCCCTTGATTACTCTATCGCGTACATAATATATCAAATCATGTAACTTGATTATTAATTGAGAAAAGTTGGCAAAATTAATTCTTTTTCTTGAAAAGAGCTTTCCGATTGTCTGATGAAGTATTGTGTTTTTTATAATGCGGTATTTATTATTAACAGATTCAGGCGTTGAGCTAGTATTTAATTACTCTGCTTCTGTCTTGTATAAATTAAAAAAATAATTTTGTATATAATATGTATATTATATAAAAGTTTTATAATCAATTTTAAATTTTCAAATTTGTTTAGTCTATATATTTTAATATATGTAAACTTTGTGTGTAAATTTAAACTTTTTTTCTACGGTAAATTAATAAATAAATTATTTCTCTATGATACAAGGTTTGATTATTATAAGATGGAAGATTATTAGGCATGAACGTTTCTTTTATGATTTGGCGATCACACTTAATGGTAACTGTATCGACCAAATTATTTTCTAAATAGAGAAGAATACTTGATATCAAGAGAGGAACGACTTGACATTGCCGCGATTAATCGTACCCTCTTTATACGGCACGGACGACCGTACAATTAGATGTAACCGCGCATTATCATGACAATAAGGTATCGAAAGAAAAGGAAGCGTACCGCCGCGTGAGCGGGTTGATCGATCGAATCGTGTGGCGGCTCGCGGTGTCTTTGATGGCGACCGCGAATAGATCGTCACCGCGGAGACGAGATGACGGGAACGAAACACACGCCCGGCGTTCGTGGCGTGGAAGAAAGGAAGAAAGGAACTGAGACAGCGTGGAGACAAAACGACCCACTTGTGAGACTTTTATGATCATTCTCCACGCTCTCACCCGCGTCATTAGCCGGTAGGTGGATACGTGGTCCCACACGTGGTGAAGACGCACGTCCCCATGCACGACACACGCACGGGACACCTCACGAGAAGGGAAGTTCCCCACTCTCGCGTTTCCGAGAAACAATCTGTTATAGTGTTCCACGTGAATGGCGAAACGTAAAAATATCACCCGGGTTCCCACGTGGCGGGCTCAATGGATCGCGCTGACCAAAGGGGGAAGGTACGAGGCGGGAGGGTGGAGGGAAACGCTCGGGAGGGAAAGACGGCGCTCGGAAGACGTCCCGCGAAAGAGAGACAAGAAAAAAGGAGTGGTGAAGTCGTCTCTCTCTCTCTCTCTCTCTCTCTCTCTCTCTCTCTCTCTCTCTCTCTCTCTCTCTCTCTCTCTCTCTCTCTCTCTCTCCTCTCTCTCTCTACCTCCTTCCCACCCCTTTCTCTCTCTCTCTCTCTCTCTCTCTCTCTCTCTTTCTCTCTCTCTCTCTCTCTTTCTCAGGATGACGGGCCAAGAGGCGGCGATGCGGTTTCTACGCGGGGCGAGAAAGGACCGGACGAGAGCGAAGGGGGAGAAATAGAGGAGGAAGGATTCGTCGCGGAGCGCGGTTTTCAACGAAGCCAATTATTAGATGCGTCACGAGCCGCGGGCGGGACGGCGGGGCACCGGGTGTCGTCGCGCTGTATCGACGTAAGAGAGTTTCGAGAGTTTCGTTTTCCACGCCACTCGCGAGCTTGTCGGCAACGCACGGCCGGTTCACGGCTTTACGAACCGGCTGGCGTTGGGTCTTTGGCTCTTGATTCATTGCGTGGCCGAGCGAACTGGTTCCCGGGTTGGTCTCTTGTCGGAACCTCGCAAATGTGCAAATCACAATGTAATCACGATCGCTAATTACTTCGCCTAATTAGTATTCTAAGACATGTTGTCGCGATACGCGTTTACAATACATGACAGTGTTGTACGAGAATCACGAAAATAGTGCCTTCTAATTTTTTTCTCAGAAAATTTTCTTTCCGGAACTATGGTTTTTACAGAAGTATCGAACGTTTGCAGAAGATTGAAGTAAGTTCAATCTTTATTGTGCACTGTTATTTTTCCAAGTAATCTCCATGTTTTTCCATGTAATCTCAATGCACTTTTGCCATCTATGAGTCAGATGTTGCAGTGTGGTAAAAGTTTTTGCTTTGGGGGTTTGATCAACACTTTTCTTCGTTGTCATCTGGAAAATGGTGTCTACGAAGTGTATTCTTCAATGGGTCGAAGAGATGAAGAAAAGTGTTGGTCAAACCCTCGAGAATCAAAGTAAAGACTTTTACCGCACCGATATGACAGACAGCGTCTGGAGTTAACAGATTGCATACAAAAATGGAGATTATTTGGAAAAATAACAGTGTACACAATAAAGACTGAACATTGCTTCATGTAAAAACCATAGTTCCAGAAATAAAATTTTCTGAGAAAAAATTAGAAAGCATTACTTTCGTCCTGACCTTCATACTTAACGTCGGGTCAATAGAGCTGAATACGCATTCGAATGAGAGAGCTTTTAAACTCGAAAACCTGCAAAATGTTAATAAATTTAATTATCTCAAAATCTGTGTGCATCCGATTTCCAAATAACTATACGTGAACGTATAATCATATAATAGAAATAAATATATGTGCGCTGGACATACATGGTGCAATACACACATGACTGGTATGATTAAACCTTTAAAAATTGTGCTTGATCAATTAATCCACTTCGCGCTCGGTTAATCGACGTTAGAAGGGACAGGTCTAAAGTCTGAAGTGCAGGGGATGCGGGAATCGGAGCATTTTTAGGGCACGCGTTCCACCTGTTACGCAAATATACGCGTCACGTGGAGGAAGAGGTCGCCGTATGGTTAAACAACACTGCCAATAGACACCCGGTTTGCCACAGGTATCATCGCCGACCATGCCGAGATCGACTCTACGCACCTTTGTGCACGCGAAGCGAGGCTGAAGAATATCCCTCTGCCGAGGTGGAGAAGAGACCGAGACGCTGCGGGGACACTCGCTTCTCGCGCAGCCCTGACAATGGACCATTCGTCCGCTATTGTGTCCGCAGCACATTAATTGTCTCTTTGAGGCCCGATGACCTCCGCGGATATGACTCTCACCCTCTCCCTCCCGTCGCCGTTTCTTTTTCACCCGCGCCGTTCGTTCTTTTCTCCTCGCTCGATTCCCTGATGCGTTAACAATAAGTCGAACGTAATCACGTGGGAGCGGAGGAGGTGGACCGTGCAATTCATCGAAGAATAAAATTGTCCCGTGGAATCGACGCCGTTGGACGTTTGTCGTATTGGTAACATGTTATTTTGCAAATGATCACTATGGGCGCCAACGCAATCTTTTGTACGAACCTCGCTTCATGGATCTGAATTTGTTTGGACACTCACTAAAGAATTATTTTTGTAAGACACGTATTTTATTACATATTAATTACAAATAGTAAACCAAAAAGACAGATTTTGTAAAGGTACTTTAGATGTGATTAATTCACATAAACGAATCACGAGAAAGATAGTAATGGTAATGGATAGTAATAATAACGCTATAACGTCTCGCTCATGAAAAGCACTTTACGAAAAATGTATCTGATGCGAGACACAGTAGTGTCTCTTGATTAAAAAATGGAATTGTGGCATGCAGAACAATGCAATTGTAATAAAATTTTGAAAAGAGCTGGCATAAATATTGCTTTAAAAAATACCGTAACTGCATTTTAGAGCGCATTATTAAAATTTTGTTTTCTAACTGTTTATAACAATAAAAATATATTAAAGAAATCTATTAAAGAAATATATATTTAAAGTTCTATTTTATATTTATTTATAATGACAGCAGAAAGAGAGAGAGAGAGAGAGAGAGAGAGAGAGAGAGAGAGAGAGAGAGAGAGAGAGAGAGAGAGAGAGAGAGAGAGAGACATATTACTTTATATAGTTTTTAGAATAAATTTTTACTTTATTTAAGTTTATTCATCAACAATGAGCACGATGGAATTGAAATTTTGATACGAAACAAGTAGAAAGATATGTACTCACGAATAAAGTTACAATCCTATGTTCTGTTACATTTTATGTTATTAAAAATTTTAAACAATTTAAATCACTTTTTATGATATAATTTTAACTTTTGGAATTAATAGTTGTTGCTTTTTGAGTTTTCTATTGTACGCAAATTGGCATTTACACTTAAATAAATGCAGATAGTAAATCAATTTTATTTATATTCTTTTAGCAATATAATAGCGAAAAAGAAGCACAGAATTGCTGTACGTTATAATTTAACAGGAAAAAATTTCGATAAGCTAGCTAGGGGATATAGTCAGTAGATGGTCAGACACGAATTTGATACTTATGACAACCAAGTTAACTGCTCCATCCAATAACTTATAAGGAAAGCAAAATCAGATTAACAGATAATTCATCAGAAGACAATATATAATGTATGTATATTTATTTAATATATTATATGTAGAAAACATAATATATTAGGAAAGCCTAATAAATGATTACCGCAAAGAAATTTCAAATTAGAGAGAATAAGTTCCTTTATAATTTGATTATTTTTGTCCGTTATTTGTTTAAGAGATTAACATAATATTGTGATTATAAACTAGGAAACAAAAACATAATATTATAATAAATGCAACAAAGACTTATATAAATAGAAATACAAAAAAGACTTATAAATATACATACAGGAGTAAAATTCTTATTTTTCTGATTTATTTTATTATAAATTTATAAAAATATACGAACATATGTAAACTCTATGACGATCTCGCTTCAAGTCGTTATCGAATAAAAATGAAAGAAGGAAGATGAAAGAGAAAAAATAAAGATGAAAGAAGAAAAAAAACATTATGGAAAAGAGAAAAAAGTGCAAGCGGAATAAATAATCCTATAAACTTAACCAGATATTATTTATACCCGAGTTCAGTAATATAATTCCAACGCCAACGAAAGGGTTTTAGCTTATGTTTGAGAGGATATGAGATTTGGGTGGCCCGCGAGTCTATCACGTTTGACGGAAAGATCAGTTAAAGAGAAAAACTCAACTCTCGTAGCGTTGAGAGAGATTCACGTAGGTGCCTCGACGATGTTCGCTGAATTACGAGCGATATCGAGGAACCCACCGATATAATTAAGAAGACGATCATCCTGCAGCAAGCCGCCGGCTTGTGTCTCTTTCTCCTCTCCTCTCGCGCGGTGGAATCCAAATTTTATGTCGGTATCATAAAAGCGCGTGACGGCAGAAGAATTAGGACGGCACTCAGATTCTCCGCCGCGGCCTTACAGCTTCGCTAGAAACATTATAAAGGCTAATCCACACTGAAACAGTTGATGCGACGCCTCGTGAGACAGTCCTATATGGATTATCGCGCATGCCTTTGAGGAAGTGCTAAACGGTTTTATTAATCATTGGTTGAATACGATGCGACAATTAAAAGTCTCTTAATATACGCCTATAACGTGCGGCAAACATTTGTCGTCCATTTCATAGCGTATAAAGAAAGGAATTTTCCCACTTTATATCTTTATTAAACGCCATGCATATACCTCTACCATATGAACGTAAATTTACACGTAAGATTTATGCTAGTAAGTTATGAATTTCCAGATTTTATACGTTATTAATACTTAGTGCGTGATCAGATACTGACAAATGAGTAACTGATAGCTGGAAATTATCGATTAACGAGCGTGCTTCAAGAAGCTTTGTGAAAATTGTGCTTAAGACGAACGTGCGAATAGACGGGGAAGAGGATACCGGGGATAAAAAGAGAGGAAGCAAATATGGATGAGTAATATGGGTTCCTCTCTCCCTGCTCTTACGAGGACGGCCAAGGAGGCAGACGAGGGTGTCGCGATTCCCCGCTGTGCGTTGATGGCCTCATCTAGCCTAGAGGTCCTCGAGAGTTCATCGGTAATTACCTTTTCTTCAGATCGACGCCAACGAGGTTTCATGGTGCGCACCGACCCGCCCGGACACCCGCAATCTTTTATTCGCTACTGAACGCTTTGTTGACGTTACATGGACAATCCGAGAAAAATCGTGTCGCATGCAAATTAACTACGCACCCTTTAATGCTCTGTGGGGGGTTAAACTCTTCCTGTCCGTTTGGCCCGCTGATATACATTTTTTTTTCTTCGGATACTCCGCTTTAGATGCGAAACTGTTGACAGCTTTTATATTGTTGCGCGCTCATCAGATATCGCAAGCGACGTTTGTTTTTGAAAGCTTTATCTTATGCCAGAGCATTATTTGTGCTTAATAATAAGTAAACTTTAGAATAAATGAATATTGACATTTTCATCGGGCAGGATCTTATGTCTAACATAATAATTTTTGTGAATTTTATATATTTATATATATGCTTTTAACTATGCCATGAAATTAAACTATAAAATATAGTTTGACGCCACCAAAGCTGAAAATGTAATATTACATTATTAAATATTTTAATTGTCAATTTATAAACATTACAAAAATTATTATTAGGCGTTAAAAAGATCCTACCCGATAATTGAAAATATCAATATTTATTTATTTTATATTATATATTGGTCAGTAATATTTATATAAGCAAAATCTGTTTTATAGAAGAAAATTATATAAATAGATTGTGCAAAATTTTGATATAAATAAAATATTTAGAATTACAGTAGATTTAGATTTAAGCAGTCTTTCTTCGCGGGTTGCAAAGAGGGTGTCGATATATTTCGGTATTCGTTCGGAAGTATCAAAGGGAACGAAATAGGAAGATAACCGCGCGATCATACGCTATAATAATTTCTGTTCGAAAGCAGGGAAAGAACGGCGATCCGTTATGTTCGATTCTTCCACGGCTATTCACTATCCGCATGACATGGATATAAGTTACGAGCCTTCGAATAATTACACGGTTCAGTCTCGACCCGAGAGAGTCGCGGTCAGCGGAAGGCAAAAGACAATTTTACGCAGCGGGACACCATCGTCCCTGGCGATCCGGTGGCAGCCTCCTTTTCTGGTAACTATTTGCCCCACGGAATCGACAGCTGCGGGCCTGACTGGTCACCTTGGACGCAGGAAGATATCCATCAAAGGTCAAACCCGATTCATTAGTCTGCTTTATACGTCCATATGTTATTTCGAAGAAACGCGTGCTTCTTTTCGAATAATCTTTCTTTAATTTCTTTAAGATCGATGGCACTTTGAAGTGTTATTGAAACATACAAGTAGATATATGACCTGAATTTCTACAATTTATTTATTAATAGCGAGAGCGAGACGAAACGGACGAAAGGCAGGAACATTGACGCTTTATACTACGTCTCTTTATCTCAAGCAATAATATATAAAAAATAAGAGAGATAGTTGAAATTTAAGAAATTAAATATATCCATGAAGTCTTATTGCACGCATAATTGTAACACATCGAATGACAATACACAAAAGGGCACGTATTTATTTCACAAAACGCGAATTATTCGGAATTGCAAATTTAACCATCACATGAGTTGTAGTGTTTTGTTCGTGGCACAAAATTCGCTAGCGTTCTTTGTGTGTCGCGTTCAAGCCTCAAACTTTGTAGCACGATGCGTACGTGAAGGTAGCGTTTCCTTCGAGATGCAGAGAGTTGCAGCCTTCATTAGCCTGTTCTACACAATCTAAGAGCGGACGCCGTCGGCCGGCTTATGTAAATCAGTCGCCGCGTAATTGGCACTGAACGAAAAAGCTAATTACCAAAATCGTGCACCCGAGACCCTTAGGACCCAGGGCCCCATCAGTGCTCAGCGGGGAATCGCGACACCCTCGCCCCCTCGTTCACCACCGCCCTCGCCCCGCGCCTCGTCTTTTTATCTTCTGCGGATGCATCTCTTCCCGGACACGATCACGAGACCCTGGAAATTACTCATCCACCACCGATATATACAACTACCTGCTTCTTGATTATACGTCGCTAATCTCGGATGCGTCGGCGAACGTGCCGAGAGAAGTATATCTCGATTTCTTCTTTACTCATGCGATCTTTCGTCTCGTAAGAATCGTTATGTTCAAACGAACTATAACTACGATTTGACAATAAAACAATCTGTTATGCTACTTTTTACTATTGTCTTCTCACAAAAAAATTAATTAAAAGGCAAAAAGACGCAAATTTAAGGTCTGAATCATAAAATGATTTAAATGATAAGCAAAGTTTAATTTAAAAAGTTAAATTTAATAATTAGCAAATTGTACAATTATTTTATTCTTGCATGACAAAAGCATTGAGAATATAAAAATCGATACTCTTCTTGCTGCATTTTCGATTAGCACACGTCAATGCGGATTTATATCCTTTACTATAGAATCGAAAAATCTATAGAATAAAGTGCCTTTCATTTCCGATGAAATTTCGTTGAAATAGACAGATCGGGCGCACGGTCTCCTGGCGCCCCGCCCCGTTCGAGAGTTTCCCATAATCGCCAGGGGGTCCATGCAGTTGATGCTGCCCGCGCTACTATATTTTAACCGTTCTCCTTCTCGGATGCCCAAAATTTGTGGTTTTCCTCAAACAACAGCTCCCTCACATTATCTCCGTCGCACGCTTTTTACCCCTTTGTGAAGAGGGAAAAAAAGAGGCTGTTATTAATCGTAGCGCGACCCGTGAAAAGACCTTACGACGGAGATGATGAGAGGAGGAGATGACCGCGACTCCCTATCTACCTACCTGCAGCAGTAAGGACGCTCAGGTAGCCGAAGGATCCTTTGACCTATCCACCGCCTGTCCCGCGGGATACGTCCCGTTCCTGTCGAGAACCTTCTGTCTTTTCTCTCGCCGAAGAAATTCTTCTGAGACGAGGCGATTCAAGGGGGGCGGAGTCGCGCTAACTCCCGCGCCAACTCCCGCTATTCATTTTGCTGCCTTCTGAGAGAATGAAAGAATTAATAAGTGACATCTCATGGGGGAAAAGGTTTAACGCACGCCGCGCCGAGGGAACGAAGACAGAAGCGAGGGAGGCGGAGGGAAGACTCAGCATGGAGAGAGGCCGGGAATCAGAAGGAGAAAGAGACAGGGGGCGGAAGAGGGTCCGCGGTGGCTCCTAAACTCCCCATGTCTTTCCCTACGGTTGACGCGGACTTCTTTGTTGCGCCGATGCTGCCTTTTGTCAGCCAGGCGAGAAAACGAAACACCTTGTCTTAGGTCGCGTGTAACACAATGCCAACCCGACAAACCCGGCATCTGGCCCGGAGAAATCTGAAATAGCCAGGCAACGACGTTCCGTTTATACTCGCGAGTTATTCTTTCTGCCTATCGCCTCGGTTGTGTACTTTCTAGCTTAAGGTTCGGCATACCTGGTTGCGATAATTATCGGGAATGACATCCAATAATGTATTATACATATTTGAATAGCCTCGAAGAAACTCAAGTCGCCGTATCTTATCGCGCTACAATCTCGTAAAATCTTTAATCCTCTTATTCTTTTATATTTTTGATGGTTTCTTGTATTTTTATAGTTATTTTTATTATATTTCAGTAATTACATCCTATAGATGTACTTTTAATAAAATTGATAATTTATTTATCCCTTTACATTAAATTTATTTAAGAAAGTGATTTTGCTTATGTACTATAACGTAATTGAAATTGAGACGTAAGTGCAAATTTGACAACAATTGAATGGATTATAAAGTTCATGTGATTAACGTGATGTTACGTTATTAGACAAAATAAAATAAAATTACTCAGAGTAGTTTTTCTACTGCAATTTTAAAACAAATACTTTTTGATTGTCATTTTTTATGTTTGGAAGATTGAAAGACATTGAAACAATAAGTGAGTACGCATTTTCTGTATTTGTAAGCACATTTTGCGCTTATCGTATGCTAAATGCAGATTCATAGTGACATATGGCACCACGATTGCTGTTGTCACCCTCTTCGCGAAACTGCGGACGTCGTCCTGGGTGGCACGGTAATAATTACCATCGTGAGACATCAGCTCATCCGCCAATTGGCCGATCGAAGTGATGGCAACGATGACGAAGGTACCTGCGTGCTCTCAGTGTCGTCCAAGCGCGAGAAAGATGAAGAGGGGGTGAGAGAGACGCATTGAGCAGCAGGGGCAAAGGAAGGGGGGGGGGGGAGAGGAAGAGCGAGAAAGAACAAACATCGCGCGTTCCGCGAGGAGTAAGAAAGAAAGTGTATTGCGTCTTCATTATAAATCCTGAGAATCACGCAAATTGATAACGGCATCCGAAGGCTGCCGTAAGGGTCCTCCGCGAGACGCTAAAGAGGGCTCACCTCCACCCCAAGCGCAGCGGGGTGTCCTCGGCCACGAAATAAGAAGCGGCCACCACCTTCTCCTTGCTCTTTTCCCCGCCCCCCCCCCGCCCCCTTACCTTCCACGATCGCTCGTATATTCTCCCTCATCCCTTCAATGATTTTCAAGGCTGTAAGTTCGTTACTTCGATTAGCTCCCAGAATCGACCTTGCCGTCGTTTTCACGCAATGCCGCGGATGATGTGATTCGTGATTTTTTTTAGCAATATTGAAACATTGAAAGACAAAATTTTTTGTGACTACTTTCCTACAATTATTTTCCTGAGAACTAAAATTTTTTATATTGTATTATTTCACGGTAATAAATTAAATATAAATATACTATGTGTGGATTATGCATTTTTAAAAAAACATAAAAAGAATAAAATAAAAAATTTCAGTACGTATATATAAATTAAAATATAATTATTTAAAATTTTTTATTACAGGAAAATATCTTTAAATGTATTTATGCACAATTTCTCGATGATTTAGTTTTTTAAATGAGAATTAAGGCATTTGAATGTTATATATATATACCGTAATTATTTCCACAAATATTAAAACTCGTTTTTAAATTATTTTTCTCGCGCAATATTCAGGAAAATTCGTACAGCGTTGCTGCTAAATTCTCCATCAAAATAAATCAAGAAGTGAGCCAAGTATCCCTTAAATTTCAGCAATAATATTAATCATAAACTCGCAATTGCAAATAAAGTTGAAATATATGCATGCACGATCACGCGTACGTTTCGTACAACGATATCATACTTTCGACGTCGCAATTTACCGCGTGCGAAAGCCAATCAGAGGAGAACGCGAACCCACGTTCTTTTCAAGACACATTCGTCTGCCCTTCACCTACTTTTACAGATCCACCGACGCGTGCGAAGGTTCCGAAAAGTAATGAGTTCGTTATTCGGCGAGAGTCACGGTTATATTCCCTCTCTCGCTGGTTTCACAGACGGTTCCTCCCTTGTCCGTGGTCCTCACGAGCTCGGACAGAGAAAAAGAGAGAGAGTGAGAGAGCCTGGAAGCCGCGCGGCTGGCCCTCGCTAGCTGACCGGTGGAAGATTCATAAATTATTTCAGGAAAAAAAGAGGAAAAGTATTTCCAATTACAGTTTTTTGTGAAGGGTTGCCGCGGGCCACGCGCGGCAGGGGGTCCGCTTAATGGCGACCCGCGCTCACCGCTCCACCTCCTCCGCTTCTTCTTCTTCTTCTGCTTCGTCTACTCCTTCATCCACCTCTTCCACCTCCGCCTCTCTCGCCCTTTCTCTCTTTCGCTCGCTCGCTCTCCCGATTCTTCGGTATCCTTCGACGCCGCCAACGCGGTATTCTCTACTCGTACCTTCTTTTTTATGACGTATACACCCACCACACGGTTCCACTACACACCGACTCGCCTCTCCTCCCTCGCTACGGACTGACGGATACCGGTGACACGAAAAATATCGATCATCCTCGAGACGTTCTCGGTTACGACTCGATGAAAGATCCATGAAGTTGCTTGTTATCCGATATGTGGTGAACAGTAGTTTGAAATCGTTACGACTTAACTATGTGTACGTACATTTGTTAGCCATTTAACGTTAAGCTTTTTATGAAAATGTATCGGAAAGTAATTAGCCAAAATGAGAATAATTGTGCATAAAGAAATTATTTAAATTTAAATTTTACATCAATTAGTTAACAGTTTATTGTCTGACATAAAAAATAAATACGATTATTATCTTAAATAATAAACAGTTCTAAAACTCTTTTTTAATACAAAGTTACGACCTGATTATCTAATCAACTATGATATTTCAACAATTATACGCTAATTGCACGTAACTAAGTACTTACTAATTTTTCAAAGTAACAACTCTTGGTATTGATCAGCATTTCTCAAAATGGGCTCGGTCATCATCACGAATCTCTATCACTAGTTCGGCCCCCAAGACTCGCGCGACAGTTTGGGATGGCCCCCTGTGCGAGGAGAGAGCCCCGGCGTATGCGGGTGTCCGGTACATATTTTTGGGAGAACACCACGCGGTCGCCGGTCATGTATCGCCATGGGCAACGATATTCATAACTAATAGATCGGCGGCCCGCGGGTGACAGAGCAATACGTCCTGCGTTTCGATGTTCCCGGCTTGGCGACCAAGCAAGCGGGCTCGCGATCGCGCGAGCAGGCGGGCGAGCGCTCGTTCCTCGCTGGATCCGTCGCTCGGTTAGGTCCGCTTACACGGTCCGGGCATTCCGGGAAGCTCGTTCGCCCCGAACGACCATAAACCAGGCGCGGGCTCGCTCTTCCTAACTTGACCGCCTTCCTTCCACGTTTCCTGGTTCCTCGGCTCGATGAGGCTCGCGTGTTACGATACCCGCGTTGGCGATACCCCAAACATTCGTGGTCGTCTTCGAACGAGACCGAAGAATTCCGGGCTGCTGTAGGATACACGAGTGACTCAAAATAGATACGTCAGAAGTTCTATAAATATCTCGAATAAATAAGGGAAATATTGGCGCAAACGCACGATTTCGGGATGTCCAAGATTAAAGTGTAATTAAGTACGAGCGCTATTCCGTCGCTCCCTGTTTTTGGTACTGCTAGAATTGATGTGTCTAAATCAAAATCTCAATAATATATGAGGTGACTTTTATTAAATGAGCAATTATTTTCGATATATATTGTTCGATCACGAAGAGATAAACCGACAATCTTGGAGCCGGTGAAATGAGAATGCGCGAATAAACGAACGTTCGTCTATCATGTAAGAAGAGGAATGCAGCGCGACACTCGCGACGAGTGTCCGTGTGTTGCGACTGACCTTTGACCCCACAGGAGGGCGCGGCCCTGGATGTTACCAGGCTGGAGGTACAGGTCTAAAATAAGGCGAAGGAGGAGACGCCAGAACTTCGTCGACAATAGGTCCCGGTCATACGATAATAATGATCAATTATCGATCTGTCATTCAACGGCTGCGCCCGTGGAATGCACGACGAATCGAGTTTCCTTTTCGACTTCTTTCTCCCTTCGAGTTCGCTTTCAATCGTATTTCTCGTACACGTACAGCATGAATAAGTTGAATCATATTTCTGATCCTACATATCTAGCCGCGTTTTCTTATATCGAAGTAAGAAACATTGTCACCAATAATAGAGTATCCAGTAAAACGATACGTGTTCCTAATTTGAGAAATGTAATTGCAAGTATGAAATAAGAATAGTTTGGTGACGCGTTATAAAAGATAAGTAATGTTTTTATCATCGTACGATGTCCTCGTGTTCGTTAGAAACCACGGTTGACAAAAAAAATGTAATAAGGGACTGTGCAGATTTCTTTCAGTGGGAACCATATTTCGCAAGGTTGATAACATTCGTTAGTACAATCCCGAGTGCGGAGAACTTCCCCGAGATCTTTCTCACAGCAGTAAACCGGCGAGTAACTACAGGCGACGGTAAAAAACCTAAAATTAATAATAATAACGGCAGGTTACGTAATAAAAAGACGCTGCTAACTGGAGCTTCCCGGAGGTCGAGTAAGTCCATCCAAGAAAACGAGGATTTCGAAGGGTCGACTTTAACTTGCCAATTTGAGAATAATTGCACGAATTTTTCGGCGTTCAAAATCCGTTTACTGTTTTGTTATAAAAAAATATAATTTATTTTAGTAAATTATATATATATATATATAATGAAAAAATATTTTTAAAACTGAATTACCAAGAGTTGTACATTGACCTGTATGATTTTTTTAACTTTATATATATAGGATGTAAATAAATTTAAAATTTTATTTTAATTAATATTAATCAAAATAATACTCTGCAATAAAAAATAAATTCGAAAGTGGAAGGCTAATTTGCGTAACTTTCTCACACACGTTTCCCTCTCATTGTTATTTTAAGTGCAACATAAACCGAGTTCAGAAGGCAAAACCCTGCGGTCATTTTCGGCCACCTCCTCAACAGCTCGAGCCGGCGACTGGCCGCGGGGCAAATGGAGGGAAGAATTATAACTATAAAAACGGGATGAAGAGGCCACGGTGAATCGAGAGAAAGGAAGAGGGATGGCGAGACGCCCCCCGTCGCGACGCCGTCGCCTAATCATTCTTTAAACGTGCATAAACAAGTCTCCTCGCTAGCAGTCAAGGGGATAGTATATGACTAATGTCATTCCTGAGTCGACCAAATTCCCCCTTCCCCCTTTCTCATCTCTTGCCCACCTCCTTCCGTTCCTCCCCATCTCTTTTGACGCGCGGCGTTGACCAGAAACCAGAAATCGAAAGCGAGGGAGGTAACGAGTGAGAAATCTCAGACGTATACAAGAGGTAGGACGTATCCTGACCGGGAGATAGGTAGTTGATACGGGGAAGGAGGGGCGAGAGAGGGAGAGAGAAGTAGAGAGCCAGAGAGACGCGGTACAGGCACAGCAGCCTAAATCTAAAATGCAAATACACTCAACAAATCACTATCGGCGACAGGCATCCTTACTTTTAAAAAAGAGGAAGGAGAAGCCGGTGTACGGACCCCCCGTCAGGGGTTTCGGGGGTAACCCCAGCTCTCCTGAAGGCGAGTTTACACCGTATGCGGTCAACGCCTGTTGATGCATCTTTCGGATGCTGCCTGGCGGGCATGACACCCGCATCTTCTTTCTATCGTTTGTAGAGATTGCGATTATCACCCGTACCAGGGGTAGCATGGACAACCCGTTTGTAGAGATTGCGATATTATTCATGCAGGGCAGCGTGGACAACCTGTTTCTCTGCTGGATTGGGAAATGTTGCCATGATTGATGTTACATCAATGCGACATTATTCTTCGAAAGGTTCGCCACGGCAAATTGCTCTTATTTGTAACTATTTCCAGAACAGTAATACCGAAGATATTATTTTAACGATCTGAAGTCATTAAAGTGACTCTATTATCAATGTTGTAATTGTTATAATATTGATAGATATGCAAAAGAGCATCGATTAATTATCAATTACTATAAAAAATAAGCATCGCAGCTTTGCTTTAATTAGTTGTGACCAAACTAACAATAAGACAAGGTATATATAATTACATCATAAATAACACTATAAATAACAAGAAGATATTATTTCAACATTTATATGTATATTATATACGCGCAAACGCTTTTAAATATAATCTTTATCCATATGTATTATCGTAAAGTTGACGATCTTCTTTCTGGAAAATTTTTTACGATGGAGATTAATCGTGACATTCGCGTGTCGTAATGGGATCGCGCGTCGTATGCTGTGCGTTGTAAAGAGAGCAGTCCGAATGTGTAAACGGTGCTTTAAAACATGCGTTGTCGGTGGTGAGGTCCTGACTAATGGAATCACGCTTTGCCTCCTGGTGATACGTTCCATCGTCGAAGGACCCCTTTCCCCCGGACCGGTGTCTCTGTCTCTTTTTCATTCGAAGACATGGAAGAGGGAATAAGCCTTTTCTAGCCACCTTCTCATCTTCGAGAAAAGGGTCCCTTCGTCGAGGTGGAGTTATATGTTATTTATGCGCGAGAAACGAGACGGACTTTCGGAGCTCACAAGGCGGCAGTGCTGAAAGTATCACATTTATTTCGTCGGCCGGTGCGAAGCCACGAGATAGGATAATATAGCGGGTGCACTACAGGGAGCACGCTCTTTGGAAAAGAGCGGGAGTCACACACCGCCGCCTTGGCGAACGTGTAGTGAGTAAATCATTTTTCACTTCATTTTTAATTTCCAAAATCATCCGTTCTCCATGAATAGCTTTAGCTGTACGGCTAGATACGCATACTTTTTATAAAAACATATTAATCTTGAAATTTGAAAACTGCTGCGTCTATTACGATTGTACGTGAAAGGAGAAGGTATATATCAACGTGGAATGTTAATGAAATATCTAATTTGTAACTGATCAGCTGATGAAAGTAACGTAATTTGTCCAGCAAACAGTCAGTTTTTGCTTCACATTATATATAATTCTTTTACAACTTAAGAAAGAAGTTGATAAATAGTCTCTAATAGCGAACAAATATAAGTAAAATTATTTTAATATTAATTATATATATTATCCAAGAAATTATTTTAAAATATTATAAAATAAATAAATAATTATAATTACTTTCTAGCATCATTTTTCAATATATAACTATTAGTCTAGATATATTGATTTTACAATAGAAAAATAATTCTCGCACTATTCTTACTTAGCCTGCCGGCGAAATGATCCGTGCGAAATAAATATCTAACAATCGCTCATAAGCCTGTCAAGAAGTAAGGCTTCAATTAAATAAATGAGCGGTCATATATCACGAAATCAATCTATTCAATCATCGCTTCCTCGATATCTTCTCGTTAATTATATAGCCCGATTTCCGGCGCGAGATTCGTGAGTCTAACGTCTAATGTGGAAAGAAGTAGAATTCGCGCAGCGTAGGTGACACATTTGTCTTATTGAGTGGCGAGTTCCCCCTTTTTTTTCCTGCTTCAAGAAAGGCACGATGGGCTCATTAGTCAAAAGCGTATAGCTAACGATCTGCGCCTGCGAGGAACACGATAAATTCGTTATAGGCTCGTTTGGCCGACGAATCCGCTAATTTCGCGTCGTGAGACGTGTAATGCGTGTATATCGGGGGAACGGGAATTTACATTCACAAATTGCAGAAAGTTGGCTGAGAGCCGGGCGACCTCGCGAACGGTCCCAGGATGCCAGGCGATCGAATTATCCCGGGGATTGTTTAACGTAATTGGACAAATCAATCTCGCGATCCCGGACGGGGGGTCCACGGACGTCCGTGCTCTCTGTTCTCTCTTCATCGTCCCGATCCTCTCGTTCATTCCACCTCTTTGTGTCCTGACTGTCTCGCGATACCGCGGCACCAACGAGCGTGTAATCGGTTAGAGAAAGAAAGAATCGAACGGCCGAAGGAGAGAAAAGGGCAACGAGAAAAGAGAATAAGCAGAAAAAGAAAGGGAGAGGAGATGCAGTGAAGATTTAGGCGGGACTTCGTAGGTGACGATGTGTAAAAGTGAAGACGTTGTTCCTCTCTTTGTACCTGCATTTATCATCGTACTCCAAGATGACATTTATAAAAATAATATATAAGGCAATTAATTATATAGAAGGTTGCGTGACATAAGCTCAACAATAAAATAAAAAGAATATTAATGTTAATCAAAAAGGGTAACTTTATTATCACAGAATTTCTGTATACATAAAAAGTAAAATAGATTAAGACGAAACATTCCAAAGAAACTAATGATTTTTGCATTAACTAAAAAGAAGATAAAGACACCAATTATATTGTCTACTTAATTAATCTGTTTCATTATGTTGAATTTTACATTAATTTCGCTTTGTTAATCAATATTAATATATTAATTAAGCAATATAATAGTTTAATGCACATAATTGTGCAAAATAAGCAAATAAAGTTATATAAATATCGTTTTTTAAGAGAAATCAGAGCACGAGAGAAGAAACTATGCAAAAGGAGTGATTATTGCAATCGCATGGTCAAACGTAACGATGCGTGCTTTCCTTTATCACGTCGAGGGGGGGAAGGCCGGTTGTATCACGCCGTGAACGCGCATGTAGAGAAACAAACGGGGCGAGAACTCGTATCCAAGGGGGATGAGAGGCAGAAAACAAGGAGAGAAACAAGTGCCCGGGCTGTACGCAATCGCGGACGTGAAGATGCGTGAAAGTGGAGGTGCTTAGTAGCGATCTAATTATCTACGCGGCGGGATGTCGCGGCCTCCCTCTGCGCTTCACCGCATTGAGGAAACAAGAGCAAATTGAATGGCGGTGGATGGTGCCTGCTAACCGAAGAGAACCGAATCGTTCCGCTAAGACGGCACACATTTGAAACAGCTTTTTTCAACGATTGTTACGTCATACAAGTATAAAATATGTGGGAAAAGAGATATGAACAATTAAATTATGTTATTTCGTGATTTTCCGTGAATTTTACAGTTGATATGATTGCAATTGACTTATATCATTTTTAATCAAAGGGATTCAAAATATTTTGTTTCAAATATTATTAAGAATGTAATGATATATCAATTTAGAAAAGTTAAAGACAATTTCAAAAAGAGATAATATCTCATTATTGAACGCGCACTGTCGATTTCATAAGTTTTGTCTCGTTCGAAGTACAATACTTTCCACAATGCTCGCGTACACGTGCCTCGCTCGTGTCATCGTTAAGTGTGTTAAGCACGTTAGAATCGACTCGAGGACAGTGATTCGGGCCCTTTCTTTTCGATTCAACGCAGGTCGCCGATCGCGAGGAATTTCTCATGTCACGCCGCGTTACTTTATTTATCGACGTTGAACAGCACTTATAACCTTTTGCCTCCAGGAGTTAAAGAGCACAGACGAGAAGATTTCCTGACATATAAAATCGATTGATAGATTCTAAGCATTGTCGAATTGTTCGCAATAATACGCTTGACTGCGGATGCAATAGCCTTATACTGTTCTTCTTTGAGCACATGAATGTGCAGAAAAAAGATATTTTTTTCTATAGTAAAAAATTAAAACGTATTTATTTCATTTCTTCAGATAAGTCCTTATTATAGTCTCTGTGGGAACGTAATAACTTTTGAATTTGTTACATATAAGAATAATCTCATAATGATAAATATCTCACGTCTACTATGATGTTCGACAACTAGATGAAAAGACGATTACACGGGAGGACGATGTCAGATGTCAAAATTTCGAGCATAAAGTTTCATGACAACGATGAGGCAACGCAACGTTCGATACGCTTGCCGTGTGAGAAGATTCTACATCGATAGAGTGTCGTTTCGAAAGCACGTACAATCGTGAGTGCGTTGACATTACTACGCTGTGACTCGCGCATGTTAATACGTTGTGACACGGTGAAACACAATGAAACACGGCGTGAGATACGAGCGCAGATCGTTGTGACGTATCCGCTTTACCTGACATAGAACTTGGTTCGGAAAGCAGCGCGTTACACGTCAACATGTCCAAATAAAGTGCCGCGTATATATCGCGGCCGTGTATTATGCTCTAGCCGGGCAATTAACTTGCTACTTGATTAACTGGGTAGAGCCTGTCAACTTTCGCGGAGAAGGACTTCACCGAAGAGAGAAGAGAGCGAGACGTGAAGACGCGAGGGGGGCAAAGGAGGAAGAGAAGAGGGAGGAAGGGGAGAGGAGGGAACGGGAGGAAAGTCGGACTTGAGGGCATCGAAGTTACGAAAGGGGAGTAAAAGATAAACGCGCGCGCGCGCGGGGGGGAGGGAGGGGGAAAGAGTGCGGGGGCCCTCTTCGACGTAGAGACGCCGAGGAGGAAAAAAGAGAAGGGGGAGGAGCGGAGAGAGAAGGAGAGAAGGAACCGCGTCCACGGTGACGGTCAGCGAGCGCGAGGTGACCTCTGACCCCTTCGTGCGTCCTCGTCTGCGTCCGGTATCGTTCGGTCGGATCCTCTCCGTCCCACCGGCGGGACTCAAACGACTCCGTAAGGCCCTCCGTGAGGGCCCAGCGTGGGCGAAGCTTACGCGCGGGGGAGTAAGAGGCGGCCAGGGAGAGAGCGGGAGGAGAGAATAAGGCGAGGGAGAGGGGCCGTACGGGGAGAGGGGTGACGAGTTGGCCCGCGGGCGTCCCGGGACCGTGAGAACACCACCTATAATATTATTTAGTCTGCCCGATGCCTCGGTTCGCCTCTCTTCTCTCTTGACCGCGCTCTTTTCTCTCTCTTTCTCTCTCGCTCTCTTTTCCTCTCTTTCCTCTCGCCTTCCCTTACCGCACCCTTTTCCACTCCAATCGTCTCTCTTTCGCCTTTCCTTGAGGGACCTCTCCTTCTATATCGTACTCCATCGTACTCTCCTTCCCCCTCTTTCTCATCCTACCTCTCCTTCTCTCTTCTTCTTGCCCGGTTACTCGCCCTTTTTTTCTTGTCTCATGTGCGCGCACGAGAGCGCGTGTACGGAATGTCTCTCTTTCTCCCTCGCTTTCGGTGCGCTCCGACACTGAAGAGGCAGCTAACTATAGGCGCTATACACGGCTTACTCGCGCGCATTAATTGCCGTCGTAAATTGTTGCGGCTTTGCCGAGAGTCCGAGTTGAGTCGAGTCGGAACGAACCCGCGGCACACGGGCGCGGTACCGCGGGAGAGATGCCTTTTTTTCGGCGCGGCATCACTATTCACTCAGTTTTACCTCACTTCCACACGACGTCCATTGGGATATTATAAACTTAAGTTAACTGCACAGACCGTTCGTTTATATTAGATTCAAAATCTTTGGAAACGCATGGAACGATCTACCAGATTTCTTCCATAAACATTTGATAATGCATTCTCGGAATTCATAAACATTGTTTATGTAAAAGATGCGTTACAAGAATTGATTTATAAACGTTAACCGTCATAAAAATAAATCAGTTTATATATAAAACATATTCACAAATTGATCACAATTTGTTGATTAAAAAAAATTATTTTCCACACACACAAAAAAGTACAGCATGAAAATCATCAAATTGCTTTTCGCGTGATCTCGTTCATCATGTTTTGCTTAAAATGTGATCATTTTCATTCAAAAAAGAAAATGATTCTACTTATAGCTGATACTTCGAATTCGTTTGTATCTATTATCTGAAATGTAAATTAAGAATATTAAATTAAGAATATTAAAACACATATTTAGAGGTACAATACTTTTTCAGGTAGTATATATAAAAATATTGTAATTTTCATAATCAACCAATGCCTAAAAGCACTATGTAAGATATAGGCTATGAGTTTAATACCAAGATTGAATGTATTGATCTATATCAATGATGTTTATTACACGAATCATTTTTTAATATACATATATGGAACATTACTCTCTCTCTCTTTAGCCGTGCTCATCTTTATCTCATCTCATCTCTAATGATATACAAATGAAAATGTTCGCCGCATATTTGTCCTCCGAATGCAAAAGAGGCGCGCGTTTCGCGAAGGAAATACACGCGGGTTAAACAGCTGTTGACCCGCGAAAGCGATCGCGATCGCGATCACAATTCACGTTTCCGGATTCCCCCCGCACACACGCGCGCGTGCGTCCCCGAGTGTACACTCGCCGTCGCGGCACGCAAGCCGCAGCGGCCCACGTCAGATCGTGCGGCCCCACGGACATGCGGTCGGGCCCGCATCGTCGAAACGGCCGGCGATCGCGCGGGCCAGCTGTGGCACGGCTCTCTCTCCTGAATCCGGGGCCCGTTCCCCGCGGACAGGCCCATTTTGACTCGGATACCTGCCACCAGGTGGCTCCACCAGCAGTACCCAGCAGCGGCAGGTAGGAGCAGTCTTCGGGGTGCCTTCGCACCGCCAGCATCGTGTGTGTGTATTCTCTTTCCCGTTTTCGCGTTCGAGCTCCGTGCCTAAAGGAACAATCAGTTTTGGGAACTGACAATCGATCGGCGAGAACATGTGAACGTGTGACCGAGCTCGGCAGCGTCGTGCAAGGGTGAATCACACGGGAGACTACCGGGATACCGGGAGGAACACCGGCGCGCATCCACAGTTACAATACTCATCAGGAACAGTCAGGACAAATCAGGAATTTCCGATCGCCTTGCCAATGATACCGGCGAAACACGGCAGGTGCGCGTTCCAGAGGCTAATTCGGGACGATTCAAACGACGGTGGAGGATGCAGCAACAGCAGCAGCAGCAGCAGCAACCGCAGCAGGAGGAAGAACAGCATCAGGAACCGGAGCAGGAACAACGGACCCTCGTAATGGTGCCGTCCACTTCGTCCTCGTCGTCGACCTCGTCGGTCACGGTCGCCGCGGACTCGCGCGAGATCGATATCACCGGTCTCGCTACGGCCTCCGAATTGCCCAATTTGGCGCTGCAGAGTGTCGCCCTGCGGCTTCAGGGTGCCCTCCTCTCTGCCCTGCAGCGGGCGGCGCTCCTGCCGCCGGGACACGCCGCCGCGGCGGCGTTTAATCTGCAGGCCCTGGAGACGTACTTGACGCTTCATCGTCTTCATGCGAGCGGCGCGACTTCCGGTGTCGCGCAGACCGCGGGCGCTACCGCGACCGTCGCTGGTAATCAGAGATGTTCGTCGTTGAGCACGAATGTCGACGTGGCCCTGAGTCCGACAGCCATCAAGAATGACCACCTAACGGCGGATCAGCTGCTCCGATCGGCCGCTTCGGCGATAAGCGAGGACGACGAGGCACGGCTGGAGTTCGTGACCGATACCGAAGAGGACCTGGCGCTGCTCACGGAGGAGGAGGAAGTCCTGCTGAGCGAAACGTCCGGAACGAGCTCCTCTACCGCGAACCACGAGCTGCTTCTACGGCGAATATCCGAAGGGAATCGCGCGAGTACGTCGGTGACGACGGTCTCGCGATCATCGTCTTTGACGGCTCCGACGTCTTTCGCGTCGTCGAGTTCCTCGGGTTGCTCCTCGACCTCGTCCACCTCGTCGTCCTCCTCTTCGTCCGTGCCACACGCTTCGATCGCGATCGACTCGAGTGTACCAAGGACTTGCCGTACGTCCCGACCTAAGAAACAGTTCATTTGTAAGTTCTGCAGCCGGCAATTCACGAAGAGCTACAATCTGTTGATCCACGAGAGGACGCATACCGACGAGCGGCCGTACTCGTGCGATATATGTGGCAAAGCCTTCCGACGGCAGGATCATCTCAGAGATCACAGGTAACGTGAATAGGCCCTAGTCATCTGGGAGACGTTAGTCTTCCGATTAGATCTTTCTTTATGAAAGCATTACACGTGCAGGTTTTACCTGTTAAGTGTCTGAAGTAACTTAATTGATTAAATAGAGAACATTAATTGAATTCATTATGTAAATTATGAGTTTTTGGTTTAAAGTTCGTTTCAAAGTTGATAAAACGGTAATTATAATTAATGCATAATAAAAATATGGAATTATGAACATTTCTTTTTATTCGAAATTATATTTTAATTTATAATCGAGTTTATAATACTTTTTATACCGTTAATTTTTCATTATATACATAGATGCTTGTATTATGAAGAGGATGTGCACATTAGCATGCGTTTATGAGTGAATGTAATTTATATTTTGAATTATTAACAATAAGTTTCAAGTTACGCCGTTGTAATATTTTCGATCGCACATGATTAAAATAATCATTTTAGTAGAATTTATTTATAACATGCAAGAGAGATAAACGTTGTAATGATACGTTACGCAGAAAATTGATTTAAACGTTAAGTGCACAAAAAGCTTTGATGATAGTTAGGATTATTTACCGAATTCATTCCCTTCGTGATGGAAGATTTAGAGACCACGCGTATTTATCTCTTTATCGCGTCGCCATTAATTACAAGCGTCGTACGATTTACGAACGGACAAATTCATGGTACGCCTTTTTCACCTCGCGTAATTACAACGATGATTGAATGACGTGTATATTATATTTAATGGTCAACGTGTCATGATCCATTCATTCATTCATATATTGACCGTTGCAATAATTGCGGTCCTTATTTGATAATAATGTTAATTAAGTTAATAATATATTACTCGATGATTATTTTATTTTTCTTTCCTTTCATTTTTTTTTAGTGTCAAACATACATATATATCTCGTCGCGCGACTATAATTTTACAAATTATAGTTTTACGCACTTTTACATAAAAAAGAAACAGACACGTTTGAGCAGGTAGTTTCAAAAGAAATTTAAACGTAAGATTCAAACTGAAAGTTTTTTTTATATATTGCAGGTATATACACAGCAAGGAGAAACCGTTTAAATGCGCCGAATGCGGCAAAGGATTTTGCCAGAGCAGGACACTGGCTGTCCACAAAATTTTACATATGGAGGAGTCGCCGCACAAATGTCCCGTCTGTGCCAGGAGTTTCAATCAGAGGAGCAATCTGAAAACTCATCTTCTTACGCACACGGATATCAAGCCTTATCATTGCGCCTCATGCGGCAAGGTTTTTCGCAGAAATTGTGATCTGAGGAGACACTCGTTGACTCACAATCTGGGAGTACCGTCGTCGCCACCGCCATCGGTGATACCGGTTTCCGGCTCGAGCACCATTGTTCTTCAGGAGACGTCTTAATGCATGGATATCGATTATCTTCCTTTCGATCATCCGGACAAAATCTTGTTTGTATCACGTGCGCTTTCGTCCAACTATGCGCGGATCGACATCCATTTATTATAACACCGCAGTCTTGACTTCAACGTGCGATCGACTCCGACGGTCGATTCGATCGCGTCGTATTTGAGCCACGATCCGTGGTCTACTGGTACGGTCAGGATTTGGATCTCTTGCGCCTATTGAGTCCCCGACTCACATCGTATCTATCTGCCTGCACTATCTATCATCGTTAACGTTTAGAGCGTAATCATTGTTATGTACATCACGATAAGAATTATACGGATTCGTGCATGTTTAGATCTGTAATTTTATGTATGCGATACGCAGTAGGTACCTTCTTCTCTCTTGAATAAGATGTAGTTGTCTCCATTTTTAAACGGTGTACCTACTGTACGTGTCCGTTGTGTTCTGTGTCGTTCACATGTGTAAAATAAACATTTATTATTATTTTTTAACTCACAGTCGTCTGCACCCTTACTCAACCTCCCTCGCCTCTTGCGCAACAAAATGATAGATAAATCAAATTAGATCTAATTGAAAATATTCCGGTTCCTAAGTAAAACGTTTTTATTCAAGACTTTTGAATAAAAATTTAACGCAAAAAATATAAAAAATTAATTTGAGCGGAAAATATCAGATTTGTTTATTAATAGCATCGGTTTTATTTAATTCCTCAAAAATTTTTTAGCTTCTCAGAAACACCAGCGTGCGACAGACGTTTCATTTATTACACGCAAAACAGTCCTCTCTGCTTGTAGTCGCGAAATATTTTAACTGTCTAAATCCTCATGTGTGCGACTCCTAGATATATCAGACGTTATGGAGTGTTCACTTAAACAGGTTCGCCGAGGGAGTACGTCAGCTCGACCGAAAATTCCAATCCCCCTGGTATTAAACCAGGATTTTTGCCTCCTCCTTTTTTATCCGTTCCACATATCCAGGCTAGGTATAAGCTGATGACGGGCCGGAGAGAAGAAGAGACAAAAGAGTACGGTAAGCAGAGGAGAAGTTAAAGAGGAGGAGGTGAAGGAGGAGGAGCAGGAGGACGAAACGCGTGTATTGTGTTACAAAGAACGGGGCCGCCAGGTGCGCAGGACATGACACCGCGATACGTCTAGAGTTACGTTTCTTTTCTCCGAGGGTGCCGGGAAGGGTGGAAGAGAGGTGGGCCCCAACGACGCTATTTCGGATCTCGATAGTGTCCAAAGACGGGCCTCCTTCGCGTCGATAAGGAGAATCCTGTGCGACCGGTCGACTGCCGCTCGTCGCGTCGTCTCGAATGGAGCCGCGTGTACGCGGCTAACGCTCTCGCCCGTGTATATGCGCACGTAAACCCGGACTCCCGGGCGAGCTTTCATAAATTCTTACCGGCGGACGTTTTACCGCGAATTACGGCCCGTCGTTTTACCGCAAAACCCCGTGTTGGCAAAATCGTGTTTACGGCGACGGGGATATACATATGGGAGTTACGAAGACGAAGAGGAGAGAAGCGCGCGGGAGACGCCGCGCCGTGCCGCGCCGCGCCGCCGGGGACAGCGAGGTTCTGGATGCTGGAAGCGACCGGAATGACTTCTCGATGGGAGTCTTTGTGTCACGTTCGTTCGAAGTATCGTTTAGTCCCGCGCGCTGGCAGAAACTCGAAGACTTCTGCGTCGCGCCATCAGAAACCTCGATAGTAACCATCACACTTGACCCTGCGGGGTCCCCTCTTAACTTGCGCGCGTATAAAGGCCGTATTTGACGCGTCGAAAATGACAATAAAGATAAACGGAGTCAATATTATTAAGAATGAGACTAATTTGAAGCAAAATGAAGGAAGCCTTGGACGCACACAATATTTTATTAGAATCGTGCCAAAGATAAAAAAATATCGCGATACTTATACCAGGTCAAATAAAGTATATCATTTTATGCATGTCCTAAAATCTGCGTGAATTCTGTGAAATCTTACATTATCGAAAATCA
This sequence comes from Temnothorax longispinosus, assembly GCF_030848805.1. Classification (NCBI taxonomy): domain Eukaryota; kingdom Metazoa; phylum Arthropoda; class Insecta; order Hymenoptera; family Formicidae; genus Temnothorax; species Temnothorax longispinosus. The sequence goes on from NC_092360.1 coordinate 5,333,669, forward strand.
CGTTTGTTCCAGGCCAATTATTACGCATCCATAAACGATTAACAGAAATTATTTCAAAAGCGTCCGCATAATAATTTGCGCACAGATGATATATCATCATATCACCTTTTTCGTTATCCAAGAAAAATATCGCGCCGGAGAAGATTACAGAATTTAACGGTTATACGATACGATATAGAGTGGCTACGTGGGCGAGTTTATGATTACCTTACAGATATGAACTGTCAGCCTGGACGACACACATTTCTAATTAAAACGATCGTATCATAATGAGGATGGAAGCAATCGCCGGACTTTCCCGGCCAATTATTTATTATATCGACAAGCTGACGTGCAAAATTACAAGCGGGGGTGATTGTTAAGTGGATGTAGCGCTCTCGCGATGATTCGGAATGGAGAAAAGGATATCTTCAAGTATGGTGGAAGCGAGGAAGGAACCGAGAGTAAGGAGGGGAACCGAGGGGACATAGAAGGACCACACGCACGCGCCGCCCACAGATACGCTATCACTTGGCTACAACCGACGTGATCTGCATGCGCGTGTCCCCTCTTCGTCACAGAGCGGAGAGAAAAAAAGGAAGGAACCGAGGGGGAAAAGGAAAGGAAAGGAGTATTCTCTCATCCATTCCCACTTACACGCTTCACCCCTCGGTCTGCCTACCTACCTTCGCTGATTTAAGGAGTCGACGAAGCGTCGATAACGCGATCGTGCCGCGCTATTTCATTTTCTTTCCCCTCACACGTTGCACCCTCGCTTTCCATCTTGCGGATAAATTTGATCGTGGAGATTAGGCTCCGCAATGTTACGCGCTGCTGACAATTTGTACAATGTGATTGATCCGCCGTTTACCGTTTCGGTTTGTATGTATCGCGGCGCGACCGAAAAAATCCCACAACGTTACGATGCCTGATTCTTTATATTGGTGCCACACCAAATTATTATATTTCTTGCAATTTTATTTAGAAACTGACAAATAATTAACGTTTTTACTATCTAGGTACTACTAACTTTTTTTTAGTGTTGAATTAAAAAATGGATTTTTATTAAATATGAATTAAATTAATTGTCAGTTCTTTATATTTTGTTCTCAGATGTTAAGTCTCGAAATGCCATAACGACATTATATGACTAATAATAAATTAAAGAGAAATTTAGGTACTATAACGCAATACATGGGAATATTTTCCGTAGCAACAAGAAGCGATTATCCCACGTTGGCTTCGATGATTTTTCCGAAAAACGATCCAGCAGTAAAACGATTACATTATTACGACTGCGTAGTACCAGTTATATCGATTTCATCCGCGATTATCATAAAAAGAACCGCCGATCCTCAGCCGCGGTCATTAATCCCGAGGGCTTCACGTTGCACAATGTGATATTCTCATCCCCCTCTCCCGCGAATAATTTTCAGGCGTTTGCGCAGCCGAAACGGGGTTTGCGCTACTCGTTGCGTAACTCAATCCCGGCAAGTATTTACTACTTATGCAAATTGAAATCGAGCGTTCCGCGTAAATCGTAAATTTATACCCGCCCCTTCACACGCTCGGCGAGAGATATCGTCATCATCAACTCGCGCCGTGCCGTGCCGCGCGATCGCGTGTATCGAAAGAGGATCGACCCAGTCGCGAGATGAGATCCGCCGTGCACGAAGCGCGTCGGCCGGCACGTGCGCCAGTATGCGTGAGCTTTTTGCGAAAGAAGAGGTCATACGCACCGGGGTATTAACATCTCCATACGCGGGAGAGAACGAAGTTGTACTTACCGATACTATACGATCGGCGAATGGTTGCGCGAAAGGCGGAGGCCACCCGCGATACCGCAGGCGTGTATCGCTTAACAGCCGCGCCACGGGCATTTATAACGTGCCGGTGCGGCGCGGTGCGGCGGCGGCGGTGAACGCACTGACGCGCGACCACGCGGCCTCCGCTGCGTCGCGTCGCGCCGGTTATCACTCTCGGCTCTCAACGTGACTCGAATCGTTTTTCTACCGCGTTATTAGGGTAACTGGCATTAAACTCAAAATCGCGAGGTGCTAAGTAAAATGTAAGAAGATTATTTTGCGATCTAGATCTAATATCGAATATACTTTGTTAAGCCTTGTGTTCACGTACGATATGCTACAAATCGCTCCGAGATCTGGGACGGAGAAAGAATTGACAAATCACATTTAATTAACAATTCGACCAATTGATCAATGCGATTAATCAATTGATCGAGTTCTTTCGACCGAGATTTCTCTTTCTCTAATTTCTAGTTTCGTGAATACAATAAGGCTTTATAAACGTAAATATATATAAATAAAAATACTATTAGGTTATTTATGTACATATATTATATTATATAATAATATAAGTGTACTATATATAAGTAGAAATAATATAAAATGTATCAATTATAGAACTTATGTAGCACGGATTTTAATTATGACAAATCTGTTTGATATTTTAACGTTATCTATAATTGGCATAGTCGAATCGTGAACGATCTTACGAGTACAATACTTTCAATTGCAACGTCATAGTTGCTGTTTTTTGAGCAACAGAAAGTACCGACGTTAAAAGCACCCGTGCCTGAAGTCTTCTGATTGTAAAACAACGTCAACGTACGTACAGGAAACAAACACGTAAATCGCGATATACGGCCGTCGGCCATGTGTGACACTTTGACTGGCCAAAAAGCGCGGCTCATTTGCGCGGCCGGGGCCCGCGCCGCGCGTGATTGGCGGAACGCTGATGCGCGATGAGCCGTGCGTGCACGCGCGCAAGCACGCGCGCATGGCCGTGTACGTGCACGCGTGCGACGGGCGCGTGTGCGTGCGCTACGAAATACGGACGGGCGGACAGGATGACGGACGGCGGGACGCTCGGGGCAACCGAGAGTGGTGACTCGCGCGACACAAGCTCACACTCACCCACGCATTTCAGGCTCGAGCTCAACCTTCTCTTTCTCTCTCTCCCTCTCTCTTTTCTTCTCACCGGCCGGGTTCCTCCCCGTCTCCTCTTCTACCCTTGTATCCTTCGTCCCCGACGATGTACCGTGCGCGCCGCACGCACGATGGACTCTCGCATGCCTGGATAGACCGACGGACACTTTTCTTCCTACGATTGATCTTCGATGTACCTAATCCTTTTATGTATATCTTGAACCGTTTAGAAATCAGGGGGACGTTTTAAAAATCATGCAGTTTTCGGGGATAAAAGAGGGAGCAAAGAAAGTGGCCGACACTACACTTTGGTGGTATGCAGAAGCACTATTGTGAAATATGAATTATGAAACAGTTGCGTGTTGAATTGCAAAATAAATACTTCTCTATTTAATTCGAAAATTGTTATCTTTTAACGTACTCAAGAAATGATTTTCGCTTTATTAAACTGATAAAAATAAGCGGAATATAAAATGCAAGGAGGGAGGGGGAGCCCAATTATCTTTATTTTACTGTAGGCGGAATCTGTGCTTCAACAAAATCCGAAAATTTTGTCTGAATATTAGTTAGATTTAATCCAAATTTTTCTTGTACTTTTTCCGCTGTGACGGAACAAAACAATCGGATTATAGTAATCTAAAATAGCGGTTGAGTATATTATATGTATTTTACTCGATGAAACTGCAAATCGGTGAGGACATTATTTATTAAAATTGCCACGGTGGTTCCTTTCAAAGTTCTCGTCCTCGATCAGACTATCGCTCGAAACTTTATTCTTGCGGCTGGCCACAAGGATGGCACGCGCAACCGTCGTCAAGACGTTCGTCTAGATGCATTCAGAAATTACGTCCAAAGCATGGCAGATCATGGTTGCTCGTATATGCGATCTCTCGCAATATGTTACAGCTTGCGGTTGCTCTCGACTTCTCTCGGCCTTTGTTTGTCGCCTTTTGCCAAGTTCCGTGTAGACCATGACGAAGCGAGAGCGAATCGCTAGTTGCAGATTTAAAAGTACTTTGTAGGTTTTTTATACATTAGGAAGATCATAAAATGAAAATGCTCAAGATAATCCGTAGAGCTAATATTTATCTCAGCTGATAAACATATTCGGATAAAAGGGATTCTAATAGGATTGGAATGTAATCTTTTCTGGTTTGAAACCTTTTTAGAGATTAACACGCGTAAGATATTTGTACCTTTTCGCACGAAAGATAAGATATACGGATTGTCGTATTACTTTTACACAAATGAGTCATGGTATTATTAGTATAGCCTACTGTTATATCTTTTGACAGAAATTATGTCATGTAAAACCAAAAGAAAGAGAGAGAGAAAGAGAGAAAGAGTGAAAGAAGAGAATAATATATCATTATATTAAGATTACTCTTTTACATAAAAAATAAAATTTAAATTCCTTTCAACAATTTTAACACAAATTATAAATTTGTCTAACATATTATATAAGAAATATAATTATGATTTCTAATATATAAAAAAAAATATACTCATCTTAAATATTTATACATACTGGACAATTATGACATCTCTTCTTGAAGTTCTTTTTTTAAACAAATTCTACTACTTTAAATATTTGTCTTATAATATAACGGCCACATTTTTTTTCACTACTAAACGTATATTAAGAGAAAATATGAGAATTAAAGTTATCAATATATTTCAATTTCTAAGAATATTGTATATTTTCTAAAGATAACAACGAAACGAGCGCTCGCTTATACTCCTGTTAAAATCTACGGATATTAATTTCCGAGCGAATTATTCTCGACCTCATCCGCACGCCATTAAGCTAGAACGTGGCGTTTGACTCACCTTTGAGTGAAACATTGTTAAACATAGTCAGAGCGGCTAAGAGCATGTTCGTGGTGGTCGAAGTGGAAGATGGTTTCCTCGTCGGAGAGCCCTCGCGGCGCTTAAATCTCGAGAGTTTATGCGATCCTGCCGGTTCCCTCGATCGTTTTACGCGCGCGTCTACGTACCCGTACGACGATCTATCTACCTGTACCGGAGTACCCGAGTACTCGGGACGTATCTTTCGCCTCCCAAGAAACGTGGAGATAACGTAATTTTACGTGTGAATGCTTCGGGGCGTGTGGATGAGAGCAGGTACCTGAGTACCCAATAGCGCGTTCAGATAACGCCAGCCAATAATTTACAGGTCTGATTTATCTCGAGGCTCTATCTCGCGGCCGGGAGTATATGCCTTTATTAATTAAAGCGCCCAACACCCACGCTTTCCGAAAATTCTTGGCTTAAGAACCTCCGACGTTGAATATTGACTTTCTATCCCTGTGGTCGCGCTACTTGATGAATTCAGTCTTTGGATGAAACGGTAGTGTAAGTCACACTCTCTCTATCTCAGAAACAATTAATATAAAGATATGTTATGTCTATAAAGATATGGTATGTGTAAAGATATGTCATGTCTTTACACATATAAAGTATAATGTGTATCATAAAATAATTATGTTCACAAACTAATTGTTCGAAACCGATGATCCATGCACTGAGAAAAAAAATATTTTAATCCAAAAAATATTTATTAGGTGGCTCTCTAAAGTAAGTAAATATGCTATTAGGAGCCACCTAATAATATTTTTTTGGATTAAAATATTTTTTTTCTCAGTGTGCTATCTAAGTTTCCGATAATATTCTACAATTAGATTTGATAATTCTACAGAGTTTTATAAAGCTATATCGTGTATTTTAAGGATATATGACGAGATCGTTGCTTCGAGGTCTCGTCGCTTCCCGTTCGCTCCTTAAACGCACAACGGTTCAAGCCATACCGTCGTACACTCCTATTTTATTTTTCATCGCGTTACCGGCGGGCGGCACTAATATCCCATAAACAGTGAATGATGAAGATAGAGAAAAGAGCGAAAGGAGAATGAATGTAGACGCGAGGAGCTGGGGAAGAAGAAGTTATCCGCGAAGGAAAGGAGACGGCGAGAGCGCGCACGAGCCAACGCCGCATTTTACGTGGCGTTTACTTCTTCTTCTTCTCTTTTTTTTCCTCCTTTTCGTACGCGCAGCTGCGCATTCAGGGGAGGATTAGCGAAATTAATAAACGTAAACCTTTTAACCTAACGCCCGCGAGGCACCGATAAATTCTTATTTATATTATAATCGACCGGCGAGAGGCCAACTGGCCCAAGAAAGAGAGACCACGAGCCATCATTATGGATGTTTCACCGCATCGTCACTTCGTAAACCTGTTGAATAAATTCCGCGCTGGCGCCCCTCTTCCTGGCCCGTGGTAAGCGAAGCGAGTTTACTCGTTAGATGTCAGATCGACGACTTAGTCGAAGCCGCCTTCGACGTCGCCGCCGCCGAACGACTCCGCGAGGAGTACATCTAAGGTACATTTCTGGGTTACATACGCTTCAATTACAGATCATTTCAAGTAATGTATGTAACGCATGCGAGCCACATCTCCGTCGTATATAATCCTCCTCGGTAGATCGTGTAGAGCTTAAAGGAAAAGTGACCGCGCGCTAGTTCCCTCAGAATTATTTGTTAAATTCATCCTGATTGAGAATTCTTGATGCAAAACAATGCAAATTAAAAAATAGCAAAATATACGAGGATATTAAAATATAATTTCTAATCTTTTTTTTTTTTTTCAAAAAAATAACTATGCGAGCGTCAGTACATTTTTGCTTACAGAGGCTTGAAACTCGATAATTAAATAACTCAATGTTTTTTTTTGAAAGAATTTGTATGCTAGTTTATATTAACTCGTTTTTGATAAATTGTCGATTATATTTAAGTCCCAAGTTAAGAGATTGAATTCTTTATTACGAAATTCTATTAAAAACAATCGCTGTTTTCATTTGCTACGATAGCTGGTTTATAATAAAGACTGAAGTGTGAAGATATATATAAAACGTGAAGATGACATAGTAAGCTCGTATGGCTGTATCGTTTGTCGAAAATACCAGTGTCTAGAATAGCGCTCGGATCGACTTAAGAACCTCGTGAAACTTGATCTCTCTTCTCCCTTTATTTCTTACATCCGAGATTGTCCTTTTTACAGATTCCAAAACTTGTCACGATCAAATTCACCGAAGAATTTTAAGGAAGATAGGTTTATCGAGACCGGAGAATGTTAACGATCGGCGAATACAAAGAGAAGAAAAAGTAATACTCTATTAATTATCTTATTGTTTCAGAATAAACGGTTTTTTTCTCAATTTCATTAAAACATCATCTATTGGTTTTATGAAATAATATTCTATGATACGAATATAAATATTATATGCCAAACGTATCATATCATAATTGTTCAACTTCTAGTGGCAATCCAAATTGCTTATTCAAATTTCTATTCTCTTTCAATTGTAGTGTTCGGAAATGGTGATATCTATCATTATATATGGCGTAACGTGTTACAGCATGAACTATTTCTATATACAAATTATACGAGCGCGAACGCACGATCTACATTGATGAACTATGTATCGCTTGCATTTACGGAAACGTTAATCAACGCGACAATACCGTGGCCGTACTCGTGCCACGAAAAGGGTTTCGAAACAAGGCGCCGAAGAAAAACGTCGAGCTCAATGCCCGAATGGGAGAATGGCGAGATACCGACGTCTACATATACGCACAATGTACAGGGCCCGAGCTCGGGGCCCTTTGAAAGCACCCGTACGAGCCGGCTGGATGACAGGGAAGAAATCGAAATATGCGATGACTGCGCAGATGAAATATCCGTGTCTCTTAATGGCGGCCCCGGACCGTCTCGAGGGTACAGCATGGCAGAGGAAAGGGTGCGAGCCTCCCTCGGAGCGCAAGCGGGTGTAGCTGCAGCTGTGCGTGGGTATAGGGCATTTTCCGATCTTATCGAATCGGAGCATGAACTATTCAAATGTCACTATATGTTTCGCGATTACTGTGATTAAATATTATATTAAGAAAATTCTAACTAACGAAATGTGAATAAGAATGATAGTGACGTGGTTGGTGATTACGTGACAGAAGATATAAAGAAGAGGGTTCTTGTGCAGATATCTTCATTATTAATTTAGACACAATTAATTAAATGATTCTCAAAAAAATAAATTTTTATCACCTTCTTTTAAACCAATCTTTAAAGCCATATGATAAAGGTTCTACTTATCGAGATGATATCAACAAGTATTATAATTGAAGGATTTAACACAATAACCATCATAACCGAAGACTTTTAAAACTTGAAGAAATAAATCTAAATCTGACCCTTGCAATATAAGAATTTACTTTTACACATTCTCAGAGAAGAAATTATGGCTGAGCTCTCCAATTTCTGGTGTTGATCCATCTCGGCGAAAAGTAGTCGGCAACGAAGCGCGGAGACGGCGCCGTAGGAAGATGAGGGCAGGCGAAAGGGAACGGTGGAAGAATCCCGCAGGAATCCCGCGGAGTCGAGCGCCGCGCATACGGGGGTGTGCCGCGTGCCAGACTCGAGGCCCTCTCTGCATAGGCTTCACAGGGGGCCCCTGTGGATGGGGGCCCCCTTCAACGTAAGATAAGGCCTCCTGGTGCGAGCCGACGACGCGCGACCGACATCCATGTCACATTATTACCATATAGGTACCAGTCGCGTCGTCACAACACCGCACGGCGAACGTACCACCACCGTTACATACATTGCAGAGGAACGAGAAGAAATCAGTCTGAGAAAGAGAGAGAGAGAAAGGGGGGAGAAAAAGGGGACAGAAAGGAGGAGAAATCATCTTCTATTTTAGTTACGAACCGGTTCGATATGTTTCTTCCTCCATTCGTCAGCAATATCGCGTACACGCGGTAGACAATCGTATGAAAGTCGGATAAACGGCTTCCTCTTACGATGGACAATCGTAAAGAACGTAAAATGGCTATACCATTCGCTCGTAACCGTTTAATTTATGAAAATATTTGGCACATATCCGATAATTGTATCGGAAAATTAAAATATCCTTCTTATTTGCGCGCGGTATTGTTATAGTAATTATAATGAGTAAAGTCAAATACATATAGAATTGAAAAGCAGATGTTACATGAAATTATATACACTGTCTTTTTATTACCCGTCCGAATTTACTACAGTAAAATTTTTTATCGAATTCGTTTTCCAGCTTAATTTGTGATTCGCCTTTTATTGTTTCTTGATAACGAAATGCTCAGAATTTTATCGCCATGTATTTTGTCTAGGAGCATCAGAGCATGAATCACATCTGCATTGGCTTCCGTCCAATGCAGGAATGCAGACGCGACGAGGTATACCCACGTCCTTTATTTCTTTCCTCCGCATCGGTAGAAATATCAATAGCTACCGTAGACATTAATCGCCGTCGGGTCGAGGAAATTTATTCTCTTTTACTTTTCTGCCTCGCACCGGGAACGTTTCCGTTTAAAGACGATTCTTAGACCAAAATCGCGGTGACTCGGGCCGTACGGGCCGTTCGGGAATCGTAAAATTGGGTAAATCATTGACTGGTCCACTGGTGCTAACCGCGAGCTGAATTCTACTCATCCGTGGAAGAAGGTGTGGTACCGGCTCGTGCTCTATCTGCCCGCGATCCCTCTCTCACCCGCCTCGTTCTCTCTCACTCGCCCTATCTCTCCGGTCGTCCCCCGGGTGTTAGGTGCATATAAACACGGGCAGGTATAGAGAGCTGCAGGTAAAACCCATGGTGGTCGGTGGCCGAGTCGCGAGATAAACTTTACTGCATATAGGTAACACGTACAGGTAGGTAGGTACGCGATCCTCGGCCACTCGTTGTAAACGGCACGATGGCCATCCGTTATCGCAATGATGATTCGCGACATCCGCACCTTGAGAAACCATCCACCGGTATTGCGAGTCGACCGCCGCGATCTCCACCGTTGTTCAGTGAATCCCTGAAAATCCGCGCCAACGATAATGTAAATTTAGCAGGCAAAGATATTCAATTCTGCGAAGAGCGGGAGATCGCGATATTCGACGATCTTGAGAAGTATTCCGCTGAAACTATTTTTTGTTTAATATTTTGTTTCATTTTTTCTTGTGCATATATCGTATTGTACGTATATTATCTTATTAATTTTATTTTTTACGAACAAAAGTTCGAAAATTTGATAATTTCAAGTTACAAGTTGGGAATACCCCGTCGTCTCGGATCGCTAATAATTCGATAGAAATTTTGTAGAAGGTTTGCGAACATTTTGTGTTTTTCTTTATAGCAGCTTTAAACGATTATAGCTACAGAGTTTTACATGATAATTAAGAGGTGTTAATGCGATAGGAATGCTTGTGAAAGGAATGCTTGCAAAAGACATGTACAAAGAATAAAACAAAAAATTTAGGTATAATACGTAAACAGAATAATCGCAAAAATTGCAAACGTTTGTATTTATATCAAAGACATATGTCTGGATTTAGTAGACATTGTAATCGACACATACTTTATTTCTATTTCTATGATTGATATATTGATATCGAATCCTCGTAGTCGGACATATTAAATCACAAATGCTGCAGAACGTTACGAGGGGTAGAGTAGAAACATCGCACGACGGATAAACGCAAAGGGCTAGGTAAGACCGAGCGTGAAAGAGACGGAAGAGAAGGAACGAGACTGTGGAACGATGCAGGTGCTGGCCGATTCGTGTCGTAGGTACGCATGCATCGGCCCCGAAGACGAATCCATTAGCCGTGAACGCGGATTGAGCAATAAACCAACTGGGAGGTAAGTCGACTCCGGCCGTCTCGCCTCCTCTCGAGAAAGAGGTCCTTCCTTTCTCTCCTACCCGCCGTGGTTTCGGTTTGCCTCTTATTCCTGTTGGGCCCGCATTCTCATACAAGATGTCGCGCCGATAAAAGTTCCCGAAGGCTCGTGGTCTCTCTCGGGGCCCACCCCGAGTAATTCATTTAAACATTCCCGGAGGTGGTCGCACGACAAATTACTCTCACGAAACCTTCGCACGACAGCCAAAAGTTCCGTCGGGACCATCGTAGGCCTATCTCCATTGAGAGATCTCCCTCCTTCCCTCTCTCTCTATCTCCCTCGCGCCACCCCTCCCGCGTTCCCCTTATCCTCTCACGATCATTTCGTCTTCCTTCTTTCATCGGCGTTAGGTCCCCCTTCCCCCTCCCTCCCGGGCCGTGGCCCCCTATGCGGCATAAAACCTGGTGACACTTCTCACCCTTCTTAAGAGGCTCCTCTCCGGTGCTCTCCGGCACGAGCTGGCATCGAGCGAGACTCCGTAGAGATGCGAAGGATGAGTAAAGCATCCGAGGCATCGGGGGTATCTTATCTCTATCGGTATCTCCGTCGGTTGTTTCGATCGACGACAAAGTAATACCGTATGCCACGTTTACACGACGCGCGACGGCGCGTATCACGGTGGCATCCGTTTAGCGCTGATATTACGACCAACGTTGCCGTTAACCCCTTCGTTGGCATTGACGCAAAAGTGCGTCAAATTTTTCCGTGCCCTGTGTGGCATTGACGCAAAAGTGCGTCAACCTTTTTTTCCTATAACTTGCTTCGATTTGGCATCCAAGTCTTACACGGGAGTTTTTGGGGTCGCTGATTACGAATCTGAATTCAAAATTTGCAAATTCAAAATGGCGGATCCAAAATAACGGATAAAAATGCAAAAAATTACTTAATTGGGATGAAATTTGCCATTTTGAATTTTCGAATTTTAAGTTCAGATTCGTAATCAGGGGCCCTCAAAAACCCCAGGGTACAAATTTTCAGGATAAAAAATTTTCCTGCCATTTTTGGCACTTTTTGTCGAATTCTCTCTGCCAACAAAGGGGTTAATAACATTCGCGATTGCGATAATATCTGATGATATATAATTATCGGAGAATTATCACAGAAACATTTTTTTATATTACATTTCTTTATGCTGAACAAATCTTGCTTTCCAATTTCAATTAAAGTCTGACTTTGAACTTATTACATTGTACGTTTTTGTTTAGCGCTGATATCACGCTAACGATAATAACTGCGTTGTCGTTACGATTCAGATTAATTATTTTTGATAATAATTATTTGATAATGTAAAATTATCGAAGGATTATCGCAGAACTCTTCCTTTTTTATCACGTTCATTTTATCGAATAAATCTTACTTTTAATTTCTCAATTATTTTTAACTCACAATCAGATTGCCCGTTTTGCTTCTCGTATTAAAAGCAATAAGTTACTCAGCTTCTTTCTTAAGCTTTTGTTATAGGTAAAGTGGAAAGTTCCTTCATTCCTAAGTTAACGAAGAAACTTGATTATTAATATTATAATCTCACTATTCTATAATTCTAAAAAATAGGATTTCTAACGTTTAAAGCAACATTTCATTGTTAGATATATCGGGACAAAGATTTACCAATTAGCAGGAAGCGCGGACGTCTTCCGACGGCTCCGAGAGAATTGATCAATCATGCGACAACCGCGGCCTGCGATTCGTATCTCGAGGCGAAATCTCTCATTGACGCGTTTCGCCCTGACCACTGTCTGTTATTCTCGGGGAACGGACACGCCTGTCAACCACGGAAATCAGGATCCACAGACCACTCGGGATAGTGTGTTGCTGTGTCTTTCGCCGGCCGGTGGAACACGCTGTCGGGACTCATGGGATACGGACAGCTTCCGGAAGCGTGGAGATCCGAGATTGGCCGAGATTGCAGCGGCGTCGAGCGTACTCCCTCCTCCCTCCCCCCGTGTTAGACGCGGCGGGGTAACCCCTCGTAAATAAAGTGTCGGGATGCGCGCCGAATGGACCGCAGGGTGGCTAATATATCTCACGACTCGGTTAATTGACCCGACGAGCCTCGCGCACGGCTCCACCCGTGTATCCAATTCGTCTTGACACCTCCGACTTCTTTCGGGATTCCGTGGCGTATGGTCTAAACTGTCTACAGGTAAGAAGAATGCGCGCTTTGTTCGTATCGCCTCGGAAATCGCCCGGCCAATTCCGATAATGAAGAGCTCGGGAGGGCGCGCATGAATAATCCCCCGAGCTGAGCAGCATGCCGTGGCATTACGCATCACTGTGGATTAGGACAGGCTCTCTCGGAAGCAATATTTCCTTAGCCACGAAATTTGATTATATTCTTCCCTACAGTTAACTACTGGCATTAAATCTCTTCGTCAAACAAGTCTTAAATTAAATCTTCGTGGAAGTGAAAACCACTCGATATGAAAATCTTGTTACCTATTATCGCATGCAAAATGCGTTTTGTTTTAAATAAATTATTGATTTAATACAGACTTATATTTATTCTTCCACGAGCAATATTATGAATTATGAAATATGTGCGATACGATACAGAATGTTTTATATAACAAACAACTGATCTTCTATTTTCATTATAAGGGATCATCTCTCTCTTATTCCGCGAGCTGTCCGAATTCAAAAATAGTATTTCCCATGACGCGATGTAAAAATACAACGGCAACGGTTCGCGGAATCAATTACCGTTCGTTTTGCTCGGTGCACGGGCTACGATAGCTTCGCCATTAATCATGCCCGCGCCGTGCACGATTGTTTTTTACATCGGGGAAATTGCACGCCTTGATCCGAGCTGCCAAAAAGTGGGTCACCGCGCCGGGATGGGAACCGCCGTGAACCGGCGCGGCGCGGCGCGAACGCGGACCGAGCGTAGCCGTCATTACGATTACTCGCACGTATCCCACACGTAGTCGATACGTTAATTACAGGGAGGACTCCACGGCTACGTCTGACATCGCGCACATTGCGCGAAACCGCCTTGGGCGACGCGCGTTCCTCATCGGTGTGTCGTCGACCATCAGTAATAGAACTCGAACGCGCGGCGCTTTTTATAACCGCGCGTACATCACTGTCCGGGCGTATCGGATAAAATTAAGTGATAATTAATCGGGATAGTCGTAATGAGATTTAAATAAAATTCGGAAGAGATACAACTTTGACGTGGGCCCCGGGGCCCGACCTATTAGCTAACCTGAGACTCCCCCGACACTCGATTTCAATGAAAACGGATTCGCTAGAATTTAAAATTAAAATACGCGTCTATTAATATTTAACAACTTTTAAAAGTTCTTTGATGTAAGAGTTTTGATAGCGTTGCCGATATCAGGCTGACAAAATCAATTTAGGCGCGACGTCTTCGGGCACTTTCGTCCATCTGCTGCACATTGTATAATTAATTCGGTTTCTCGCCTTATAGTGTATGTATATTCCTCCGTTCCCGTTACTTCGACATAATACGAGAGTCTGGTCCACGTACGTTTTACGAACGCGAGACTGAACATTAACTGTTACAAAACCTTCGGGATTAAATTATACGACGCGCGGCGTACGGCCAAATATCGGGGTTGCTATTTTTTACACGCTACCATTTCGCGACGATAGTGGTGGTGGAAAGGCATTCGCGCCACGGTCGTCATCTGTGGGATCTTCCGAAGCCGAGGGGAGATCAGGGGTCATTTGAGCGAAGAAAATTCTGATTATGCAACGACGACCGTGGGGAAGGTGGGGAGGGGGGCTCGTTCGACGTTCCGACTGGAACGTCGCCTCCGAGGGAGGAAGATAGATGAAAATCGTGCGAGACAAGAGACTAGAAGGTGGACGCCGACGGGGGCGGCGGGGGTGGCGAGGGAGGAGCGGATGGAAGAAGACGAGGGGGAGGGCAAAGGGGGCGGGAGGTGGGAAGGGGTCGCCCACGCACGCGTAGGATAATTGCACGCGTGATTCTCCCTCGGTGTGCCGGCTCTCCTTTTCTTTCCCTATCTTTCCGCCTTGCCCTCTCTCGCCTTGTGCTGCCTCGCGCTCATGCGTACGTACGTACATACATACGTATGTACACGCGAGTTAGCATCTGCATGCGAGAGAAGCCGGAGCGTAAGAAGATCCCGGTCGCGCGGAGCAGCAGGGACGGCCGGGAACGGGGAAGGAGCGGGGGGAAAGGAGTGGAAGCGCTTGAGGAAGAGGTCAGAGGTCAGCCGCACTCTCGACGAGGCAGACGCGACGCCCACCGAGCGACACCCACGCGAAAAACCTTCTCCACGAAGCCCTCGTCTTCTTCACCTTCTTCCTTCTTCTCCTCCTCGTTCCCTTCCTTTCTTCTGCCCGAACTTCTCTCCCCTTGCTCGCGCTTCTTTCGCTTCTTTCCGCCCGCGTCCACGAAACGCGCCGACTGCTCGAGGACCCACGGTTTCTTCTTTGAACCGGACTGTACGTTACACATATACCGATACCGAATTCTTCGCATATCAACAGGAATACTTCGGCACATTTTGCCTTCGTATCAAATAATCGTACGCTCGCTCGCAGGACGTCTCGTCGCCCAGGTGAATCATAAAAGCGGAGAAAGCTGTTCATTTAAAAAATATGATAACAGATGCAACATAAATTATTACAAAAAAATTGCATTTAATAATTATTGATAATAGATATGATTGGCTTTGCTCTTTTGAAGAATACGAAACAGCGAAGCAATATAAAAAATTATACATTATAAACTAATTTTTTCTCATGAATCAAGAAAGTTTTTCATGGAGATTTTAAAGAATTTGACTCGTAATACTAGCTCGTAAATAACATATAAAATTGCAATAAAATCAAATAGAATACTTATACACATTAGCATCCTATAGAAAAGTTACATCAATTGAGAAGCCCCAAAACCGATGGTCGAAATGTCTTGACGATTAATTGACCAAAACTAATAATCATATTGTCGTGACGATTATAAAGATAGCCAATTAAGTCGAATAAAAAAATCTTTATTGTTAATTATTTACTGACGAAGTAAATAAAATTACTTATTTAGAAAGCTGTCACTACATTATTACATTCGCCCATTAATGCGCGTGTTATAAACGTAACAAATTTTTCTACGACTGTCAAGACAATGTACGCTGCAAGTTATCAATGTTATTTACAGTTACAATACGTGCGTTAAGTAACAGAATAGCTTCGCGGGAGTCCCACGGACAGTCACTTATTCATGCCGTAAATCGAGGCGATACGCGCGAATGATGAACTGAGGATGAGCGCGTTCGCGAGACGCGCGATGTTCGCGTAACCGGCGCGGAGTGCGCGCGCAGTGACGAGCTAGAAACGGCGGCACTAAATCAACAGGCAAAATTTATCGCTAATATTTTTCCGGCGCGCAGTTAACTGTCGCGCGGTCGTTAGCGGTGACAAAAGATTCGTAATTTATCGAGTCTCCGGTTTAACCGGCCGGGGTAAAGTCTTCCGCGGACGCTAAACTTTCCGTTTACGACTCCTTCAATGGATCGTGAAGCTCTTCCTTTGTACGCAGCGTGAAACGCTTACGGATGGCGAAACGCTCGTTCCTCTCCTCTCCCGTCCTCTTTCTGAATTCGATTATCTGCTCGTCCGCGACGGACGGACCGACCGGTCAATCCGTGCCGTACGACGCTCGGCGTTTATAGCGCATTGAAGAAACGTTATTAACGAGCCTTCCACGATCAAGACATTTCTCTTCGTGCCGCGATGACCCGCATCGCTTCCATTGCTTCCCTCGCGCAAGACGAGCACCGCGATTCTTCTCAGTTACGCACGAGGAATCCGTAAATTCAGTAAAGTACCCTCCGTACTTCGGATGAAGATAAACTCTTTTCGTGGCAAGTCGCGCATTAAAACCAATTTTTTAAAACGGCCTATTGATCCTTAAAAAACTTTTTATTTAAATTTTGCCATAAAGTTTACATCTGATACGACTGTATACCGTTATTGAAGTATTAAATATATTTTCAACATCTGTTAATTGCTCGAATTTTGGCCGTTTTAAACTACATAGAATTATTTAACTCGCAAAATGGATAGATAATATATATTTTATATCGATAGATTTGTTTCACGATCGCGATGCAAATGCGAGGATAACCGTATTCATAGGTATTTAGCGCCGGCTGTTAAAAAAAAGGCAGTTCGGACCAACGAAGAAAATGACGATGGACTGGGAAGCATTACGAGGGATTACACCAGTAAGTCTGGACTAACTGGCAGCCTGACGTCATAATCTTAAGAAATATTCGGGCGACTAACTCTGCCGCCCCGCGTTCTCGCTTCATTCTTCACCCGTCTTCTTTTTCTTCTCCCTTCCGCCCACGATTATAGATTGGGGATCGAAGTCGATGTTGCGCGCGGAAGGAGGGAGAAAAGTGACGCGAGCAAAGACGAGAGAGAGAGAGAGAGAGAGAGAGAGAGAGAGAGAGAGAGAGGGTACAAGGCGGCGTGCGAGGACCGGACGAGCACGAGCGAGGAAGGAATAGTTAGACGAAGAAGGAATTTATTATACTCCTGAGAATTTGAGGTAAAGACTGACGGAAAAGAGATCTGGACACGATCTACGGTAAATGCTCCAGCAGATCCTCGAGGTGATCACCAAGATTTTCGAATCGATCAATTAAGCGGCGTGTGGGAACCGTCCGGTCCGGTCTCGTCCGTCCGTCCATCCGATCAGAACCAAAAAATCAGATGTTGATCTCTCCGCAAACCTGTAATCCTCCTGAAAAGAGAAGAGAGGGCCCCGGCTTCGAGACGGGATTCCCTTTCTTCCCCCGTCTGTTGCCTTCCTTTCGGGATCACCAAATATGACGAGAGTATAAAAGTTGGGCGGAAGTAAGATGTAAATAATTCTGTATGCGAGGAATGTCAGACGACATGCACGACAAAAATTCCATAAATATTTTTCACGTCGATTGCTACGATCCGACACGATAATATTATCTGATCTCAATTAAGCATATAAAAATGGCATACATATATATCATATTATTTTTAAATTATACATTTCGTACATTTCCAATGAGACGCGATAGAAATGAAGCTGTTTATAGAGATATCGTGCCATCGTTGCCCTGAGGAGAACACGATCTTCGATATCATTTCCACACACGTAGTGAAAACATCAGGATCAAGAAATGTGAACGCATCGGACTTAGGCAGACTTTCTCAGCAGCGTGTCGCGGCGAAAGACGGTGCGACGTCACGGTATTTTACCGAAATAAGCGGTGACGTCGGCGTGCGCACGCGATCCGCCGGCGACGTCGTCGCTGCCATTACCGTTCCACACGCGTGCCTTTCATTGTGCCACGGTTTCGCGGCGGGCAGCAACGCAGCAACGGCAAATTAAGGAAAGTAACGTATCGCCGTTGGCCGCGTCGCCGCCATAGCGGCGGGAAACGATGTGTCTACCCTCTCCGAGGGCGGCGAGAAATCGAGGCTTAATCTCGCGGCGAAAGGGACCCTAAACGCACGGAACGTGGATACGATGATCTTAAATTCTCGCGAGGGCCCTACTCGATTACCTGCCCACGCGATTTCTCGAAGCTAACCCGAGCGTCAGGACGAAACACGGGGTAGGAACATCGGAAGAATACGAGATAACATGGGCGCGGACGAGGAGGAGAGAAAACGAGAGAAGATGGAGAAAGAAAGCGGTGAGAGAAAGAGAGGACGAAGAAGGGATGGATGAAAGGAGGAGACGGAGGAAAAGGAGGAGGAGAGTGTGTATCCGTGACAAGAGACTAGATCTACGTCGGTGGGACCACACGTGCGACGACGATGACGACGACGACGACGACGACGACGACGACGACGACGACGACGACGACGACGACGACGGCGGTGACGAAGACGACGACAGCGAAGAGACGAGAATGGATACAAGAGTATGTTTTCTGGGTACCCAGGACAATTTTTGGTCGTTCCGGAGGCTGCGGATATCTCGCTGCAACGAAGCGTAAGGAATATCCGAAGGATCGCGGACGGCGCGCTGCCGTCTCCTTTTTTATCTCGTTTTTCCCTCTCAATGATCCCCACGATCACGAGGAGAAGAGGAAGAGAGAATCGGTCCTGAACGAGGTGGATCAATAATGGACCGAAGGAGGCAAGAGTCCGGAGAGGATGTAAAAAGGGTGAGAGACGGGGGAGTCGAGGACGGTGGACCACCGGTGACGTCCTTGACGTTTTATCGTTATCCAGTTGATTGGGCTGAAAATTTGACGAACTGGTTCCGGCCGCCTTACCGCCTTCCGTCCCCCCGCTTCCCGCTCGACATGTTTCTTTCCTTCGTCGCAGTTCGGGATGCGTTCCGCGGCGGGATACGCAATCGGACAGCTTACTTAATGCGACGAGATGACGCTAACGATAATACCAAATACGAATATATATCTATAGAATATATATCGAATATATATAAAAGACACGATGACAAGATAAGAGCAGAATATGCGCACGAACAACCATGCGAGGATTAATATTCGTAACGCGATTTTGTTGGTATTTTAGCAGTCGGCACGGTCACGAATAACGATGAGGTAGCGTGACGTCGGTTTATGCCACAACCAGATCGCGACCTGCACAAAAGAGGCGTTTATGCGAAAACCAGATCTACCGATGGCACGAGAGAGGGACAGCCGTTGACTCCGTCTCATCGGCGCGTTAACAAAGAGCACGTTTCTGCATTGACAATGACGGCGTTGGAGAGAAAAAAACCGTATGTATATAGGGTGTCCGGATTTTCCTGCATTTTCTTTCATACATTTGGGATTTTAGGATTTATTTTGAACCAGATTTATATGTCCCTTCTCTTCTGAGTGTGAGTAAAATATCGAGATACTTATGGTTTTCAGATTATAACGGAATGAAAATCTAGAGAAATTTACAAGATAAACTTTAGGAATAAAAATGCGCAAAAGATAAAAAAAAGAATAAATATAACAAAAATTTAAAGGAATTAAATTTGAATAAGAATAAAGGAATAGACCTCAAATCAAATACTGAGAAAAACTTAATTGAACACTAGTTAAGGAAAATATTAATGCAGATTTTTAACTTTTAATAATAAATAAAACGTCTCATTTATTTGACTATATTTGAATAAATATATATAAACAGTTATAGGTTCTATAATTATTTATCAATTATTGTTCTAAACGCGTATAAATTATGCAAAATATTGATCTTCATAAATTTCAAAATATAAAATAAGATTTATCATTGTCATAATATAAAAGAGATTATATTTCAATAACCATAGAAAATCAAATCCGTGCCGATGTAACATGTTCCGCACAAAATTAGCTATAGAATCCGCTATGTAGAACCCACAATCGAGTGTTTGTATTTCCCTCGGGACACCCTGTAGAGGCCGAGGATGAAGGGGAACGAGAGGGAACGAAGAAAGGGCGAGGAAGAGGATTGTCGCCGTTCGAGATCCACGCGAGAGCGCCATTCTGGACCCGGGTGGTCCCCCGTCAATCTGCTGCTCATACTGCTTTCGGCACAAATATCCTTCGAGGATGTACTGGATCCTACCTCCTCACGCTTTTTACTTTCTTTCGACGATGCGTGTAACAGGCCATCTTTTCCCGGCTCGTTACTTCGCGAGAGTAACGCGAAAAAAGGATAAGTAAAATACGCGCAGAAAGTGACAGGGATTAATGCGCTCGCAAAGACGTACAATGTGTCGGTTTTACCGAATATATTGAAAAATTAAAAAGTTACATTGCAAGGAGTTTTAATATGCGATTTGCTAATGTACTCGTAATAAACAAAAAATAGGGATTTGCTAAGTTGCTTGGAAACGAATGAGAAGTAAAAACCGGAAAGGGTAGTTCTTTGCCAGGTGGGATAAAGATGCATAGGGAGAAGCAGCATCCGAAAGGAGATCGAAAATCAGTGAAGTGCAACGTCGCGAGAGATTCATACGCGGTGAGGTCTCTTGGGAAGGAAGGAAGGCCAAGATCTCGTAAACCAGAAGATTAGGATCTGAGGCCGACGGCCACCCACTCCGAGTTCGCTCATTTTCGCTCCTTTTCTTCCGCCTCCCCTTATCCCGAGCTCCATCTCTGTTTTCCTTGTTCTGGAGCATTCCCGGGTCTGTCGGTCACGTTAAACTGCCGTAGCGACAATTAACCGTAAAACGTCCAGAACCTTATTTATTTTCTTTCCCGCTGGGTCACGTGCAGTACCCGAGTGTGAGTAGATACAAGAATCGGATTTTCTCGGAATCATTATTAAATCTATTCAAAAAATGTCATTGAAGAACTCGCGAAGTTGTATCCCCGCAAAGTTATAGAAATTTTTAAGTTTCCTTCTTCGCTGATGCAAAAAAGGAAACTTAATTATTTAAATGAGCTTATTGTCCAAAATAATAAATAAAATTGCGATAAGTAAAATTCTCTCGAATTATTTATTAATATTATTTATAACAATTAAATAAATATATAGGTTGCATTTCGCGACATGCCATGCTGATGCTGAAAATATATAGTGCATATGACATAGTATGTCATAGATTTTCAGTAAATTGATAATGGATATTGGAACGTATTCGTAATAATTTTATTGACGGTGTTCTCAGTTTATTTATGAAAGCAGAAATTTATAAATGCGCTACGTTCCATTCATGGTAACTCGGTCGACTTTTGATGTGGGAAGATTTCCACGATTATTAGAGAAGCGACTGCAGAAGTTCAGATAAGCATAAACGCTTTAAAAGCCTATTACAGCTATCTGTCTTCCGCCAAGCGATTTAGCTTTAGGTAATACAATATTTTCCGAAGTTTCCGCAGTTTGATGTGGCAGGAAAGGCGAAAAGGTGTTGGTGTTGGTGGTCAGATCGGCCATGAGATAAGATTTCCCCGAAGATTGATCGGTCACCTCGCGGTACCATGTTCCTTAATATAGCGTGTCTCAACACAAATTGTCTTAATCGAATCGGGGGACGCGATCTGCATCAAGAGAATTTAAAGGTGAGTCTCAAGGGATACGCGATGCATGGGCGAAGCACCATGCTAAATCGGGCACGTGTGGACGATAGATGAGGAGAGGAACAGAAGAGGAACTGAGAACGGCTTGAGCCACAAAGCAGAGTAGGGCGATAGGGCTGCCCTTTGAAAGGGAAGGGTTGAAAGACCAGAGAAAATAAGACAAATGTTAAGAGTTGGCTATAAATGATGACAACACTTCGCGTTGGACAACGTGTAATTATTATAAATCATCTTTGCATTAAGATATCTCAGTACTCTTTCATTCTTTTTATATAACATATGGGGGAGGGATATAATATAATGTCGTATATAACGTTCTCCTATGAATGTTTTCTTGACTAAATCAATTTTTGTTAAACATTCAAAGCACGAATATGATATTTCTCCCCCTTTTCTCGCCTCGTACTTGCAAATAAATAGAACAACACTGATAACACTGAAATGATACCGCATGCATGAATTAACATAGCCAGAATGAAAGTCACATTAAACGAATCTTTTTCAGACCTCAATCATCTCGCTCGTTTACCCGTGTATCGATTACAGGAACAAAAGAGAAGCGCGAGGTTAATGCGAGAACACGGAGGTGCGAAGAAGGGCTCGGGATAAAAGGAATAAGGAGTGAGACGAAGGGGCACAATGCTGTGTCGGTCAACTGCGACGCTCGTATAAAAGAAACCGTGACGCCGGAGAGAGAAAGAGACGAGGAAAGAGGAAGAGCGAGAGGACAACGGACGGTATGGGGGCAAGTATGGGAGAGGGAGGCCCAGCCAAAGTAGAGAGGGGAGAGAGACGAATCTTTGGAGGTTTCGCAGTTGTAAATAATGCATTATAAATATAGGCACGCAGGACGCGCACGCTCACGCAACACAAGGGACGCGTGCTTCGCATAGCTGCGCGCATTGTGGGCCCAGCACGAGGCCATACGGGACCCTATATAGCGGGTCTCATGGGCCTCACGGGGTCCCGTCGTCACAGCGGCCGGCGATACACGGGATGGAGAGGGCCCCGCTTAGACAACAATCACATTCATCGAGAAACTCACAATGCTAATCGTAAAGACGCCGCCTATTATGCCGGCATGTCCACGGAGGGTTCACGAGGGTCCTCGAGGAGGCGGGCTTATCTTCCTTTTTCTGCCAATGACCTGTGTATGTGTGTGTGTGTGAGTGTGTGTGAAGGGCTCCGAGTTTATTTCATCGACTCTCTTTGAATTGCCGTCGAATCGAGAGACACTCGCGGCTTTGTCGCGTTTGTAACCTTTTCCGCCTTCGAACGCAGAGGGATGCGCGCGGATGAAGTCGACGACGTCGGGGGTGGCGACTGTCGGGATGCCGCATATGGGGTTCATAATACAGATAGGACTAAACGCCGCGGGGTCTCCTAATATCACTCATCATCGACGGAAGTCTGTCTTGGCGCATATTATGCGCCCACGCGATCCTAATTAACTCTTTAAAACGTAGGGCAGAGTTGGGCAGTAGATTTCCTTTATGTATGCGATATCTTATAACGAACAAACAGTGAAAATCATGAAACTAGTTCTTATGTCTCAGTCAGTACAGTATATATTTAAATTATTTGATTTGAGCACCACAAAGTTTCGTAGATATTAAAACCGCACAAAATATTATGAAATATTCTTCAAAGTTTATGTTCATATTCGCTAAGAGTGATATTTCCGTAAGTATATACAATAACAGGATGAAAAGTATCAGTTACCGTAACTTATTGTACCTCTCCGCAGGATAGCCGACAGCGCTTATTGGTGATTATATTTGCGTTAGTGCTAAATACAACAACCTTTTTCAAACTAACCGTCGCTTGGTGCGCGCGTGGGAGTTTCACTTTCAAAATTTGTCACGGTTACAAATGTAGTAGCTGACCGCGGTACTTCCAACTGGAATTGTTGCCGCTGTTAACGGCCCCTTTTGTGGTAGAATTCTTCCCAAAACCTGCGATCAAAAGCGGCGCCCGAGATAGAAGATGAAACGACAAGGCCCCCTGTGGAACCACCGGTAGCCTCAGAGAGGTGTCTCCGACTTCGGACCACCATTGACGCTTTTTTTCTTTGTGAGATTTATTCTGTGCGCGCGAATAGCCGTGGGAAGAATGCTTAAATCGCAGGAGGCGGAAGGGAAAAAAATTTGACTTTGCAAGGTACATTTAACGGTGTTTCATAAATTCCCTTTGATGAAAAAAAAGGTTACCAAATTGGCGTTTTATTACACGTTTATTCACCCTTAACTTATTGCTATATATATAATATCTGCGATACTGCGTACAAGTTAATAGATCATTATTTATCTAATTACTTATATGCAAACGTTCTACTTATGAGTACTTGTGATTTCCTAATATAAATATTTAATTTTTTTTTAATACTACAATTACTAAGTACTATAAGTCCTGAATTATAAAAAGTTACAATATTTAATAATACCTAATCTTTAGAAACTATTAACGTGATTATGTTGCTTAATTTATTCTGAACAATGTTGTATTTGCGTATCAGTAATTTAATTGCTTGACCAGTTAGTGTTTATCTTTCTATAGATAGGTGATAATAGGCACAAGCAAGTGCCTCTACAGACTAGTCGAGTATTTTTAACGGCCATTTATGGCTTTCAAGTGTCGAAATCTACGGATGAGGATCCTAGAGACTCCCGAAGGATATGCTCGAATGGACTATTGTTGCAGCAAGTGGGTGCCCGCTACCTACCCATCTACCTGTCGTCGAAATTGAGCTCTGCCTTCGCGCGGGTATAAGACCATTCAGCGTGAAAAAAGGGCTTGCTCCTGTCTCCTTCCCTTTTCTGTTGCCAACGAAAACGAACATCCTCGAGACACTTGCTCCCGCGGGAGAATCAACCCGGAACGTCAACCGTCACTTCGCGCCGTGATGGAATGGCGCCCTTCGCGTTTGGCATCTTCATCCCGCGCTGGAATTTCCTACAGTCGCTTTTGTATCGCTCGCAGATTATTCGAATATTTCTCTCGATATATTTCTCCGGCGAGAAATTTTTCTGGTTAAGACAGGACGTGTTCTGAATGAAATTTTTACGTGCATTTATGACGATATTTTCTCCGTGATAATCGTTTCGTAAATTTTACTGTACTAATGATCCTACGAATACATTTCCTGCACTTTTTACATATTCACTACTGCGATGTGCGATCACGTTTGCTTAATTACCACAAAAAGGCGTACTTTGAAAGATATTAGGTCTGGTACTTTGTTCGGAGAAACCGGCTCATTTGATTCTCAACGCAGGCAACGCGGTCTCAAGGTAAGCACTTTGCAGTTTGTAGTGCGTATGGGAAAACAACATTACCGCGACCTGTCCGTAATGCCAATCGTTCTAAAAATACCCCGGAGTCGAAGAGCGGAATCGTGTGGGTGAACTCGACCGTCGACTCAGGGTGAGTACGAGACGTGTATAGACTGGTGGGAGAGGTCAGAGCTGTCACTCAAGCGACCCGATGTGTCTAGCTACCCTCCTATTAGCCCTCACCGCCCCTCGTTAATTGCTAAATTGAAGGCAATTTCGACAGCGAATTGGAATTCGACGCGATATATCGTACGAGTTGAGACCTTCGAATCGAACGGAGATTACGCGCGATTTATGGACGCGTCATTCGTACCGTCTGTTTTTCTTCGTCGTAGAGAAATTTGTGCAATGGCTTTTTTGGGTCAAAAGGAGCGAAAAAAATGTAGAATCAATTATAATAATCTCATAAATCTCTGATTCTTGGTAATCGGTAAGTCTTAGGAGCCGTAATCCACAATATCGTTATTTTAAGAGAATAGTTAAAGTTAGCGAATAAAAAAAAATATATAATTCTTTTTTACAATATTTTCAGATCTTATTCAGTAGTAAAAGATATTATATATCAATAAAATGTAATAATATAAAAACCCTCGAAATTCAAATATAGATTGGAAGAGGCTGTAAGGGTCACACGCGGATCAAGACACGCGGATTTTGAGGATAAATCATTATAATATTTAAACGCATCTTGATCCGCGTGTGACCCTTACAGCCTCTTCCAATCTATATATTATATATCATTCTTACTTCTCATCGAAAAGCGTAATGCAAAGCAATTCCAATTTCCCATTTACTTGAAGTGACAAAATCTTCGAATAAAAATTCTCAACCAGTGAAGGATGGCATTAAAAAATTTCACTGTATTAAACTAAATTAAGTTACAAGAGATATATTAAATTAAAGAAGCGCGCGCTCACCATTGGTTTCGCTTTATGATTTACGGCAGCCTCGCAGCTTCCCAGAACGAGTCCATTCGTCTACCAAATTCGTAGAGCTGGATCGATTTAGTAAGAGCACGGCGCGGGGACAAAGCGGTGGGGGAGGGGAGGAGGGGGCAGTCAAGCCGAAAATCTTCGGGTAGCTTCCGCGGTCGAAAACGTATCGTTCTCAAAAAACGACCTGGGGCCGCTCGTAACCCGGCGCCCTGTGTTTACGACCCGACGGGAGCAACGTCTCTAAAAACCAGGTACGCCCAACAATTCCACCGGTCTGCAGCAGCCCCATTTTCACTGCACTGTAGAACTCTTTTCGCTCGAAGGCTCAATGCCCGGGCACTACGTCGTTTAAGACGTGAGAAGGATTCGCCGGAAAGTATATAAAAAGCACGCACGAAATTGTAATCGCCGACGCGACGGTGGCCTTCGAAATGCACGAAAGGCAAGGGAGAATTGTTTTTATTACCTTTTTTATTATTATCCGCGTTATGTGTATGTGTGCGTGTTATTATTATCGACAAATTTGAAAAAGTTTAACTTTTCCCGACATATATATTTAATTGCGTAATAAGTATTTCAAGAAAAACAAAAGTGACTGGTTCCTTTCCAAAGATTGTTTGTAATAAAATTTTATAAGACATTTCATTGACATATTGTTAGGATTCTTTTGGATGATTTTAAATTGGATTTCAAGGAGAGAGAGAGAGAGAGAGAGAGAGAGAGAATTTTATATAAAATGTGCACAAATTTTAATATTACAAAAATTAATTTTAAATTTTCGCGAATCAATTGTAAGATTCTTTTGTCATTAAATGTACTTTTGTAAATGCCATGGGGAACAAAGTAAGCTCACACATATACTCGCCCAGAATAAAAGAAAAAAATATCAAACCGCGTAAAGGTTCCCGAAGGTAGTCGTAGCTCCCTTCGTAAGCTGGGGGTAATTGGTCGTTCTTGGTTTTAATTGGCTACACACCGATGATTTTCGGCCCGGTTGTTAAGGCTTACGTTGTGTTGCGTTGTAAACGGTCCGCTGGAAGTTGGTCGAAATTTAGAGAAAAAATTTTGGTGGCCGAGATAGGGAGATGGCCCTGTCTACGTGTACATATATATATAACCCACAATCGAAATCGAGACCCACGTGTTTACGACCGGTAAACTGGGCGGGTTCAATCGATGGCCAATTATACACGCGTTAATAGAAGCCCGGCGAATTTTATAACTGGGTCCACTGTATCCGATGTGTTTTACATAAATTTATCCGACGATCGGGGAAGTCGATGGGCGTGACGAGGGAAGTCGAAAAGTGCGACGGGTAACACAAAGTTTAAGAATACGATCGCGATTTTATGAGCATTTTAAGACATTTTAACGACGTGTGTGCGTAACAGGAATAAATTGCAATGCTGTGTTTTGAGATAAAAAAAAATGATTCAGAAATTAACTCGGGTAAAGTTGATGATAACGTAGTGTGACGAGAATAAGCCGACAAAGAATTACAAGATATATTATTTACGAAAAAACGAAAATCTACTTCTTTTTGCTGAAATGTCGTGTTATCATTTTTCTTACAATTAGTGGAAGTCATGAATTTTTTATATAAAATTTATAAAAGATTATCGCAAAAAGAAACAATATTTAGAAAATATTTATTGCTCAGAATTGTATGCTTAGAATGTGCAACAGGGACAATAGCGTATATAGTAAACATTTACAGCAATAATAAAAGAAGTAAAAAAGGGAAATTTATATTATATTATATACGTACTTTATATATAATTATAGTACTTCATACCTAATACTTATAGTATTTTATAAACATTGTATAAAAATCGAAATAAAAATCAGTTATTGCATTTTTATTAATATCTAAAATTTCTTTACTTTTAATATAGTGATTAAGATGTACGAAAAAAGTAATAAGTTGATTTCGATTTTTGGTCTAATCTGTAGATAACATAATCATTATAAGCATATATAATACATATCTTGTGGATCTACTTGCCTCTTCTATTATTACGAAGCATATGATTTTATAATTGATATCAGATATTAGCAGATCGAAATCCGCGGCGAGTCCAACATCTTCCGTTTTATGCCGCC
Source organism: Temnothorax longispinosus (assembly GCF_030848805.1). Classification (NCBI taxonomy): domain Eukaryota; kingdom Metazoa; phylum Arthropoda; class Insecta; order Hymenoptera; family Formicidae; genus Temnothorax; species Temnothorax longispinosus. The sequence goes on from NC_092360.1 coordinate 5,361,732, forward strand.
ATTCAGAACTCACTGGCGTTTATGGCCAGTGGACTAAGAGGCCGATTAACGACCAATTATGTACACGTTCACGAAGTGAGCCTGTGATTCTCGAAATTGAGCCTTGCGGCCTAGTTTCTTACCAGTGAGATTTTCTCCGACTACAAGACTCAAGAAAGAAAACGAAACGAAAGAAGAAGCGTCGGCGTCAGCAGATGGAGATGCGAGACGAGGAAGAGGGAGGCTAGATTCAAGAGACAGAGGGGAAAAGGTTAGACTGATGAAGTCTATTGGTCCCCAACGCGGTTTCGAAAGCCTATAGTGCCTACCATATAATTGTTACGTTATTAAATACCGCTTAAGTTAAACCGCGCCCTTTCAAGGAAATTCCTGTCAAAGAAGGTCTCTTTAATTAAGGGGTATCCGTGGCATCCTCCCTCGTACGTTCTCCAGGAAAACGAACTTTTAATAGGCGGTAGTGTTTAGAGAGCGATCTGCAAGAGTGAATTCGATGGAGATAATCAATGCCTGTGTGATACGAAGCCTTTCGAGGCGTTTTATATTTATTGGGATCTAAATAATCCATATCATTGACGTAATAGACTTATCATATATTTAGTCTATTTAATATAACAATCGTAACGGAATTTCATAAAAAAGATATTAACGTTATAATTTATGATTTTAAATTATTTTGATATTAATTTGATATTAATATTACATTATATGTGTTTTTTAATTGATAATTTTATATTCAAAATTGCGTACATATTAGAAAAAAATGTGAACGTAAATAAATAAATGTATGGCAAGAAATGTGTACCATAAAAAAGAAATTGTTGAAAATTATTATTATGAGGTTGTTAATGTTCTATACGCAGCAAAAGCTGCATAGTTGACGAAAGCTCGATGATGATCCAAGGCGTCGACAGTCACGCATTGTTTTGACGTTGGCCTGAGTAATCGTCGAATATGCATACAATATGCACCAGGTGTTCCGTCGGGAAGCGAACGACGTGCGGTTCGCCTTGCCATGCAAATGCGCCCGTAATAATTTATTTAAATGTAAGTCAGTCACAATCCTGTGGATGCGCATATATAATATTTACTATACGTGCTGTACGTATTCGAGACGCTACTTCAACAGCTAATAGAAAATCACATAAAAAATCAGAAACACCCGCATAACATTGTTCCCAATACTTTTCGATGCTGTTAGTGTTTCTATTATATGTAATAAATACATATTATTTTGAATAATAAGTGAAATAGGACCGCGATATGAATCTTACAATTAATTAGAGAAGATGCCATTTTTGGTTGAACTGAATCTTGATAACTGCAATGATAATATTTCTGTGTGAATTTTATATACTTTTTCCAACTCAGTAAACTGCGCGCCGATTATTTGTCGATCTTAAATAACAGTTTTTTGAATAGAATTTTAAAAAGTATACTTATTAAAGTACAATATTTCTGTGCAAATTTTATGCACTTTGTCCAATTAAGAAAATGTCTCAGTGATCGAATTAAAAACGCCCCTGATTGTAGGAATATCCAGGTTCAAACTCTGACTGTGGTGATATTTTCCGCAATAAACTCTTTACAGTGTTTTAAAAAGGATGTTTGATAGCATCAAAAATTAAACCGATTTAAGTTTGTAGATTTACTGTTCCAACAATGAGCTGTATATGACCGGCAAATAATCAGCGCGCAGTTTAACGATTGTGAGTTAAAAAAAGTATACAAAATTCACATAAAAATATTATTATTAAGCTACAATAAGATCCAGTCCAACTAAAAATATCAGGCTTCTTCTCTAATTAATTATAACATATTATTTAATACGTTATTATTTAACAATTGTTGAACTAATGTAAGTTTAACAATTAAGAAATATCCCATCATACAAGAATAATGGCTATACGCCATATATATAATAATACATTAAATCAAACACATTGAACGATATTAATTTAACGTTAATTAAGTCTTGCATGTTTTACTGGAAATGAATTTCATGTTTACGACGAAGAATAAAATGGAATTCCATCGTGAGAGAATCAACAAGATTACCATGACAGTAATCCTTCGAAAATTGAAATCCGTTGAAAGCCGTTATAAGGCTGCTCTTTTAAAAACACATAAATTAGAAGCAAATAGCTGCACGAGAAAGCATCTTGAGCGGTAAATTATGGATCGCTGACACGCTGCTGTGCGCTCCTGTACCTATAATGTCCTCATCTCTCTCAACAGTTTTAGTCGTATCTAAGGTATGTTCTCGACTCGCGCGCGACAGCCGTTTCCGCATTCGAAGTGCCGCATCTCCGTAAGCTGCGCGAATTTAAATGCATAGATATAATTTACGTATGCGTACGTTCCTATATAAACGTTATCACTTAATCATAAAATGGAGCTTAAGTTTTTCGCCCCGCCCCGTCTATACATCTCCATTATCATTCAGTTGGCTTCGAATCGTTTCTCCGGAATCTCTTTATCGACGCGACGCGAATCCAGCATCCGACAGTAAAATCCGACGGAACATTGAGCTTCGATTGCGTTCGTTACGACGGCGCGCATTCACGTTTGTGCGGTGTAACCAGATCTTTACGCGACAATGAAACGGGGAATAATCGTTTGCGATTCTCCGTCGAGTCCAGCGGGCGCTGAGGACGGTTTTACGAGTGGTCGACTTTGGCTGCGCGGCGGCGCCGTCCTCAAGGCCGCGGGAAGACCCGTAAGGCCCTCCCGTCGGGAGGCCGGTAAAAAGAGGCTTGATTTATTCGAAATTACGTTAACCATCGGCCATCTGCGAGGAGAGACCGTGCCCCGCGTTACCTAATTGAGAAACGCGATGGCCGATGAATCATCGCCGTTGCCGCGAGTGCGCCGGCGAGGGAGAGCCCGCGAATAGTTTTACGACCGTGAGAGTGGCGACAAAGAAGAGGACGATGATGGAGAATGGAAAGCGGACTGGAAAAAATCGGAGAAAGGGTAAAACATGCGCGGCGTAGGAAGAAGCACAGACGAGAGAATCGCGGGATTTGTGATCACGGAAAACTAAGAAATAAATAAATAAAATATTAATGCGGTGTCGAAACCTTTTTTTTTACGATATCATTAACAATATAATCATATTTTTATAGTATTTATTTGAAAAGTCATTTATAACTTTGACAATTACTGTATTTATTATTCAAGAATTTTTTCCTGCTGCATTTACATACGTGTCGTAATTACCACGATTGTCCCGGAAAGTAACAAGATCTTTCGAGGGCAAACGCAAATCGAGAAGTATTCGAAAAGAAAAAAGAACAGAACGCAGAATAAAAAGAAACCAACGGATAAAGAAATGCGAGTCTTGGCGTTCCCTTCGATTCCATGTCTTTTGTTCTTAACACGTTATCTGCGTACGAAGAAGACGACACGGAAGAATGGAAAGGGCAGGCGGGCTGGCGGGATAAGGCGGATGGAATAGCATATCGGGAGAAGCGCGCGGCGCGGCGCGCCGTGCGCCAGCGAGGGCCGGCTTTGTCCTTCCTTCTCTTCTACCGTTTTCTCGGCCTCGTCGTATACGCGTCGCCCAACCGCGACATAACCCGCCGTCGACCACACGCGTCGACAAGTAGATAAACCGATTGATATACGGCCTACATCCTACCGCTGCCTCCTATTCGTCTGCTCGCGCCGATTTGGCGGCCGCTCATCATCGGTGTCGCGCGTGTCTCGTAACACGACTCGCCTCGCGACAAGCAGAAACCCGCGTGGTTAGGTCATGTTAGGTGCCAATTCGCACAAGACTTATTAAGCAAAGATAACTCGTTACTCTTATGGGGAGAGAGAAAGAGAGAGAGAGAAAGAGAGAAAGAGAGAAAGAGAGAAAGAAAGAGAGAGAGGGAGAGAGAGAGAGAGAGAGAGAGAGAGAGGTGGGCACCAAGTTACTATCGAGATAAAGATTATGCTCACGAAGGAGAGGCATTCATTAACGGGGCATTACTCGTTACCGATTTACTATCTACTGATTGCTTGTTGCTGGTATTATCGCAACAACCTAATACGTCTTTATTAAGTAATTAATTACTAATTAATCAGAGATAAACAAGTGGACAGTATTTTTACTTTCTATTCACGCCTCTTTAGTCACCATCGATGTATCTCCCTCGTCATTATTATTATCATTCATTATACCGTCATTCATACGGGTGTTCCCATTTTCGCGTGTCTGCCTCGCCGGCGCGGCGGCGTCATCCGCATCGTCAATAATGCCTCGAAATTGAAATTAAAAAATAACTCACTCACCGGTCGATGCGCAACAGCGGAGTTGTAAGCTGCAACCCTGCATTGATCTGTAAAATATAAATATTTTTATATTAAAACAACGTAATAAATACTTGAAGTAAATAATTAATTATCGTGCCCGTTGAATTTTTAAAACGTCATTTTAATATGGATATTTGATTTTAAGATGCTAATGAAAGAAACAATCACGGCCGCCGCAAGCGGGTGCATATTTCCGCATTAACTCGTTCGCATAATTAGTCCGTGAAAAATTATGCAAAAGTAATATTACGACCGTGAGAGTAAGAGAGAGACGCGACGTTCGCGACGTAATATCTCCTCACAATATGCCGGAGATCGAACTCCGGCGTTTCCGGCGAAATTGCGTCGGAGTTCGGTCGAGTAATGAGTGAGTATCATCACGGGACAGCAAAATAACAAACAAATAACATTTACTCACCCTACGGTTGCTCCGCTGTCGCCCGATGCCTCCCAGGCCCCCTCCTCCTCCTCTCCTCGGTGTCGCATCTCCGTCGACGCACTCAGTCATTCGTTCACTTGATTCGTTCATGCGTAAAAATATCGTTACTTATGATCGCGCGACGACACTTTCGACACACTTTGCACGGCACTCATTCCGGTATTAATCTCGCGACACGGCGCGTACTTATAATTACATGGCGGTCGAAAAGCTACGACCTATGCGATCCGCTCGACGCCCGTCGATGTCCCGCAGGTAGATGCTAACATGGCGGAGAGAATAAATCGCGCGGCCAACTTCACTCGCCACTCTCGCCCGGAGCAACCGGTGATCTGTGATCGCTAATTAAACACGTCGCGGCGTTACTCGATTTAGGATTCGCTCGTATCATCCGTGTTCCGAAAACGACGACAAATTCACTCTGAAACCGCGCGCCACGACGCGAGATGCGAGAGGCGAACCAAGTTGATGGCTGAGAAAAGCGAAATTCGAAAGAATAATGTAATTTAAAGTCAGTATTATCGAACGCGATACACCTCGGTATAAATTTCGCGAAGTACATGTATTAAATACACATTCGATATCACATATATCACACATATATGTATATAACAGTTTTCCGTAATCCGAAAACGGAGTCCGCGACGATACGTACGTTACTCCGCGCAACGATCTACGATCAGAGAGTCAGTAAATTCCAAGACGAGGTCGCGTGACGCGGGCGCCGCGCCGCGACTTTGCTGTAAACATGATGGAGTGGGGGTAGAGTGACTAGCACGGTGCGCGTCTCGGTGTGTCTAGTTACTTTACTCCCGCTCTATCCCCATTATTCGTGTTGCCGCGACGCCCGCGACCCCGTCGTTGCTCTCCTCGGATCGCGTCGCGGAGTAACATACGAGTCACGAGTCGCCGAGCAGCCGGTGTTTCAGATTGCACATTACAGAAAACTGTGATACATCGAATGATTAAGGCCATTGCACGTAACAAAGTTTTAGTCATAATCGTAAGACCTTAAGAAAATAGACCAATCACAGTCGATTATTCTCCTTGAGCTCGAAGAATAATCGAGTGTGATTGGTCTATTTTCTTATGGCCTTACGATTATGACTGAAACTTTGTTACGTGCAATGGTCTTTATAGCTAATACATGTGCTTCGCGGAAATTCTTCGGACACGAGGTATAATACGCGATCGATAATACTGACTTGTCGGAACGCAGTCGACGGTCCAATGAGGAAATAGTTATTTTCGAAAAAGAAATTCTTTCATTGTACCATCGGTTGCGTTCCAAAAAACCTGCGAGCATGACCGCTCTCATCTTTCTCTCTGCTTCGACATACGACTGAATGTAGACCGGCCCTAATCGATCTCGCTTTTCTCAACCGTCAACTTGATTCGCCGCTCGCGTCTCGCGGCGTGTCATGCGGCTTCGGCATTGTCGTTTTCGGAACACGGATAAAGAATACGAGCGGACGAATCGGAGTAATGCCGCGACGTGTTTAATTAGCGTCATTAGTGATCACAGATCGCAGTCTCTATTAACGTCGTACGTATTTAACTTTGTATTTAATCGTGTTTCGATATTTGGCGATCGTGGGAGATAAACACGAATGCGTATGTTCATAAATCGATGATTTAATTGCACTTAACCAAAATCAACAACAAGCCTAACAAGAGTGACAAAGCAGCAAGTGTAGCGTCCTCGCGACGGTACGAGAGTGGCGAGTGAAGTTGGCCGCGCGATTTACGCAATTCTCTCCGCCATGTTAGCATCTACCTGCGGGACATCGACGGGCGTCGAGCGGATCGCATAGCTTCGTAGCTTTTCCGCCGCAATTCTTCCGTCGCCGTGTAATTAAGTACGCGCCGTGTCGCGAGATTAATACCGGGAGTGCCGTGCAAAAGTGTCGAAAGTGTCGCGTGATCATAAGTGACGATATTTTCACGCATGGACGAGTCAAGTGAACGAGTGAGTGAGAGTGCCCCGACGGAGATGCGACATCGGTGGAGGACCGAGGAGAGGAGGAGGGGACCTGGGTGGCATCGGGCAACGGCGGAGCAACCGTGAGGTAATTGTCATCATTTGTTTATTATTTTGCTTATCTGTGGCGAATTCCGCTACTTTCGAAGTTTAACTTTGGTGCAATTTCGTCGGAGTTCAATCTCCGGCATATGCGAGAAGAAATATTACGTCGCGAACATCGCGTGTGTGTCTCTTTTATTCGTACGGTCGTGATATTACTTGCACGATTTTTCGCAAATTAATTATGCGAACGAGTTAATGCGGAAATATGCAGCCGTTTGCGGCGGCCGTGATTGTTTCTTATACATTAGCATCTTAAAATGAGATATCTATTAAAATGACGTTTTAAAAATTTAACGGGCACGATAATTAATTATTTACTTCAAGTATTCATTATGTTGGACACTGTTTTAATATAAATATAAAATATTTATATGTTACAGATCAACGCAGGGTTGCAGCTTACAACTCCGCTGTTGCGCATCGGCTGGTGAGTTATTTTTTTATTTCAATATCGAGGCAATAGATTTGTAAAATTATATTACAAACGTAAATAACATGTATGTGTAAGAAATGAGATATTACACTAAAAAAAAATATTTAGATCGAAGAAAATATTTACTTAGATACTGCCAATAACTTAATTACTTAATATAATCACATATTTATTTAGAATTAGATATTTTTACTTAAATTAAGTAATACTTAATATAATCACATATTTATTTAGAATTAGATCTTTTTACTTAATTTAAGTAAAAATATCTAATTCTAAATAAATATGTGATTATATTAAGTAAATAAGTTATTGGCAGTATCTAAGTAAATATTATTTTCTTGGATCTAATTTTTTTCCAGTGTATAAAAGAATCACGAACAGCCTGCTTGTTCTAACAATTATTAGATATTACATCAAAATTTTTATTTAAAATGATAAATTAATGTAGCGGTAGTGTTCTGTATTACTTAATCTTGTGAAATATCTTTATTGAATACATTATTTATTCCTACAGTTATTACAAAAAAATTAAAACGTTAATTAATCATTAAGGATTAAGAATATAACAATATATCACAAATTAATTAACGTTTTAATTTGTCTTTTAATAACTTAGGAATAAATAATATATAATCTAAAAGGCTTACAAGATTAAAATCAATTACAAAAGTAAAGGAGCATCGAGCCGTAACAAAGTGTAAGCGTTAATATATTCAACATTAATATCAAAAAATTCAAATTTTGGTTCAACATCGAACCATCTTCAGTGTCTTACAATTTAGAAGCACAATTAATTACAGCATAAAATACGCACGACATATCTATTATTAATCCGGATTACATTTAAAAAGTTAAGATATTTTGTTCGTTGCACGTCAAAATCAGAGAATTATTTTTTGTTCGTGATGCGAAACTTTGTAGGGTCTGCATTGTCTAACGTGTTCTAACGTGTACTAACGATGTGACAAAATAATTTTAATTAATATTTAATTAATAATTAATTAATAATATGTCGTGCGTATTTCGTATCGCTTACACCTTGTTACGGCTCGATGCTCCTTTACTTTTGTAATCAATAATATATTCGAGAAAGATATTTCACCAGATTAAATAATACAGAACACTACCGCTACATTAATTTATCATTTTAAATAAAAAATGTGATGTAAGTAATATCCTTAAGAATTAAGAATATAAAAATATATCACAAAAATGAACTAATATATATTGTAAAATATTTCAATCTATTGCCTTGAAATGGATAGGCTAAAAATGGACCGATTTTCTCTCTAGAGCCTAAAACATATTTTTCTAATTTATAATCCTCTGCCGATTTTTTATTACACAAGGTTACGCACAGTCAGTGATAGTGATACCATCAGTATCGGACCGAGACTTCTCCAGTATCCTGATTGATAAAATGGCTACGTTTCAATATTCACTGCCGGTACTGAAAATCTGTAAGTTTACATCACACTAGATTTTTAGTACTAACAGTGAATATCGAAACGTAGTTTTAGCAATTTTTTTTCCAGTGTAGTTATCACTCAGGATATCGGAGAAGTCGCGGTCCCATTCTGATATTACTGCCATCTGTCCGTCCTCGTCGCGACAGCTTCGTTTCGATAGCATCATTGTACTACTTGCAAGAACATTCTTTAATGGTTCCGCGCGCACGAGGCGATTCGTTATTCGTTATTCGCTCATCCGCCTACCAACATCAGTGAGCATCTACCATCGCCTAAAGCGTACGCCGCGATGCGGCGACGGGTTCCGAGGCGACGATTTGTCCGAGAAATGGTAATCGGAATCCTGCTGGGCCCGGTAACGAGATTCGAGTGGTCCCCTCGACACACTGGGGCCCCCGGGCCTCGTCGTGGCCCGGGAGGGGGCAAAGATCGATTTAAACGTTCGCAGGGAGGTCGGATATTCCTCGACCCTCGGCAGCCTCGCGAGTGTTCCCGAATCTGGCAAAAGATTGTGACAGCGACTCGTATATATCTTCACAGGCGCAACCGCCTGCGAACAACGTAGCGACAATATAACCGGCCTGTTGATAGCGGCCGTCTGTGGTTCTGTCAACGACTACGAAGGGTTTCGTCGAATGATGCCGCAGCTACCCACGAAGCGGTTTTTCTCCTCTGCGGTTATTCTTCTTATTTAAGCTGCATTTAGAAAAAAGCGCAACAAACTTTTATTACTATATCTCTAGATAAATTTCTATTCTATAACGAAAAAAAGAAGATTAATTTATGTATGTGCATGATTACTGCTTCAAAATTAATTATAAACAATTGTAACCAAACTTTTTAAGTATCTATTCTTTAATATAGAGGTAAAATATTCTCACATTTTTTAATCACTGAATTAAATAAACACGCGTTTTTTTATTACTGACTGAAGTGAAATAAGATTAACAAGCGAGGACTCAAAACGACTTTAATATAGGATTTTAAATAAATTTTGGTATTTGCAAGATTGCATATTGCGTGAAGCACGTTAGGTTACATAAACATTTTATATAAATGTAAAATATTCAAAGAAATTTAATAGGATCTTCTTATATACATATATATACAACATACGCCAACATAGCTTATTAAATGCGTAACAAAACGCAGGCATACGTGATATCGTCAGAATTCTGTGTTACGGGAAAAGTCAGTCTTCCACTTCGAATATTCTCTAGAATTTGCCTCATGCATAATGCTGCACCGAGAGTGTACGCGACGCTTGTTTCGCAATCCGAAGTACAAACGTCCTCCGGCCGTTCGTGCCCGAGGTCATAACCATGTCGTTGCAAAAGTGTCGCTTCGCGCGCTACATCCGGCATGCGGTTCCACGACGCGGTCGAACACGCGGTCGTAAAGAAAAAAAATATGGATGTGTCTCATCCCGGATTCAAATGCACACCCTCGGCTCCCGATGCCACATAAATTCGGTTCAAGTCGGTGTGAAGACAGCGACGGCGCGCATACTAAAACCGCGGCTGTTCCACGTTTCGCCGTGGATAACAAAGTAGATCTCCACGACATCCTCCCGCGTTCTCGTCCACGTCTTTTGTAATCTAGAAGCGTACATCATGGAATCGCATTTTCAACTATATAGCCGAGTCGATCTGCTGGTTGCAGTGAAACGTTTCAGATATCTTCGCGACGATCGTCGGAGATCTCGCCGATTACGTCTATTAAGTTCAACTCCAAATTGATATAAACTTTAGTATCAAATGATACGAATCTCTTTATAAATAATAATTTGAGTAATATAAGAAATAGCGCTATATGCATAAGTATATTCTTTTGTATTATTAGAAACAATAATTGCTAATTTCTCTTAGATATTTTTTTTTTTAGATTGCATCCTTTACGGACAAAACATAAGCGATGCTATTTATGTTTAAAGAATTGACATGATAAAATAACAAGTCCATTAAATTTAATCGGCGCCAAGAGACATCTCAGCGCTTTTTAAAGCCCATCGTTTATCGTCGGAAAATTTCAGACAATTAACACATCCCCCCGTAATAAAATCGTTCGCCGCGAGATTTCTGACGGGTTAGAAGAGACGGAAAACGCCGGCGTCATTACGCGTGTCATCGTACCATCTATTTCGACAATAATTCCCGCCACTTCCTTCTGCGGAGCGCGCGTTGCGTTTATCGTCGCAACGCACGAGCACGGTTACTACGGTTTTTAAGCCTTTCATAAACCCCGAGCCCGCCGGGATCTCTAAACAGCGCGAGGTGAACGAGTGAATGAGCACGTAAGTGGGAACGGGAGGGAGGGCGCTAAGGAGGGTGGGAGGGAGAATATAAGGCAGTTATTTACGAGACAGCTCCGCGGCATAACGAGCGTCCGCGAGGCCAACGAACGGCTAAGCGGCGCGACACCAATCTGTTCTGGACACATAGTGAAATTTCGCGAAACAAATACGAGCCCGGCGAGACTATCGCTGTCATCCCGATGGACCGGTGATTCCCATACGGAAGAGCGCGGCCTCCTAATGGGAGGAGGGTCAGGACTCTCGCAGAACTGGATTATACATCGAGCGCGGAACGATCAGAGTGGGAATAGTTCTTCAGTCGTTAAAGACTAAATTTAAGATGCAACTGCCATTAAACGTTGCAAGAAAATTGAGAGAGAGTACAAATTATTTTAATTTAAAAAATATACGATTTTAAAATTGAGGTTGAAAGGTATTAATAGAAATTATAACTGATTGATTGAGATTTTATAATAAATTGCTTGCACACATACGAATAAAATTTGAATTAAATACATTTGAATAAAGTACACTATGGAAAAATATCAACGATACATGTACTTAAAAATCGATATATCATTTTAATGGTAGCCATTAAAAAAATAAACAAAAGAAGAACTCGAGGATATATAATTTATAATTCGTAGATTTGTAATTTACCTTCGCGGGCTTTCTCGGAACTTTCGAGCAAGACATGCGTCGTATGTTAACGTGAGCGATTTGTGAATATGTGTATTTTGGCAGGTCCATTGGCTGCCGGCGAAATTAAATTTAGCTACATAACGTTAATTTGCGATCGATCGTCAGCGGGGACGATATAACGGCAACGTAAGTAGAGATAAACGTCGCGGCGGCACTCGAACGGTCGTTGGACGAGAAATTTATGTTCTCGTTGCTTAACGTTGTGGGCCCCGTCGTGTGTTGTACCCCGGCACACACCGCGCTTATTAATACGAGGAGTAAGGCACGGGACACGGGGCTCGGGGCCCGGGGGCCCGGGATCGCGCGGACCGAAAGACTCTCCGGGCGTTACACCATTCTAGCTCTCGGATATTTATTATCGGGCGTCGATCGCATGAATCGCCAATCGATATGCCATTCGTAGAGAGACAAGAAACGGGACACCCCGCGGACGGTCTTGCGGGCTTGACACGACCTAACAAATGGCTGTTTTACGTCGGGCAGAAAATGAAGCGAGCATGACGAGTTGATTTTCGGTCGCCACGGGAGTGTGCGCGCTGAGGGGGAGGCACGAGGGCCCGACAGGGTGTGGATAGCGCTCGCTCATGCTCGCGCGGGCGCGAGCGCGAGCGGGGTATCGCGGGGCCCTTCTCGTTGGAGGGAGCGACCATACGTAGAAACTGAGAAAGAGAAAGTGATACCGAACACACCGTCGGAACCGAGGGGGGTACGGGAGGAGAAAAAATGTAGAAAGAGAAGCCCTCAACAGGACGACCAATGACGTGTGACGAGAGAAAGAACGGCGGGTGTAGGGGGAAAGCGAGAGAGGAGACACTCCTACAGTCCTGGAGAACACGAGCCAAGAGGTGTTACTTGTCAGTCCTCGCCTCGAGGCAATGACAGCCGTGGCCGGTGAATTAGCATGGGATAATGGGACGCGGTTGGCCCGGTACCTCCGCGGGGGCCAATGAGCAGCCACAAAACCGTAGTTGGAGCCGGAACGACTGGAAACGGGAACGATCGTCCTGAAGCTCTTTCGACTGGAAACCCAAATACCTCTGAGTCATACGTGCGAGAGATGCTTCTTTTTTCTAAGAAGATCCATAGTGTCCTTCTTCTAATTTCATCTGTGTGTTTCAAGATTATTCTTCTTTCTGAAGCTGCATATAAAATCGTCATCAGCACTATGTCGTGTATGCATATCCGCTAAAAGAATCGTCGTTCGGAGCGAATATTTGTGAATGAAGAAAACGTGCAGGATAATAGTATATTTCTATGAATGCCAACAAAAATTAGTAGTCTTATCCAAATATATTAAAATGGCAAGATGCAAATGCACGCGAGTTCAGATCTCTCTTTGGGACCGTCATACAAGTGTAATCATATCGCGTAATATAGTTGTAATTGTAATTATAACCAATCTGCAAGTGTGCCCGACAAATTGATTATCATGCTACGTTGACATTATGTCAAACGAACAAGGAGAGGCGTAGGATAGAGCGATACACTGAAGCGCATGATGAACCTCCACGCCTCTTCGTGACACCTCTCCGGCCGACTGTCACCGATCTTTCCTCTTGCTCGAAGATGCGGATGATCCTTTGTCGACACTCCCACATTCCCCGATGACGAGGCCAGATCAGAGCTGCGGATAGCGCAGTGTATAGATTGTCTCGCGGGCGGAATCTGTCCGCACCATCCGCTGCAGATTCACCGATGCCGTTTCTTACAGATCACTCTACTTGAGCTTTTCAACGATCGAAAGACCCAATCTATTCTCAAAAAATAACTCATTACTTTCGATGTAATTCTCACCACAATTACCTTACTTTTAAATGATTTAACTTTATGCGCATTCTATTGCTTTGTCAATTAAATGTAAATACGTGACGTGAATGTTTCTGCTATTTTTTTTCAAACATTTTATCAAACACGATTTGATGCGGATGATTGCCTTTTAAAAATTACTTTTTGTCAAAACGAAAAATGAAGAAAAATGAAATTAATTAATATTCGTGAAGTAACCATTATATAATTTGTTCATTTATGTGAAATTTCCCAAGAATCGTCAATACACTTAATAAGTGGCACAGCAACTTCATGATTTCTTGAGTCGAATAATCGTTATCGCAAGAAAGTAGCGCGTGACTTTTTGCCATACATACTTCTTGAATGTATGAATACTCGTGTGGGCGGTCGGGACAGAGAAAGGATTAGGATGAGGAAGGCAAGAACAAAATTAAACTCATACAATATCGTTAACAGTAACTTTCTAAAGTTAGATGAGTATCACATTTTAGTTTACCTCGCGAATTGCAGGAAATCCCGTATGAGCAAACGTGATAATTTGTTATTCAGTAGCGACAGAACAAGTTAAACACGTATATTTCAGACGCAATATGGAAAATCTACCGCTAGAAATTAACTATCAAATAAGGATATCAATTATCTCGTTTGCGTCCATTTGTTATCTCGACTTTTTCCATTCTTTCTTACTAGAATTTCATTACGACACGACGATCAGGATCCTTCGAGCCCCTCACGATTTTGCGCGGACAGAGGCGATCGGAGCAGGTTCACTTCGTCACCTGGAATTAATTACGCCGAGAGGGGCCATAATTTCTCCGCGTGCCGAGCCGTCTGTGAGCGGGGACCGATCGGATCGTTCGCCTCGCGGTGGGGGAGGAACGTTAAACGTCAACGTCGATACACCGTCGGCGTAAATAATCGTTATTGTTGAAGCCCGCGCAGCAGCAGCAACAGCAGCAGCAACGGCAGCAGTGCAACCTCTTTTCTTCCGTTGCACGCTCGTTCCGGCGCGACGTCGCACGCGAGCGCCGGTCACCGGTGAGTCACAACGGGACCTCACTCGCGTCGGCGGAGATAGAGATAGAAGGAAAGATAGAAATAGAGTCATAGAGACAGAGAGAGTGAGAGAGAGAAAGAGAGAGAGGGAGAAGGAAAGAGAGAAAGAGAGGTGGTTCTTGCTCGTAATTTATAGATCGTAGCAAATCGCCGAAGGGGGACAACAGAAGAGACTCGTCGTTTTCATGGCGGACGCGCCGCTGCCGCCGGCTTCGTCGCGGCTCTTCCTCCGTGGGCAGCGTCGGAGAAGCATTGTTTCCGCGTTTGAAATCACTCGGCTCGATTACCATGAACTGTGTCGCGTGAGAACATGTCATTTCTGCCCTCGTTTGTTTAGGGCCTGATCTGGAATAAAAGCCTCTGGCGGGCAATCGCTCGAGAAATTCGGAGCAACAATGTTTCATAAAATAATAGTCTTATTAAATATTGTTAAATCGATGGTTCTCTCATTGTTTGTATAATTTGATATGGGATGATTTATTCGGGAGTTTATTTGTATAATTTGATATAGAACTTTTTCGAATTTTAATTGAATTTTACAGCAAATGTTATATTACCATACTAGGCGAAAATTTCAATTCATGGTATTTCCAAGTTTTCTCTACTGAAGGTACGGAAAGAATATATAAAGACAATATTTGAAACAAATATGTGTGTATCGGAAACGTGTGTATGTTTTTCTATTGTACGCATTTTATCCAAGTGTAACTTAAAGTATATACAATCTCGCTTCTTAATAAATACGCGTATCAAGATCTTGTAACTTATAAACATAACACAAAATATAGCACGCCTTCGTTTTATTGTTACTTATTTATTTTAACTTTTCCTGAAAAAAGAACTACTTTTAACGTGCGTATAAAAAGATTAAAACATATAACATGTTATTGTATGTATCAAATACTATATATATGATAACAAATACGAATGACATTTACATCGCGAACAAGACGGAAATCGTTGACAAGAGACAAGATTATACATATCACCGAGCCGTACGCTTCGCAGTGTTCTCTTCGAGGTGACCTCTTACGCGCTATCATCCTACCTACTTGTAGTATCGCCCAATCCCCTCCGGTCGCAGACGATCCCGGTCGACCTCTCGAGTCCGGATAGTGTCTGTGTCTAGGCGCCACGAGTCGGAGTATCATCTCCAGGAGTCGATGGGAACCGTGGTGGCTTCGTCTTCACATATTGTGCCAACAATTAGGTGAAAGGCGCTCCCACAGATCTTAGAAGCCGCGCAAGCGGAGAGCACCTAGCAGAATGAGAAAGAGAGAGAAAGAAGAATGGGGAAAGCGGAGGAGAGAGAAAGAGAAGAAGAGAGTGCGATCGGGCACGAGAAGGAGGAGGGCACGGGGGACTGGATCGTTTAATATACCTACCGAGCGACCAACCGACCTACCTACCTACCAACCTACCACCTAGCAATGTGGACGCTTACCACGTCGCGAAACGTGTACGAGAGCGAGTCTGACAGAGACGGAGTCCTAGTCGAGCAAAACACATCTCGTGCTCGCCCAAGGGGGACTAATCTAGCTAGTAGTTTGACGTGGCGATGATGCGGTAGTAACCTTTAGGTGCTCCGTCCTCCGATATACTACTCGCAACGATATCCCCGCGCACTTACGCCTCGCGTACCCGCCTTTTCCCTCTTCTTTTTATCTCGCCTTCACTAGCCGGTTTCTTTCATTCAGGCTCAGTCGCGCATTTTGCTCTGTGAAATACAATCCGATTTCTGTGGAGCTTGTTTTTTTTATAGTAATGAGAACTTTCGTCCCTTCAAGCCTGCATTATTTTCAGTTAAAATAAAGGTATTTAACCTTTGAAGGCTGCGTGTGTTTGAGACAGAGAAATCTTAATCTTTAAAATTTTGCCACTTTAATGGAAGATTTTAATTCCGTTGTAACATATGTTAGGTGCATTCCGTTTCACGCATGATGCGCATAATGCACCCGTTTTTAAAGTAAGCAAGTCTTGTTCTCTATTTAGAGACAGACGATTTATCACTGTTTATTTTTTTTAGCGTGCATTCCAATAGTTTTGAATAGAATGAAGATGAATTGATTACAATGCCTTTTATTTATCTCTTCTGTTTGTTTTATCAGACGTTTTTGTATATTTTTATTGTAACACGCACATTTGGCTTCACGCAACATTGCGGTTAAAATCTCATTTATCGCGCTGTATTCGCTTTAAAATGATGATTTAGCGATAGTAACCTTCTTAACCTTTAGGCACTCACCTTTTGCTACTATACAATCGCACTCACTTTCACACGTAACCGTCTTTGATTATCTTCTCGCATATCGCCTTTTCTCAATTCGATTCTATATGCTTAATAATATTTTATAACGTAAACGTCATTACGTGTATCTATATTCATCTATGACCTCGTCTCATTGCTTTCATCGATTAACTGCGCGCCAAGCTTGCTTTATTGATCCCCGTTGATCCTTTCGCGAAAAGGAGCTCGGATCTAGACTCATGTTCGCCAATGATTGGATGCAACAAAGAGATCCTTGAAAGGAGTGGCATTTATATATATGAGATTGATATTGTCTCTTCCTGTATAATTACCATTACGCAATTATCGTTAGTAATACACAATCGCACAATAACGGGCACGTTTCAACTGCCACATTCTTTCTTCTTTCTTTACATTTCTTTTTTGTATCACGATACTATCGCTTTCGAACAGTAAAACAATACTTTTAGTAAAAGATAAAAATTAGAAAACGCGCTGACAAATCGAGATCTATAAAACTGTATGAAGCTATGTACAGAAACCTAGTCTCAGATTTACATAATATATGTTTGTATTATCGGTAATGATTTCGTTAACGTTAAAATCCAAAAGTATTGCGAAAAAAAATTTGATCTCTTCCGCAGTGAAAGCGAACCGTGGCATTGGAGCTACCGCGGTAGCTGCCGTCAGACATTTTTCGCCAACCTTTCACCCAAAAAAGGATCGCGGCCACGACAGCGACTGCGGCGGCGCGTGGTCGCGGCTGCATGACTGCTGAACATCGTCGGCCGCGAAGTTCACTTTCCGCCCGCGGAGGTGAGAGTTTCATGGGAAGCTTCTGCCCGCTAGCTTAACACTCCGCACACGCCCATAACCGAGCGTGTAGAAACGCGTTCGTACGCTAAGCGACTTTATCAGTTGCATGCCCGGTTGTGAGTTCGCAGAGACGGTAATAAACCGCGATCGAAGGCGCGGGTGCGAATGAATTTCTTGAAATGTTATTGAGGAAACTACACAAAGGTATAATAGTTCTGCCTTACAGAGTAGAGAAATTTTATGGTAATAAAATTCAACAAAATGATAACGAAGGTGCATCAAACAATAAGTTTCATTTCCTGAATATTATTAATTTTTATGCAATATTTCTCCAATTAAATAAAGATTATAGAGTTCTATAATTCTTGTCTTATCTTATCTACTATAGATGCTTTTCGCGATTTATTTCGATAAAGTCGTTCGTAAAAGAAACGTTAAACACTTGGAAATGTTCTTTGTTATAGATTCGTGCGCAAATTTATTATAAGCGAACATTTATTTATTAATAAACCGTTAGATATTGTTATAATATTGATGGCTAAAGCAATTAGAGACGAAAATTACGGAGCACCGAGAAGATTGCGGAAAACCAATAGCGCATAATCTGTACATCTCGGGAAGCACATCAGTGGGTCGTATTCAATCACCATGACATTCAGCTCACGACTTTTGCCCCAGGAGGTGAGAGCAGCTTCCAGCCACAACATAAAGTGAACAGGATGCACCGCGTGCAATCTTATTCGCTCATGGAATACAACATCGAACTCTTTAAGTTTGTTGCACAATGCACAAAGTGCACGATGGAAGAATTGCGCATGAGACGTCAAAACACGCCAAACAATAGCTTTGATATCGTTGACTAATGCAGCATGTTTAATGCAAAATCAAGAAGAGATCAATTTTATTGAAAAAAGAAAAGAATAAACGCGCGGCTGTCTCTATAATTAATTTATTCGTTTATCTTTATATCGATATATTTTTCACTTTTTTTAATATACTTGTTGTATTTTTATACAATTGGAACACGATATACTGCTAATCATCGGTTAACTTATTGTGACAAGAAGGATGATTTCATACGGCCTGCTATTTCACGCCTGCGGGAGATCTGTCTTGATCAAGACTGCTACTCTTCTTCTTCGCCTAGCTGCCGGCCGTCGTTTAACCGGCTATGATTTGCGTGACGACGAATCCAAGCGATTTTCAGGAATAAATTATCCCGATAATTTGTACGATTGAGTCATCTTGTAACACGTCTCAACCAGATGCAGATTAATTGTAAGGCACACGCGATTTGTAAAATAGTTGTCCTATATTACACTGCGCTGTTGTACTAAAAAAATACTGCAATGCTTTGAAATAAAATTAGAATCCATTACAATTAATTAATTAAACTTACTGTAGAATACTCTTGCTACTAAATAGAATACTACTAAATCCGAAGGTAATTTAAACGAATATCAGAAATTTTTGTTAATTATTAGTTCTGTGATATGATAATTGAAAAATTTATAGGAAGGATTTTAAAATCATCGAACATTTATATTTTAACATGACAAAGGGGATTTATATAAAAAATGGATGAAATAGCATTTTACAACTTGGTAAATTTATTTGTAGTCCGTTGAAGTGGAATTTTCCCACACACACTAATACAATACGTTTTGCGGAAAGCATACATGGAATCATCACGCGCATGTTGTCTCATCTCTCTTGTAGAGACAAAGAACATGAACCTTTCTACCAGGCTGACCGTGTGCCTCGGTGGTGTAAAGCTAGCGATACATGCATGGATATTGATACATCATGGTAATAATATATAATATAATATAATAATAATTTTAATAATAATAAAATAACATTATTATCACTCCTATGATACCGTACAACGAAATGCAGCTCTACACTCGTGAGGCCTGTCGGCGGCTACAATTACAGAATGACTAAGCGCTATTTCGATAACATCCATAAAATAATAATTAATAATAATAATCAATAATAATAATTAATATAATAATATTAAAGACGCACTGATACGTATTTAAGCTATGTACAAAGTACGACCGCGGTTTCATTCCACTAAAGAGGAATCAAAAGTTAGAAAGAAAGAAAAAAATCCTGTTTGCTCCCGAAGCCATCGTGGTTCCTTTTTTTTAAATATGAATTTTTCATATAAACTTGTGCAAATTAGCTAAATAGCAACTCTCGATATTCTTCGAGACGCCGTAGCAAAAACACACATTATATTGTACTAACATTTAAGAACGTTTTGTGGTTTATCCCTCGTGTTAAAGCGAAAAGATATTTAACGGTGTCGTCATAAAGACACGTTAGAACCAGTCACGCCAATTCCTTAACCCTTATTAACGTACAAGTCCGAACACTTTCTCTCCTTTTAATGTACAGTTTGAAAAGCATACCGCGAAATATATTAAATTTAATACAAAAAATACATTCTTTACAATTTATCACGATGGACTCGAGTGATACTCGAGTCGAAGTGGTTAGAATAGGAAGAGCAAGAACTCATTATTCTGATTATGTGATAATTTGGGTGATATCTTTTTGCGCAGTATATCTAGATATATCGATAACATCAAGTATAACATAAATGTTAGAAGAGGAGCGATAGGAATATAACATATATAAGATGGAAACAAATATAGGTGACAAATAAAAAACATATAATTATGACTTTTTTCAAAAATATATAAAAATCTATGATATATGTAATGATTTTGCACATTTATTTCGTTGAAAAATTTAAAACGTTAACATGTTTAATTACGTTTACAATCAGGACGTAATTGGTAAACAAAATTGTTATCAATTAATTCTATATATCTTCAAAATCTCTCTAATTACATATGTATATTCCTACCGACTCCTCTACGAAAACTGAAGGTTTCTGCAATTTGCATCTGAGTTGAACGATTTCGAACGCGACGATTATATTTATGCTCGCCACACGCGTTTTCCCACTCGCTTCTCGAATTTAGCATTTTGCTCGAGAAGCAAGCGGGAATCAGCATCACTATCTACGCCGCTTTACGTCTGCCTACTTCGAGCATATATTGTGTGGTGCCGATTGCTCCATCATACGCGATCTCCTCCCTCCGTCCACGTTTCGAGCATCTTATACCCATCCACACGGACACGGGTATGAATAAAGGAAAAGAGAAACTAAATAATACAGAAAAAAGGGAAGAGAAAGAAAGATACGATCGACGCTCGGAAATAATAACGGTTGATCCTCATTCCACCTCAATGGGTGGCGTCTCGGCCGGAATCGAAGAGACACGTCGCCAAGGGTTCACCCGCTGGAAACCGATCTCAGCTGACTGGTATTTGCGTCAGCGATACCACCGCGGACCCACCTTGTACCACGTGGCCCTCCAAGGTTGTCCGGTCGTGTCTTCACATGCAACAATCGCGCACGCTCGCGAGATACGATTTTGCTTCGGCGAATGCCAATCCCGAATGCGACTCGCCGTCGTATCGCCGTCGCGAGATTATATGGATTTTCTGAAGGGGAAGCCGAGTAGCTCCGCGGCCTGATTGCCAGGTGGTAGGTCAGGAAGACGTCGCTCCGGGCCTGGGCGTGGTCCACGGTAGCACGCGAAGAAGCGAACAGCGTATCCTCCGACTGGCGCTCTTATAGAGCTAGTGGGTTATTACGTAGTCCAATTTAGGACGTTAGCCCGGGGACCCTGCGAGGAACTGCGTCGTGGTAGCTTCCGTTATGAAAATGCGGAAGAACGTGGATCGTCCGTTTTGATTCCTGGCTGAATTTCCGGTTCGTTTCTCTATAATTACGCGATAGATATCCGATGCAAACATCATTTTCTTTTCTTCTTATTCTTGAAGTTTCGTCGTTTGTCTATTGATCGAAATATATTGGTATTGCGCGTAACAAGAAGAGCTAACACGGTTCGGCATTGTCGACAATTTCATCATCTACCGTGAAACGTTCGTGGATAAATTCTTATCGAGATGATTAGAACATCTTTAATAGGAGATAGTGAACGTTTAAATCAGAGCACGTCGATAGAAAGAGTTTTACGTTATTCTTCTAATCTGATAAATAAATTATTTTGTTACATTTCGTAGTCGCGCATCTATCTTCCTTTATCATATTCGTGTATCTTACAGAACGCTGACTGTTGTACATTCATTAGAGGTGCGGAAGTTCTCGAATTATGCATAAAATTTGATATCATTTATCGAATTGTATCTTAAACGGCAATTCCGTAAACGCTTCGGACATCGTCAATCGCTCGGTACGTACTTAGCAAGAATATCATTACCCATTCGGATCAGGCGAATTATAAAAAAAGTTCGGTGAAATTACAATTGTCTGCCGCGTCGCTGTATCCCAGATCGCTTCCATCGTTCTCGGCTCTGCAATGGTGCTTCGTGTCGGGTCGGATCGAAGATTCCTCTGAAGTGGCTGACGTCTGGGTGTAGGCTCGGAATACAGGAGGGTGAACAGAAGCGAAAAAAAACTCAAAGAAGCAGGACGGACGAACTAGATGCGAGGATGATAGGCGAGGGTTGATGACAAAAATCGACGGAGTATCGCGGTTTCTTTGCCGTACGCAAACCCGACATCTCGCAAGTTTTGATGCATCGTCGTTGGATCGACTGGAAGGATTGCTCTAATAGAGGAGGAACATCGGGGAAGAACTGGTCGGTAGCTAGAGCATTCGATAGAGAAAGAGAAACGCGTGTCTACGGGAGTTTAGGATAGTAGTTGGCCGGATGGCTTCTAATACCTAGAGTAGCCATTCGAATAGCCATTTGAGTAGCCGTTGGAGCCCTTGTAGGGAACAGAGTGTATGCTCCTGGAACAGAGATGGTCGAAATCGGAAGATGAGGAAAGTACACTTCTAGGGAAAACCCCTCGCTTCCTTCCCACTCACATTCTTTACATTTCCTTTCTATCTATCAATCATTCCCGCCGCCTCGTTAAAGCGTGGGACCCGTACGCGCCGTGTGTTAGTATAAGAAATAGCCGACGATGAAGAAGTCGTAGTGAGGGTAGTAAAAGTCGTAGACACAGTGAGAAGACGAAATAGCGAAAGAGGCAGACAGAGAAGAAGAAGAAGATGAGGAAGACGAAGAAGAAGAAGAAGAAGAAGAAGAAAAAGTAGTATACGCATGCTGGGGTTTTCTGTGGTGGCGGTAGTGGCATAGTTGTTGATCGCGCTTTCACCGCGACCAGGAAAAAGTGCGGGTGATCAAATAAAAAGTGCATGGTTGTAATTTGTTGGGTTATTGTTGTCATACTCTTTGTTGTATTTGTGTTATTGTTTCTGTTGTCGTTGTTATCGTTGTTTGTGTTATTAATCAGTGTGTGTATGTGTGTGTGTGTGTGTGTGCGTGTGTGTGTGCGTGTGTCAAGGTGCAGGAGGTTCAGAGCTCCCGCTCACCGCCACCCACATCTACAACAGAACAGAAAACAAGACCACCGCCGTTACATACAAGGTATCCATTAGTATCCACCAGTATTGAAGATTTATTTTATCGCTCGCTCGTTCAAACGCGCTCGCGCACACGTTCCATGCGGGGGCAGCATTATTTCAGACTGATTTATGGGTCAGGCCGATTCTACGAGCCCGCGTGCGCGCGCGCGCGCGCGCCGCGGACTCGCCGACTCGTCGACGCGCGCCCGTAGGCGAGAGAAGGAGTGCAAAGTTCGCGGATCTTCGCGGATCTCTTCTCTCTCCCTATTCGCGCCTCTATTCCGCCGTGAGGCGGGTGAAGGCGACACGTTGCAACATTACAAGGCTATTGATGCGAAAGGTCAACGCGGTAGCGGCCTCCTTCGGCCGAACCAATGGTTTTGACCTTCTCGAGGTCAGCACCGTGACCGCTTAAGCGATAGTTAGCGCGTCTTAACTTTCCTGTCGATTTACCGGATGTATTTTGACCGAAATGGGAAGAAAACCTTAAAATAGCACGAGTAATTGCACATTTGAAATTCGCAAAGTTCCATATTGATCTGACATCTTAGCCAGAATTCGTGGAACTTATTATTTAAATAATATAATAATAAATTAATTGTTATTTATCATAAAAAACACAATTAATTACAATTTATCATGTCGCTCTCAAAGCGATGCAATCCTTTCTCTGCTGTAACATGATGTCATCCTTTCTTTGACGCACTTAAACTAGTTTTATATGCATAAAAATGACTCATGTAAACCTTTCTCATTGCATCCTTTTCTCGTGATCCGCCATACCTTTAAACCGATATATCTTTTTCTTCGCTTGTTGACATTGCGTTGACAGCCTCATATAACAAAAACAATACATCTTTTGATTCACAAATCGAACAATTCGGGGATCACACAAAAATACAATTTAAAATTGTAAACTTGATATGGGTGTGGCCAAGCGGTTGATATTTGTATATTGTTTTCTTCATACGACACATTGATTATATATTCATTTCAGAACGACAAATCTCTTACGCATGGAACGGTTTGCGCGAGCGTCGTTAATCAATGGTTACAAGAAGAACTATCGTGAGACGTTTTCATGATTAATCTTCGACTCACCCTCATATGAATGCCGTATCTTTATTTTATTATGTAAAGCTAATCGACGACTCGTGTTTCGCGTCTCGCGATTTTGCGTCAAACAATGAGGTGTTTATCTGACCGAAGAGTTGTTAAATCGCGAATTGCAAAACAAAATATTGACTTCAGCCGATCGTTTTGACTTTGCGAAAGGTAAATCGACTCGACCGGTTTCCCTGGCGTTTGTGCCGATCTAATCTTAACTTGAAGCTTTACGCGCGATTAAATAGCTTTAATCTTTGTGCTTATTACATGAAGATGAATAATATAAATAATAATCTCTAATATGCACAATAAATACTTCAAGTTACTTTTTACTGTTCGGTATCAAAATGATTATGTGTTACAGCTCAATAGAATCACAATTTTCGTCCCTATTGTCCACGGTACATGAAAAAAGCGAAATAATCGCAGTAGGAAAAATTCTACGATAGCCGATGACGCAATCTAACAACAGTTAATGTCAATCTAGCTCGACTTCTCGAGCTGATTGCCGACTGAGAACTAATCATTCCCCATCATCCCGCCTCGTCGTGCGGCGAACAGCGAGGACGCGCAGGCACGAGCACGAGCACGAAAACGTCTCCCGATAGCTTCGAATCTCTATTGCTTTTCGAACGTAGGTTCTTGCAAGTGAGAGTCACGCACTGACGTCTGATTCACGATCGGTTGCCGCGATATTCCGCAGGAACATTTTGCCAATATCTACAACGTCAGGAACGTGTGTCGCGGACTTCTCTTTCATATGCGCAACGCCATACTCGTACGGACCCTTGTAAGGGACCCCCTAAAGAGTACTCGGAGATCGCGGCGATTGATCATGGATCAGATCGCGTACGTGTCCCGTGCGAGCGCGCAAAAATAGAAGTCCTCGAAGGGAAATACAAAACGAAACAAAAATGGTCGACGAAACAAAGTGAAAAAAAAAAATGGTAAAAACGTGGCGGGTGTACCTGTGTTGCTTGAGATTGTCCTGCCGCTTGAAGGACTTTCCGCAGACCTCGCAGGTGAAGGTCACGTCGTCCTTATGGCTGCGCTCGTGGATCATGAGGTTGTAGGGCTTCGTGAAGCGCCGCTGGCAGTACTTGCAGACGAACTCTACCGTGCACTTGGCGCGCATCTTCTGCCGCCGGCCGAACTCCCTGCCGTGCCCCTCTGTCTCCATCGGCATTATCGCGAACATCCTTATAAATTCCCACCGCTCCTTCTCTTGGTCGAGTCTCTATCTCTCCTTTCCCTCTACCCGCCTCTCTCGCTCTCTCGCTAACGCCCGGAGTCACTCCCACCACTTCGTCTGTCTCCCTCTATCTCCTTTCTCAATCCTCTCTGTTGCTTGCGCGTTCTCTCTCTCTCTCTCTTTCTTTCTCTTTATCTTTCTCTGCCTCGCTCGCAGACTTTCGTACGCTCTCTCTCTCTCTCTTTCTCTCTTTATCTGTCTTTCTTGACTGTCGTTCTTCGACTCGCTCTTCTCCTCCCGCGCAAAGCTAGTCTCGGGCACGGCTGACTCCTGGGAGTGAGATCACTGCTTGTACCACGTCGCGAGAGAATCCTCGTATCGCTGCCTGCAAAGAGCACAGAATCGATGATTCTCCTCCGATCTGACTCGCGCGCTCGAGAAAATCACCCGGAGTCGCGAGAGCGGAGTATACGCGCGGGACGCCCGTATCCGACGAGATATTTACGCGAAGCGCCGTTGCCTACGAGCAACGGGTTAGTAACGTTGAAGCAACTTCTGAAGTATTTTGCATTCCTTACGAAGATGCGTAGGAGGGACGCGCGCATGCCAATGTGCCTCGCGGAATAGAAATTCTCTCCGATCGAATTATTTTCGCGATATTTTATCAGGAGTATGCTTTTAGGACGACATAGGGAAGTACTTTTCCTATGTATTATATATATAAAGGGTAACTCTGAGACAAGCTGGCTACAATTTCTGCTAGAAAAGTCTATTTCAAGTTATATTGATTTAAAACATGATAAATTTTTTTATATGTACAGCGAAAAATAATACGTTATTCCTGTTTTTATACATAAAAATAGAAAATGTGTAAAATGTTACAGAAATGTCACAAGCAAGTTTTGTTTTGTAATTTTACTTTTGCAGATCAGCGATATACAATTGCATTCTCCATTTAATATTATAACGTTATAACATTATTGCAACATTAAAGTCTATATCTACAAGAAACAGCAAATAAAAAAGAGCGATTAAATCGATGCTTCAATAAATAAAATTAAAAACATGGAATTTTTATACAAAATATTTTATACAAATGTTAAGGTTAAATGTAACTTCTGTTTAATTTCGCTTCACTTTATAAATTTGTATTATATGATACTTTTTACACAATTTCATTGTTATAACTCTATAAAAGTAAAGTTACATCTGCATAAAGTTGTAAGAAATTGTACGATTCTTATTTCTAAATAGATTTAAGAATGAATGTTAAAGAATAAGCAAAGGTTTTTTTCATAAAATCTATCAGGAATAATATACCATTCTAAATCTTATAATTATTTCAAGTAATTCTATTATTAAATTAATTCCTTCGGTATTACCGTACAAAAAACACGGTGTGAATGCCTATAAAAAGCTGTGCGCTTCCGAAAAAAAATTAATGACTAGTTTCCTAATTGGGCGCGTCTGCTCGATTCGCGAGTTTAAATCATCAGCTCCGGACACGTCCTCCGGGCATATTTAATTTCAAACGCGACTGTCCAGTTTTAAATTTCATTCATATAGGATGCTGTATACATTCGTGGTAATCGAGGGGGCAGAAGCAGCCACTATTAGCGCTAAATGCGCGCCGCAAATACGATCCGTAATCTTTACGCTTGCCATCCGGCGCCACGCAAATCACGAGAATATTTCCCGAGCTTGCGATGCTGTTCTAAAAAGAAACGTGAGAGCAACGAATCACCGATTAACTTTCATGCGACTGATACGGGCTAACTTTCAAGTTTTTCAATAAAATTTAAGTGAAATATTATTTACATGACAACTATTAGTACGAAAAGGACTGTAATCCGGGCAATACTGTTCGCATATATTATTCTTTCTCATACCATTCTTATATTTAATGTTTTTTTCTACTGTATGAAAATTGTTTAAAATCATCGCGTTAAAAATCGTTCAAAGTTTATTTTTTGAGCAACTTTCTTACATCTTACTTTGACTGAACCGTTCATAATCTCTGACACGGTCGCCTTGAGATGTCTCTTAAATAATTCGGAAATAATGTGAGAGGTCTGATGTAATCGAATTCCACTGAAGTCACATTTTCGCGCGTTAAAAATTAGTATTTTTACTGCTTAATATTTTCGCTTCTATCCATATTTTAAGAGAAGACAGTTCCTCCACGATAAAACTACGAAAGAGAAACATGAATCCTTTTTTTTTATATACGTACGATGTACCCAAATTATACCCTCGTGCAAGTATTACTTTTAAAACTCCCCCGCAATATACTCGGCCGGATATGAATGAGCGATCGGAATCGTACCGCCACGGTCTAATGGCACGGTTCTCGAATTGGAATCGGCATGTTAAAAAATAGCCCGCGGGATCGAATCGCACGGTGCGGCCATTGTACAGGAGCGTCGGCCAGTCGCTACCGGCTCGCATTAAGCGCACGGCGCACGCTCGAATAAAGTGGCGTGTCCGAATGAGTAATAAGCGGTGCCTGGGCGTAGCCCGGTTGGTTAGCGTGGCTGACAGGCGGTGGAGCCTAATCGGAACTGCGCATTACGCGCGATTTTGCGTTTCACAAAAAAAAAGTACAATTCCACTTCTTTCCCTGGTGAAACATCACGTTTCTGTCTGGCCATGTCTGGTCCCGTCGCCGTCCGACTGATTCAGACATTGTAAATATCCGTCCGACATGCTGATGCACGTAAAAACAAACGTAGAAAAAATATAAATGTGTTGTGGAAACAGTACATAGCTGTCGTCGAGACGGAATACCTTCGTCATTCCGGTATTCAAACAGATGGAAGGACAAATGTTCGGCGGCACGTCCGGTTTTATGGTTTTGTATAAATTGGACCTTTTCTTATCCCTAAGGACCGGAAAACCATCGATAAAGAGACGAGCAAAAACTCACAATATCTTTTGTAATTTTGCACGGCACGAATCATATATCTACACAGCTTACTAAAATAGAAATCGTGTGAAATAATATTTTGTCTCCTGAGGGTTTAGAAGAAACAGACCTACCTTTAGTGCCTGTCTTCTCTTTGAAATTTAGTCATTTCACTTTCGAATAGCAAATCGGCACAGGTTACTCCTGTCGCGCGGTATTGATATACGCCCGTGGAAATGAACGGTAACACCAGCTACTACACGGCAATCTTGTCGAAGAGTTACGAGGTCACAGTACGCTTGTATTACCCGAGACCGGGTACATGCGGCTGGAACAGGTTCTCACTTTGCGTGAAGCGAAGTTAATGAGTTGTGCGTTAATGAGTCGGGTGTCGAGGAAAACGACATTAACCGTGTAAACGCTCAGGTTTTATATTACAGATGATGTCGGTGAGGACGTGCAAATAATCTTGAGGCCGATGATAAATGATCGTGTTCTCTGATAACCGCTAAGTCCGCTGAATTCGACCGCGCGATCAAAATAGCAGTCAGGAATAACAGACGTAAGCTGTCGATAATTTCGTCTCGATAATACTGTACGGAATAAAGGCGCATCCGTAAAGTGAAAGATATGATCGCGAATGTAACGAGATACGTAAGATTTACGGCGATTGCGAAGCGACGAATACGAGCGCGAGTCAACGTTGCTCGTGTGTATCGCGTGTGTAGAAAAGCGAACATCGTGCCTGCTACCATGTTTGCCTACCGAGTTCGCGTGATCGAATGCTTTCGTTTAATGTATGATAATGTATGATAATGTATGATAATGCGATATATATAAACGCTCGCGTTTATGGATGCGCCATACTAGACGGAGATTTGCGAATAGGCGGCGAAGCGTTTTGGTATGTACGGAGCTACGCGAAAGTGAATTTTGTTGTGAACCACGCAGAGGAGGGAACGTCGCGCGGAATAATCAAGTGGGGCTTCTCTCTTGACGTGAATAATAGAATCGCGCGTGATCAAATAAGCAATTAAAATAGATATCGATGTAATATAACTTTTATAACGTGTAAAAATAATCATGCTATTTATGACTTCACGCAAAAGGAAAATCACTGTATTCTGACGTGATTGACACGAATAAGCAGAAGAATCGTTTTTTTTAATAACTATCAAAGAGCAAAATCGAGAAAAATAAACACATCAAAATGGATTCAGTGTTATAAATACATATAATAATTAATAATACGTCGTCCAATATATCTTCAGATATTGAAAATTTGCAAGAATTGTAATTGAGTTCATCGAATACCTATCCAAGATAAATTTCGCCGTGTTGCTGATTTGCCCATGAGAAAAATAGGCAAAAGGCATTCGTTGCATTTGAGAGTTATCCTGACGAGGAGAACATTCGTAAGGATACCTAGGCGAGACGTTCAACGCCCGACAGGGTGATATTTGATTTCATTCAACACTACCGAGACCCTGAAAAAAAGGTAGTCGCGAGTACCTTTCGTTCTATCGCGCGATACGAAGGGCGGAGTGCGTGGTACAAGAAGCCGGCAGCCAATCGAAGAAGAACAGAGAACGGCCAACCAAGCGAGCCCGGCTCGATGTGCGTGCACTCGTTCTCGCGTGTATGGAGGAATAAAGGAAGGAGCGGTAGCCCTCGTTCGTTCGCTCGCCACAGCGAGAAGGCCGGTAGCCAACCAAAGAAGAGTCGCTACTGTGCACCGCCCTACCGCCGACTACCGGTTTTCGGCCAGTCGCTACCGAACAGCCGGAGAAGTCCACCAAGTGGGACCACACCCTCCCTCCGCCGTCGAGACGTCGAACCGCGATACCACCGCGGCGCGGGGAACGCGGACGATCACGCAAGGGCGTTTCTTACGAGAGATATTACCTATCGCGCGGACTCGCGCCACGCGCGGCGCCGAAGAAAAATGGTAGCTCCGTGATGGATCCGTTTTCGTTCGTTCGGATGATTCTAGCGGATCCTTGTGATCTGAATAGACGCATGTCGCAGCGCGATATTTTGCGCAATAAAACCGAAAAGAAAAATTATTAAAACAAGAATTTTAACGTTTATAAGGAAATATAGACATAAGATAATTGCTTTCTAATTAGATGTTGATTAACATGATGAAAGTCGTGTCAGTGAGCAAATTTTCAAAATAAAACAGTTTTTATTTGTTTTTTAATTCAATTTCATTTACTACATTCTTTTCTTTATTATATCTATATAAATATTATATTAACTACTCGAATATCACAATAAAATTAACAATCTCTCAGTGCATGCATTATAACCATTGAATTCTAGAAAATTGTTCACGATATAAAATATAAAATTGTGTGTTTTCCATATGTACATAAAAATCACCATTGCTATTTGGGAACGCAAGTTATCAGGAAGATCTAAATGCTAGAAGGATTGAAGAGGACCATCGTAAAATCGCCGCAGACAACCCGCAAGGTACTTGAGCACCAATCAAAACGCAGCGGCTACTGTGCACCGCCCTACCGCTTGCTACCGATTTCTGGCGGCGAGGACTCGAGATACGCGAACGAATGTAGATCACGCCTATTCCCGCCCGTTTGATTCATAACACGTGGAGGCATATACAATAGAAAATGTAAGAACTCGGAGGTGCAGTAGGAATAACTTTGCTTTTATCCTCTCTACAGAATCTAGATGAGAAATGGCGATGGTTTCAATTGAAATAAAGAAAGGATTCTTAGAAACAGCTTAATGGTATAATAGAACAGCCCTCTGATACGCGAAAGACCTGGTTTTAGTTTTGTCATCCCAAGTAAATTAAAAGAAATTGACATTGTCCAGATAAATATTAACGCACTGTGATAAGAACAAATAAATAAATGAAATTGAAGAATTATATTCACTACGAATGAAACTATATGAAAACGTGGTACTGCATCTCATAAAAGAACAAAACTCCAATAAACATTCGATATATTTAAAATATGGTACTGTACATTCTAGAAGACCGAAATACATTGAGGAAGAAGAAGAAGAACAAGGAGAAACACAGTTTATAGAAAATATCCGATTTATAAACGATGTGACTAAATTTCCTAATGTCATTTCGAATATTATTGAATTAATAATGTTATTGTATTAAACGTTTACAAACGTATATTAAACAACTACTTCCACCTCAAATATAAATTATATATTAACATAATGTATTATTGAAATTATATGTAATGCTAGATAATATTTTTAAGAGATAATATCAATTGACTGTGACTCACCGATAGAGATAGAAAGAGTGCGAATAAGGGTTCGTCCTCGAGCAATGTCCAGTAGTAATCTTCCGCAGAGGAAAATCTTCGAACTTCGACGGAAGTGTTTTAAACTTTCGACGATGAACGAAAGAACAAAACTCGCGAAATGCGATTAGTTGTAAAACGAACTGCGGTGCGCGTATAATGTCACGCTGCCAACAGTCGGAATCTCCGATACTACTCAGTAGGTCGGTGGCTCGTGAAAGTGTTGAATTGCTGCGCGTGTGTCTTCCGGGCTGACAGGTCTGGACCGTTTGGGTGCGCGGCGTCGACTGAAGCTTCGTTTGGTCGCTCGGTTCGCTGGTAGCCCGAATAGGTAGGCACACCAGAAGACGGTAGGACGCCGTGTGTAACCGCCAAAGGTCTCCTCGTCGTCGTCGTCGTCGTTTGGCTTCTTCTGGTTGGAGGACCGGGAGACACCTCCCTACCGAACCAACTCACCGATACCCACCAGTTATCGTGTGAAGGTAGCCTCCCTCAATTCCACGGGGAACGTACACGTCCAGGATGTTCCTTCCTCGACCTCGTTGCGGTGGTAGAGGTAGAAAAGAGGCGGTTGGGGAGGCGAGGGAGGAGGAGGAGGTGGAGGAGGAGGTGGTGGTGGTGAGAAGGATGCGGAGGAGGAACGGGAGCAGAAGAAGGAAAATGAGGGAAGAGGGTGACGGCGGGTGTTGGTAGAAGAAGAGGTGAGGACGATGATGAAGAGGAGGCCCGACGAAGAAGGGAAGAAGTGGTAGCACGCCTTGTCCCGAGTCTACGTGCGTCCTTGTCTCACCCGGTCGCCGAATAGCAGCGCGGTTATTCACAAATCCTTCGTCGACGCGGCTTCCTGAGCTCCCGCTTGGTACCCGTCCGCCTTCCCCTCTCCTGAACTGTCCCCGCGGACTTGCTCCCTCTCTTCCATGCTCTACGGGTCCTGATCCCTTCCACCGCACCGCGTCTGAGCCCGCCCTCATAACCGTGAGACGAGAGCATCCCTCTTCACCCACGCCGAGACCTTTTCTGGTATAATCTCGAGGTGTCTCCCCTACATTCTTTTAAAGTATTCGAATACCGCTTCGGCATACTCGGGCCGCTTCCTTCCGCCTTTGCCCTTTCCCAAAAGGATACCCCCCGCGGGGGCAGTAGCCAACCCCGGCCGTAAAAGCTACGGAGGTAGCGCTCGTATCCAAAAGCTAGAGCCACTGACTCCCTTCGGCTCGCGCGAGCGCGCGTTCCACCTATCTTACTTGCTTACCTACCTACTAGCTCCTATGCGTAGGAGTATCGCTACATTCGCTACGCGTCGCCGGTCGTCCTCGGAACAGAGCGGTTGATATTTTCGTGGATAAACAATATAAGTGCGCGCGATCGCCATGGAAAACCCGACACCTACGGGTAAAAGCGAAGCGATAAACCGATTCTCCGGGAGAAAATCCACGGGTGCGTCGATTTCTACCGCGCTAGGTGAAGAAAGACATGGAAAAAGATAAGCAAAAGATAAGCAAAAGCGGGAAGAAAGAGAAAGAGAGGAGAGAGAGATAGAGAAAAAGAAAGCGAGACAGACAGGCAGACAGAAGGAGAGACGCTTGCCGCTGACGATGAGAAGCAGATAGTGTGGGAGAAGGTAGAGGTGGAAGGAGCGTGCAAAAGCAAAGAGCGGGGGCTGACACGATGCCGCGGGGGTTCCCAGGGCACGTGGGAACTGCACAGTAGTCGATGTCAATCCCCTCCACCAGACGGTCCGCTCGGGGCCCACCGGGCCCCACCACGAAGTCGCCGGGCCGGAGAGCCATCGCAGGGATTCCGGGCGCCGCCCATCGAGATCTTGCGGTATCGCTTCATTGGACAATCCCATGCGGACGGGACGATCGCTTCCCTCACACGAGTCACCGGGATGATCGAGTGGTGGAAAAATTCCTCGGGAACGGCGAAGAGGATTGACGACGATGAAGAGAGAAAGAAGAGGACGATGAAGAGGAAGGAAACGAGGGAGCGATTGGCAACAAAGGCGACGCCGACGAGCTTGGCATGCGGCGACTTCACCGCCGAGCCGTGTGGCCACCGATTCAGCCTGCGAAAATGCATCGCCAAAGATGGAGAGGCATCGAAATGACAATAGGAACTCGGATAATAGTAAATAAAGGGTAGTCTTCGCTGGCTTAATGCCGATTTAAATGACAGATTAAGAGATGTTTAAGTATTTTTGACATGCACGACGGCATGTTAGGAATACATATTGATTGCTGTAGAAATTGCTGATGTCAAAAGTATATGTAACTGCTTTGTTGTATAAAATAATGATGCAGCGAATAGTATTGAAGCATCGATGGAGTTGAACTCAATGTTGCTAATTATATTGATTCCTGATTTTCTTGCATGTTTCTGTTTAATGTCAGGCGAATGCCGGATTTAATCAAATTGTATTTGATCATGCATGCTTATATGACGTATTATTTATTTATTGATGATATATTAATTCATATATTATAAAATTCATATATTATATAAGAACTGATGGATTTTATACTTTATGATGCAACTTTTGATGTTATTTGCTTTATCACAACTGTCACGTAGTGATAGACTACTATATTACCGTTCATATCTTATAGTGCATTTAAAAAATCTAACTGAATAAAACGATCACTTACTACGTTCAAATTATCAAGGAATTTGAGAAAAAAGAAATGATAAGCAATTATTTTTAATAACAAGATAATTTAAATAATTAATGCGAAATGAATACGCACATTAAAACAATTCTGAAGTTATTTTATTTTTTCCTTTCGCATGTACTGAAACTTCAGTTTAGCCCTGTAACGATTCGTAACAAATTCACAGAAGTCAATTGATAAGAAAAATATCGAATCTCGCCACATTCCTGTTCAAACGCATCAACATTTCTTAAAATTATTTCTCTATTACAAATATGAATTTAACTAACAATACATTATTAATTTCATGAAAAAATATTCAAAATTACAGAAATATAGTAAAATTGTAAATATAAAATATACAAATATATGATATATTATAATTGTATATTATATTATAATTTTTTTTACATATATAGATATATATAAATGCTAAAAATTAATTTGAAAATTACTATCGTGAAAATTACCATCGATCTTACATAAGAATTATGATCGCTATTTCGCTGAGTTGAGACCACAATTATAATTAAATACCCATTTATATTTTTGGCTAATTATATAATTAATATTGCATATATTAAAACCGAAAACGTAAAGTTCATTTTTCTTGCGAGAACCGAAAAATCCGGTGTTCTTCCAGTTTCTTGGACGTTATACTACTGAAGTGATATGAACAAACGGAGACGCACAGACCAGATATCTGAGTAGCGTAATCAGAAGTTGAAAGTGTACCAAAAAAATTGCGTTATCTTGATATCCAAAAGTGCGTATTCGGTGACCGGATGGATCAGAGGAGCCGCCGTGTTGGCGCAGGAAACGGAAACTGGTGGAAACAAAGCTTCGGCAAACAGACGGCATCTCACAGGGAATAGGGCAAATAACGCGCGTCCGCGCCTATTGCTCTCGCCTCGGTCGTCGGTCGCGACAAATATTGTCACATCCGTGGCGGAGGTGGAAGAGGGGTAACATCACCTCTCGTTTCGGCCTGGGGGACCCCGACCGATAGATTAGGACACGGGCACGATACTGTAAACGACGTCGCCGCACGCACGCAGCGTGAAAGATAACGAGAACCGATCGAGACAGGTCTTGTCGAATTAGCAGGTAGAGGTCCAAGCAGCGGCGTGAGAACTAACCGTCAACCGTCGATCCCGAGATAACGTAATCCGAAAGGAAAATCGTGAATGGGACCCGGCCGGAAAAATGGAGGAACGCCACTTAGGTCTGAATGTGTGCGAACGCGAGCGGAAATGACAGCGGTGAAACTTCTTTTCCGATCCATTTCTCTAATGGACTTTACAAAATGATATCGCTACCGCGCGCGCGCATCCTACGCAAATGTCAGTAAAAATATAAATCATGCCGTGGGTTATTTTACGATTATTTTACGATAAACCTGACGCAATCACCCAACATCACTCCGTAATTTGAACGTCGAATATATAAGAAACATTGCAAATAAAATTTGCAAATTTACATTTGCAATAAGAAACATTACAATGCAAATTGTATTAATATAATATTTTCGTTTATCTCTTCTTTTTTATATATATACTCTAGAATTGTATAGATCGATCATCTTTATTCGAGAGGTGTAATTAGTTTCTGATATAATCTTACATGATAATGTAACAATATATGAAAAAAAATATACGCAATAAAGTTGTCGAGAACCAATCGATCTCATATAAAAACATATCATGAATAAAAGTACGCAAATCAAATAAGAATAATATATGTATGATCAAATAGAAAAATATCAGAAAGTGTCTTACGCGAACGAATATTCTTTTTATGATCAGAATCAGAAAAAAAAGATAGGTGTAGTGTGTTCGTAGAGTGTTTATAAAGTATAAAGCATCGACAAGAATTTGTCGTGGATTCTAAGTTGTCGCCTGTATATACGATGATAAGTGTGCCCTCAGTAATGGCGGTCACATCAAAGCTTTACTCGCGTTCTTCGTCGGCGTGAAGTCGCGACTCGTAGATACGCGGACGTGCCTAATGGAAAGGTGTGTGTGCACACACGACAATGTTTCGTATCTCTTAATGGTCGTTTCACAACCGTTTCCTAAGCGTACGAATTTTGCGTTTTGAAATAGCGTCAGAAGCACAAGCCAAGATGCGGCGACAACTTTACAATCGTTTCAATAAAGACGGATAGCATCTCGAGCTCGTCGAATCTTTGCTGACAAAGTGAAATTAAATGAGCAGAAGGTATGCAAAAACGCTGTAAAATTCTTCTTAATGGTCTATTAAAACGTTCCTTTTTAATCTATCCGAAAAAGCAACGTAAATTTAATCTGATATTCGCAGCATTGTAACAAAATCATTTCAATAACGATTATTTTTATGAGAGAGAGAGAGAGAGAGATACAAGGAGAGTTTCTATTATAAATTAAGAATTTTTTCTCTTCGTATATGTAATATTCGTAATGTTCTATTTTTGACTTACAAAAATTCGAATTAAATTGCAGAATCTACAATGATTTCATATTTTACGGTTACGGACGGCAATATACATTACTAGCACAATCCTGGATTTACCAGCTTTTATTACACGTTATCATCTGCGCACTTGTTTTCGCGAGGAAAAGCCATTGACGTTATAACTCGAAAGATTAACTTGGATATTTTCGCAGTTTATTTCAAATCCCGCGTATCACATCGCCGATTTGTATCTCTAGCCAGAAAACTGTATTCGGTCTTTACACTCTTGTATCAATTTAAACAAGCGCTTATATTCTACATTCGTGCTATTAAGACTAATTGTAAGTGTCTAGATTTTAATTAAAGGATAAAGTTGCAAAAATATTATTTAAATTATTGCAATTTACGTGTCAATAAAATGCAAATAACTGGTAGTAAATTCCGTAAATTTTAATAAACGAAATAACAATTTAGGATACTATTATAATAATTAGATAGTTCTTTCTTTTTCTTTTATTATTTGACATCTTACATGATGTGCACGTTGCATACTTACGTGGCCAGCGGAAGGTGCGGCTTTAGTCTCTTCTTGGGTTCGTCCTATGCCCATTATGCTCATTATTTTTATTTTTCTCTTTCTTTTTTATTATTTATCTTACGAATTTGTTTATATATAAGCAGATATGTAATCCCATTTTCTTGAATTTGATTGAAATTTCCTTAATATTCTTTATTAAAAATCATTATGTTCCTGCTAAGCTCTAAAATAGTTAATATGTGATGATACGCACTTATTTCCGACAATGGAATTATTCTAAAAGTATATCCGTAAACAAAAATAAAATTTTGGTAAATCCGTACTTGCAAAACATTCGGAAAATCAGTATACGCGTAAAATTCTGCGGGTGACAAACGGGCGTCGCTGTGAGCGAGACTTTATCTTAAGGTCCAGAGAGGCACCACGAAGAGTTCGCTCGCATAATGGGCATAGGACGAACCCAAGAAGAATCATGGACTAAAGCCGCACCTTCCGCTGGCCACGTAAGTATGCAACGTGCACACGTTATAATGCTACGCCCGCAAATGTACGGGCGACGTAAGGTTACGGCGACCACCATAATACCGGACGCAAATTTGACCTCTTCCACGGCGTCGTATAGTCTTATACGTGCGCAATTATGCTACTTCCGATCCGCAAATAATACCGTATCCATTGAATGTCGCGATTAAAGTGATGCAAAGAAGAATCCTTCCTCTATATAAATTCTATATTATACAATTTAATAGTCAGATGATACCAAAAAAATTGCGAACAAACAGTTACACTGAACATTAAAATTGTTAGCTCTACTCTCACAGTTCCACAAAATTGAAAATTTGTACAAGAAAGTTACACGTCGTCATTTACATATTCTAAACATTACACATGAAAAAAAGATTCTATTAGCGAACAACGTACTGTTAACAAATTGCAGCAAATTGATTACGTAAAGTCTTGCGTCTATTTCATCGAATGAATATTGTTCGTCAAGACATTAATCTCTCAAAGAGAACAGCTTCTGCGAGATTCTTATTACTCGGCTGCATTTACAGCTT
The DNA here is from genome assembly GCF_030848805.1 of Temnothorax longispinosus. Taxonomy (NCBI): domain Eukaryota; kingdom Metazoa; phylum Arthropoda; class Insecta; order Hymenoptera; family Formicidae; genus Temnothorax; species Temnothorax longispinosus. The sequence goes on from NC_092360.1 coordinate 5,400,009, forward strand.
TATCACGACAAAGTGATCTCCAATCTTCGACGTGCGAAATGCCTAAGTACCCGTTGACACATCCAGTTTGCGCGATACATACGTACACACACACATGCGTGCCTCGGTGCGTAAAGCAAAGCGTGACGTGTGTCGCTCGCGCAGGAATTTGCCTTCGCGGCTTTACCGGATTTACCGAGACACCTCGTGAAACACGCCCATGTTTGACTTAGCTTTTGAGTTACGCCGAAATTTTCACAGAAAGTCGCCGCCGTCACAGAGAGACCGACACTGACAACGAGGCCGGTCGAGGAAGTGGAAAGACGGCGAGGACGACGTGTTCGTATAGGACTTATCATCTCGTGTAACGACGGGCCGCGCTTGACATGTACGGATAGAATAGATTGTTTGTCGATTTTTACTCACCTCCCCCGCCATAAAGCCGTCTGCGAGCGGCGGAACCCGGCTCGTAAAATGTACGAGCCGAGCTGACAGCGGCACAACACGCGCTTAAGTGCAAACAAACTTTCTCACAAGTAATTCGTCCGATATTCAGGCCAAAACGGAAGTTCATTTAGAATTCGTTTTTGAAACTTGTTTTTGAAACTCGCATTTTTGCACGAACCTATCAACGACACGTAAAAAACAAATTCTTTTTTGTTTTTAACAAAAAAAATATTTCTATATGTATCTATACCACTGTAACATAAAGAGAGCATCATTTTTTTTACAATATAAATAGACGAATAATAACATTACAGTTTTTATCGGAATTATATAGTTTTAAAATATTTTCAAAGACAGAATTGAAAGAAATGATATGCAAAAGTTAAAATATATTTATATACTAAATCTAAAGTATTTTAATAAATTTTTATCAAAAGTGACATAAATATCCGAATATTTTATTCTTTGCTTAATGACGGATAATTAATTCGATTGGAATAGCGATAGTTTTTAATATTTAGTAAAAATGATTTTTATATACAATAACATACTGATATTTTAAAACAAATTAAAATTTTATAAACGTTACCCTGGTTGAAAAGAATATTAGGAAAGAATTAAAAGAATGTGATATAGTTATAATAAATTATATACTGCAGTTAGAGATAATATAAACAATACACATTTTTTTTAGTGTTACTTACTTAACTATATTCAAGCTTTCTTCTGCAAAAAAAAAAAGAATGGAAATGCAGCGAAGTTTAGAGTCATCACGGAATTATCTTATCTTCATTTATTCAGTTACATGCTGTTTGAACTGTAGTGCACAGATGGTTCCCGTCAAACAAAGGTTTTTTTTTCTTTCACAAAGGATTAAGATAACATAGTGGACATTGTCAATATGCTTTAAGTTGCTTAAAGGCACGCTTAAAGTTTGTGTCTTCAGACCTAGGCTTCGGTTTCCTTGGAACTATGAATATTTATGTGTCTCCTAGTTTACAATCCTTTAGACCTATCTATAAATTTAACATAAATTTCGAGACGCCAAGACCATTTCTGCTCTTTTCACCATTTTTTTTTCTCGTCCCACGTCTGTATAGGAGTTAGTGCGCTATCTAGATAAAAGTATTAGAAAACCATGAATACGCGTGAAGAAACTAGCTGTTGGTAAACACTATACTTGCATATCGTGAAAATTAATTTTTTTTTAAATATATACGTATTAATCTGCTTATAATTAAATGTATTGAGAATTTCATTTAACAATTTTATTATTTAAATTGTTGAGTGTAACTGGGCAGATAAGTTAGCCACTGTCGGCTATATACCTTTAGAAGCATGCATCTCTTCAAGCATGGCATTCAAGAAAAAAAAGGATTAAATGTTTCAGTCGATATTTCAGTTCAGGTCAGACTTGAAATATGCGTTGCATATTATAAATTAGCATTATAATTGCAGTTGTTTTTACATCTTCTATATAATTTATTAAATTGTATTTTAAAAATATTTACAGGCAGGATACGCCTCGTAAAAAACATGACTTATAAAATTTACTAAAGCTAAAAAAGTTAATAATATTTGATATTTTTAATTAATATACATAAATTAATATAAATCATCTTTTGTATAAATACCGTTACAATTTAATTGCAATATTCTTAATGTGATTTTATTCTGGTAAAATGTTCTCTCAATGAATATGTTACAGCTCTATTACCGTTTTTTATATTTTTTTTATTTCATATTTCTTAATATAATTTACAAAGTTGCTTAACTTTCATATAAATCTAAAAATATACTGATATGAGGAATAAACTAGTAACGTAGAAAATAACAGGAAATTGATCGCTCGCACGTTTGTAATTTTCGATGCAGGCTCTCGTTGTACGTAGTATATTGTACATTGTATCACTATACATTAAAGTGTGTCGCAAAGCGCACCAAAAATGTCTTCTTACATTCTTCCTTCTCATTTCCTTTCTTTTCTTCTTCTTCGTCACTTTTCTTCTTTTTGCGCTCTCTATCGCTATCACGCTCGCTTTCACGCACACATACAACTTCATTCTCCTTCTCACATATACGTATAAAAAATTACATTTCTGTTTGAAACATAGATTACTAACATTTATCATATTTTAAGTCATATCTGAATTTTTAGCACGTAATTTCACTGAGTTACTTTCATACACGACTTTCATACATAATTGTAACTTGAACACGTGATACAATCTTGTTGTTAATAATTATTTTATAATTGTGTTCTAATTATTATTGTAACGTTCAATTCCACATATTTGGAAAGTTCGTAATATATCTAAAGTAATAATTACATTATTATTACACATGTAAAACATTACGCAAATAGTCTCATGTACAATTACTCGACTATTCGAATGGCGAATGTAAAATATTACATATCAGCTATTTATAAAATTCATGGGATTCTTTTCGTAACGTGTCGCTGCTATTAAAATAGCTTTGAAATAAATTAAATTAATTTATTAAAATAATAAAAAATTTGGAACATTTAATTGTAATAATTTTGAATTTGTTTAACATGTATTATACTCATAATTATAAGTATAATATTATAAGTATTCGTGAGGAATACTGAAAATTTAATTTAATTTATTTCTAGATTAATTTCGCACAAAACAAAGCGTTGTGGAAATAACTGGTTCGCTTTCAGACAGTCCTTATGGAAATATTGAGTTTTCAGTATTTATGAAGATCTATGTATATTTTATAATTAAGAAAGATATATTGCTATTAGTAAATATCATTTCAAGCATGGAGTATATCCATTTTGTACCCGATTTTGTTGTATTTTTCCGTAACGCGCGTTAACGCACAAAGTTGGCCGGATCATTCAAACATTCGAACACATCGAAATTTTATTTATAATCACAATAGACACTTTAAAACGGAAAGCTATTCTAGAACGTATATTCGAGGGATCGTTTCTTATATATGGATTCTTTGAAATCCACTGAAAAGAAGGTATACCTTTGTGTTGGAGGCGCTACAGGCATAGCTCGAAAGGATCGCCTCTGCGGTCGGATGGTGTACAGTTTGGGTCGCACAAAAAGACCATTAACGCTTTCTCGCGTCTAGGGCACGGAAAGGCGAGGGAGGAGGCCGGAAGAGGAGAGAAAAAAATATTGATATTCGTCTAGGAATATTTTTAGAAGGGAAAAGCAGCAGCAGCAGTAGTAGCAGTAGCAGGGAGCAGGTATTTCGCGCGCGGATCGAGCAGGTACAAAGCTGTATTGCACCTGCCACGGTGGCACAGGCACAGGTTATTACCCCGACCGCAAAATTTGCATTATCCCCTCTCTCGAACAACTGCAGGACAAAAGAATACTTCGCCGTATATAGTCGCAGTTTTCTTAATATCTTCTGGACTTATTATTTCTTCGCTATTGCGTCCTTATCGCGATGCGCGTCGCGGGAAGAACTACTGTAGCTTCTACAACTGTAGCATGAAGCGAGCTGAGCACCTCTCTTTAGCGACAAACTATTAAGGCACATTTTTGGTATATATTTGTTTAACCGTCTCATTCCTAGAAAATTATTTCTTAATACTGCATTCTAGGTTATATAATAATACAAATATCTTTTTGATACGTACTTTTGAAATTATCTTGTTTAATAATTTTTATAATTCGTATCTTTGTATTATTTTATATTAGGTATAAAAAGATAATATATGAATATTTGGAGTGAGAGGGTTAAATTTTTCCAAGTCTTTAATAACTATTTTAGAATCGCGCACGCCTTTTTTGAAAGAGTTATGAAGATATTTTTTTAGGACTTTGTTTGCTCATTGTTTATTTAAACTCTCTCATATCCACATGAAAAATAGATCGTATGCAGATTTTCTAAAAAATTCGAAAAGTTATTAGCCATATCTTTACGTGTTTCAAAAATTTCGTAGAATCCATGGAATCTTTAGAAAGACTTTATTCTTTGTGAAAACCGGTACCTTTCCTTCGTGTAATCCATAAAGCCTATGAGAAAGAAATTCAAGCACAGGAAAACTACCTGCGACAAATTTTCTATCGACCCATTATATCCGCAATAGTGAAACCCTGGCGTGCTGGTGCAGGTCTAGGTGGTGGTGGTGGCTGCGGTGTTGGAGCTCTCGGTGGTCTAGCTATTTCCTTGTCACGTTCCCTGTTACGTTCTCTTTCCCTGTTCTGCTCCATCTCTCGTTCTCTCTCGCGCTCACGCTCTTGAAGCTCTAGGAATACTCTGGAAGGACCCGGGGAGCCAATTCTTCGCCGGTAAGAAGCCAAAATGAGTGGGGGTGGTGGCGGGAGTGCAGCCGGTGGGTTCTGGGTGACAGAATGAGCCGCAGATGCGCCGCTGGTCACCGTCGATGTCTTCACAGTGGGTAATAGGTCCCTTCTGATCTGAAGTTGAGGTCTCTGAGGAAGAGGTGGTGCTGAGGCCGATGCTGTAGGCGCAGGTGGCTGCACTGAAGAACCTTGGGAAGGATATCCGGACGAAGTAGAAGATGCAGAAGATACGGACGGTGGTGTGGATGTCGATGAGGAAGATGGTCCAGGCTCGGGGCAATCTTCTTCGGGACTGTCGTCGTCCCTCAACGCCTCTTCCAATGCCTCTGGAGGAACATCGCCCACGGCATGTGTCAATGCGTGTCTCCTGAGATCGCAGTTCCTACGAAATACCTTGCCGCACGAGGTACATTCATAAGGCTTGTGATCCGTGTGCGTTAGAAGATGCGTCTTGAGATTGCTGCGCTGGTTAAAACTTCTCGCGCAAACGGGACATTTGTGCGGAGATTCTTCCATATGCAGAATCTTGTGAACTGCCAGAGTACGGCTCTGACAAAAGCCCTTACCACATTCACCGCACTTGAAAGGCTTTTCTTTACTGTGGATATACCTAAGAGAGGAAGATAAAAATCAGGAAATGATAATAGTTAACAGAAAAAATCTATATTCTAATTTGAAATCTATAAAACTTTTCATATTTTAAATTTATCTGTCGACTTTATTTAATATTTATACCGTTAATATTTATATCGTTAACTTTATTGCATACTTAATATCGTAAAACAAATTAATGCGATATAAACATACAATAAAAAATTCAAAGAAGTTAATTTTTCATTCTTTTTACGTGATACGTTATAGCTAATTTAATTCAGTGAACTGATTTAATTTAGTGAATTTAATAAAGAATTATGTATCATACCTATGATCCCTAAGATGATCTTGCCGCCTGAAGGCCTTACCGCAAATGTCGCAGGAGTATGGTCTCTCGTCGGTATGAGTTCTCTCATGAATAAGGAGATTATATGATTTCGTGAACTGTCGATTACAGAATTTACAAATGAACTGTTTCTTCGGTCTGGATGCTCTGCCAGGTGCTCTAAGTAACCTTCGATCCAGATGCTGATGGGCTAATGGACCACCCGGGGGATACAAAGCGGAACTACCAGGAAAAGGACCAGCAAAGACTGGATATCCAGGAGGTTCAAGGAGAGGATGCGGCGGTAATAAAAGACCTCGCGCTAACTCTTTCCTTTTGTCGGCCATCATCGCCATGATATCGTAACTCGACGAGCTCTTTCTGGCCACTGAAGATTCAGGACCGACTTCGTGTTCCGAATTCGTCGACGATGAGGAAGAGGGCGGTGGCCCGGGTAAATGAGGATGCATTTCACCTGGATACGGAGTGAGTTGTAATCTTGAAGGCACCACAGGCACAAAGGCTGACGACTCTCGGTGATGGGCATGACCCAGACTGGTTACCAAGCTGTGACGGTGATGATGATAGGCGGCGAGAGTGCCAGATGGATCGAATCCTCTCGAGGTCGATGCCGCGCTAGAACTAGAAGACGACGAGGCTGCGGAAGAGGGGCCTGATCTCGGAGACTGTCCAAGACCCAGGTCCCGACCTCTGCTCGTCTCCTCAGAAACTGTGGCCGAGGCCGACGTAACTACGATGTCGGTTGGCATAGCGATTGTACCTAAAAGATAAAAAGAAATGAATTAATTACACATTGATAGATGAATAAAAGTGAAACTAATACGATCAACATAATCAGTTCTTCATTCCGCGGAACAAACGACTCTTAAGACATCCGTTTGATTATATATTTCCAAATTTTTATATTTTTAAAAATATTAAATTAACTTACAAGCATTTATAGCTATATAATCAAGTAAATTAAAAAAATTAATATATATATTTTTTTAAATTTTTTAATTTATTGAAATTGTCAATTGATGCTTTTTACAAAAAATGCTATAGAAAATGTAGAAAAATGATTTACATATAAATAATAAATATAAATAATATTTTTGTGATGTTTACACATAAATAATAAATATTAATATTAATACACAATTAAAGGAATCTGATAAATATATTGCTTATTCCATAAAAAGTTTTATGAAAACGTTGTTTTTCATGTTTTTTTACATATTAGCGATCTCCATAAATCCGTATTAAAGTTAAGATAAAAATTGAAATAAAAAATAAGTTATATAAGAACGTACATCCACCAATATGGAAAATAATTTTTTTAAATTCTGCATTATCTATTTTAACGATATTATGGGTTGTTATACATTCTTCATAAATTTTCTTACGTACATATAATATACTAACATATTCATATATGTCGAGTTATAGTATGTGAAAAACAGTAAACTAACACGTAGATGCATAAAAGATAGAACTGGCAAATCAGAGAATGCGTTTTAATTTAAGAACATATTTACTTAAAAACTATTGGAAGTTATTTTCATATGTTGTCGTTAAATGACGGCGCTATCATTTTCTATTGATATTTCTTCAATTTTATAATACGCCAAACATTCCTTGGCACATCGCTTAACTCTTAACGTGTTTACTTAAGAAGTAGAGAGTCGTGTAATATCGTGATCGGTAGTTTATTCGTGGATTTTATGTCTAATGGACATCGCGAGAACCACTGTGTACCGACTCACCGCAAACTTTCGCAATCGTGCAGAAAATGGGTACGGACAGCGTTTAAAGAGGTTTTTTTTTCTTTTTATTAATTATATCTCGCGTACTCGCTTTACTTGCGAAATCGCGCGTACGTCTCGTTTCACAGATGGGCTCTTTGAAGGGCGGGCAAACGCGCGGCGATTTAAATGATAATTCAATTGTAAAGTGCTCATATTCCAGTCTACCATTCGGAGTATCGGTGCCGCCGTACGTTTTACGAACGTGAACTGGTTATCTCTCGAGCCGAGCACACCTGCCAACATGGCTTCCGCGGACCCAGCGGTCACGGCTAGTCGGCTAGTCCCAGCAGCCATGTTGGAATCGCGAATGTCCGTAGGGACGCAACGAGGCGGACACACGCGATTGCCCTGCGAGTCCCTCATGATGGAAACTCTCTCAACATGCTCGCCTGGGAGAAAAAGTCTCTCTCACCTGGAGGACGTTGATGGAGCCTGCCAGGTCTCCCTTTCAGAGTCCTCCAGCGAACCGCCAACACATCTCCTTCTCCTCCTTCTCCGCTCGAAATCCCTTATTAGCCGACGGTCCGGTGATCAGCGGCGGAAACATCCAAACATCCGTTGTACCTGCGTCGACATCCACTACGGCACAACGAGAACTTTCGCAGGCCTTCGCGCGCCTCTATCACTCCTTATCTTTCTCCCGTGTACACGTAAACACACATACACTACACGCGGTGGCAACCACAGGCTTGCGGTAGGCAGCGCGGCGCGACTCCTTTCCTTTCCGTGTCGCACTTCCGTTCCTGCTCCAATCTCGCCCGGAGTACCGCGAAAGGAGCAGCGACGGCGACGCGCTCCTCTCTCCCAAGGTCGGTTACCCTAGAAGCAGCTCGAGAATCGAGAGAACGACAACCGCGGAGCGGGATGGCGGGATACGCGCTCGGCGCTCTTTCCTGCGGGAGAACACGGAGAAGCGCGCGGGTAACTGCGTGTCGGACGCCGCCAGGTAGGCTTCCTCGGCTCGCACACCCACGCAGGTGAGGCTCATGCACACCTCACGCACACGACGCACACATCTGCGCGCACACCTATACGCCAGGGCGACTCGCCTGGGAGTCTTTCCGTTTGGCTGCCGCTAGTAGCGCTGCTGCTGGATGCTGCGGCGTGACTGCCTCACTCTAGAGTCGCCCTTGGTGCGAGAGAGGCGGGTACCGGTCGGCTCGCCAGTTGCCAGAGCGAGACCGACAGGTAGTCCGAGAGAGCGAGCGGCGAGAGGACGGACTGAGGGCACGCGCGGGGGTTCTCTGGTATCCTATCTATACCAGTGCCCAGTGCCTATGAGGCGATGCCGCGCAGGTTGAACGCAGGAGGTTTAGGTAGGGACGTGGTATGAGGGGCAGGTGCGTAAACGCGAAACCTGGCACCCTCTCTCTTCTCTTTCCTTCCTTCACGCTTTGGTTCCTCCGCCGCTACCGTGGAATTTCCTCACCTCGGTGCATGTCGGTGCATTCGATGCTCAGCCATGCCTGATGCGGACGATGTAGATACGCGTCCGATAATTCCGATAATTCCGATAGTTTGACGATCGTAAAAGGAACCGTTGCATCCGCAGGCGCTCTAGCCAATTCTTATACGTCCAAAGTCGACGTTCACGTATCGCACGCGCTGCCGCAAACTCCAGAACTCTCACTGCACCACTGTAATCATCTCTGTGATCGATCTCCGAAGATCGAGTAGTCGATTCCGCTTGCGAAGGTAGCGCGACACCGAAGTCAGCGCGTTTGTCGCCTCGGCCCGCGCGCTGTCAGGTAGGCGGACGAGAAAAGCGTGAGGCAGGTTGTAAGTTGTAAACGCACCTGTAGGAAACCCGCGCCACGCCGGCACTGACGAAGGAGATCGGTCTTTGGTGGGCGGAAAGGGGAGTGTGGTCCGTGCACCCCGCCGCCAGCCAGAGGCAGTCAGAGAGATCGAGTCTCGGTCTTCGTCTCTCGCACGCTCTCCTCCTCGATCTCTCCCTCGGCCACGTTCCATCTTTCTTTCCCGTCTTCGCGCGGTCCCGCTTCCACCTTCGACTTCTTCGTTCCCTCCGGTACCCCGCCATGCCGGCGCAACGCTCGCCTCCCCGCACGTTCCCACTGTCCTTCGACGTTTCCTTTTTTCTTTTTTTCCCCCCTTTCCGTCTCTTTCTACTGGCAGCAGCCGCCGACGCCCAGCCGGTTTTACACCGGCAAATCGATTCAACCTTACGTACGTCTCGCTGAAGCGAGCGCGGTTCTAGTTCACGGATTCTGGAATTTGCTCCAGTTGGATAGAATAAGCGGCGCGATTGTTCGATCGCGGATGAGCCGTTGTTAGGATGATTTGCGCAAGACATGAATTTCTTATTGCTAATCGAACGGCCTTTTTCCGCTGTTTAACCGCGTATTTTCTATTTTTATGTCTACGGAGTAATGGAGTGGAAGAGTTTTTAGATCCATAAAGACAGAGAGAAAGAGAAGGAGAAACATGGGCGGCCACTTACAACGATTGGCTTCTCATTTAGTTCAGCGTTGCTATCATTTTATTCTTGTCGGGAATAGGCGCTCCAGATGCTCGATACTGAAAAGACTTTCTGCAATAAAATGTTTTCATCTATCTAAGATAAATTTCCAAACAAATCACATTATGAAATCTTATATAATATTATTTTTATAACTATAATATATACTTTAGATGAATGTATGATGTATCTGCGTAATTAAATAAACATGATTGGCGTCTACGTGCGTGGATAATAAATTCTGATATTATTTTTTAAACAAAAATTCATATACACTTTAGATTATTTTGATTTAAAACTGGTTATTTTATAAATGTTCCTGAGAGATATTAGAATTTGTAAACAAATTTAATGGAAGTTAAATGACGACGTTTATTTCCTGACGGAAGTCGCGTTTGCGAGCAAATTCGAGTGGCGAATTTGATCCATCGATCAATCAACTTCATGGATATCAGATCGAATCATTCTCAAATAATGGAGCCGCCGTCAGCTGGCTCCAACCGAGAATTAATCGACTAACAATATTTCCTTGTATTCCTTTCAGTTACATAGAGGATAATTTCTCACCTGCATAGAACATTCGTGCCGATATAAAGTGTGATATCACGATTCAATCATTAATAGATACTGCTAAAAGAAAAGATGAAAACTTGTTATCGAAACACGTAACATTAAATACAGTTCGACATTATCTCTGTTTTCCATAAATAAATAACACGTACATTACGTAAGTCTCAATTTTTTATTTTAGATTCCATTACAAAAGTTAGATTTATATTTTTAAAATTAATTAAAGTATTTACAAGTCTTATTTCTCTTTTTATCATTTTTCAAATCTGGTAAGTTTAATTTTACTTCTTGACATTTTCCTATACTGTATCGAGTATAACAATTTGTTCTGGCGAGTACGAAAGTTGTGTACCGCAGTTCTAAATATGTGTAACGTCAATAGATAAAAGGCCAACAAACGAAAGTACTATCTCTACTATTCAACACCTGAACATGTCTCCGTAATCGCAATATCAATTTCTCACATGGTTGCAAGTATGACATCCGTTCTACGTAAAGTGAACGGCGCATCACCTCTTTCAATTTTCTTTTTTTATTGGCAAATTTTATTGCTAAATCATTCGCGTTTAAACGTCTCCGAGACTTGTGGGAGAAGACATAAGTGAGCAGTGTCGTATTACGTTATAACGCATTATAATCCGCGTGTCGAGAGAACCGCGCGTCTACTTGACGCAGAAACCATTCGGGACTGGGTTACACTACCAAAGCGCGACGTCGTAAAACTCACCGGCGCGGCGTCGTAGCCTCCCGTAAAACGAGCGCGCGGCCACGGCGCGTATATGGAAATTGATAGCACGTATTTCTATGCCCATCAGCTTTTCAACTCGCCCGTAGCCAGCCCGTAGCCGCTCCGCGCGAGTTGGAACGTAGCTGACGCTACGAAGGGCCCGGCCACCGTTGTCGGGCGATCTTCAAACGGTCATTTTGTGAATTCATTTCGCGACTCGTTTCGACACGGTAGGTACCTGAAAGGGGACAAAGAGACACGGAGGAACGTTGACGAATCGGTCGGCGCGATCGCGTGTCGTAACGGTACGCGATGACGTACATCATCTCTTTTACCTAAAAGGTCGGGACGCCAAGTACAAGGCCGCCTTGCCTATTCCCGCGTGAGAAGAAGATCGCGCTTGAATGGGCGAGACTTTATATTTACATAGCATTAGCCTTTTGTAGCGGAATGCAATGTGTGAATGGCATCGGCGCGTCATTGTTTCGGGCGCCGATTGATGGTGCGATTCTCTTTCATTCAGCTTCCTCAATATCTATGTATGCTAATTAACGGAATATACTTGTCAAGTTCAGTTGTCGGCGTGAAACAAAAGTGTTGTAATAAATAAGATTCCGGGAGCTGTCTTGGAAATTTTTCAGACGACAAACCTGAAGAGTTTAGATTGCAGTTCTGTCGTTAGTACCTCTCATAATCTTGACTTGAGTTGCTCAAATTTTGCTTCTTTACTTGCAAACTTGGAATAGTTTGTTTGTTAATAGCTTAGTACATGTCTTCCTTATTTATATTAATAATATCTCGAACGTGGAATATTGTTTATACTCTGTGTAAATCTTTCAAATGCGAAAGGCCATGTCGGTCTCTGTAGTAAAAGTTTTACCAGAAAGGTAAGCTTGCTATAATATTTAAATAACTTTAATATCCATAATAATGATAATACAGTAATATAAGACATTTAATAAGAAATATGTGATATAAAATAGCAGATATAAAATTTAATTATTTGTTTCTAATTATTGTAACTCGGAATTTATCTTCATTTTTTAGTAAATGCCAAGTTATATATAAATCTATCTTTGTTTTAGTAGGCAAGTACCATAAAGCAAAAGCTATATGGATTATTATCAGTAACGTACTAAAAGTGAGAACTTTTGTACATTAAGAAATAATCGTTCCTGCGCCACTCTTAAAAATTCTGGCATAATTTATTCCCTCTAAACATATTTGCTGCAACAATGACATAATTAAAAAATCAGAGTTTTCCAGAAAATGAGTTTGAATATTTTAAATCATAATATAATATTATTTTTAAATACAATTTTGGTGTAATAACTAATTGTAGAAAAATAAAATTATCTAGCTCTTATATTGACTCTTTGTTCAGTAGATCGAATTTTCATTTTTTTGCAAAAAACTTATAAGTAACAATTTTCTAATTATATTGTTGTTTTGTAGCAAATGAGCAATATAGTACAATTTATAATTGTATAAAAAAAAAAAACGACGCGAAAGAATGCTATGTCCATAGAGAAACGTAATGTGCGCGCACGCACAGTAGACGATAGTCTTCAACGTTTGTAACATGATTGCGAGGTATAAACCGAAGCTCATGGTTGCGATAATCCAATGCGTGTCGCGAGAGTTCTTTCACCGCAACCCGTTAAACTTCGCTCGAAGGTATCCAGCAGCCTAATATAAAATTAAAAGAGCTCTTTATACATGTGTCGCACATACGGGGGAATATCGCAGGGTTAAAGCTCTCGTCTTCTCGTCCGCGCTCATGCGAATACCCGTGGCGCGAATATACAACGCTGTAGCGTTGTTATAGCGTGCAACTGCCTCTCACGTCGTTTTGTTCACTGAACTAGTTCCCTCTCCTCTTACCTCGCCGATTCATTCCATCACTACCAAGCTCACAATCTTACCACCACTACGTGACCACCACCACCACCACCATCATCGCCGGCGCGCCGTTGTGCGGCCGCAACAGCGCGATGCCCACAGCAACGTCATCGAGATCACCATCGCGCATAGGAGACAGAACGAGAGGTGGAAGTGGTACCAAGAGAGACGGCGAGCGCGTTCAAGTGAGGATTCCACCGAATCCGTCGAATCACCATGGAATTTCGAGCGGGAAGACGCGCGAGCCGATAATATACGAGGTGTTTCTATAATAGGATAATTATCTACCTATTCTATATGTACCCAGTCTTCGCATAATTCTCTCTTCTTTTTTAATCGCATTACATTCGTCGCGAGTCGCGGAAGGAACTCGTGGAAACTCCACTTTGTAGACGCGGCACGACGACTCGCCGGCGAAGAGGAGAAAGCTAAGGAGAAAGAGAGAGCGCAACGTCGAGAGCGCGGCGCGCCGTGAATGTAAGCGCAACGGATGATGCGAGGGGAGGACGTGGAGCGCGCGCAGGCCTCCAAGTACGAAGAACACGGGGCCGGCCGCCGCATACCTACACGACGCGTAATGAGAACATACCAGCATCGTTCGGGCTGCTATCTGCTATCAAACGGATACCACCGGTCCAGCCACGGACGAAGCGTGCAACGCGCCCCAAGCAAGGCCCCAAATTTATCTTGCGCGCATCGCCGCGCGCCGCCGCGGCCGCGGCCGCACTGCTCTTAAAAATCTCACTCGCGATATTTCATTGCGATCATCGTAATTGAGATCTCGGCTTTTCAGCTATTCGTTCAGCGGTTACCATCCGCACTCCGCACTCCTCACTCCGCGCGCGCGCGGATGTGCATTCGATCGATCGTGCCCTTCGATCGTGCCGCCACGTCGGGTCTTAATCATAACTCCCGATGATGATTCTCGCCACACGGCGAGCTTCGTGCGATGCGAAACGGAATCGTTTCAGTGTCGCTGAAACTGTTGCTGTTTTGCCACGTCTTATTGTCTTTTAATTAACAATTGACCGATAAGTAACACGATTTTTTACTTGTATCACTAAATAACGAAGCTATATTCATGCAAAAAAAAATGGCATTAAGATAATGTCAAATTATAATGTCAATATTATACAAATTAAACTAAAGTATCAAAGCTGCACAAATTTTTATCTTATTATACGACATTTTAATCGATTGATAGCGAGAGAGGGAGGAGACTCAAAAGGAGATTGAGTGAATGACATATACGTCTCGTGTCAAAAAATTGTATTAAATCTTCTATTTTATTATCTGAAATTTTGAGCGGTTGACCAGGCTCCTTTCAATTTACACAATCTTTCGTTTTAAACGTGTCGTTCTTAATACATCCCTAGTCGACGCGCCGACCGTAAAACAATGTACTTCGTAACGACAGGATCGCCGGTGTGTCTTGTTCTTCGCGCCTGCATCTTCTTCCTGTTTTTCTTCTCGCTGCCTCTTCGTGTTTGCGGCGGTCGCGCGCTCATCGAAGACGCTATTAAATTCAACGCCACGCCGCGTCGCGACGATAACGCGCGCTTCGTCTCGTCCGCTTAAACCTATATCTACCGTTCCTCTCTCGCACACGCAGGGGATTGACACATTGAGAATCCCGCACCGTCATCCCGCTGCCATTTTACGTTAACTCGTCTTCGATTTTTCTCCATCAATGCATGAATAAAACACGACACACGCAAATAAAAACATGTTTAAAAAAGGAAACAAGTTTGTATAACTTTTTTTTTTATGTAGGTACTATATAAACCGACGAAAGTTTAAAAATAAAGTTTTTTGAAAATATTACAATTTTAAATGTTAGCGTCTCTAAGATCATCGGCACATGTTTTAACATGACTCGGTTAAATCATTTGTAGTCGATTTTTCTTTAGAAAAATATTGTGAGACCATAATACATTTTTAAATTTCCATAAAATTAACGTTAGAGATTTCTTGTTCCGATTTATTTTTATTAGCTTAAAATTCTTTTAAAATAAGGCACATTTCGAGTAAACAAAGTTTCTTCAATATTTTCACATTATTGTAAAATATAATTCAATGAAGCAATCGTCTCTTGTCAACCTGATCTCTGCATGGCTGTAAAATGTGTGCCGATAATTCAGGGACACCCTATATACACCGGTAGGAACGGATAGGACCAGTCTGAACCTGATGTGCCAGCGTAGGGTTATCTCTTCTCGTTAAAATGTATATACGCCAGTCTCCTCGTATTTTCTTACTACACACGCGACAATATACGCGCGATTTTTGACAGATATACGTGCAATATCTTCGGTTTTCTGTTGCATTCATATAATCTGGACCAGCCCGCACGCACCTTTCGTTCCTCTCGTTCGCAATCCCCATGGTTATCGTTTGTGATAAATATTGGCGTTGGTAAGAATAGCGATATAGTTAATGGCAATTTTTCACATACACATGTGTCGCATACGCGTATAACTACCGCTGTGTATGCACGTATGCGTTTTACGACTGGCAAAACGTATCTTCTTTTTGCCGTTAGAATTAATTGATCCGATGAACTCTGTCGCCCCGTTCTTATAAAGACACTCTTCTCGTAAAGTTATCTTCATGTGCGTATAGAATTTCAGCGACAAACAACCTCGGAGGGTCTTCGTTCTCTCAGATATATCAAGATCGCCGCGAATCAATCATGTATAATAATTCTTAGAGATATCTTTTAAAGATTTCGTTCCTTTAACGTTCATTATTTTACTACCACGTTTCGACCAAAAGTCAAGTATTCAAAATGAAAGTATTGTGCTAATGATGGGATGTGCAATGGACAGGATGCAGATTAAATGGAAAAGCTTGACACGCGATGAAATCTGTAGATTTATTTCTGAAATTGGAATCAGTATAATTTTGGTGAGTTCCCCAATTTCGATGGTGTAGGAACGGAAGTCTCCATATTTATTTGCGACAAATATCTATATATAACTGACATAAAATATATTTCTTTACGTTTATAGTATTGAACTCATCAAGATTATATCGATTTCTGGTTAAACGATGGTCTCGATGATATTCGATGGAATTGCATTACTGCTGATAAACAATTCCGATGACACACGGCAAATGACGATGATCGCACTAAATGGAACACAAGTTATTTTGTTTTAGCGTTAACGTTTATTTGAACAATTTAACGTAACGTCACTGTTAATCAGCAGTTACAATGATGATCATGACGATGAGATTTAATAATGTTGTTGAAATGAAAGAGAATCTTGGCAAACATTCACGAGCGTGTGGTGATCATCGAGGTAACAACGGCGATCGTCGCGGATAATCCACAACGTGTTAGGAACCGGAAACGGATACGGACGAGGATTTCCTTGGACGATCTTCGCTACTGCGTCTCGTTGGATTCGTAGGGCGGATTGTTTCGCATCAACCTATTTTTATCCATCGATCAATCGAATATTCGAGGGCGGCCAACCACCTGAAATAATAGGAAGAAATTATTTGCGATGGATGTGCATTAGTATATAATAAGAAAAATATTTATTAAAAATTTTTATTAAGTTTTACGATTTTACGAGAAAAATAATATTATGTTTGGATACAAAAGGAATAAACGTGTCGCGTTATTTCTATTTAGACGTCAAATAAGACGAAAATTATCAACGTCTGCATGCTATTTACCGTTTCTTATCCATTTCTGATTCGCTAGCGAAGATATAACTTCTCTGCGTCGGATCCGGTGGTTGCAACTCAAAAGCGTGCTTTCGGCCGCCTGAACTCGGAGCGCTGCTATGTACCCTAAAACCGTGCAGACACGCCACGCCGAACGCTTTGTCGGCATTGGCGTCATCGTAGAAATATAGCGCGGCGTCCTTCAGCACGCAATATCGTCTGGACCAGCCGGTGGGCGAGGACGTTTTTCGCGCGTGTTCCTGTTGTTTGTTCAAATACCCGAAACAATCTGGCCTTTGAATAGCGCACGCAGCCATCTCTCTCATTCTTAGCGAAGAGTCCAGCCAAGTGTCAATCTGAGAATGACATTGAATAGTCATTAAAAAAAAATTTTTTTTTACTAAAAAATGAGAAAAAATAAAATGAGAAAGTTCATTTAAAAAATGTTGAAATATAACATCGTATATATATTTGCAGATATTTCAATAATATATTTAATATAATATTTAATTTCAAGTTAAAGTAGCCGAAAAGAAGTTAAATAGCTCATGTAACGATTCACTTTGCGTACCTGATCGTTCCTTTCGACAGCTTCGCGTATTACCGTCATCCATCGAGCTGCCGCTTCTTCGGTATCGGCCGCCAGTCGTAGCGTCGGAGCACCCTTTTTCTTTATCGCGAAACTGTGCACTCTCAATTCAGGCGTCTGCTCCACATCGTACTTGAGGAGCATTACCGCTCCCACTGGTTGCGAATCCTATTACGATAAATGCACTTTAACTAGAAAGTTGACTCTTGACTTGCGTAAATTGATCCTCGACGCTCTCCACTTCAAATTTTTGAAATTACATTTATCCTATTTCTTACTTATAAATTAAAAAAAATACTTTATTTTACTTTTGATTAAATCTACATATTTGAGGATATTCCTTTTAAATCGATCATCGATTAACCTATGTCGATTTACTGTTTCATCAAAGAGCTATGTTTCAAAGACCGACAAAAAATCAGCGCGCAGTTTAATGAGTTTGCAAGAAATACATAAAAATTCACACAATATTATCATTAAGCTACTAAAAGATCTATTTCGAACCATAAATTTCTCTCTAATTAATTGATATTTCTTTTGTTACGATTTCACAGAAATTCTTTAAGTAGATATTAGCATGCACTGCCACGCTATAACCCAGTGAACAAGACGTCCTAAAGATATCTGAAAGATTCCGATTTAGAAAATATGTTTCATTATCCGATAATGGCTTTTAATAGAATCCGTTTCTCGTACGTAAAATGTGATGAATGCAGTGGTGTACGATAAAGATATATGTATAAGTCACGATACGGAACAATTTGTACTATATCGTAGAGTCCACTTTTATAATGAAGTAGCATATACTTTAGGATTGATAGTATATTAATTTAATTAATATACTATCAATCCTAAAATATATGCCACTTCATTATAAAAGTTTAATTACTACAAGCAATCGATAGCTTTTCTTTCTATATTTTTCTTAATTATACCCAGACAATATGTATGTCTAAAAAAACGTCTAAAAAATATTTAAAAAAGCGTCTTAAAATAATGTTTTAAAGACATCTATACGATAATCTCCAAGATGTTATTTATCGAAAGTTTAAACATCTTAAAGACGTTGTAAAGTCGTCTATCTAATAGTTCCTTAAGACGTCTTGGAAATTTTAAGGCCGTCTTTCAGACATCTTTATGACTGCTTATTGTTCACTGGATTACACTATGAATTTGTTCGTACTTTTCAAAGTTAGAACTGATAAGTCTCGCTTACCGAGTCAGTCTTGTAGCAATACAGGCAGTTGTCACGACGAAGAGCGAACCACCGTCGAACCCACTTTTCCGCGCACGACGACGTGGATTTTCTCCACAAGTACCCCGAGCAAAGTGGTGCCTCTTCAGCGCTCTCCTTCGCTCCGGTGCGCGCAACGCGCGGAGCCAATACGTTGCAGGTTCTTGCGACTTCTAATTCCAGAATGTCCGGGCCGGAGTGCGCCATTCTTACGACTTCCGAATGCGTGGACTCTATGACGTTTCTGCCGTTCACTGACATGATGATGTCGCCAATCTCGAGACCGGAACTCTCCGCGGGTGTGTCTGGCTCGATCGCGGAAACCACCACGGGCCTTGAGCCATGAATGCGGAATCCGAACTCGCCGCCAGCTTCGCGTTTCACAGTTACCCTCTTGTCGCTCTCTGCAATTATAAAGTATAACTACAGCTTTTTTCGCATAAAAACAAAGACATAAAAAAATTCCTTTGAGAAATCCCTTGCAGAAATTATCTCTTATATTTTTAGAAAATTTTACATTACAAAACTTAAAATAACAAATATATTATATATTTTTCACTAGATTTATAAGAAAATATGTAGGTGCATTTTTTAAAATGCAAGATAAATGTATGGATCTTTTTACCAACTTGATAGTAATACGTACGCTACTTATTTAACACTTAAAATTAGAAGAAAACTTAACTAATCTCAAATTTCTATAACTGTTTTATATTTTTATGTAATATTTCTATTTTTATTACATATTACAAGCTTGCTTACATTTATATTAGTTTATGGAAGAAAACATTACGTTTTCTTTACTATGATTTCGTACAAAAGATTAATACATTTTAATTCCTCTCAGTAGCATTTATGCAAATCCGAGTCTATACTGGATGCATTATATTTAGACGCATTTAATATACGCGAACAAAGGGAATCGTACGTGAAGTGGTTTAAATTGTTAAGCATCGCGCTTTACAGCCACACGCTATACGCGGTATCGAGTGACGTACCCACGAGAATAGGGCGACACGATTATGTCGACGCGAGCACAATCGGGCAAGTAAATCGGTCGCTCTAGATCAGAAAGGGCCGAAGCGGAAGAAAAATGGATCGGCGATGGCACGCGACGTAGACGTTCCATGCAAAAAGGTGCGTCAGCGTGCGCTACAAACGTAATCGACCATATTTAGAGCCCCCAGACCTTTTTCTTCGTAATACAGAGGTGACTCCGGTCGCCATCGTGCCGCTTTTATTTTTGCGCCATTGCAGGCTTTATCCATTTTAGTCCTCGCTTTGATCATGAACGTGAAAGACGCTGGAAAAAGCGCGACTTGATCGTGCGCGCGAAGTTCATCATATACGGCATCATAAGCACTGCCGGATGCGGATATACATAGAGACAATGATAAAGTGGTGGTGTGTAATATCCCATGTACTCCTCACCCCTCCCCCAGGTTCACCGTACGTCCGTCTATGAATGCTCTAATCCATTTAAGCCCGATTTAAAAAGAAAAAAATGTCGGGGCACCAATAATGTCACAGCCATAAATGTCAGTAACGCCAAGTTTTATCAATGAATTAGGTTCTCTTATGTTACGCGAGCTATACTAGATACTTGGTGATGGCAGATGCCACTGATTGAGACATCCAAACCGCGTCTCGACGATTCTTGGCCGACGTTCGATTGTCGTCAGTGTACACCTTTCAACTTTTGTATCGAGATATAGCATCGTTGCTACTAGATATTTGTGTCGCCGTTAATTTGGCGCCAGACAGTGTTGCATGAATAGAAATTAAGCCATAAATACAAATTATCTCGGCAGTCTCCAAGTAGTTGTAACACTCTCTAGGCAGCGCGCAGCGTATTAATTATAATTAAGTATTTCTGTCGCGAGACTAAGAAGTTCACTTCCACAAAATAGTTGTTTAAAAGAAAGAATATTTTCCTGTATCTTTTTGCACACATATTATTTTACAGAAACATTTTCTAGAATAAATATTACTGATCGTAGCATATCGATTTAACTTCAGTATGATTTGTATATTGTAATAAAGTTTCAGTTTTGACGACCTAGCGATAAATCTGACGATGAGGAACATCGAAACGTGTCAGGTATTACCTGATACTAAATGTCATTCATCATGATCAATCGACCCAGCTGCCGTTTTTACTCCTTTTTTTCCGAAACATTTTTTTCTATCTGTGAAAATAAAACTTCATCCCGTTACCTGTTGTCGTCGCGCCAAATCTCGCCAGAGCCTGACCCTCCCTACACCAGACTCTGAGCATGCATTTAAGCAGCTCCTCCAGAGCTTGTTTCAATGTCACGTCCTTGTCCACTTCCGCCGTGCACTCGGAACCCGCGGAGTTGCACACCATTGTCGATTGTCAATGAAACAAATTCGCGGCAGTAGGAGATTTATCGCTCGCGAATTGCCTCCTCCCCTCGTTGCTCCACTTCCTCGATGTCGAAGAGAGAAACGCTTCTTTCACCACGTCTTCGGTCGGAAAACGGGTGCTTGCGACAAACTCGGGGATGAACTCGCGGATGTACACAGAAAACGGTGGATTCGCGAAGACGATGCCTCGAGCCAGCGGCCTCGTGGAATGCGACTCGGCGCCCTGACCCACTGACTGCCAGCCAAAAGCTCCTTCTTCGAGTCACCGCCCCGCCGGTCCCCTCGACCACCCCCCGGTACCCTCATGCGCTCCCGCGGTTCGCGAGCGCTGGCCGCTGCCGCTGCGCTTCTCCGTCGTCTTCGCGCGCGGGCACAAATCACTTCTCCCCTTAACTTCGTCTTCCTTCTCCGCCACGGACGTGCCGGACTTAACGTCTCGCTCGACGGCTGCTCGGGTGGATTATATTTAGACGACGGAGTATTACGCGGTGCTTATTTAAAGAATCGGGAAGAACGCCTCTCTCCCTCTGTACCCGCCTTTCTCTCTTTGCCCATGCCTTTTTCTGCTTATTGTCGTGACCTAATTCTTTTCCCTTCTTTTCTCGCCCTCTTAATTTCACTCTCTGTGCCTCTTGCCCTCGCTCTCTCTTTCTCTTCGCAATTTAAATATTCTTGAATATTTATAACAGCTCGCTTTGCAGTTTGCACTCACAGTTGTGCATATAATGTTATGAAAGGAATTTTATTATAATCCTTATTTCTCTGCAAAGATCCTCGATTTATATTGTGTTATGCTCTGTAATCTGATTGTCTTCAGGATAACTATGTCAGATTATTGAAATAAATTTTATTTAACTTTCTGACATCATAAATCCACTTGTTTACCCTTCACACATTTCCTCTGTCTCGCGTCATTTACCCTCCCTTTCCTTCTTTTCTTCCTCCATTTCTTTTTCGCTTTATCTTGCCCCCGTTAGCTCGGTATCTAACTTTTTCTCTTGACGGCAGATATATCGCAGAATGTTTTCGCCAGACGGTTTAAGAACATTCCTCGGCGATGCGTGAATCGGCGTTGAAGCGGCACGTTTGCGCCGCGTCGGACGTCATCCGTCGAATGATCTCACGACGTAGAGATTTTGGAATGCGGCTTAAGAATTTCTAACATAGACGCGAACGATTATAGAACAGCTGTGCACCGATAAAACCGTGATTAACGATTGTGCTAATAGGGCGCCTCATGAGTTTACACTTAAAAGATTAACATTTGGAAAGTTCACGTGATTTATGTGGCTTTAAACTGCAGCTATAAAGATATAAAACAGCTTTACTCTTTGTTATCATTTCTCTTAAATGTTTTTCATCTGGGCTATTATTTTTAGAAGATTCTTCTCAGCTTCCTCGTAAAAAGGAAATTTCGAATTTTTCACGAAGTGATCGATTATAGAGTAACGAAATTAATATGAGAAATACGATAAGAATTTGACGTCGAATTTCAAATTAATGAAAAAGAATTTTTTTAATCCAACTTACCGAAACTTTTTGTTTGCATCCTCTTGTACATCTCACCGCTGCTTTTTCGATGTACCATCCTATGCGTGGCCGCCTCATATCTCTTCTTAAAAATCTTCTCGCTCTCCGTGGATTCTTGAGAGTCTCGTCGCTCCTTATAGACACTATCCTCGTCGTCACCGTCTCTGCTGTCAGGTCTTCTCCATACGTGACTCTCCTCGAGATCCCCGATATAAATCCATTCGCTGCTTAAGTACGGTTCCACGTAAGTGTCCTCGTCTTCTCTTCCTGTCATTAAGACAAAAAAATGTATTACAAAACAAATACATTATTCGTTAAATATTTGACACTCATACTTTATTCTAACTACATTTATAATTTTATAAAGAAGTAAAAGTACGAAATTTTGTATTATTTCAAGGCAATTGAAGTAAAAGGTAATTAAGTGAAATATAATTCAGCAAATGGTGTGTACAGATTTTATTTTACTTCTTGTCTCTAATACATATTTACCTGTAAGAATCTCCATGCTGGCATCAGTACTTCGAGCTTGCAATCTTCTTCTGCCTGTATCGTCGATCGAACCTCTGCTTCCTGGCCGGGGGGTAGCTCTCTCCTCCGATTTGGCTCGAATATCCGATCTGCCGGCATTGGTACGGCGATGTCTACGATCCCCTCGATCTTCCGATCTGTACCTTTTGTCGAACTTCTTGTACAACCGATGTCCTGTAACGTGCTTGGAAGCCGTTCTGTGTCCTTCCGGGGAGTCCGCAAAACCTGCCGGTGGTCGAACGATCTCTTCCGACACCTCGGGAGTGAAGCAACAGGAGGGCACACACGATAGAGAAAGAAGGCAGATAGATGGACAGAGTAGATCGAAAGAAGTTCTACTTTTGCATTCATATTTAATCTCATGTTCTTCGTGCGATCGAGCATTTACGGCATTGGAAATCAATAGAAACGTATAATAGATGCTTACAGCTCACAATATTAAAGTTTCTGTTTATTTTCAATTAATTTAATCTTTAAGATAGATATATATTTAAAAATCTTTTAAAGAAACTATGGAATTTATTTCGGTTAAATACAAAGTGTGGAAGATAAATAGCGCAATGGATTGATATTTTTATGACTATTAAGATATGTGTAAAATTTGTTTAAAGAAATTACGTAAACTTCACACATGTTTTTATCTTAAACACATATAATGTCATTTTTATTTAAAAATAATACTCGTACAATATAACATACTGAAAAATATGTTAAAGTTAATTTTAAAGGGAGAGCACAAGTTATACACTTTCTCTCTATGCACTACTCATCTATACAACTTATTAATATATCAAGCAAAAAAATTGTTTGTGTAATTAATGCTAAAGGAGCAAGCTACAAGAAATAAATAAAACCTTTAAAGATAACTATTCAGAGAGTGTGACTACGACATTTTAAAGTCTCAAAAATATAATAATAAAATAATAATGAAATAAAAACTAATAATGAAATGATTTTCGTGATTACGTCAGTTTAGAAAATTGCAGAAATTATATTAATAACAGATACACTTCGCATATCTTTTATGCACAATAAAATCTAATTTAAAACTACGATAAAGTTGCAGAAATATTTTAGATGCATTCTACGTTTATACTTCTAGTTTTTATTTTAGAAAATTGTTGCGAGCAAGCTTCCGATCGTAAGCAAATATGGTATAATGTCACTAAATCTTATTAACTCTTTGCGTTTAAAATTTTCTCTTATCCGTTAGACAATCTAAAATAATTCTTACAAATCCATTATTAACGTTGCATAGATAAAAAATGCAATTAGAAAGAGCTAAGCGACATAAAATTGAACGTATTCCTTTTTAGACAGCGTGTTCGAATGACGAAACAATATTGCCCCTCGCAAAAAGGTCATCCCGGAGCAAAGGATTAAAGTAAAAGACAAATGAATAATGCACGATAAGCAATATATCACCTCTCTGCCACAATGGTGACAGTGCGCGGCGTCCAAAGCGGCGACAGAAATGCAAGGCTGATCGGCGCTCTCGCTGTAAAAGACACTGTCGCTGCCCGGGCTGACGGATCTCAGCGATTCCGCCGACATTGCTTTCAGTCTCGCCTCCGGACTTTGTGCCTCCACAACGAACGCTCGCATGCCGTTATGCGCTGGACTACGATAACGGCCGGGACTCAGGCGACTGGCGCAAACTATGTCGTCCGCGACCCGGGACTTCCTTCGCGGTAAACTGCCCGTTAACGCCGCGTTCTTATCCTGCAACGCGATTATTTATAGAGATACAGGGTGCGCAATGAGGAAAGAAAAAGAGTTACGAAATTATTTTCCGTTAATAAAAAAATGACGAAGTATCGAATTATACATTGGCGTTCGTTATGCTTACCTCATTGCTGCGTCTTCTGGTAGAAATATAACCACTGGTCTTTCTCCTCGGACTTTCCCTGGTCCGACGATGCCTCCCGCTCTCCGCACCCTCCCGATGCCTCCCGCTCTCTGCACCCTCCCGATGCATGTGATGATGGTGATGATGATGCATGTGATAATGATGACTGCAGCTCGAATCGTCGGACGTCGGCGCATGTGGACCGTCCTCGGCTTGCTCTATTCTCCATTCCTCCTTCTGAGGACTTCTGAGCACTTGTTGTTGTTGTTGCTGTTGCTGTTGCTGCTGCTGCAGTTGCGCCGACTGTTGCACGGAGTCCCGTTTTCTGTTATTCCGATGAGGACTTCGTGTTGAAGTTGGCTTGCCGCGCGACCTGTGGCGGTGACTAGGCGTCGGACTGACCTCGACGTTCTCCGGATATACCGGTTCCACGGGGTGCTCCAGTTCGACGGTGCTCGACGTTGCTGTACCGAGAAAGTCCAAGCTGAAGGTTTTCTTCTTTCGTCGGCGTTCCTCTTCGCTCCACATACGAACGTCAGGTGGCGATTCGGCGTAACCTCCGGACGACGACCGATGACCCTCCTGTCGAAATAAAATAATAAATCCTTTTTGACTGATAAAAACTTGATATGCTTTTTTACAGTTAGGAGCAATTTGATCATATCTTCGAACTTTTCACAAATTTGAATAAAAATGTTTTTGTAAGTTTATATATAATCTTGAAAACTTACGTCTCGATCCAATTCAGTCTCCGAGGTATGTCCGCTGTGTGGAGCGACTTGCTCTACAGCATTATTCGGATCCACCATCGCGTCCTTTAGGTCGTAGCTACCTGAACTACTGCTGCTGCTAGACCTTATTGCCGGTGGAGGTAGTTCTAATCCAAATGCGATTTCCGCTTCTTCTAAAATTGGCGGCGGACTACACGGCTCCTCGATAACAGCCTATAATGACATAAAATGCAAATACAGTTTAACTTAAAATCTTTTCTGTTAAAAAAATTTGCGACAAAATTCTGTTGCATAGTTAAGTTTAAATGAATTTTATCAAAATTCATGGGGAAGATTTAAAGTTTAAATTATATAAGTAATATAAGTTGAAAATTATTAAAGTTTTAAGTCTATTTTGTTTTAAAAGTTTATATCTTTTAAGAAAATAATTAACAAATTTGCCAAAGGCGGCAAAGAATTAAGAAGCAACGTGTAGTTATTAACGTATAGTCATTAAAGTGATTATCTTGTGAATTCATCTAAACATTATTTAATTCGGATAACATCCCGCCGAAATAACCGACAAAATTAAAGCGTAAATTAATTTACGTAGAGCGTGGAACGTTTACCTCGCTTCTCGCCAGGCTGTAAATTGAACTTGCGCTTTCGAAGGAGCTGCCCTCCGCGGTCGCGGTGGTCGAAGCGGGCGCCGACGCCGCGGCGCTGGACGTCTGCGGTGGCCTCGACCAGGAACTGGTCGTGGCGGACGTGCCTGTAGTGGTCCCGGTTTCCGTAGAAGTATTGGCAGTGACGTAATCCTCGGAGGTCTCGGAAATATCAGTGTTGGTACGTCCGCCCGAGTCGGTCCTAGCCAGACTCAGACCAAACTCGCTCGACGACTGCGACTGAGGCTGAGACAACGGCGGACCTGGACTCGCGCGGCGTAATCCACTTCTCGGTCGGCCGTTACTCGCGGAAATAGACGATTCGATGCTGGGAAGAGGAACATAAACTTTAATCGAGATGTGTGGAGAAAAATATCTAAGGAAAAAGCGGAGTACTGCAATGTTGTGGGATAAATTATGTACATTGATTGTGGCGTTACTAAGGAAAAAATATATACATTTGATGATAACATGTTTCTTAAGGGAAGGTACGTGATCTCTCTTCGTTGCTACAAAGCCCCTAGTCACGTATCCGCTGTGTGTATTGCGAATTGCGATATTGGGAGATTATAATGGTACTTTTCAACGTTTTATTATACAAATACAAAATAAAAAATTCAACAATCAAATATGAAGTACGTATAAATGGTAATTGGAATGATTATTACTGTTGAAAGGCTAAGAAAAAAAATATTTACAAAATTATGTACATAATCTCAAAAAGATTACAATACATTGCACTATATTATTTATAGTGCATTTATAAATTTTTGGGGATAATGAACCTCGAGCAAACATTATCCTGCAAATTCTATATTCAATATGTAGTATTTTTTGAAAATTATAAAAAGTAATTCCATAGAAATTTTTAACAATTTTTCTATATTAATATTCTTTTATAGATAGAATAAGTGATATCAATTATTGAAATTATTATCTATCATTTTATTTGTATTGCAGGAACATATATCCGCTCAAATGCACTAATTTATGTATAATTAAATATTTTAAGATGCATGTTCTAAAGATGATTTATCAAAAATACTGAATTCAAAATTTAGGAAACTACTACGAAACCAGATCAGAATGTGTTATAGCCTTACATATCGTACGCATAAAAATGTGCTGTTGTCGATACATCATTGTAGTAAATTTGTTGAAACTGTACCGGTAACAGATCTTGTATTCTGCAAGAACGTCTGCAAAAAGTATCTCCTATAAGTAAAGTACGTTTGCAACAGAGTGCCGACACGAAAATCTCTTTTGATGTCTTTTTATCAGAGTATCGGATTTATTGCTCCGTATACATATCCAATAATTTTAGCATTCTCAACCGCGAGATTCTCCTAAAACGAATTATCGTAGCTTACCTTGGTGTGAGTGTTTGCACCGGAGTGGCTGGTTCCAGACGTATTCTCGGACTCGGCGGGCAAGGTTCCACCTCGTCTTCCACGTCCAGAGCCTCCGTGTCCATCGAGGAACGTTGTTGATGTTGCAAAAGCAGGAGATGTCTTCTCCTTGTGGATGGCGTCAGTAGAGCTAACGAATCAGCTTGGAGAACCGTCGCTTGCGACTCGTTCCATATTCCGTCGCTGTGGTCCCTGGTCACATCGTTCGTTAGAGAATCACTCGACGCGAACGGTGAGGTCACCTGGCCGATATTGGTACCAGCGATGTCGGTTCCGATACTAAAACCAGGCGGATAGACCGCGGTGTGCAGTAAGGCGCAGGTGGGCAACGAATCGTCCTTCGGAGTCTGCGAGATTCTTCGTGTTGCTAAAAAAATATTATTAGTTATATACATATACTACCAGGCTTTCCTCATTAATGCAACGTAAGTGGACATTACTGCGTAACAATACACACTTGCTGCTGCCGTTGGCGATGTAGGTGACGTTGGAAGTGATCTAGGAAGCATAAAATCATCTGACGATTGACCTTGTACACCATCCTCGAGGGATACGCTTCTTTTTCGAAAGAGACCCCGACGAATTAGATTTTCATGGAATTCCTAAAAAAAAATGTAATTATTTTATAAAAATCTTATTTGATGTTTGATTGCGACAAATTTCGGTTTACAAAATATGTTCCGAAATGTTTACCTCTTCGTGATGATCCTCGTGAGGCGAGAGGCTTCGTAACAAGGACAGATCCTCGGGTGTCGAGGAAAATTGGACGGGTGCACTGATAGTTCTGCCCCAAGGATCCTCCTGATTCCTCCTGCATGTGTGAGGATAACTCGGATCACTGCTTTCTCCAATGAGTTCGCGTCTCTCGACGCGAATTTCGCCGTCGGAGAAGGTCTTCTGGAGAGGAAGAAATCTTCGAGTGGGCTCCGAAATCCGGCTGAGAAGCGCCCGAGCATCTGGCGACACCGGTGCCGGTTTGAAATTTATAAAAATCTCCTGATCGTCTATATCGAGGGATTTACGATGTTGACGACACTGAAACGAGACACATAATAGATTATTTACCCTATTCTTTGTCGATTTAATGAAATGATATTTATAATTGGTTATCGGTGCTTTATACCAAATTAAATATAAAAAATTAAATATAAAAATGTACAAGATTTTACACTTCACCCTCGGCAGATTAATATAAAAATACTTACTTATGTCGAAATACTTACAACGCCGATAGGAACGAGCGCGATATCTCCATTTGGCAAGGTTTCCTCGACGACGACGGCGGTGGTGATGGAGGGAAGTGGTGGCGTTGTTGAAATGAGAAAGGGTGACCTCGGTGGCTCTTCACTTTGAGTCCTATGAAGCGGTTCGTGTTCAGTCTCCTCTTTCGCTGGCGCACCGGTCTGACCACCAAGCGGCGTCCCTAACTGTCCAGCTTCCGAGTAACTTTTGGTTAATTTTCTGCCGTTGAAAACACCGTTCGTTTGAGCGCCCTGCGAAACCATCTTGACGCGATGGATGGTTCTGGGACTGAGAGTCACCGGAAGCACCCGGCGGAACATTGGTGGGAGCTCGGTCTGCGTCGCTTGAGTTTTCATGGCACCGCGTTTAGGTGGTTTCTCTACAACAAATAAAAAGCTACACATCGACCGAACTACGCGAATCGAGATCCGTAAACTGTAGAGAAAGTTTGTCGACACTCATTATAGCAAGCTTGCGAGAAGCTGTTTTATATATAAATCGGCTTTAATTAGCTTTAAATAAGTTTTAATTAGTTTTAAATACTTCATGCTTTAAATACTTGAATAAAGTAGAAGTAATATTTCCGTGTTAAATAATGTCTTATTGAAGTCATCAATTCATAAACAAAGAATTCGTAAATAAAATTATGCAAATTTTATAAAAAGAAGATTATATAACTTCAAACTTGTCAAAAGATTTGTGGTGGCCGCGTGTGCCCCTACCGGGATATGGCACCACACTAATTAATCGCGTTTTCTCACGAGCGCTCGACCGTGCCGACTTAAGTATATAAATTCGACAACGATCTTCATTGCCCTGATCGACACTCTCACCGACGATCTCATCGGACGGCAAGAGTTAGGTGGGCATATTGTGGAGTGGCACCATCGCGACTCGCAGAGAGTCGCATGGTATTTTTGGGGCATCCTCCACATACCATCATTACATCCAACTATACACTCCTCTCCATCATCGTCATTTACGATTAACATTGACATACGTATTTCTAAAGATTAAAATAAAATTAAAATAAATTTTAGTGGTTTATTACGTTTCTATTTAATATTTTTTGATGTATAGTAATAGAAATCTATTTCACAACAAGTCAAATGTATTTGTTCTTCGCTCTTTTATTTTATTTTGAAGAGTTTTATCATAGTTCTTTGATCCACGTTAGTTCTAGCTTGTAGCGAGCTTTGCCGTCGTCATACCGGTCACGAGTAAATAGCTTTAACTACTTTCCCCACATAATCTATGATACTTGGCTTGGGATCAAAATAGCGCGACGATGTGGATCATCCGTGCGCAGTTGCTGCACAGTATGGAATCTCAGATTAAATCTCAATAAACTAATAATTTATCTTTCACTGAACCAAGCATTAATATTGTATTTATAATTTTTACAAATATTTTCTAATCCTATAATTTATACGTATATATGTATGTAAGAAAAAATTATGCAATCATCATTGTGCGATACACGACTTACCAAGTACAAGAACACGTGGCTCAACCCCAGGATAAGGATGTGCTAAGGGCAAGGACGAAGGCAGTATAGTATTCTGCATAGTCGGCTGCGAGTCTATGAGACGTTCCGGATTATGTGGCCTCGGAGGGCTTATGCTCCTTGGAACTTCGAACGATGTGAGCGTGTGCGATCTCGCGAAGCTCACATGTTTCGCCTTTGGTGTTATTTGTATCGCCGTCATGGAGCCAGGAGGAGGAGGTATTGGTGGTAATACTGGCCGTGGACCTTCAAGCTTCGTAGATTCTTCGTCCTCCGGGACCCAAGTATACCTATTGTGATAGAAAGTTAGACTGTCAAGTTATACCATTAAACAATAATTTACTATCTTCCATGACGATATCTCAATTAATATCTGCAATCTGAAGCTGAATGCTTTTATCTAAATATCTAAAGCGTTTCAGTTCAATTCATTATCACTTTAGATTATTCGCGTTAATTCAATTTTGATTAAAATGACCGCCGCATTTTTATGAAATTCTTGTAATTGATATATGGTAATAGTAATTAAAATTTCTCAATTATTTAAAAAATATATTAATCAAATATTATTGAAATGTAGACTTTTAAAACAAAATACGTACCATCGTTAATAATGGAAATTAAGTGAGCTAAATGGAAAATACGTTATTAAGTGATTGTCCTATATATAGGTCATACATTTGCAAATACGGTTCGATAACACGCGTTACGGATGTATCGTGAGGGAAATAGAATGACAACGTGTCATTCTGTCGATGAACAGATGACCCTCTTATATAAACATGTGTATATTATACATCAATTTTGAAAATACGACGCTACTGGAAAAAAGATAATTTTTATTGTAAAATAATCACGTGAAAAATAAATGAATAAACAGAAAAATTAATAAGCTCAACGTAAGATCGTTAGCACGGGACTATATTTATGTGATCACCATCATTATCTATTAGCTTCAGATTTTTTTTCCGCATATTCTGCACATACACAGCGATCTTGCGCGTGACCATAATTTTTTAATCGACCGCTTTCCGTTGACCTTAAAAAGCTGATAAAGGGGCGGTGCAGCACTCATGCTAATCAGAAATAAACCCAACCCTAGACACTATACTATGCGAGAAGACCACGGAAGGCTTTACACGTAACAGTCGATGGAACACTGTGTGCTACATAAATATCGTTTTTATAAGGTCTATGTAAAACCGTAGAAGATGCCCGGATCAATATATAAGCATAAAGATAAATTTCCGGATAAGACTTCTTTGCTATACCGATTGTATCAAAAAGTGCGCTTTGTCGTTACAGATTTTTCAACAAAAATTTATAAACAGATTTTTCCAGCGAAATTACATTATTTTCTTAAAAACAATATTTTCAATAAATTTTACATTTTCAACTTCTTATTTGTATTGTAGGCAAAAAGATGGAAGTTTTTTTCCTCTTGTTAGATTTCCATTTCGTTACCCTTACATGCTCCTCGTTTGCACTGCGACACGCCTTTCGATCAATTACGTTACTAAAGTCTTTATCGATAAATCGATTAGTAGATACATTCTAAACGCGTCTCGACGGAGTAATTTGCCCCAAATATCCGAAGCACTTGGCTGCCAAATAGTCGGAGGTAATATCGCTCTTCGCAGGTGTCGATCTCGATCGTGTATGCGTACATACGGTGACTACCATAATTAGTAAAACAAATAAGTCGTATTTGATTTAAAGAATATATAGCTTCGTACATAAATCTATATCGTGTTTGCTAACATGTAATTGTAAAGTCGTCATCGGAGACGTGCAGTTCCAAATATCGCGACATTTGTAAATTAACAAATGTATTGCCATCAGTCAAAGTGCGGTGCTTTTAAAATTTGAATTTCTCGACTTGTCGACTCTTTGAGAAATTACGATCGTTTTTCGCGTTCAGGATCCGAACGGAAGAAGTCCATCACCGCGAGAAAGATCGATCTGTCTTCTTACTCACCTTTTCGGATCGGGCACCGTGCAAAACGATCTCGGGCGCCGTCTGAAGTAGGAACTCTCGATCCAGTCCGCCTCTTCCTCAAGGTCGTACCGCGACAGACCGCGGGAGTAGGTCGGATAAGGCTGACGGTACATAATTTGGAGGGGCCTTCGGGGATAGGGCGCGTCGCAGAGGTTCTCGTCGCTGGGGACGCTACGCACGCACGCCGACAGGATGGAATTTCTGGTGGAGGTGCACGGCGACGGTCCCCTCGTGGACAGGCATCCGAAGAAACCGCCGCCGGACTTCTCGACAGCGTCCAACTGCCGGCTGGTGATGCAATATTGCTCCTTGATGTCCTCGCGCGAGTACAACGGCGTCGCGCGACGATCCCACGAGTCCATAACGCCACCAGGACCGCCGAAGCCGCCGTGCAGGTCTACCTGCGTGGAGACGTCCACCTGTCGCAAACAAGCGCGATTATATTCCCGGAAACGCAGCCGGAGAACGATTCCGACGGGTATAGCGGACGTTGATTGACGCGCGCCGAGCGAGATCTATGCGGATGTGATAGGAGTAAGCATTTCAAAGGAATCGCTGCACGAGACTACTGATTTGTATATAGCTTACTGATAGGTGATTTTGACGATAGCGCTTATTAAACCTCGAATATAATTTTGCACTAAAGATTGTAAACAAAAGAATTGTACTGTTTTCCGAAATGAAAAGCTAACTGAGATAACGCGATGAGAAAAAAATTAATGGCTATCAAATGCTGTTAAGGAAACTTTTTCAATGAAATGGAATTACTGCAAACACGCAGATTTGTCATTTTTATTTGTGTTATTACTTTTCTGAATTACTAGAAATGCAATTATAAAGTAAATGCAACATTATAAAGTTTTCATATTTTTACTTTTAATCTGTTCACAACGCGCAACGCTACGATTAAAATTCAGATATTGCACTGGGAAATTAGTTAATCGAAATTATTTCCGATCAAGATGTAAAACATTTATTGGCATATAATATTAAACATATGCATATTAAATTTCCAGTAAAAACTTTCTGGAAATGTGATATTCAATACTCAAAGTACCGGTTTAAAAATTTAGGGATGTGTATATGATGAAACATGAAATCACACATTTGTAAAAAAAAAAAGAGAAAACAAAATGTTCTCGTGCGGGGCAGTATTGTCTTCCGTAGGGCAGTTAAAAATTGTATCGCTCTTCGATCGAGTATACGGTAAACTGCTTCATTCACTGAAGTTCCATAGCTATACGCGGCTCATTGTGTCGAGCTACGTTATCGGAAATCGCAATAGTCACGGCATTAAACTTCTGTAATTTCCCGGACTTCATTACCGTTCTTGCATTATTCCTTTCCTAAGCATGGAGTTCCGCTATCTTCTGCCCGCGCCATGGCGATGGCATTGTAGCCGTCTAATGTCTATCGTATTATCAGTTTCCGGTAACAAGATTCGTTCGGGTTGTTCTCCGTTTAGTAGAGATCAACGAGACGGACGGAGGGAAACGTTTCAGCCGTCGTCAAACGAAGAGCGTTTCTCTCGAGGAGACTGACCTACATTCGGTTGCAGGAAACGGATTTTGAAGCGCGAGCAATGTCCTCATTCTCCAAGGATGAGAAGATGATTAGAGAATAATATTACTAGTACAACCGAGAAGGAAGCTTGTCGTATTGATCGTTGCAGCATTAATGTATTTTTCTAATTAATTAGAAAATATTTGTAAACAAGAATTGTTGTTGGTTTAAATGTTGTTAGTAAATGTACACATACTTAAACACACAGATAAGCATATAGAAACGGTAAAGATGTATAATGAATAACAGTAGAACAAAATTGACTGTATACAGAAGGAAGCATACTTCTTAGAAACTTTTTTCCTCAAAGATGGTTAAAAGATATACAACAATAATAAGTGAAACAGGACTGTTATGATATATCAATTAGAGAGAAAAATGCCATTTACGATCTGGGGTTGGACCTTTTGGTAGCCTAATAATAATATTGTGTGAATATTGTATACTTTTTCTGAATTCATTGTCAGTAAACTGTGCGCCAATATTTTTTCAGTTTTTAAAAGGCACACTGTAAGGAATTCATTGTGAAAAATATCATCTCAACCAGGGTTCGAACTTGGAACCTCCCTCATTCTATGACGGGCGTTCAGGTTCGAATCCTGGCTGAAGCAATATTATTTTATTATAATAAATTATTTACAGTGATTTAATAAGGATGCTCATTAGCATCAAAATTTAAATTGACTATCGATTTAAGTATGTGGATACACTGATCCAATTATAGGAACTGTGTTTTAAAGACCGACAAAAAATTGGCGCACAGTTTACTGATTGTGAGTTCGGAAAAAGTACACAGTATTCGCACAATATTATTATTAGGCTACCAAAAGATCCAGCCACGGATCGTAAATGACATTTTTCTCTCTAATAAAAGATATACATTGTTCCAACAAATTTATTTATTAGTTAACAAAATATTTTAAATATTTATACAAATAATGAATAAGCTCAAGTTTATCTGCCAGCGATTGATGCCAGCATCTGATTACAGCGGCAAACGCGATTAATGAACTTTAATTAAACAAACAGTTATGACTTTTCTTTTTTTTATAGCTATACTATGAAAAGAAAGAAGACATAAAATGAGACTTGCATAAAATAAAAATTTTATTTGATTCACATAATATGGTGATATCGATGTGTTGCATAACATATTTTATATGTAACACAAACGTATATCACGGTTATAAAGCTGTTGTGTGGGCTACAATAAATCAAGTTCTAAATACTTTGCTCTACTGTATGAATAACGATCCCATAAATCATGAATTAAAAGCGAACAAAACCCTCGTGAGCTGTGTAAAAGTAAACCTGAAATACTTTCGGCGTGTTTCACGACCATCTATTTATTTATATATATTTGTCTTTCTCTCTCTCTCTCTCTCTCTCTCTCTCTCTCTCTCTCTCTCGATCTTATTTCTTATTTGCAATACGCGTTTCATCTTTAGAATAAATAACATTCGAGAAGTGTCGCGAAGGAAAAAGACGAATGTCGTTTTGGAAAGCATCAGCCATACAGCTCAACCGACCCGATGTCCCAGCAGTTGAACATACATCACGTTCTCCCCACGCATAAACATGTCTATCATTGAAATGGGGATTTCGATGGTACCTGGGGATGATAAACGGGTGTCGTTCTGCCGACAGCATTGGCATCTCCTCGCATAGCAGGCGGCATGCTCGCGGAGGCCGTGGGTAGATTCCTCGGGTTCATGGCGATCTCGGGACCGGGATGGATCCTCCTGACACCCGCCGGACCACCGGCTGGTGCCACGCTTGGTGCCTTCACCATCCTGGACCGCACCCCGCGCGGTCACACCGACTGGCTGCGAAAAAACGGCCGCGAACACGCACACCAGCTGGCCTATCGATCTAGCCCGCTTTTTTCCTCTCAAAACGAGAGAAATTGTCCTACTCTCGGTGCCCCGGGGGTGAACCGAGAGGCTCCCGCGAGCCAGCCAGCCTCTCCTCGTAGACTATCTCGTCGGCGCGTCTCGCGCCCGCAGGACCTTCATGATCGCGCGAGCGGGACGACGGGTCCCACCACCCGACGATGTCCTTACGCGGCACTGGCGCGTCGACGGATTCGCGGTAATCTGTCGTCGGCCGACTCCTGGCGATTGATACGTGCCGCGGTGGACCCGACAACGACGAGCGCGACGGCGGCGATGGTGACGACCACCGCGACGACGACGTTGGCATACGTCGGACACGACCGAAGCGACGCGTCTCGGTGGTCCTCGCGCGAACGCGAGGGATGACGAGCTCTCTCCTACGGGTTGGAAGAGGCGCGACGTCGGGGTGCGCGTGCTGGTGCGAGGAAGAGCGCGTGATACGAGAAGGGTAGATACGGGAGAGACAGGGTGGAAGAGAAGCGGCGACGTGATACGGATAGAGGGGGATGAATGGAGGGAGCGTGGTAGCGTGGGAGAAATTGAAACGGGGGGAGAGAAAATCATAGCGGATGTTCGCGGCGAAAGAGGGATGATGATGACGGGGGTATAGCTGACGCGGTGGGGGTATTTGTAACCTTCGTTACTCTCGACTCGTGTATTCGCTTTGTGAGCCGCACGGCACGTTCTCCTCTCCGTCAAGCGTATTAATACCGTGATATTTATCCGTGTCTCGTTTAATGCCGATAGGGTGAACGTCATTGCAAATAGTTCTTCCCCGATTATTTTTACACGGCGGTGAACTCTGTCGAACTAATTAACGACAATCGCGATTATTCTACCGAAAAATCTATGGGAAATTCTCGATTCTCTGTCGTAGCTGATAAAACATCACAGCCGGAGTGAAGAATTCATCTCTTCGTGTTATCCAAGATTGATTGAAGGCGCCAAATGTTTGATAAAGTGATCGGATTAATTAATCCATGTTGATTTGAAACATTTATTAGTACATAATAATTCATGTACAGTTATATAATATCCATATTTACTACAAATATTTACGATTAATTATATAATATTAATTATAAAATGTTATATTAATTATAAAGTTGTTCAATTTTTTTCTTATTTATAATATGCTGTATATGTTGACTTCTCTATCTGTGTATCCTTTTAAGCTTTTAAAACATTTAATTACCACAGAACATCCTTAAAATATCATGGTAATAAATAATTAGGTGAACGGGGTAATCAGGCTAATAACATTGTCGCTGAATCAAAGGTAAACCAGGAAACGAACGAGAGAATTGTTCCGTTGCGCGGGCACGTGTGCATATGGGACAATGGCATTAGCTGAGAGGAAAGATAAAAAAGCGACATGTTAAACATACTGTAGTAGAACTGGCACGTCGCGGCGATGAATGAGGTGGCCGCGGGGAAAGGGGATGACGGCGGTAAGGGTAGAGGGAGCGAGATAAACGAGATGACACAGTTGCAATATTGAAAAGACAAGCCGGACGCGTGTTGGCACGGCGGAATGAAACAAATATGACGTCATAGACGGACGCCGTCCTTAAAGCTGCGACGCCCACGTTTT
This sequence comes from Temnothorax longispinosus, assembly GCF_030848805.1. Taxonomy (NCBI): domain Eukaryota; kingdom Metazoa; phylum Arthropoda; class Insecta; order Hymenoptera; family Formicidae; genus Temnothorax; species Temnothorax longispinosus. Next base: position 5,437,524 of record NC_092360.1, read on the forward strand.
GCGACGTACATGCGCGCGGATGTACCGACGCCTACGATTATGAGATGAGCGAAGAAGAGAAGAGAAGAAAGGAAGGAGAAACGAAGAAAGAAAGAGAGAGAGAGAGAATAAGAAAGAGGAGGGAGGAGAAGAGAAGAGTACAAGATCGGCCACGTCGAGACGGAGCTAGATGGAGCTCCTGCACATCCTTCTGCCCGTTCTGCCGTCACCCTCTTTGTTGCGGGATCGGAACTACCCCTTCAAGCGACTAAGTATTTTGGTCGACATAATTTTAATCGGATGATCGAATTTTTATCCTATTATCTTTTTCGTTGAATTATTGATGTGTTTAATTGTTTAAATTTTTAGCCTTATTTTTATAGTATATTTCAACGAATTCAACGTTTATTCATCCAGTTTATAAATATCTGAACTTTGCACCAAGTTAATGCCACTGTTTTCATGTTTGTTAATCTTATAAATTGAAAATTTTGTTAATCAAAATTGATTCCAAAAGTAAAATTTGTGTATATATTATCGTATATTTATTACACATTATTGTATGTTTATATATGTAGATTTATACATTATGTAAATGTTTTTGAAGCATCCTGTATATGTATTTGTAGTTCTTTCACTGATGCAGAGAGGTCGCACGCATGACAAATGCATATCTATGTGCAAAATCGATGTAGATTTCATATATACCGGCAGATTTCAGATTACAAAGAGATATTAGCATATTTTAATTTTACAGTTTTATTACATATCGAAACATAATAGTGAATCAAGACGATAGAATTTAAATTATAGATATATTTTAATTATATAAATATATTTCAATTATCCATATATTGGATAACGACACAAATGTATTTTTTAAAACTATTTAATGATCAATGATATCATTACCTGCAATCTGTAATATATCCGAATATTCTTCAAAAATATTTCGGAAACGTTACAGAGATTAACATTATATATAACATTCTTGAATCATTGGTTATAATCCAAGCAGAATAAAAAATGATGAGATCAAAATGGCATCAAAATGATTTCAAAATAATTATTATTAAAAATTATTTTAACGTCACTTTAGCGTCACTTTGACCTCATCATGATTCTTTGTTCTGCTTGGGTAAATATCGTCTGGAAAAATTTATGAAAATTTGAAACATTTTTAAGGCGTTTAGTGTCCTCTATTTTTTTATGCATAAAATTATGTACATGCATAAAAGACATACATGGCTATCCATGATAAATTGTAAGTAAAAAAATTCGAAAGTAATGTAGATGTTCATTTTAATCGACAACATCCGCATCATAAAGATAAATGTTTTATCGAGTTATAAAAGTTCTACGGACATCCCGTCAACGTTATGTTTCATAGCGAATTATTGCAGATGATATTGTTCTTATATTGCGTATGAAATAAAAGAGATCTGTATGCGCACTGTTTTTTTTTTTCATCGAAATGTTATTTAACAGAATTTCAACGAGGCAACAAACCCCGTCCATTACGTGACTTTGCATTTCTAACTGGACAAACGGATTTGTGTGTGTGTGTGTGTGGCGCGTCATATAAATAAACACGTGCGAATTTATAGATCGAGAAAGCACGTATGTGCGGCGCAAGTCATTCCTTTTTACCGAACCTTATGGTTTCGCGCACTAGTCATCAAACGAGTCTCGCTGATGCAAAGCCTGTAACAGTAAAATATTTTTTTTTTTTACTATTCGTTTTCTAAATTGTTGGAGATTCTCGGATAAGGTGAGTAAAAATAAAATTCGTTGCATAACTGCTTAACGCTAATTACTTATTAATTAGCGGGAAAGATCGATACGTCGAATGATGCTCTTTATTTAGCTGCCGCTTGAAATTTTGCAAGTTCCCCTTCACACGGATATTCTTTTCTGCATATTCTACGAGGAGGAGCTATATAGGGCGAAAAAAATGAAAGACGGAAAATGGAACGATCGGGTGACATTGAATGTGGGTGGTGTTCGACACGAGACGTATAAAGCGACACTGAAGAAAATCCCAGCGACCAGATTGTCACGGTTAACGGAGGCGTTAGCGAATTACGACCCGGTTTTAAATGAATACTTTTACGACAGGCATCCAGATGTTTTCGCGCAAGTGCTCAATTATTATCGTACTGGAAAACTGCATTATTCAGCAGACGTGTGCGGTCCGCTTTTTGAAGAGGAATTGGAGTTTTGGGGTCTCGACTCCAATCAGGTTGGTTTGATACTTTCGCCCCAAATAAATTGCATAATGTTATTCGTTAATTATCAATCCTAAATTATATATATATATATATCTCGAAAAATAATATCAATAAAATAGAATGTAGCATTAATATTACAAAATGTAGTATTAATATTACAAAATACATATATTACGGATATAAAATCCAATAATTTCGTGTCAATATTCTGCCAATTATTTAAAGCAACTTTAATCACGCTTGCAATCTGTGACGCATCAACAATTAATTTTAATGTAAATTAAATTTCTCTTTTATTTTGTTGAAATAATTGAAATTAACGTTCAGTTTTCTGAAAAAATTAATCAAGGAAAGATAAAAAAGTGAAGATCGAGTATGTTCTTTTAAATTGAAGTTATATGTTTTCTCTTTCACGCATAAATTGAAGAGGATTTGAGAAAAATAATAGAACGGTAAGAAACACCATCATTTAGAGATTCGTGATTAAATAGAAAACTAAAAAAATTCAAATCTATATAGAAATTGTTTAAACAAAATATCTATTATGCATTTTATTATAGTAAGCTCTTTATATATATACATATTGTGTGATCTGCTTCATATAGAAATGATGTGACACGATTTATAAGTAATTAGAGTATATCGTTGGAGTACCTTAATAATCTCTTAATTAAGATGACTTTCTTTAGGTAGAGCCGTGTTGTTGGAGCACGTATAGCGTTCATCGAGATACGCAAGCCACCTTGACAATCCTCGATAAGCTTGACGTCGAGGGTGAAAAGCTCACCGACGAGGAAATCGCTCAGGTTTACGGTTTCGAGGACGAGTATCGTAAAGGGACCTTAACGAGATGGCAAAGATTACGGTGCCGCATTTGGGTTCTTTTCGATGAGCCGTACTCTTCAGTAATGGCCAAATATATAGCTTGCGTATCAGTATTCTTTATTTGTCTGTCGGTACTCTGTTTCTGCGTGAAGAGTCATGCGCCAGTAGAATCCTCGAGGAATAAATTCGATTACGAAGAATTGAGGGGAGAATGTTTGAATATTACTGAAACCATCACTCGCCCTCATCTAGCGTTTTTTTATCTGGAACACGCTTGTAATGCTTGGCTCACTATGGAAATAGCACTCCGCTGTCTTGTACGATATCTTATTATATTTGCGTTAATTTAATCGTCATCGTTTTAATTACATTTTACTGAATATTTTGCTCAATATTTGATTTCCGATCTGCACGAATATCAATCGAATATCATCTTCACTTTTGCCTCAATATTATATTATAATTCTATTATAAATGTTAACTCTTTCTAATTTATAATCAATAAACCGGGTTATCTTTGACCGTGATGAGTAACATATAGTGAACGCTATACGATACTATATAACTTAATTGCAGGTAAGTCCCAGCCTGAGGCGCTTCGCCATGTCGCCGGTCAATGCGATCGATCTAGTGGCGACGATGAGCTTCTACACGGAGTTTCTAGCAAAGCCAAACCTTTATCTGGAGCTTCTGTCAATAGCGCGTGTTCTACGACTATTCAAGTTGACGAGACACTCGCCCGGACTTAGAATCCTTATCCACACCTTTAAGGCATCCGCCAAAGAGTTGGCTTTACTCGTCTTCTTCCTTGTACTAGGGATCGTGCTTTTTGCCAGTCTCATATTCCATGTTGAACATATGCAGGTACACTTCCACTTCTAGTTTTACGAGGGATAGCGCTAAATATTTTAAGGGCACAATTCTGGGTGCAGTTTAAATAAAGTAGGTAGGACTTTTACGGTTGAATTTGCGGGAAGCTTTAGTCTTCTGTATAAAAAATAAATGTTTAGACTCAGTCTTAGAATTTGATCTCATCTGTTCTTCGCATGTAATAACACGGATTGCATGTGAATACAGTAGTAAAAATGTGACGAAGAAGTAAATTGAAGAAAATTTGGAAAATTAGATTAATCGATATGTCTGATTTTCAAGAATGGTGATTAAATTTAATATTCTCGCGAAATTTGCGAAGTAGCCAAAACTATATATCCTAACTTTTCATGCCATATTGCAACATTTTGCAGGAAAATCCCAATAATGATTTTGACAGTATACCGCGATGTTTATGGTGGGCCTTGGTTACCATGACCACTGTAGGCTACGGCGACATGACACCGAAAACTTTCCCCGGCATGTTCATCGGCGAACTGTGCGCTCTCGCCGGTGTCCTGACTATCGCTCTTCCAGTTCCGGTTATTGTCAGCAATTTTTCTATGTTCTACTCGCACACGCAGGTGCTCGCATTATATCCTTTGTACGCTTCGGCATGCTCACTAATTTGTATGTAGCCATTTGATCACCATGCAGTCGAAATTGATTTTATATAAAAATTGGACACGAATGTACACGAAGAAGTAAATTTTTTAGGCGCGCAGCAAGCTACCAAAACAAAGAAGAAGAGTTCTACCGGCTCCTCCAAGACGAACGAGGTCACCGTATCAGAATTATGTTGACAGCGAGAATCACCAACTTCTACCGAGTTCAGCTTCTAAATCAATAATGGACTTAACACCTCGATCAACCGCCGGTAAATTAGAAGATGTATTACAATTACAGGTATCACACGTTAATATATTTTTTTACATAAATTATTATAAATAACTTGCAAATATCTTTTTACATTTGTGTAATTTTATTTTTCGTTTATTTACAGCCAAGCACAGATATTTCAGAATTGAACAGAAGCTTTAATCGAAATGGAAACAATATCAGTCAGTTCGATAGCAAAATGCATCTTCAGGGATTTGAGAACGAGAGTCACTTGTATCCACTTGTATAGCTATTTCCGATACTTTTGTGATGATACCAGAAAACAATTGAAATATATATTGATAAAGAAAATAACAATAGAAAATTTACGATTTGTACTAGTGATAAATTATTTGTTATATATAGTGGATGTAAAATAAAAAAGACGTGTATACATTTGTTAGTCAATGAATAATAAAACAAATATTGTCTTCTTGAATATTAAAATTATTGTGAGAAAATATTCGTAAAGTCGATACTTAAAAGAAGGTCCTTGCATAAGTATTAGTTTAATCTTTGCTGCGAAGTTGTTTTCTATTTTGTAATTTTTTTTTATTTGGCTACTTTGGTGACGGATAAATACTTTAGGCTTATTGCTGTTTTTTTCTATTGTACTAAATCCACATACAGAATAAACACTGTTACAATTTACTGTTGATTAAATATTTGAATCTAGAAGTATCATTAAAAATGAAGAAAGATTTGCGATAGTTTCATTAATTATCGATATTATTTCCGATAATCATATCTGTCCACACAGTTTGTTTATTAAACAATTAACTTAATCCTCTTAATGAAGAAAGTAGCAGAAAATAAGTTTGTAAGCGTCATCTCGACACCGAGTTTCAGAAAGTTCAAGGAGAACAAAGGAGGACAACATCTCGAGATGGTATCGCGGATGATCGGTATTATCTTCGGGTTATCGAACGTTAATCCTCTTCACGCGGCTAATGGGTGAGTGTCAGGGTTGTTCTCACGGCGTAAATTCGGTACACAACTCGGGAGTAAGGCTGCCCCTGAAGAGGCAACAGCGCGCAAGCGTATAAGCCATCGACCGGTGGAGAAATTCGCCTGAGAGTAGCGACGACCCCACTCGAGCAGAACTACCCACTCCGCGCACGGCCCCGGGATATGTCTTGTAACCCACACGTGATACGTGTCGCGTAAACGCGACACCTCGTATGTAGTATGTACGCACGAGCATCGTATTCCTACTTCGTAACAAGTATTTGTACATCTTCCTACTTCATCGACACTCCTCAGGCACGGGCTCTTACGTCAAACTCGGTTCGAATCGTCACCCTTGTCAGGCAATCTTGATTTTCCGAAGAGATTGCTATCGTTGGTCGATTAACGGCCATCTAGTATTATTTATCAAGTTGGTTCCGCGAATTCCGCAATTGTATAAAGACAGAAACAACAAAGCGTACGTTTCATATAATTTTTATATTTGAGAATATTTTATTTATTTATTAGATTTATTTCATTTATTAGATTTATTTTAGTTAGAGAAAGATGGGAATCTCTATCTGTTGATATTAATCTAATGCTTTTTATGACATAATTTCTTATTGAATAAGAAACGTTTACTTCGCCAGGCAATAGATAACTTAATTAACAGTAAAGACTTTACTGGCTATCATTATAATCGTCATGACAATTATTTAGAAGGATGGTCGAAAAACGTCTTGACGATTATAACTGATCAAATAATGGCCGTATTGTTATGACGATTATAATGCTAACCAGTAGGATCGATAAAATCTTTACTGCTAATTAGATAATTATCCTTCCGATTCGTATATTTATGTTGATTTTTCAAGAAAATGGCACTACTTATACTTTGGAACCTTGTTAACTCGCTGATATTCATCCTAAGTACTTGATATATTTAACATGTAGAATGTGTAATTTAAACATTTTTGCCTACAATTTCTTTGAAAATTTGCATCCGTCATTGCCGTAGAATTAATCATTTCCTCGGGTATCTTCAACGAAATCGTGACTCGATACTTTAATAAAAAGTATATGATATTTCCGCGGAATACATCAATTACCTCTCGTGTATATTTTATTTTAATTGTTTATTTATAAGTAAGGATTGTATATACATATATAATAATAAAAATAATTTATCAAAATTTTCATTTTCTTAGTATTATCTAATTTACGAGACAATGATGTGGGGACAAAGTTAGGAAGGTAAATGAAGAGATTTGTCAAATTTCCGTTATTCCAGAACAGATTGTGCAGAAGGATAAAAAACGAACATCATGTTCCCAAGTTAATGAAAAACGTGATCGATACGCGATCATTTTTATCTTAAATTGAAAAGAATCCGGGAAATCGGTCAATATGTTCGTACCATCGAAAGCTGGTAACCCTCCTTTTCTACATTTATATCGCGCGATATGCAGTGTATAGAAATGGGGGAAAAAGAAAAGAGGAAATAGATGGAAAAAGAGAAAGGAAGAATGGGAGAAAGACAGACATTTTATGAGCTATAAAAAGCGCGGAACGACAAGGGTAATTCCGATCTTTCCCACGGGTTTTGATCGTCTCGCAGCGAAAAATCTCGCAATCTCATAGAAAGCTAAATCGAAGGGGCAGTGGAAAAAAAGATGATCGCGTGACCTAAAAAGAGAAATATCCACGTAATCGACTTAAGTCTCGTACCAAATTAAATAAAGCGAGAATTTCGAATCGCATGATTTCAATCGTGCATGCGGCCTTGGGAAAGAGACGGTTAATTTCAGATAGAAATCGATACACATATTAAATCATATAAGAGGAATGTAAGAGGATAATCATGAATTTCACACGGGCAAACCTTACGGTATCCGCAATCCAATAATATCGACTTTTTTCTTAATTTTACATATGGGAGACTTACGTCTACACCGCATGTATGCTTAGTGAATATTTTATGAAATAATCTATTAGATATCCAATCTTTTATTCAGATTTACAGATATTAATTAAATATTGACAGTTATATCGCTGCTAAAGAGATATTTTACATAAAAATATGACAATTTATCGTCCAAGAATAGATTGTATTGTAGAACAACCCTTCATTTTGTACGAAGCTTCGTTTTCAAGAAAACACGTCACCGAAATATCATTATTCTTCATTAAAGAAACAAAATTAGGCAAATAAAATAATATAATATTATATATTAATTACTATGTATATCATGTACTGCTACTTCTCTTAAATTCTGTAGTATTAATCAGTCAGCAAGTTTCATTATCTAATTTTGATTTATCAAACGCATATGTTTCAAATAAGATAACTTTTTGCATAATCAAATATGTAATAAAAAGGGAGGCTGCAATATCCAAAGTGATAACAGCACCATATCCAAAAAGGTCAACCGTGAGCCCGAGCCCAAGCCCACGCAAAAGAAATATCACGAGTTTTTCATAAAATACTATGCAAAACAAAAAAATGTTTATATTCCGTTTATTATGTAAACGTGACATATTTACATTTCAACACCAATTGACTCACTGCAATTGCATATGAAGTACACTATTATCAGATAACAACAATAGACCGTAAATAGTATTCGAATATATCTTTCTGCCTTCGATGGCCGAGATGACTGATGCGGAGTCGGGGAAACGCGTCCGTCGAACGCGAGACTCGAGGGGGCGACCGGCCTGGTAACTCCGGAGGTAACTTTAAGTCATCGCCTCGGTCACCAACTCGGTCCAACTCGAGGGCCACTTCGATGTGGTCTCGTCGCGCGACGTAACCGCGCACCGAAGCCGCGGATGCGCGCGCTCAACCTCCGCACGCCGTCGCCGTCGCGACGCCAACCCCCACCTCGGCGACGACGACGCTGCCGTTCTTCGTCGGCAGAGACGACGTTCGCGATCTCAGTTCCGTACGCGCGACGAGCCGCAGCCGAGCTGACCACGGACGCCTCTCGTCCACATCCGCCTGTCGGTCAGTCACAGGGGACGACGCGAGCCGGCGACGATGACGAGCCGTCTATGACGGTGTCGGGTGGCATCGCGATGAAGGCCCGACCGTACCGCCGATGATCCATTCGCGAGCACGACGACGGGGAAAACGCCCTCTGCCTTCGCGGCGCGTTCCCTGCCTGACCTGACCTTTCGCTGGAGACAGAAAGAGAAAGAGCGAGAGAAAGGGGTGAGAAGGAGAGGGAGGGAGGGAGAGACAGAGAGAGAGAGAGAGAGAGAGGACGAGAGAGAGGAGTCGAACGCAGGGGACTCGTGCTCGTGCGAACGCAGGACGTATAGCACGCGGGACAACATAGTGCCTATTGTGCGAGACCGCCCGTTAACTCGGTTATACCTTCGCGGAGCGCCATCGCCATCGTCGCGGCTCGGCGACATGGAGAACGCGGGGAATCAGAGCGGTGCCGTCGAGATGTCGCGGAAGATCTCCGAGACATGAAGAGAGCGCGACCGAGGGTGGGTATTTTTGTCAGTTCCAAAGAAGAGACACCTTTCAGAGAGAATCTCGTCGACGTCGTGACGAGGGTGCAGGACAAAATGCTTGCGTGTTCGAGTGGAAACGTGTCGCTCACGAGGGCATCCCTCTGGGATACTGTGGAGAGGGAGGGAAGCGCGAACACGCGCCAACCCCACGAGTGCTCGGAATACGTGAATGCGTTTAAACCCTCGGGGGCTTAGAGTCTTTGGTGAATTATCTCGTTCGGACCGATAACGCGGATCCGTTTGCGGATCCTGCGGATTGCAAACCCGTTCGTCCGTTCGGCGCTCGATCGTTCACGTCACTGCCGGGCGCTCGTTGAACCAGTCGATTCGCCTGACCTACTCCACAATTTTTAGTATTCGTTCAGGTTTTCATTGATTTCTCGAATCTCGCCCGTGTCTTCCTTCCGATCGGTGCCCCCTCGCTAACCGGCTCGACCGCGAGTTCGACAGTTTCGCCGAGTGATGCGGCGAACGGTGCTCGCGGGATCCCACCCCCTCGTATACTCGCCCCCTGCGCGTCGGAATATCCGCGGAAGCGAAAGCCGAAACGTGGAGCAGCGGAGAGCCGCGGGTGGTAATGTCGACGAGCATACGGGGCGCAATATCGGCCTTTCGTGCACGCAGACTATCGATTCTCGCGGCGACAAGGGGCCGGCCGACGCCGCCTGACGCCGCCACCGCCACCGTCACCGTCACCGTCGTTTCCCGACGACGCTTAATTTGTACCTCGGGCCATGGACAAAGCGGAGCCTCGTTAGGCTCGCCCGCCCGTAAGAACGGGAACGCGCCCTCGAGCTCGCCTCGCCGCCGCGCCGGTCGATCGTCCGAAACGCCGCGGCTCTCCGCTCGTGCACGTGCGAAAATACGTGCGGATGACGTCACGGGAATGCGCCCCGACCTCGAAGATTCGATCGGATTTCGCCGTTGTTAGACGTTTCCCGCCGCCGCGTCCCCACCGCCGTTGCTGCCGTTAACGCTGCCGTTGCCGTTGCCGGCTGGCGCGATCGGGGTTGATTTAGAATCGCGTCCATGCGCGCTAATTCGAGGGACTCAGGCACGTCGACCTCGCATCGGCCTGATAGCGGCACGCCAGGGTCTGAATGGTCCGATGTTGTATCTTTGTGTCTGGCAGGTGGTCGACGTGACGCATCTCCGAGCGCGTGATTTGATAATCGGACAGCACGGACTCGTCAGGGACAGAGCGAGCCACATTGTTAGCCTTTATAACTGTTCCAACTTTGCACAGTCGGCATACAAAGCGACAGCGGGATTGAAAAACCGATACACCTGTCCCTTTGATTTCACGCGGTGCTTTCTTTATACGGTTCCGCTTTTTACGCGGTGTATAAAAGATTACACGGGCAAACGTTTCAGAGTACGGATCACCTCGATGGAACGTTTGTTTCAAACTTGGCTATTTTGGGTGACCGCGGAATCTAAATGCTTTTAAATCGAAAAGCGGATGGATCTAATTTTAATAATTTCCTCTTCTACGTGAATAATAATTATGTTCCCTTTATAGCTTAAAATTATAATTTGCGGACGTTTATCATTATAGAATCTAAAGCTTTTTGCTTGTTCTCTGGTGTTAATTGACGCGTTGTTTTTTTTTAATTACGCCCTAAAGAATGATGTAAAAATGTTTGTCCTTTTAAATTGGATTTAAAAGTAAATATTATTTTTTGCTAGAACTGGAAATATTATCCTTTTATATTACAACACGTTCAGCGAGTTTATCGATGTATCAGGTGCATAATTGGTAGATGCAAATGTATTTGTGTCAAGGGAAGGTTATTTAAATATGTCCTGCTGCCCGCGACGCTTGCATATAATAAATAACTTAACAAAAAATAATCGGTCCGGAAACCTGACGAACGCGAACGCGTTCACATGAGTGAGACTACTACGTGAAATGACGACAAGTGTTTTAACAATTTGTAACTTGAAATTTTTTAAATTTTGTTCAATTCTTCGGGATTACATACATTTTGATATATCTCGTGTACTTTAATCGTAACTGCGCAATTTTTACGTTCCATAACGACAGCTTTAATGTGCCATATTCCTGGCAGAAATTATTTTTCTCACCGTTGCATTTCCTGTTCGCTGCATCGTGAACGCGAGATGAAAAAGTTGGATGAATACAGTCCCCCCAGAGATACGGGAGGATTTAAAGGGCCGGAGCAATTCTAACGCTAGTATTTGTGGAGCATATTTCTAAACGATATGATACTGATGTACAAGGGACTTTTGATTAAATGCAAAATGTGTCACGATTATCGTGACAGCAATGTTAAATGGAGCAGCTTTCGTATTCCGATTTGCGCGGCCGACGTCGGCCTTTGAAACGCAGGATTTGAAGCAGCAATGACATTGTGACACTTTCCGCCGACTACGCCGTGTAATCCAAATGAGATTACGGGGATGTCAAAGCAACCGATCGGTAAAACCGGGATGATATATTACGATAAAATCATTACGCGTAGAATGCTTCGCTTGATCCTTTTAGGCACTATCCGCACATGTAAACGGACGTGATTTTAACGCGACGGAATAAGATAAACTGCACACTTTACATCTCAAATCTGAATTGAACTGCGCAGTCGGATATCATTGCGTAAATTCCAACAAAATGTTGAGCTATTCGCGATTCAACGTGGCGGAAACGCGAATCGTCCGCGTTCAATAAATAAAACTCTTTTGAGCGTACGCGTTTTATTCTAGAAATTATGTTACATGCTCCAAACAAGATTTAAATTAAGATCGATTGGTTCAAAGTTAATTTCCCTTTAAATAAGTTAATTTTCAGTTTACAAGGGTGTAAATTGCATCAACCTTGATTGAGCTTTAGAAAGGTTAATCGGATAAAATCGATAAGGTCTTCGCGATGGGGAAACGTTCAGTTTTCCATCCAATTTTAGATCACGCGACAAAAGCGCTAATTGTTCGCAGATCGCATGGGTTTCTTTAAGTCGGGGCCGGCGGTAGCAGAGCCGTGATCAAAATGAACTTGATAAACATGGACGCGGAGAACCGCGTGGTTCTGAACGTGGGCGGAATCCGGCACGAGACGTACAAGGCGACCCTGAAGAAGATCCCGGCGACGAGGCTCTCGAGGCTGACCGAGGCCCTCGCCAACTACGACCCGATCCTCAATGAGTACTTCTTCGACAGACACCCGGGTGTCTTCGCCCAGGTACTCAACTACTATCGCACCGGGAAGCTGCACTACCCCACGGATGTATGCGGCCCGCTTTTCGAGGAAGAGCTCGATTTCTGGGGGCTCGACTCGAATCAGGTCGAGCCCTGCTGCTGGATGACCTACACGCAGGTATATCGTGAATAATCTGTCTGACTCGTGCACGTGTCTAATCACGCCTAAGCGTGGCTGCACGCAAAATCAGCGAAAACGGAGACGCGTAAATTTATGTGTAATGTGTGTGACGTACAGTACGTGATATACAGATACAAAGCTTAAAGTATATGCAGGATGGAAATAGCCGGTAAATCTTCCCAGCGTGTTTAATACATCAAAATGACGAACGGAAATAGGTTTGTGATGTATGTAATCTCTTTGATTTGGAATAATTTCCAAATATGCTGGGCAAATTTGTCGGTGATTTATCATATTGTCAGAAAGTACTGTATATCTTTTATTAGCTCATAAATTTGCACAATATTAACATCTTTTCACCAAAGTGCCTTTAAATATTACTGTTTTCTATTTAAAAAATAGCAATTTATTCTAATTTTATTTCTAGAATCTACTTGCAATTAATAAAAAGTGTGTGATTTTACATGATATATTTTATTTAAATTAATTCCATTAGAAGACCATACTATAAGATCATTTATTCAATAATATCCCTAAAATAATAGAAAAAAATCGTTCAATAATAAAGAAACGTAACAAAAAATAAATATTAAGTATTAGTGAAAGAACCCATCTTCTTCTATATATCTTCTCTTCATTTATTATTTAATTTTTAAAGATTGATAAAAAATGAGGAAATGCATGATCTAATAGTGGTTTAAAAGGGTATACTGTTAGCAAATAGAATCTGAAAACTAGTTTGGATAGAGCGATGTGGGATAGTCTCAAGTCTCGAGTAAACGTACATTCAACGTACGCACGTCGGACGAATCCGCTGGTAAGGCTGATCAAAGCCGAGCAGATTTCTTTATCGCTCACGCGAAGAGGCACACAACGGCTCGCGTATGCTTTTCACGCGCGCTTTATCTGTCCCAAGGCAAAGCACAAAAGAAAGCACACTCGAGAAAGAGTTTCGCAGGTACGAATAACAATCGTTGTTGCATCTGTCTCTCTTCCCATCCTCTTCGCCCCGACGCCCTTGCAGCACCGGGATACGCAGGAAACGCTGACGGTCCTCGACAGGTTGGACCTCGACACCGAGAAGCCCACCGAGGAGGAACTGGCCAGGAAATTTGGTTTCGAGGAGGCATACTACGAGGGAACCCTCACGTGGTGGCAGAAGCTCAAGCCTCAGATGTGGTCACTTTTCGATGAACCCTACTCCTCCGTCGCAGCTAAGGTACGATTTGAGTTTGACGTATGCCACCATTAAGCAAATAATTATGATACTAATTGAAATATTAATTTGTGCGAAAAATCATTAAACACTTCTTGAAAGTACAAACAAATATTTTTTTCTATTTATTTTCATTTTCGATAAATTTTAAATAATGTACACATCTATCCTATATATATGTATGTATGTCATAAAAGTTTTTTGCAATTATGAACATCAACCAATATTTTATTTTACTAGTACATAATATTTGTTACTTTGTCGCCATAAAAAGTCTTTTGTACAACACTTACGAGTCGATCGTATTTCTGGATTTTTCAGGTAATCAGTATAGTCTCCGTTTTCTTCATCTGCGTTTCGATACTTTCGTTCTGCTTAAAAACCCATCCGGATATGCGAGTGCCGATGATCGTGAATCGTTCGCTAAAGATGGACAACACGTCGAATTGGTCGGTGGACAAGATTCGCACTAATGCCCACGATGTCTTCTTTTACATCGAATGTATCTGTAACGCCTGGTTCACTTTTGAGTTCTTGATACGTATCACCGCGAGCCCGAACCGTTGCGACTTCATCAAGAGCTCGGTGAACCTGATCGACATGGTCGCGACCCTGAGTTTCTACGTCGACCTGGCGTTGCAGCGATTCGCGGCCCACCTGGAGAACGCCGACATCCTCGAGTTCTTGAGCATCATACGCATAATGAGACTGTTCAAGCTGACACGTCATTCCTCGGGCCTGAAGATCCTGATACAGACCTTTCGCGCCTCGGCGAAGGAGCTCACGTTGCTGGTGTTCTTCCTCGTTCTCGGCATTGTCATCTTCGCCAGCCTCGTGTACTACGCGGAGCGCACCCAGTACAACCCGAAGAACGACTTCAAGAGTATACCCCTTGGTTTGTGGTGGGCCCTGGTGACGATGACGACCGTCGGTTATGGGGACATGGTGCCGAAAACTTATATCGGGATGTTCGTCGGCGCGCTCTGCGCGCTGGCCGGTGTCCTCACGATCGCCCTGCCGGTGCCCGTGATCGTTAGCAACTTTGCGATGTATTACAGTCACACGCAGGCGCGAGCCAAGCTACCCAAGAAGAGACGCCGTGTATTGCCGGTCGAACAGCTACGCGCAGTGAGGGCACCCGGCGCACCGCCCGGCGTGCCCGGCGGGCCCGGGACCGTCGGGCCCCCAGGCTGCGGCCAGCAAATGTCGCACATGCAGTCCAGCGGGGGCGCGATCACCACTGGGCCCCACGGCCTCGGCATGGGCCAAACGCCCGGCGTCGGATGCACTGGCGGCGGCCAAGGACCGCAGAACCGAAGAATGAACGCCATTAAGACGAATCATCCGAAGGATCCATTCGCCACGAAAACAGGTAACTCGAAGGCGTTCAATCATTGAGGTGTTTTGCACGATTCGTGAGCTCGACTTTTACTTAACTCATTAGTCTACCTGGTACGCAATGGGAAGGTACATATGGGGTACACATCGGAGAAAGATTAGAATACCTATAGTTTCTTATTGGGATTGCACACAATTTAACTCTTTAAACTCTAGCCTGAGAATTCTCTTTTACGTACAGGCCACTTATAATTCTGACCAATTTAACAACTTTAACTGTGAAAAATTAATTCGATAAATAACTGAATTCGGAACACGCTCGTTTATAGATTATCGTATTCATTTCCACTGAGTTTCATAGCTTACCCTTATTCACGAAAGACTTAACCACGCGATGAACTTTACTCGGACTCTTAGATAACTTATCTGAAAGCTTAAGGCAAAGTTGATCTTACTGATTGTTTTAAAATTTGTATCAATCGTTATTCGCCTACGGATTGCAAACGACGCGGGCTGAATGAAGACAAACGGCAGTTCATAGAAAGTTTTACAATTTATGAAATGCTATTTGTGCAAATTCGTTTTCCATCTATATCTAAATAATCTTGTATATATTCTGACAAGTTTAAATTTTGCGTGTTTAATACTTATGCCGTGCACGAGACATGAAATGAAACGTTGCAGTAGAACGTGCATACAGTCGTACTTGCATACGCGTTTAGCATATAATTAACAACATACATATACGAACAAGTATAAAACAAAGCGCGAGATTCAGGCACTATATGACTAAATATCAGTTTACTCAGTTTAATGTGCTCCACTTAATTTCCATTTTACGTGAAAATCGCGCACAACCAGAAATCAAAATGATAACGAGGTATTACAAACGCACAATAGTAATGCTTACGATAATGTCATTTAACGTAAGAGGAAGATTTCAATATTTTTGAAATATTACACGGCGTGTAACGTTAAAACAAATTATTGGCATAAATGATACGGGGCCGTTTTGAGTCGCGACGCGCGTCAGAAGATCGAGAAAAACGACAAGCTCGACGGAATTAGCCGAGTTCGCGATTTCGTGAATCTTAAAAGCGTCGACCAAACCGGCCAATCTCTAGTGTCTCTTTTTCTTTTTTTTTCTCGTATGGTGGGTTGCAGAGGAAGACCGGAGGAATTGTAACCTACGAACCAACGGGACCAAGAGAGCCGGAGGTTTGGATTAACCATTTGCGGTCGTAGCGTGCTCAGACGTGGGTATCTCTCACAACTGGTCGGAATTATTTTGGAAGCGAATGTGACGCGGCGTGTACACACACCTATAATCAAAGATTGTCCTGTAAAATCCCGTAAATTTCCGTTTACGCATGCTTTGGCAAGGGAAAAGAAATATGTAAAAAATGACACCTCTCGCTTCATCGAAGCATCACGGCTTCCGTTGCCCATTTTCAACGGCTAGGCAAAAATAAACACTGCCGGCGAAGCGTGGCGGCTGAGACTCCCTGACGTATGCAACCGGAACCGGTAAAAAAATTCTTGCGGCGGCTATCACCGGATACACGACCGCAAAGGGTATATCTATTATTTATCTGAAATGTAGAATTAATAGGAGAAACGGAAGATAAAACTCTCGAGCTCTGCCTCCCCCCCGAGAGAAAGAATTTCGCCCGTCCGCCGGAATGCCCCGCTCGACGGTTGTACCCTCCGTTTCAATCTTAATTCTATGTTCCGAATATTATACATATACCGTCGGGACGAAGAGGTGAATGCGAAAGAATCTCTCGGCGGTTATACCACGAGCCATCTATTGATATAAATAAGCAAATTGTGTAGAAAGTCAAGGAGAACTTGTGTAGCAAGTAGAGAAACTTTCCTCCTTCCTTCGCTTCATAATTTGTATTTTTTAATATTCATAAAAGAGATAATACATTTCATCGATAGCAAATAAATGAATCGATGTATTTGACACTATATCGTTCATGATCGAAGAATCTTCTCGAGAAATTCTAAATTGTTTTTCCCTTCGTGCTTTGATATAGTGAAACACTACGATTTATAATTTCCGCTAGAGAAATTGTATATTTTTATAATTTATCGTACCATCCGCGCTTTCTTCTTAAATATTTGCTACAAAAATAACCGTGATCTCTTTTCTTAGCTGTGTTTCTTAGCTGAACGATATCGCGCTTAAGTAATTTCAGCTAAATATTATCACGAGTATGATTTAGGCGGATTTTTTATATAGAGACGCAATAATGTCTTCGATATTAATATTTCTATCCGCTTTTTCTTCTTCCTTTCGCAAATTTCGTCTTTAATTTCGTCTCGTTCCGAGTATGCGGCGATTAATAAGCAAGTGTAAAACGAAAATATCCCACAAGAGTGCAGCCGAATGTCTTATACCGTCCACCAGACCACCGTGTTTGTGACTCACATAAACATCGCATCACCCATTGCTTCTAAATTTAAGATAGTTGGTGATCTAAGGTACATTGTGGCAAAGGATACGCTGCGCACAGTAGAAACGGGGACGTAAACTTTATTACGTTTGAAGCTATATACGTTTCCATTGTCGATATCATCATCCGGTCTATACACATTACCTCGATTAAGGAGGAAAAAAATCGATTACTCATCGTGGAAGAACCTCGTCCTATCTTCCAGCGATCGTCTATATCGCGCGCCTACATTATTTCTATCGTTAGTGCCATTCTCGTGCATGAAAAACTCGCGTAAACGGTAAATCGAATAAGCGACAGTGGAAATTGCATCCCTGCATTGCAGCTCGTTTTATATAGCGAAAGAGATAACCGATAGATGCACCGTATCTTTTTGGTACACCTCCATTATAGATTTTCACCCCCCGTGAACTGTACAAATGACTTGTTGTTCACTGCACGTTTAGCCGTCGGATGTGTTTGTGCCCCCCTATACGATCCTACGATCCGCGTTCTCACCGCATATTTAGCGATAGTTGTGACTGTCTGGTTCCCTCATCACCTGTCGATTAATTTTTGACACTGTACACGAACTTTATATCAGACAAAATTCGGAATCACGCAGCCACTGTTCGGCGTATACTGGTAATGCGGCGCGCTAAATGAGTGGTGAAAATGTGGACACGATGGACCTCGTTATTGACATTTGAGAATCTCGATTTGCGAATCGGACTGCCACTTTTAGTGGTAAATGCGGTGAGGGTGCGGACCTACATCACTTTTGCGCACCGTGGATATCGCCGGGACCAATCCATGAGCTCCTCCCTCCCTCTCTCTCCTCCCCTCCCCCCCTGCAGTATTCGAGATATCGTTTGTAATATCAGTAGGAAAGAACAGCTCCCTCTGTTCTTGTCCCTCGTGCGCGGAGTTATAATAATGCAGCCTCCTCTCCGATAGCAGCGAAGGGAAGAGCATCCTCTTTCCGCGTTATACATATATCTGTTTTGTGCCTGGGAACAGGGGGTAGAAGGAAGTGCAGGAAGGGACGACAATTAAAAGCATATCATATAGGCACATGTGCGATCGAGTGTATACGGATCTCGCGAACAGTCGGCGGACACGCTCTATAGACAATCGTCGCTTCTTCGACAAAATTAATCGTAATTAGGCGTTTTAGTCTTTTTTTTTCTTTTTTTTTCGGGTGACTCAATATATGGGACAGCCGTTCTCTCTTGGACCAAAATTGCGATTGGTTGATTACATCTTACAAATTTAATAACGACCATATCTAAACGTGTTTATGTTGTTTTTTTATTTCACTTGATTTGTGCACATTTCGACATATAACACCAAAATAAGTCATAATCAATATTAACATGTTAATGAGACTGTAAATTAAAGAAAGAATCTTTTAAGGAATTTTAGCTAAGTTAATATTACCCTGTGTGCATTGCAAATTTGATTAAACCGCAAGTATTTTGATTTACTCGAGTAATATTGGATAATGCAGTAGTCTATCCGTATAGAATAAATAGCTGTATTATTGACAAATGTTACAATCCTGATATTTTATTACGCACAATCGTAACGCTGTTTCTATACACTAAAATGCGTACGTATATATTTACTTCTGTAATTAAGTTTCGTACGACGGTGATCAAACGCATTCGTACATCGAGTACTTGATCTTACTTATAAATAATTGTTTCCCGTTTTTACGATTAAACATTTCGAAGCTTTTCCTTATCCTTTTGGCTTCGCAAATCTTGTTCTTTAATATTCATCTGCTTAAAATGCAGTGATGGCATTAGTTGATAAGATCATTTTTTAATTAAGAAATGCACGCGCGATTTTATACGCGTGCAATTTTACAATAAATAAATTACTGCCCGATGTATACATTTGCATATAACTTTTAAGTTTCTTAAGCTACACATTAAATCTGTTTATGGTAGGTACCCAGAAAGAGACGATTGACGTGTCGTTGAAGGAAGAAATTAATCAAATAACGACGAAATGAATGTCCCGTCGCGCAAAATGATGTGATTGCATTCGCAGAAAAAACTATGTATACAGCGTATGTTACAAGAAAAAAAGCATATTTAGACGGATGATAAAAATTATTCATATTATTAAAAGCGGTTACTACTGATAGATATGAAAATTGAACGAATAATAAATTCAGCATGCAAATTAGGCTAATGTGAAAACTTGGCAGCAAATTAACATTTAAATGGCTCCGCGGAGATCAAGTTGATACAGACATTTAATTAAACTATGAGAATTTTCAAGCCCTTTTTACATTTCCACGCAAATAGAAAATTTTGTTTTCTTTGCACAGATGTGACTATGATTAAATAATATCTAGAAAACTTGCTTTATGAAGCGTATAGCCTTCTCAGTATTTTAATTTTAAACATGCCAGAATAATTAAGGTTTAACATCTTGAATATGAATATGAATATGAATATGAATATGAATATGAATATAAATTTGTAAAAGTTGTAAAAGCTATAATTTTAATGAACCAGTAAAATTTCATGTTTTTCTAAATTATTTTATGTACACAGTTTGACAATTTTTAATATTCTATATTTCTATGTTTTTTATAAATAATCGCTATTACGAAAAATTATTTACGTAAATAAATAATAATTTCTTCTTCTTCTTCTTAGCAGTTCAATCATGTCTGATACCTGATCTTCTGATATTTAAATCTTTTTTTGGTCAATTAAACTGTTTGTTATAAAAGAAACGCACACAAACACATCACGAGTAAACTTTCATTTTTCGCATGAAACATAAAAATCCAAAAAAAAGTTTCCAACATCCCAAACCGGAGATATTCGCGCGTTACACTTTTCACGAAATCGAATACGCGTACATCACCCTCGTTGGTTATGCCTAATAAGGTGTATGAATAATTTGTTGGTGGAAAACCGTTTTCTGCATTTGCCCTCATTTATGTGCGGTGCTATCGGCTTGAGTTTGCTCGCTGCTCACAATTGCCCCGATTCTTTGTGCCTTAAAGACTGGAAGACTTTCATACCCAGGGTTGCATCGACTATGCATCGACTGTGTTATCGTCTTTACCACTTTGTCATTAGGGACTTTACACAGTCTATGCTGTGGTCGTGCTGTCCACGCAGTTGCTATGTTGAAACAACTCTGAGAAAGAGATGTACAGGAAAATTAATACCTGCGCAACCCTCGACAATGAACAAGTCGAAATATATTGTCGGATCATTGCATTGTATTAGCGGCGATTTTTGTGATATTAGTGAATCCGAATCAGATTTTTTAACGCGCATTTTCTAACTCTCCTCTTTCTCTCTCTCTATATATATATATATATCTATATATATATATATATATATATAATTTAAAAGATATATCCAATACATATATACTTGTATTTATAAAAGAAAATTAGATAAATCGTAGAAACCAACTTAGAGATAATAATTTTGAAAATATCTAAATTTTAATGCATAGAGAGTGTAGAATGTATTCGGTAGCTTTTATTCGGTCACTTTGCGCCCACCTATCCCATATACGTAAAAGCGACAGGACGGAATTTACACCAAAAAACGTGCGTCTCGCAAAATCACCTTTGAAACGGGGAGCAATAAGACGATCCACGTGTAAATTGAGACAGGTGCAAATGGGTGTTTGCATATTATTTAAATGGAAATAACACGTACGCCTGCAATTTCCTGTGACACACAGCACCGCGCGGGTACAGAGCCGCCGGTTATGCAGCCCTGTAAGTGGAAGCCAGCCATAATTCGACCCTGACTAGACTATATATCCCGTATCGGCGATATGAGTACGTCCACGCACACATACGTTATATTTCACGGAATGCTCGCATGCATGTTGCAATATTCAAATGCTGTTGACTCGAAATAAGAGAGCGGGATAGCGGCGCGCGCGGAGCCTCTTACGTTTAGATCGATCCCGATGCCGGAGAACGTCCTTTCTTTCCTCCGCGGCGCAACCTGGAGAAGCGGGAACCGCTTGAATTCAACGCGCGCGTACACCCCGTAGACCCGCGGAAACGATATTCTGAGCCGTACCGTATAACGTTCAGCCGACACTTTCGGCCCTCCTCCGTGACGAACGTCTCGAATAAGTCCGACATGATGTTTTTTTTCTGTAAATTGTCCGATGCAGCAGTTTGCGCCGAATTTTTGCGGGAACATATTTCAAAAAGGGAAGCAATGCCGTTCGATCCGAAGTACCGAATGCGAACTTCGTCTTACCGAACGGACAATAAGGCTGAGAGCTGAAGTCGAGTGAAGCAGAATGTAGAGTGATAATACGAACGACGTCTCTTCTTCGTTAAAAAAAAAAACGATAATCGCGCGTAGAGTCATCGATCAATTTAGGAGTCACTGTCTCGTTTCTCCTATCTTAAATGACCCAGCAAAACGACCAGAAATGGCGAGGGGAAGGGGGAAGGAGAAAAAAAAAGAAGAAAATGCATATCGGCGGCGGGTACAATGAGCACGCGCGCACAACAAGTTTTTAAGGGGAGAAAGCGAGTGTGTGTGTGAGTGTGTGTGTGTGCAGACTCCGTATGTATGTGCGAGCCGCACACATTGTCGCTCTAGTGCTGCACCATTGGTAGCGACGTCTTATGGTACCTACTCTTTTCGCGACGGCCAGTAACGTTAGCATAATTTACAGTAATGTACGTTTGCCGCTTGCGGTTTTATCCATTCGCGTTTCGCCTTCCTTGCTTTACGTTGACACATGGGATGTGCCGGATAGCCAGACTCTTTCTTTTCCCCCCTCGCGATATCGTCCTGATTCTTCCCGACGCGGACGCACGCAATCCTCGACTTTTACATCGAGCGTCCCGCTTTAAGGCCCTCGACCCACGGGCAGAAGGGCTTATGATAACGCGACGCGCTAACGTCACGGACTATAGTCGAAATTAATTATCCATTAATTGATTATCCATTTGCTGGCTCATTACAAACGCGTTAACTTTATTCTCGCCGTGTGTTGACTTACGTGTTGTTACTTTCCATTAATTCTGTGCGAATTTGACTCGGAATGAAAACGCTTTTGCCTCGCGTTGTTTACGAAATGTTTGGAAATCGATCGCGATCCGAAAAGAAAAATCTGGCAATCCTGATCGACTCCGGGGCTCTCGTTGCCTTTTCCGTAAGCGTTTTCCGTTGGGTTCCGCTGTGTCCGCTTTCAGGATCAAGGGTGGAAGTCCAGATTTTCTAATACCAGATTTTCTAATACGTAGAATTCGGTTAATTAATAGCAGGATGTGCAGGTTGCGCGGGTACAAATTCAATCGCGTCCAGATTGTTTCTGGATGCGAGTTGGATGTCAGTTGAGTAATTAGTAAATTTGAATAGCCGTACAGAAGTTTCGAATAGCCGAACGGACACTCCGGATATACGACAACTTCTCGGATTGTTCGATAACTCTCTCGCTACACGAATATTAGAATAAAAAAAAGTTCTCGTATCGAGAAGAAGAGAAAGAGAAACTTTCGTATTACGCGAATAAGTTTTTCAAACGCTCGGGGGAAACTTATCGGGGAGATTACCGAGCATCCGAAATCGTCGGATTTGCCTCAGCTTGAGCAGATCTCGAATCTTTTATCGGATATTCGAGGCAATACCTCCGGATTCAATATCGCCACTCGTGTATAGCACTGTCAACTGTCATTTACTTGAGTCTCGCGTTACCTGCGCACACCGTAAGCATCACGAATTGTACAGTGCTCCGTTGTATCGCTCGACGATGTAAATACAACGACGAACGTCCGACAGTTCTTCGGGAACACGTAGCTCAATCGGATGCGGTGGGGTGCTTAATCGATTTGAAGACAAATCCATTTGATTCCCGTACGTAACGAAATTATCACGTTGAATAATTTCAGCGAACACACATCATTTATATACGTGACGCGTTTTGACGTGACAGCCGTAAAATGAGAATACTCGATATGTCTCGCTCGAGGAAGGAATAAATTCTTTTTTTTTTCTTTGCGTTGCGTATTATTTATTTAAACTTAACTTCTGCGTGAATTTACTCCAAGTATATGGCCTCAGCACTTCGTGGGTTAAATGCCCCACGGACATCCGAAATTATATCGGTAGAGTATTTAGGACAGAAACGTGTGTGCCCCCCGCACCAAGTGACCGTACACAGAGACACGCGTAATCACGTTACATATTTGCATACACGTTCGTCGCGATCACCGCCCTTCTCTTACGCTACTTAACAGCTCTTTTGACTTCGTAGGTAGATACGTATGATTTCTCGAATTGTACGACAGCGACGTCGCCGACGACGACGACATCGAAGTAACCGCTGCAGTTCCATCACTGTCGTCGAATTGTCTCCATTACATTATCGCTAGGTTTTCTTATCGTTATCATTTATAAATTACGAATTATAATTATTATACACGACGTATAGATATATGCGAAATAGCTTGTATAAAAGAAAGACTAACGCGATCTTGATCTTCTTTGGAGGCAAGATGACGAAGCGCACGTTTTCTTCTATAGGGAGAGCAATTCGAGGTGATGTTGTCATCGTCGACATTATTGTATTAACGACATTATAATTTATTCTTGTAACGTCATTATCGTTAACGCTAACGATTGCCGTGATTGCCGTCGGCGCCTTTCGCAGTGAAAACTACCATCATACATTATATATAGATAAGCGTTTGCCGCTAATCTCATGTTCGAGGAACCTCGACGGAGAGACCGGTGCCCCGTGATTAACACACTGCGTATGGTAGCCGATGACCATGACGGGTAATCGAATAAGAGAAAAAAAAGCGGGACACAAAGGCGAATTATACATATTATATATATATAATATATCTATCACTATATCGAGAGTTGTGCGCTGCGTTTACGATTTAAGCTAGTTCATTTGTAAATAAAAACTATTTGACTCTTTGACTTTTTTTGTCGTATTAATTGACTTTACAGCACCGACACTTCCACCCCGGTCCAATCCCATATAATTCCCATCCCGTAAATCCCGCATCCATCAGTCTAAACCGAACGAGGGAAATCGGCAAAATCTCCTTTATTCTGTTCGAAAATATTTTCCTATATTTGCGCTGCGAGAGCGACGTCGCCGCAGAAACAATGCTGCAGAAACAGTTGTCGCAGACAGTACAGATGCAAGTCGATTTCTTCTTCCGTTCAGACAGTAACGTTTTCTCCACATTTATAGGTCGTCTAGCTTTGCGCGTTCTGCTTTGCGCTTTATGCGTCTTGCAGAGAGTAAGGATATAATTATAACGCTCAGGCTACACAAGCTAACTGCTGGTACGTGAGACACATGCCGGCATTGTCTTCCAGCGTACCATTCATATTAGTACTCGGACCGAACGCCACCCTTATACGAAAGGGGGTAGTCCAGGTCTCGACCCGGCAGTTACCCTCCGCATCGAGTTCGTTTTGGCTGCACAGCGAACTGCCGCAACGCTCCAGATTGCAGATACCTGCCATATTGTTTCCCGGCTGAAACAGAAATTTATTTGCCACTGCAACATATTTTATATATTAAACATGGATATCGCTTCCGTCTTCCGTGAAGGGTACTAAATATACTAATTTTTAATCTTTCAGTTGTCAAATTATCACGTAAATCTATAGTCTAAACATTTTTAGGAATAATTAATTTTGCAACAGATCCAAGGCATCACATTTATATTTAGTCATCATATACGAATTTTTTCGTGGAAAATAAAATACAAAAGTCCGATCGACTAATACCGTAAAACTCTTGATCAACTTAATAAAACTCTTGTTTAGGGAACCGAAAGCATCTTTAACCTTTGACCTTATCCCTCACATATATATTTTATAAAGATCATCCTTCCGAGTAATCTCCAAAAACTTTTAGCCCCTCGTTATTTAGAAAAAAGTAATTAATGAAAGAAGTTTGAAAACTAAAACAGTTATTCTCAGTACTGAAAGACATAAATGACTGATATGTATGTGAAAATAGTACATGTATGAGCAGGAGAGTGGATCCGCCCCGGGCCTTGCCTTAAACTCTCACTCTATATTACTGTGACCTTACCTTTTCGGCGACTCTTATGAATTATTTCTTAATATCAAGTTATTTCTTAATATTTCTTAACTTTCTTAAAATGATTCCACATGGGTTTTTAACTTTCCACGCGAAGCGAGGTCTATCATTGTACGGTTTCAAATGGATTTCTATAAATATCTCCCTAAAACTTTCTATAAATACGACCCTAAAACTTTCCACACAAACCGTGCAATAATAAACCACGTTATAAAAAATTTGTAAGTATATTTTTTGGCGGGGAGGGGAAGGCAAAGCCCAAGAATAGACTTACAAATTTTTTATAACAAGGTTTATTAGTGTATGGTTCACGTATGTATGTAAATACCTTTTTAAATGTCATAAAATTACGTTATATTGATTAAATTTATTTTGTTAATAACTTTTTAATAGACAACGAGCAACGACTAAAACTTTTGAAAGTTACTCAGGAAGGTGACTTCTAATATACGTGAAGAACAAGATCATTGAAGATACCTCCCCTAAACAGGAGTTTTACCGATAGATCTTCTATGCGGTAATTATAGTTAAGAAAAAATTAATTAAACACGACGTACTGTAATAAATTCCTCAAAATCGCAAGGAATGAGTATCCTATCCCTGCATCGTCTCCCGATGAAAGGTATCGAATTCGTGTTGGAGGTAAAAACCATTTCCTGTTCAGGTGATCCCGCTCCCGATCCCTCAAGGACGTCCGAACTGGTGTCGGAACTGTTTGCAGGAGCGACGTTTAGATTGTCAGCGGAGGCGTTTCCGCTATTCGTAGCGATCATTGCGGGTACCGCATTATTGGTCGTATTGGACATATCTTGAGACCTATTGGGACCTATCCGAAAAGAGTCCCGCGTGCAGGGCTGATATGCGATACCGCACATGTCCCTCTCCTGACGAACGCATAATAGGTAATCGCGTTCGGCGAGGTATCTGCCGTTCGGGAGGTAATTGAATGTCCTCAGCGTGCCGTTCGGCGAGTGAAAGTATTGGAGACATCCGACTGGCGCACGTTGCTCGAAACCCAGCTGCACCACCCGCATCTCCCACATTCGTGGCTGCATCTCGCTTGGCAGCCGGAAGTTTAAAGTGATTGGTTCGTTGCCTTCGCCCACGTCCACGTATACTGTCGAGATATAGAGCACAGCCCGTGCTATTTAAATTGCTCGAAAAACGTACACGTGCCCCAAAGTGTCCCGCGCGTCCACAGATCGAATATTTTAACGATTTAACGCTACAGATTCGCGGTGCTAACTGCAATTAGCTCGTGAAATAATTGGTACGAGCGGTACTCACCGTGTTGCCCGCTGTTCCATCCACACAGTTCGAGAGACGTCCTGTTATTGTTAATTACCATCACATCTCCGTCGCACACGCCGGTCACAGCATTTGGCTGACCCTAAAACATTTTTCAGTTCTACGTACCCTACGTGGCTGGCCCTAAAACTTTTTCAGTTTCTCTTATCTGCTTTTCATTACTTCTGCGACATAGACTAATCGCTAATTCAAATAAATTTACAATTGTGTGTGTTTTCCCCCCTCTCTCATCATTTACAAAGTATTTGTATGTTTCATTTATGCTAAAAATGTAAAAATATATACGGGGTGGGTGCAAAATCGTAATACAAGCAAGAACAGGGTGATTTCTCGTGTCAAAATAAGTCGAAATTGTAGAATAATTTTTTTCGTAGTGTCGTTTTCGAAATAAACGATTTTGAAAGTCTATCAAATACCTACACGTGCACTTGACTATGTCTCGACTAACGGATCTTGCTATAGAGATCTTGCTTAGTCGAGACATAGTCAAGCGCACGTGTATTACTTGATAGATTTTAAAAAATCGTTTATTTCGAAAACAGAGCTTTGTACAAAAAAAAATTATTCTACAATTTCGACTTATTTTGGCACGAGGAATCACTTCGTTCTCGCTTGTACTACGATTTTGCATCGATCCTGTATAATATAAATACTAAAACATACAATTTTTCTTCTTGATTACTTGATCGCATTTTCTTTCCTTTCCTCTTCCCTTCTCCCTCTCTCATCATGCTTTCCTTCCCCCTCTTTTATCATTTACAAATTCATTTGTAACAAAATTGGTTTGGTGTTAAACACTAGCGTATTTATATATATAAGAAACGACTATTTCTCAAACTTATAATATTGATTTGTATCCTGAATGGTATCCAGAAACTAACGTTGCCGTGGTCTTTCGAGGAAAAGATCTAGCGCTTCATTCGCACGTCATATTAGTATCGACATTGTCTTGACAACTCGTGGAATATTAGATATACTAAACAGCACTCGGGAATCTCGACAGTTGCAACTAGCCCCCGTTCCCATCTACTCCCAGTAGATAACACCCTATGTATAATAATAAGACATCCCTGAGACTTACAATGTTGAAATGAACGAAGTCGATCCTCAACTGGCTGACCTCCGTATCGATCTTCCGTACAACCACCGAGCAGTTCATAGGCCGGTCGATGATGTTGGGAAAACCAGGACTGGTCACGTAGGTCAGATTATTTTGCACTTCATTGTCGCAGCTTGCCGTGACTGTAAACCATATTAATTGCTGACACAGTTAACGAAATACTTGCGCCGACCGTAGGACGTTTGCGTTTCGTACGCTTCGGAATATTTAATTATAGCTGTAAGAACACACGATATATCGATATGTAGGCCTCGCGCACGATTCCGCAGGATTTTTAATTTCCACATTTATATACCGACCCAAACGAGATCGAACGCGGAATAACGCCTTTACCGTTAACCTCATTAAAATATCATTCACGACAGTTATACGGATTATGGATATCCGTAGAGGATTATATCCATAATGGACGAATGCACGATTAATATGAATTTCGCGTTTAAAGCTACCGACGTTGAAACATTTAAAGCTCAAGCTAATATGTTCTGTTAGCCTTCTAAAGTTAAGTGGGAAATCAGACACCTGAGTTGGTCTGAGGAATATTCAAACTCTTATACTTCGCATCCCCCTTTCCCTATTATACGCTAAATAACTTTACGCTCTGCGACGTCTTTCTAAAATGCATTAATTTTTTACACAGTTCGATCTATGTACGTAAGGAAAAGCGCGAATGCAAGGGTATACGCGGATTATGACATCGTCGCTATTAATTGCACTATGAATAGCCTAGCTGTTAGGTTTTCGCCGAAATTTCCTGTTTGAAAATCACGTCCGCGCGGATGGATTAAATGCGAATGCCAGACATTCTAAACACTTTTGCGAGGTATCCACCGTGGGCGGCGCCGTGCGATATTCTCACGAACAGCCTCCGGCTTCGATAACGAGTCCTCATTCAGGCATTCAGTGACCGTTTTAGAATCTCAGGACGCTATTCAACGGGCCCGCGCCGGCCAGAAGAGACGCCCGTTGCCTTCGCATGTTTAGATCTTACTTCCTCCCTCCCTTCGCGGCGCGGGGAAACAACTTGGTGAGCGATATAAAAAATGCATGAGCGGTTGTGTGTGATGTCGCCGTTGCAGGCAACGTGCATTCAGCGATTCAATGAAAAGCGCGCATAGAGCGAGAGATAGGTATAGCTTTTGATCCGAGGGGCTCGCGAACACACGTTTACCATATACGTGTCGTACATATTTGCGTATGCGTGCACAAATACACGTACGCGCACCTGTATACAATACGGGATCTCACTTGCGTGGGTAAACACGGTATGGAATATCTCAGGGTCTGCGATCTTAATTCTAATTAAGATTCTTTGACAAACTTGCAATTGATGATTTTCTTCCACTTTTGCGTTGCAACTTTTAGGCATTTAAATTAAACGTTAGATTTTATGATGACACGAGAACGCGGACAAGCGGTCAAAGTTTGCTCCAATAAATCACGTAAATCGACAGACTTCTTAGACATGAATGTTACAAATTATAAAATGTCAGTGCTTAAAAACGTGTATATATATATATTTTTTTTTTTTAATGCTGTCGTAATTCGCCGCTCATTACATAATTGCCGTTCTAATCCCATAAAACTGCGGAGAGCTATTTATATATCTAAAGGTCACGTCCATGTCTTTGACCATGAGAGCATTAGATTTTGTTCGTGTTACAGTTCTCGTAAATCCGCTCGTAAAAGCGCATATGCATCATCTTCCTTTCGTAACAGATATCAAATTTCGCGATATTAAGCTGCGGGGAATGATGCATCCGGCGATATATACGCCGACAGCAAAACTCGGACTTGCAAGATGCGCCGAAGGAGCGTGCACGGACAGCGAGAAGTGGTATTCGGGAAATCGGTCAAGAATCCGTACGTACGGTATGGCCCTGTTTTCGACTGTGCAATAGCCATGTTACCGTGGTGGAAAAAGCGAATGGACGCGGACCGAGTAAAAAGCAACAAGGAGCGATTGGACCGAGAGACTTAATAGAACAGAGACGGAGAAGGTGGAACGGTCGCGGGCTAGCAAATAAGAACATTTCCGCGCTACATGAGACGTAAATTTTAGGTAGCGGCATAAAATATAAGGTGAACACGCTCGTTGTAATAAAAATTTAATCGCCATCGGGATGTAGCTGAAAATGATGCTGTAAAATTTCCGCGTATTTTAGCTTCATTTAAATTATCTTATCCCCTCACAAAGAAAATTAACATTGTTATAGCCGCATAATAGAGCCATAATCCGAGATTTTTTTTTTAAGTGACCCAATATTAAATTCTTCAGAAATAAGTCAGATCCGCGCTAAATTTACTCTCCGCTATACGGCCATAAAGTATCCTGTCATAATCGCCGTTAATGTACATAAATGGTACATTACTTAACGAATTTCCAGCCGTTGCCTTCCCTTAATGAGAATTTAATACGGCGGCCAACTACAAAGTTATTAAGTCCAAAATTCAAGCGAGGTAAATTCTAGAATTGGAAATGCGCGCGGATGTGGGTGTGGTGTCCACCTTTCGGCAAGTTTCAAATAGATTTTGCGAAATGTGAAATTTAGCTTAAGTTTTCCGAGAAATTTATTGCTGGAGAGATAAGTATATATACGTGGCCATCACGCGTGTGTCCATAAAATATAAAAATTCATAATGTAACGTGTTTGGAGAAGATACACGACTCCCACAGTTCAATTACACATGGCAGTGATATATCGCGATATTTGCAATGACCTTTGGAGGACGGTAAGGCTCGGTCACGCTCGATAATATTTGCGAATTGTTTAAAAGCAACGTAAACAAGTATAGAGGAGACAGTGCAACGCTCGTGATCGCGCGTCGAAAGGCAATTAAGTAACTGTACAGCCTGGCCTTCAAGTTCTTCCTCGTGCGAGCTCTCGAGTAAGCGTACCGTTTCCTCCTTTTTTTTCCTTTCCTTCTTCAAGTGCTCCCTTTCACGCTATCGAGGAGAGCGTGCTGCTTAAGATCGTCTCGGAGCTACACCCGGCTATCTCGATATACCGTTAAACTTCGCAGGAAAGCGCGAAGCTGATCGATTCGGCGTCGAATCGGTAACGCGACAATAAAATCGCGCACTTGCACAAATGTATTTTTAAAATGTTAAAAATAAACGCGCGCAACCCCTAGCTAGAAATATATCTTCCGCTTTATTTTTGGACGACGTTAAACGACGCAATGTTGCAGCATGAGAGAGATAACGATACGAAGAAGAAAAATACGATCAATTAGTTATTTTTTATTAAATATAAAAAAAATGTTTTATAGACGCGTACTTGAAGTCAAAGATTTTTCTGCGCGTGAAAAAATAAATAAATATAGAAAAATAATTTTAATATCTTTGTGATTATATCGGGAATTAGAAACATTTAAGATATAGGACGCGGCATCAAAAAGAGATCACGCTCTTTGCGATCAGAATGCATTGGCGCTCCTGTAGGTCCCCAGGGGTAGGTCTCGCGATATCGCCTTACGATGACGTGCATGACAAGTTATATTCACATACACGGTATGACAGGTATACTCACATATGCAGCACACGCCGAAACCGAGCGCGCACGGCCCGTGAGATTGCCCGCGCTGAATGCGGCATTCATATGTGTTCATGCATATTCCCTGACGTCGTTTGTCCTCGGACAGGCACTCTTCCTCGACCGGAACGGGAAAGAAGTTCAGCACTGCGGATAAACGCGGAACGAGTCAAGTAAACTGGGAAAAATTCCCTCGCCCGGTTCTCCGACATGTCACTTTCCGGATCGTTTCCTTTGCCGTGCAACAAATTACAAGAGTGTAAAATAAATGCATGATAGATAAATTGGTTACGCGAGGTAATCCGGCGTAAAATTCGGTGACATGAACTTTTAGCAGAATAATAAGAGTCTTTACTTTTTTTGTGAGAGACAATGATATATAAGTTAGTGACGTCTACTAAACACTGTTTTAATTGATTGACTGCGTTAAATTCTGATAGACGTAAGTCAAGTTATAATTTACTAATTTTAATACGCTAGTCTTATTTGATTATCCTAGATTATAATGAATTATATATAGGGCACTTACCGTGCCTGGCTCTTAATTATTGCCAAATTTATCAATGTTACTTGAGAATAATAGGAATTTATTTGCAGTCCGCCTAGCGTCCCTTTTCATTTCATTTAAATGCGTTAAATTAAAACATTACGTTTTACATTTACGTTCGACTTCTCGGAGAAGTTTCCGACAAAAATTGAACTTTGCTGTTTTAACAATTTTTACTTAATTCCTTAGGGAATCAATTCAAATCGACGCGCAGCGAGCAATCAATTACATTTCTTTAGAAGCGAAAAAGCGACACGCGGCACGTGCTTTGACCGGCGAGGAACAAAAGTAATTTTCGAGAATAAAAATGCCGTCAAGAACTGGTAAATAGTATTTGCACAGTTATTTGTTGGACAATTGTATTATACAATTTATCATTTGTTATATATGCATCATTCAATACGCGGAAAACACGTTCGGAGAAGTACCTTTGCAAAATTCGTAAAACTGCCTACGCGTTGCAAGGAGAAGCGCGTTTATTCTTTCATTTTACGTCTCTCTCAAATCAGGAAACAAACGCGACGGCAAGCCAAGAATGCAAAGGACGTGGAAATTTTCTTGGCAAAATTTTCCTCAATTTTTCTCAGCTTAAGGGAGGAAGGCAACGTCAGTGTGTCAGCGTTAGTTTACGTCGTTTACAACATTCGAAATACGTATGCGATCGCCATCGCGGCAGTGGGGTCGCGTATACACATACCATTTGAATTATTAAAAAATTCGTTACCGAGGACTCTGTGCGTTTCCTCCCTTTTTCAATTTCTTCACGTCATTCGCAATGTTACACTCGCGACGTATTATACTCACCCCGGGAAAATCGAGTCACGTCACGTTCGAGGAGCTCGTTAGACGGCGGCTTATCCGCCGCACGATTCGACCAGAGATTCAATCCTAAGAGCGACCATTGGTGCGTGATCTCCGGCGAGGTGAGTAGCACGCTAACGCTACTTAGCGTACGCCAAACAGAGCACCATCTCCCCACCGGCGGCGGTAAAGATGCTCCAGCTACCGTGGCGATACACAAGATAAATATCCCATGGTAGCGTGATGGCATAATCGCGCCTTTCGGAGATCACCGATACTCGCGAAAACGCATTCCAAAGCGATGGTCAGCGCGCGCCGCGAAGTCGCAAGGGCACACATCCGCGCTGACACCGAAGAACGAGGTAGCCGACTCAGCCGACTGACCGTCAATGGGACCACGCGGACGTGTCGGGCCTCGGGCCCACGCATCTCAGGGCCTCTCCTGCCACCGGCCACGATATCCCCGCACGAGACCTCCAATACGTTTTTTCGTATGTAGGTCGAATTTTTATTGACGCGACAGAAAATATACGTGTCACGACGGCTACCAAAATAAACGTGCTTCAATGCAAATATTTCGGATCTTTTATAAGTCATTTATAAGAATTTTTTGTAAATATCTCTTTATCTTTCATAAATTCGTTACACCTTAAATATTAAAGGATGAAATTTAAACCAGTACCTTGAGTTGAATAACATTTTATTAATTTTAACTACCATGTGTGTCGAAATTTATTATTTTAACACAAAACAGTAACACAAAATTTTAACATTTTAACTTCATTGGTTTAGTTAAATTAATCGAGTTAAATATACTGAGTAGCAGCAGTGGCGACCTATAAGAATAGTTCAAAATGACTTAAATTGAGTATAATGAATTTATACACGAGAAAGGACGAAGAAAAGAGGCTTTAATAATAAAATAGTAATAATAAAATTAAACCTAAGAGAATAGAAATAAATATTAAATTATGATACCATAAACAATATGTTGGGGCAACAATATGTTGCACCTCACCATTTGTATTACAATAAAGATTATTGTTATTATTATTATAAATCAAATTAAAGGAATATACATATCTTCCAATTTAATTTTGATCATTTTATCTCAATGACAATAAATGAGATATTATTTGTTTCTATAAAGATAAAAGAGTATCTTGTAATTATATAAATAAGTGATCATTTTATTAAACATATGTATATATTTTTACAATAATTTTTACAATTTCTTGATTCTATTATATTTAAAAGCCAATAAAATCCTCTTTTCTATAAATCTTTTAACACACACATAACATGAAACGTAACCCAATTTTATTAAAATTTGTATTATTTATTATAATCTCATTTTTGTTAATTAATTACAATAATACTTTTTGATTTGAATGAATACTGAATTTAAAAATTAATTACCAAAGTATTGAAAAATTTAAAATCACAACGAAAAACATCTCAATTTCTTACAGAAAAATCAAACATAGCTTCATAAATTTACTAGAAAAACTGTATACACTTTTATATATCTGTACCTTATTAGAGGTATCTTAAAGAATTGTATTTCTATTATTAAGAATTTAGAAAAAATGACAGGATAGCTTATTTATTTGTATAAAAATTTCCAACACGACTTTTTCCAGACATTGTATCTTAGGAACTAGTAATAATGGACGTAAGACATTTTACCATTATGTAATTTAAACTCATCCTGATATATTGGAAAAAATATTAAAATTAATTTAGACAAAAACTGGAGATACAATTCTTTACCTCTAATATACATATACATATTTTTACTCACAGTTAGTCTTACCAAAGATTCCGAGCGGTACGCAACGCGAAAGTAGTCCGTCTCACGTAAGATTTCCTACCGGTACGCCTCGCGATATCAGTTAAAGCGATTTTTTGTATAAATAAAGTTTTTGTACTCAGCAAGAAGTGTAGTGCTTCCGAAAATCACCCTTGCCCTACCAGATCCACACTAACTATTTACTCCTGCTTTTATGCAACCAACTCGTATCATCCTGCCTTATCGACGTACGTTAATATACAAATCTGTTTTATTGACGATACATTTTTACTGAATTACCGTCAATCGATCATTCGCCCGATTCGCCGATTATATTTCGATGTTTGACCACAGTGTAAAAAGGCGCACCGTCCGATTCTTCCATGGTTCTGTGACTGTCACGACTCACGCACAGTTAACGGCGTTAACGCACATCATCATCATCACATACATAAAATACATTAAATACGTAGCCGTACATACGGCCCGCACCATGACCGTGAGGAAGCTGTTTCGTCATTTTCGTAAACGAGATTGAAAGATAATCGGACTTACGACACGCGGGCGAGCTCGCTGTGCGATCGGCGACGAACCGGCAATTAGGTAAGTCAACCTCCGTCGGACGCCGGGACGTGAGAAACGAGGACGAGAAGTCATCAACGATCGCACGGTATACACGGTGTCCGGAGATGGCGCGAGGCGGACGAGGTGTACGGTGTACTCTCTCGATTTTCAGGGGGAAAAGTGTTCATATTCTCTCGCCTTCGTAGCGTCGCGTCGAAAAAACGAGCGCCGCCACGCCAGTCCGCGCGTCGTGGCATAAAAACGTTCGCCGTCGCGTCTAACCTCCCCATCCGCTCTCTTTCTCTCTCTCTCTCTTTCTCTCCCCCGTTCGATTGTACGATGATTGACGCGCGATCTCGGTCCGTCGTCGCGTCGTCCGTTCGGGGACGAGTGCCGGTTTAAAGGATGTACTCGCGCGAACGACCGACAGCACCCGCGGTATATCCCGGTCGATTATATCCCGTCGATTGTCCAGTCGATTTGGCGAAGTTAACAGCGTCTTAACTTCGCCCCGCCTGTGGCTCCGATCATTTGGAGGATCAGTTCAGTTTAAGTTTGTTCCTGGTGGTTTTATTGGTGGTTTTGTTCGTAGTGGAACGGTTCTCGGGATCTCGAGATCTCTCTCACTCTCTCTCTCACTCTCTCTCTGTCTCTTTCGCGGTTGGTAAGTAGCCGGAGGAATACTCGCAAATACTCCGGCAAGGTAGTAAACAGCGATTACTCTTAGCGAGCGTAAGCGCGCCAAAAGATGAAGCGCCTTACTTTCCCTAAGTATACGAGAAACATTGTAACTTTGTCATCTTACGCGCGTATTTAAAGAAAAAAAAAGAAAATTATACTTTACGTTTGTTGTAAGCATTAATGCAGTTTAGCCGTTTATGCAGCTTCTGTTTATTCTGTACTGTATGTACAATACAATCGTTACAATAGAATCGTAAAATCTTTTGAGGCATATTTATGAACCTCATTTGAAGATATTGCATTTTCAAATGACGTATTCCACTTTGTGCCACGTGTCTCTTTCTCTCTGGGCGCGTGTGCACATGGAACACGAACTCGTAGTTTCGTTATATACCTCCAAAGTTAAGTATGACATCTACCTTTGATGCATATATACGTAATTTGTGTTTACACATTGGATTGCACACGGTACCGCAAATACTTGTATATCGGTCAGATATTAGGTTGTTAGCGCATGCGGCAATAATGAATGGTAAGTAAGTACGGCCAATTCAAATTTTCAAACTAAACTACAATGATTAACAAGGATTGATACGCTAGCAGAAAACCGCTACTACAGGGTTGGCTGATGCAATACGTGAAATTTATATATTCACAGATAAAAATCCACAGTTGTCTGTGAATGTAACATTTGCTTACGCTCATTGGTGCGTCGTTTTTCTTCCAACAATGTGCTCTTTCTGTATAGCGATGAAGAAAAAAAAAAGTTACCTTCGCGAGTCTTAGAGACTTTCACTTTACTCTGCTCTGCTTACCTCTCGTAAGCGAAAAATGCAATTGCAATTTTGTGCCAACCTTGATGTACTATGATCATCCCCTTTTTTGGCCTTATAAGATTTTGATATTTTCAGAAAATATTGCTGACCGTGTATCCACTGTTACGGCCGTACCATGCAGAACTTTGATGATCTTGATATAGAGGGACGTAATCCTTCTCACTTAGCAGAAGAGGATAAGGAAAAGGGAAAGGTAAAAAAAAACAGAGGATAGTGCTGATAGGGCTAACAGAAACGCCCAATTGCCATGAATTATTATCAATAGTGCGTACAGTAATTGTAAACAGATACACAACTTGTCAAATATGCAAGTCCAGATTCAAAATAATTTATTTTTTTACGCATCTACGATACAGATTTAACATTCCATTCTTCGCAAAAATGATATATGGACCGTCACGGATATTTTTGAAATTAGCATTCGCCAACGGAAGATCATCCATTCGCCTCATGAATCGTTTATGTTTCATAGGAAGAATATGATCGGAAGCGAATAATGCGATGCAGCGTCACCGCTGAAGACGGCGCATTGAGACCTGTCTACTCCGAGACCGAAGATGGTGATATATGGTGTCATATCTGTAACGTTGCCTTATTCGGGGCCCATAAATTGATAAGTCATAACTTGTGTAATCGTCACAAAATGAAACTGGACGAATGGCCATATCCGGTTATGCTGTGGTCGAAACGACCGGATGTGGCCAAGATGATCGCGCCAGTGCAATCCGCCACTATCAGCGATACCCTGGCGCCTGGTGAGCCAGTACCACCTGGTATGGAAGATCAGATAACGCGGACCACGTCGATACAGATGAGCTTAGATCGTCACCAGAGCTCGCCGCTCGTCGGCCTCGAATACCTACTGGAGTTGGTGGACAACGACTCCTGCGAACCGAGTTACACGTGTGTTTTGTGCGACAAGCGTGGCGATCCGCGCACAGTAATGGCCCACATTACCAGTTACAATCACCGAATCACGTATCTGAATAGACATTTTCCAACTATATCGCGAGCAATTACGGAGTTACCGCGTACCCCTAACTATAAGCGCGGGGCCAATGAAATATCGGTGTTAGTGGCGAAGAGAATCGAAGAAAAGTTCGGAAGAATGAAGCCGCAATTGGTAGACAAGGCTCAGTTTGAAAAAAATAAGATGCAATATATCAAGAGAGTATATCAGGATGTTCATTTTAGGTAAGTCAAAATAAAGTATTCAACCAATATTATTGTCGTTGATCAAAATTGATCTTCTCAGTTTATGACTTACGTTCAATGTTGCAATTTTTTAGTCATTTAATTTTTTTATTTGACTTTGTCATATGAAAATCAATTTGACTGTTTCCTATATACAGAGAAACGTCAGAATGTACATTTATGGAAGTTTACGATATACGATGGGTAACAAATTTTGAGGAAAAAATGGCAGAAATAATTGGTAATGTTAAAAAGAAAGGTGAGTACCAACATTTACTTTATATGACTGTTTCTGAAGCGATAATAAATAATTAAATTTTAAAATTATTAATCTCCATCAAGATTCCCCTGATAAAAAGATTGACGATAAAAGTAAAAAAGAAGAGAAGAAAAAGGAAAAGTCGCCTAAAAAATTAGAATCTAAAGGAGAAATCACCAAATCGTAAGTAGATAAAGCAGTGAAATCAAAAATACGATTGATAAGGGTAACTTCCACAAATTTTGGATAATGTTTTAACTTATTATTTCTAAATAAAATTTAAGCATTTTTCATTAGTTCAATAATCTAATTTATATCCAAGTTTGATTATTTTTCCTTGATTATTATTTTTATATCTATAAACTAACAGAATAGATGATAATAGTACATTTTTATTTTGTCATTATTTTCTGTTAGAATTATAATTTTTGGATATGAATATCTTTGAACTTTGGAATTATCGTTCTCATTTTAGGGGTTTCAAAATGCGTATAGTTAACAAGGATAAAATGAACCTTCGTAAAACCTCACCGAAGCTCGAGGAAACCGTACAAAAGTCACCAAAACGACCCTCGGATGATACCAAGTCGCTTTCATCACTTTCGAGCATATCTAGCAGCCCATCGCCGTCCCGTTCAAGATCTCGCTCACCGAGTCGGAGTAAAAGAAAAAGTTCTGTCGAGAAAAACACAGGAAAGTATCGTAGTAGCGTGCGACACTCGCGCCGGTCGCGATCACGATCGCGGTCTTTACAGCCTCTTAGGGAACGCGACAAGTGGGATAAATACCGCGAGCAGATTAGACGTGCCGAGGAAACGTTAGATCGTGCTTTGAAGTTCCACGAGAAGAATCCCGAAAAGCATCCGTCTTATCCAGACGAGTGGAAGAAATTCTGGAACAGACGATACAAGGAGCTCCAGGCCGAAGGTAACGATCCAAGCAAGCACGACTTCAAGCCGGAGTGGATTGAGTTTTGGAACAAGCGGATGCGCGAGATTCACAATGAGCAGCTTCAGCAACGAAAAGAAGAGATTAGAAAGAGACTGGAATTACCTGAAGATAAACCGCCAGAGAAGTGGATCCCACCGAGGCGAGAGCGAGAGCGAGAACGAGAGCGGGAGCGGGAACGAGAACGAGATCGTTCCCCTACGAAGCGCAGCAGGCATCGCATGGAAAGCGACGATGAAGTAGAGTACGTCGGTACGAAAACGATCAAGCCTGACTATTATGACCGTCACGAACCCAGAGAACGAGATTACGTATATTCCTCGTATTCGCGCGGAAGAGGAAGCGTATACAGCCATAGTTATCCATCGCGTACTAGGCCGATATATTACGCGACTCCGTATCCTGTAAAAGATAAATCACCTACCCCATCGCCTGTCACGGAAGAGGTATTGACAGAAGATCTCGAAGTCGTCGGTTTATTGCGATTACTCACAGCGCTTGAGGGACAGCTAGGCTCCCTTGGTCCTAAAATAGTATCGCTTTTGTCGAAAGCCTTAGCGGCTGAGAAAGCAAAGCCAAATTCTGCCGAAGAATTGCTATACGACGAAGAAGTGAGCGTCCTGTTCGAGACCGTTAAAGAAAAGCTCAAGGGTCAACTGTTTGCGGGCATGGTGGAAAAAATGGCGGTTACAGCCACTAAAACCGCTATACAGAATATCGCTAAATTGCTACATAGGGCTTCTGAGAGCAAGAAGAAGCTAGAAGAGGAGAAGAAAAAAAAGGAACGAGAACTTCTGGAAGCATGTAAACCTACGACGAGTTACATCAATCGGACCACATATTCAAGACCGGTGGAAATTACTACACCGGTCATTAAATCTGAACCGGTGAGCGTGCCAGGTGTCGGCACAGTTGACAAAGTCGCTATCGCTCAGCAGATCGCCGCGGCCCTCGTCGCGCAAGGTAGAACAAATGTCTCGCAGGAAGAATTAGAAACTCTCATTAACGCTGTAGTCGGCATGGCAGAGGCGTCAAAACACTCCGATAAACCTGTCACCACTGCCGATTTCGTCAAAGGTCTAGCGAATTGCGGCACTGTCGCTCCTCCAGCAACAGAGCCTGCCAAACCAACAATAACTATTTCGGTCGAGTCTGCTCAGCCTCAGGCGGCAAAAGTCGAGGATTTATCGGACCACGATCTGAAAATAAAGTTGCAAAAGTTTAAGGATCTGAGCACACAGGAGCAACACAGTCTCATAAATTCTCTGAAGAAGCTTGAGGCGAGTGACCCGACCCGAGTAGAGAAATTGAGAGACTTCGTTAATCTCGGCATGACATTACCGTCGC
This sequence comes from Temnothorax longispinosus, assembly GCF_030848805.1. Taxonomy (NCBI): domain Eukaryota; kingdom Metazoa; phylum Arthropoda; class Insecta; order Hymenoptera; family Formicidae; genus Temnothorax; species Temnothorax longispinosus. The sequence continues at coordinate 5,478,137 of NC_092360.1, forward strand.
CATCATTACCGGTATTGGGAAGCGGAAAATCACCGAGCCCCGAGGTCGAAATGTCCATTGGCAAAGGCAGGAAGAGCATATCCCCGTTTTCCACTCGTAAAGGCATTCAGAATCCAACAGACGATGAAGATAAATGGAAACCTAAAGTGGACATGTTCGCGAACGACGAGGACGATGAGTTACAAACGAAGAAGGATAGCGAAGACAAAACTAAGATCAAAACGATAGACCTATCTGATGACGATGACGACTATACATACGAAGATGTCTTCAAGGCAGCGAGTAAGAATGTAAGTGAAAATGAAAAAGCGAAGAAGTCCCGTACGTTTTCCAAGTCGCCGACATCGTGGTCTCAATCGCGATCACAGTCACGATCGAGATCGAGATCGCGATCAAGAGCAAAGTCGAGATCGCGATCACCGATATCGAGGCAAAAGGAAACTGCGAAAACGAATGATCCGAACGCGATACTGAATGAAACTAAACGTCTGATTGCGAACATTATGTGCGACTTGCCGAACAAATACGTTCCGAAATCGTTGAGTCTGGGTGGCGAAAAAATCGAGCCGGTAGCAAGTTCCGCCGAGCCGGCGCCACCTGGGGCAATGCCGACCTTCTACAATCAAGGTTTTCTCCAGAATAATCAGCCGCGGCCGCAGGAACAGCCGATGACCTATCCTAATATGTCGAATCAACAGTTTCCAAATTATCAACCGCAACCGCAAATGTTTCCTAATAATCCTGGATACATGGACAATGGTTACAATTATCAGGGTTACAGCAATCCGGTTAATCCAGGTCAATACGGCGGACCGCCGAATCAGTATCCTCAGCAAACTTACGGCTCTTACGGTGCACCGCAAGCCGTACCTCCGCCAAATTACGTTCAGCAACCCCCATCGCAGCAATACGATCCTTACATGCAGCAACAGCGATTTTATTGAGTAAAACGTCCTTCGGTTCATCGGTGACCTCTTGATGCGAATGAACATCCGCATTGCGGCGCGTCAGGTTTCTACGAACTTGAACAAAGTCCTAAGTCCCGTTCTCTTTCTGTGCGCAGATGTCAAATTCTTAACTCCCTCGTTTCTATTCACGCTTTATGTATTTTTAACGAAATGGATCAGATTTTATTTCGTAATTGGCTAACAATAATTGCACAGCACTTTTCGTTCTATTTACGCAAGTGCTTCCGTAGTGTTTATCAGAAAAGTTGTACTTAAGAATTTGTAATTCCAAATGTTTCGCCTTCTCTGCGCATGTAAATATCTTTATTTATTCCTACAAACGAAACGCATCTATTGATATCTCCACATGCGATGAGTAAAAAAAAACAACCATATATTGTTATATTCGAGTTTGTCATTTTCAAATGGGATAGAGAATCTCGTTTCGATGTATGACAACTCGCGAGAGCGTGTCAATTGTACGTTATAAACATGTAATGTCCGAAATTTTCTTTTTTTACCCGTATTTCCAGCGTCTTTTTCATTCGTAACTCGCATTCGTTTTTGCGTGAGTTTTCATGTATGCGCGGGTGCGTGTCAGTGAAAGTCTTATAAGCTGTGTATATCGACCGAATGTACGTCGCGTTTGAGTGAATTGTACATGCACGAAGTGAATGTGTGTCGTTGTTACATACATCGTGCGACTTCGACCAAACGAAAGTAAGTAAAATAAACAGACTAATCGCCAGATCGTGTGCATCGTCACAACGTGATTTTACTATTTGTAATATATTTGATAAGTAATAATCACCACCGCTTTTGTCGTATAGAAATTGCGATATTTAATAAAGCAGATCGCAATTATCGTGTAAAAGGCGTTTTAGAATACTTCACACCGGCGATATTCAGGACATTTGACATTTACTATAATCAAAGTGTAATTGTTGAATAAATATGTCACAAGAATAGCACATTAATTGTAATATATTTTCCATTAATTTAAAATAATACGAATTTTGAAGATTTATTCTGTTTCCATAAAGATAATTGATAAACATAATTGATCGGCTAACAAAAAAATAAAATAAAATTAACGAAATAAATTAAAAATAATGTATCTTACCAAATACATATACCGTTCTTTTTAAAATAGTCCTTACAATGCAGAGAAATCAGGGAAGAGATTTTCAACTGGGGGAAATTTCAAGAGCTATTTTATACTGTATTATTACAACAGTTACATGCTCGACGTAGCGATATCATATATTTACGCATTGCACAATGACTAGAGAATTGCAGACATATTCCGTTCTTTCCGTCCGTGTAACTCGAGGTAACCGCGAAGAATTAAATAAAGCACAGGATGCGGTTCATACAATATGTACATTCCCCTTTACAAGCGAAAAAAACAAGCGCGTCGGTCGGGGTTTCAACGATTTCATTTACTTCGGTACGAGGCCTCTGGTTTTGGGGTAAACCGGTGCCGGGATCTGCTGTATCTTGGTGACGCTCTTCGGCCTAACTCGCGCCGACTGCAAACGCGACTTGCTTCTCAGCCTCGTGCTCGAAGCGTCGACGTCTATGTCGCCCTCGTCGCGCAGAGCCTCCTCCAGAACAGCTTGAATCGTTGGCGCGATCGCGGGTCCCTGATAATCCAAGGTCGTCCGTGCCGGCATGTCGAGATCCAGGTTCAAAATGTTCTCGCCCGCGTAACGGCATCCTCGTCCCATCGCGAGCGCGATCCGCGCGTACTCCGAGACCGGTCTGCGCGCACCCGGCACGGAAGTCGGTCGCTTGATGGCATCTATGCTCGACGGATCGGGATCTTTCACGATCCAGCAATCCTCTTCTTCATCCAGATGAATTCTGGATAGGATCTTCGTCTTCTCTTCTTCGGGAATGAAGTTCTCGATTATGAGGTACTTGAGCTTGAGCTCCTTCATCAATTCGTGCTGCTCCTGCTCCAAATCTCGTCTGTCCCTGTTGTAGTCACTGGTCACATCCTCTAACTCTTGTTTTAGAGCCTGCAGCTTGGTGAAGCACTTTCGCAACTTCCTGGACTTGACATCCACCTCCTGCTGCAACGTGGTATAGGTCTCCCTCACGCCGACCATCGTCAACTCTTCGTCCTCCAACTTCTGCTGCATCTCGACCTCACGCCTCTTACGTTCTGCGATCTCGGCCGCCTTTTGCTCCAATGCCCTTTGCTGTTCGTTCGTGTGATCAATTATATTCTTACCGCCGCAGAGCATCTTGCTCTCCAAATCCTTTATTCTTTGGACGAGATTCTCCGTCTCCTGCTTCTCGGCCTTCAACTGCTCCGCTATGAGTTTCTTGTCGGTCTCGGATACCTTATTGTCTTCGCTCCGACTATCGTCCTCGGATTCCGAATCGATTGTCTCGCCCTCCTTTTTCCTTTTCGACTTTTTCTTCTTTCGTGGCACCCCACCTTTCAGCGCGAGTTTTTCCTTCAATCGACCTATCTCTTCCTGATATTGCCTCAATAAAGCATCCTTCGGATCCTCGTTAATCCTAGGCTTGTTCTTGATATTCTTAGCACGGCTAGCGTAACGCAGAGTCGTCAAAGTCTCGTCATAGTTGTAGCTGGCCGGCCCGATATTCGCTACCATGATCGTCTTCGAATTACCACCTAAAGAGTCTTGCAGCAATCTCGTGAGCTTAGAGTCTCGATATGGCACGTGCGTGGTTTTACCGTCCACCAACGCCGAGATCACGTTACCCAAGGCCGATAAGCTCAGATTAATCTTGCTTGCCTCCTTCAATCTCTCCCCCGACGATCCGGTTTTGCTTTGTCTCTCGCTACCCGCGAGATCGACTAGATTTAAGCGTCCCACTCTGATACCACCGTTGTCACCGATACCGCCCATCTCAATAGTGATGAGAAAGATCGCGTGCGACCGCGAACTGTGCTCGTTCATGTTCGTCGCACCGATCGTCCTGTTTTGATTGCCCACGTTCATTAGATGCTGTATCTCCGCCGCGCTCTTGCAAACGGCGGTCGACAGGTCTTTGACGTACACTCCGATATCCGGCTTCTCCTTCAGCTCGAAGCGCAGACTCTGATCCGGATGCAGCAGGTCGCGTATCTCCTCCTGATAAATCTCCAGATAGCTGGCCCTCACCAGATACTGCATGTTCTCCGACCTGCCGATGTGGTTGAATATGTGCTCGAAGGAGCGCGGGATGACGCCGCGCCTTTCGTGATCCATCTTGGAGCCCTCCATGGTGTACGTCTTTCCGGTGCCGGTCTGCCCGTAGGCGAAGATAGTGCCGTTGAACCCATCGAGTATCGAGGACACCAGGGGCCTGACCGTCTCCTCGTATAGCTCCTGCTGGCTGGAGTTCCAGTCGTACACCGCGTCGAAGGTGAACACCTTGACGGTCTCGCTGGACGGATCGTCACGCGGATGCCGCACCTCTACCACGCCTCTAGACGGGATCACGTCGACCACGCGGCTATAACCGCGAGCGATCTCCCGCTCGTCCATCGGTCGGCATCGCACGACCACCTGCACGCACTGCGTCGGCACATCGGCGACTGCACTCGACTTCATGCTCTTCTTCTTCCAGGTTTTCTGCTGGTTGTCCAATTTCTCCATACCGGCGATCAAGTACACGGCTCTCGTCTGCAAAACGTGAATTTATCTATCATACTTGATCCTGACCGAATTTGCTTGTTTCAACTGGCTCTCATATTTTAATATTTAAGGAATTGATATTTTGATCTTTTTTTTTTTTTTTAATAACTACCTCTTGCAAAATTGAAGTCGACACATATACCTGTTACCTTAAGATCTCGATATTCTAGCCTTGTATACAGATAATAATTTAAGACTACGCTATTTTCATTATAATTATTAATTATTAATTATATATTTCTTGCAAAAAAATCAGCATATGAATGCAAAATTGCTTTTACTTCAAATTTGAATATATAATGAATATATTTTGGTCTAAAATTTTCTTCTTACAAATGATGCATTTACAATGTTAATAGGATCTCATAATGTCATTGAAAGATAATATCGCAATTTATAAATTCTTTAAACCGATTGTAATTTGTAATGAAAATACTTCTTTTTTAATATGACAGTCTTTTCGCTTTTCATGATTCTGTAAATTCTTAAACAGCAATGTAAACGTGATCAATTTTTCACATGATGATCGGTCTTTCTAACGAATTTAATTGGACACAGTTACGCAATAAGGAACCAAGCACCTTTTTCGTGATTTTTAGTTTTATATTGCAAAGTGCACTTCATGTGGATAGAAGATTTTCTAAAGACGCTTATATATGGAACTATATTTGAGGAGGATTACAATTCGGTCATTAAATTTGAGCAATTTTACTTTTAATGTTTCGTGGAATTTCCTCTAGCGAAAAAGTAAGGTTTTAGAGTTGATTCCACATTGCAAAATTGCATCCAATTATCTATATTGAAGATCGAAAGAAATCTTTGAAAATAGCGTATAACAAATGAGATTAAATTAGACGTTTTCTGCGAATGGTAGAATTTTAATTAAAACCAAATTAAAAGGAATAGCGATTGTGTCACCGAAACTTGAAGCAATAAATGAATTAAAGGAATTTTATACGCATCGTCACATAGATATATACCTAAATAGCACAATCTTGTTCTTTAATCAACTCATCGTGGCCCGATTGCTCGATGTTACTTTCGTGAAACTTCGTCGCCATGCTCGCACGACATTCAGAATCGATAAAACTTGGCATGAAAATGCACTAGTCACTAGTCAAATGAAAGTCATGCCCTATGCAATATTAATCGTTACGTTATATCATAAGATTTTGATTACTTTTTTATTTATATTTAATTGCTTCATTACTAATCTTAATTACACAATACTTTGCGAATTTTTATTATACAATATTATTTTTCGAACTTCTCTCTCTCTCTCTCTCTCATTTCTAGAAAAAAAAACAGAAGTGCGAGAGTAGATTTTATATTCTATTGATTGAAAATGGATTGTAAAGCCCTGGCCTGTAAGGCGGTATCGACCACATTTTCCGGTTTCATTTTAAATGCATTCCAACTGCATTCCATTTGGAATGGTATCAATCGAAATAACGGAATATAAAGTTAAAATTCAAAATAAATCGTCAGTTCAGCTACGAAAAAAGGCTCGATGACATTATATAGAGTGTTTATCTTAAGTCGCTATTTATTTTGAAATATTTCATCTACAAAAGTTTATCTGACCAAATCATTTAAACATAACTTTGTAGAATATAAAGTTATAAAATATAATAAGAAAAAAGTAAACGCTACATATCAAATGTCGAATTTAATACTTATCAAGGCACATATCCGCGTTTATTTCTTTCAATTTCTTGTCGATTGAAAACTCAAGTATATGGAATTGCAAAAGTTACGCTACAAATTTGAAAATAAAATAATCACGAGAAAATAATTGTAAAATCATCTTTCTTTTTATGCGCTGTGTTAAGACGCAAGGCCTATCAATAATTTAAACATAGCTTTATAGAGTACATTTTAAAAGCTACGTATCAAATTTAATATTAAGGTACATGTCTGTATTTATTTTTCAACTCCTTGTCGATCGAGAATTTATACGAAAGTACAGCGACGCAAGGGGGAACTACCTTGTAAATTCGAAAATAAAATAATCATGAAACCATCTTTTTTTATGCGCTGTGCTAAGACGTAAGGCCTGTCAATAATTTAAACACAACTTTATAGAATATCTGTAACAAGAAAAATATATAAGCTACGTATCAATTTTGATGTTAAAGCACATCTGTATTTATTTTTCAATTTTTCTTCCATCGAGAACTTATATGGAATTGTAGCGATGCAAGAAACCCCATAAATTTGAAAATTAAATACCCACGAGAAAATAATCGTGAAAACGCCTCTTTTTTATGCGCTGTGCTAACAATAAGACGCAAGGCCTGTCAATAATTTAAACACAACTTTATAAAATATCTGTAACAAGAAAAAAATAAAAGCTACGTATCAAAATTTATTTTTCAATTTCTCCTCGAGATCGAGAACTTGTGTAGGATTGCAGCGACGCAAGGAACACTCCATAAATTCGAAAATTAAATAACCACGAGAAAATAATCACAGAACTCTTTTTTTATGCGCTGCGCTAAGACGCAAGGCGGGTTATCAAGTTCGTGTACTGTGTACTTACCCGTACGGTTAAGGGTTAAACGTTACAGAATGTACACGCGTACGTACGTGCGCGTCACGTCACGTCGCATCAAGAGGGAAGAAGCGCGACGAGGACTTCTTTCAAGGATTTACTTTTCCGTGCCCGCCGGTCGGGCGCGGACTGTAAGGCGTAAGAGATCGTGTTCGCGTTGGATTCATTACCGTTTCTACGTGTTGCCCACCGCCGTGAGGTATCGGTATTGATCCATTGTTTAGCCCAAGGATTTGTTGTCAACGGCTCTCGCCGTCGTTCTTCCCCGCATATTGATTCTCGCGCAGCGACGGGGCCCGCGCCGGGAGACCGGAGTCGGCAGAATTGCGGATCGAGAAGCGTTTTAAACCGGCACACCCGCGATCGTTCTCACTTCACGGCACTCGCGCTACGCGAAAGCGATCGCGTCGCATGTCTCTGACAGGGAAGGAGACAAGGAGACGAGGCACCGTAGGAACGGCGTGAATCATGAATGTCAGACGTGCGCGAGCGGCAGTCTCTCGCCGCGCGACGCCGGGCTCTGGGGCTGGGGAGTGGGGCCGTGGGGGGTGGGGGGACCGTCGCGAAATCGATATCTCGCCCCCGTCATCGAACGCGGCGAGACGAGTCGGGAAAGTCGAGTCTGGCGCGCCGAGCGTCGAGCGAATTCTACTTTATCGACTCAACGTCAAGCCCGCCGCGCCGCGCCGGTCGATCTCTCTGATTCGCGTCGGACTTCACGACGGACGCGTTTCTATTTATGTATAGAGATTGGAGGGGTAAAAACCATACAGTGGTGTAAGTCAAATATTTTAAAAAATTTGACTTACACCACTGTGATTTTTACCTTTCCATATATAATTTCTTTGCGCCACGCGTATTTCGATGTATGTACATATATGTAATGTGTGTATATACATACGTACGCGTATACATATAAATAAAAATTCCGTAGGATCATTAGGGAATAACATGTAAATTTATGTTTCAAAAATGTAATTTATCAAACGCATTTTTATCGTAATATACGTGCAATAATTTAAAAAAATTATCTTTTACCATGAAACATTGCAAGATTTCGTTTCTTATATACCATGAAAAATTTTTGAATAATGGTTACCTATATATTTTTATATAACCATTTTTAACCTTAATTTAATTTTTAATTAAACACCTGGAGAAAATTATATATTCTTTCATTCTACATTCTACAAAGATATATTTCTAAATTTTCCGATCGGTTTCCGCTGAGCAAATCACCGTGTTTTCTGAATGCAGCCAATCCTCCGTTTCGAGGAAGTGACGTCAGGCACACGGTGACTTTCGTCACTTTCGTGCACTTTCGTGGCGTAAAGCGGAGTGATCAGTGATATGCGAGTCATCTACTTACGTTTCGGTTAGGAGGTCGTTAACGCAGTGTCTGTCGTAATTAATCGGACACCATTCATAATCGAGATTGATGACGGGAAATCGACATTTTTATATATAATAATCTCTTCCGTTCACTGGTGAGACGTCGTATCATAGATGGAATTCTATACCCGATAGGTTAACCACGCTAAATTTAGCCACTGACCGTATTTCAATTTGCGGCACTTCATGCTGTCAATAAACATCATATTTTATATATAAACACATATTTTACTTAATAGATTAAACAAGAATTCTATCCGTCAGGCAGAAAAATAGTAATTAATCCTCTTTTAAGTATACAGGTTGACAGTCAGGAAATTGCTGAATACTAAATGACTGTTATTTTGCAAGGACAGAAACAGAGCTGGCGAATTGAACATTATTCTGCAGAAGGAACACGTCATTTTTAGCACATGGTGCAAAAAGAACGTGCATATTTGAAGTTAAAAATATTGTGAGAAGAAACTGACAATTCATCTGGTTGTATGTATGTTCACTGATACACATCTCTTCAAGATAATGACCATCTGATGTAAACTTGCACGACAATCGAGCTTTTGAAAATTAAATACAACGTTAATAACTGTAACTGTGCTTTCAGAAAATTTCACGTAAATTCCTTTCAGATGGAAATGGCCACTGAGATCTGAATACGTATCATTGAGCCATGCAACTAGCAAAATTGTCAACTTTTTAACGTTTATTTTTACAAGTTCATAAATGTATATTTTTTGCATTGTACACTTATAAAAATAACGAGTTTGCTCCACAGAGTAATGTTTAATTCAGTTCATTCGGTCTGCTGATTACAAAATAACAGAATTGGCAATTTCCTTATCTTGTATGCATTGCCTCAATATACTTTAGATAAACGTATAAATTATGTAAAATTATTAATACTCAATTACTGGTTTCAATTTTTAATTCTATCAGTTTATCTCTCTACAATTAAAAATGCTGTATTAGAGTTCTGTTTTAAAGAAAACTCTAGCATGTATTATTTTTATATACCTTTTTTAATGTTATACAATAGTATACTTACTATATATGTATTATTTAATGCATTTGCTTTCACGATTGAAAATATTGCACAATATTGTTAATTTAGATTAAATATTGACGAGATTAAAAGTGAGGGATTAATGGAAAAAGGATTAATTGTGTGCGTCTATATGATAAGCTTGTTTGAATTACAATTATACAACAAAATATAGTTACATACTTTTTTACTGCTTACTGTTTCAGGTAACATGAAATTGTGGATCGTGATAGCACACATCACATTGGTCGCCACTAATTTATGGGTTACAGCCCATTTCCAGGAAGAAGTACCTGAGGATAATGAGTTTGCGGAATTTGAAGATTTCGAAGAGGAAAAACCAAGTGTGCTCATTGAACGTGTACCAGAATTGCCTCAAGAAGAAGAGTTAAATCAGGATTTCGAAGAGGACGATGTCCTGGTTACAGATGGTGATAGTGAATTTGATCACTTTCAAGATGAGGAAGAATTTGAAGGACTAGACGTTGCAGGAGGTAGCTCTGGTCCAAAAAATGACGAACCTTCCACATTAACCATTACGAAAGTCCCATTTCATCTGCGAGAGAGATGGGACAGTTATTATTTAGAAATACTAATGATAACTGGACTGGTGGTATACTTTATAAATTATATAGTGGGACGTACCAAAAATGCCCATATAGTTGAGCAATGGCTAACGGATCATAAGCAGCTTTTGTTGGATAATTTTTCTCTCATCGGCCATTCGGGCAAATCGAATGAGAACGCAAATGATAATGGTTTCATAAGACAGAGCGAATCACAGTACAGTTTGTACTGTTCCGGACGTGTCGGCTGTGACTCAATGCTTATCGAATTGAAATTAATAAAGAGGCAAGACTTGGTCGCTGTATTGGCTCAACTGGTGCGTCCGCAAAACGATCAAGTTCACATAGAGGTGGAGCTCTCAAAAGACGAAGTAGATAATTTCGTTTTAGCAGTTGCCACGAAACGGCTAGCGATGCACTTGGTACGCGACATGGCTGATATTAGCGTGTATTGTCCGGAGAAACGATCTGGAGAAAAGTTCGGTCTTCCATCAGGCTTTTACGTAATGTCTGAGATTCCAGAAGCAACGGCGGCTATCTTGGACACCAGAGTTCAGCAAGCCTTCTCAAAGTTTGCGCCTTACATAGAGTACATTCACATTAGTGATCAATTCAGTGGACGCAAACCACAGGAGTAAGTAAAAATATATTAACCGTGTATGTTAAATAATGATTTAAATAAATATAAAGAATTTGTATATTTAGGAGTATATATCTTCTTTCATGTCAAATCACGATAAATAATATTAACAATACTAATATTTAGTTTAATTCTAGAGACACTACTCAGCTGACAATGCCTGAGGTTAAAAGAATATTGTTGATGAGCCTGAATATAAGTCTTAAAGGGCGCGCATGTAATCCAGAGACTCAAGAAAAACTTAAACCTTTACTTCAACTTGCTTTCTATTTAATCGACAAGCTGCGACGTTTCAAGTTATCTAAAGAGGTCTGTATCTCTTTGCTTCAGAGTGAAACAAACGCTCTTGAAATATTACAATTGTATAAATTTTATTATGTACAGGGTAAAAATAAAGCAGATAAAAATCGGCTCAAAGTGGAGGAAGCCTTCTTGAAAACAACTCACGCCGCAAGGGCCGAAGCTGCGGCACAAAGACGGGAGGAGCGTCGGAGAGCCGAGCAGGAAAGAATTCTCCAAGAGGAGGATCCCGATAAACAACGGAAGTGGGAAGAAAAAGAACAACGAAGATTGGCCAAAAAACGTGCCCCCAGAATGAAGCAACTCAAAGTAAAAGCTTTGTGATACAATCAGAATTAATGAATGGATTACGTATTTTAAGGAACAAATCTAATACTCCATACTTGGAAGGGAAAATTCGTAAGTAATTACATCGGAAAATGTACTTCGTCCAAATTATCTACGAAATATGCTCTAATTTATGTCTTCATTGAGATTCATATATTCACTCAGTGTTCTCACACGAAGTATCGAACTTATTAAAGAAAGTACAAACGACTGTGAAAAAAAGTATCCTGCGAATTGTAAGTTTGTTGTGTGATGTATATTTTATTTGCCCTACTGCCAGCTTACATACTTAAATATCATAGAGATATACGATATTCCCTGTTGAAACAAGAATAATAAAATTAGCTTAAACTGTATATACATACATGATATATTATCATACCCTTTTTTTAATACTATCTTTTACTACTTTTTTAATATCAACGAACTGATACTATATATAAGATAGCCATAAAATCGTTGTCATACAGATATTAAAACAGCATCCAAAAGAGATCCATACTAACATTCCAAGAAACTTTCTTTTTCTACATTCGAGATAAATGCATCACTAATTCCATAATTTACAATTTACATTATGGTAATTTCATTCAATAATAATATTATTTGGATGTGTTTAATACTTTTTATGTTGTTATATCCATCATATAAATGGAAGTATAAAAATCGGACTTAAGCTTAAAAATATATTATTTATTATACATAATGGTAATAATTAATCGTCTGTTTTCCAAGCAATGTGCCATAATATGCTTAGCATAAATATCTATAATTATAATATAATAGCAATAACTTAGTATAAATATGTATAATTGTCAGAGCAACAAATTAATTATTTAAAAATATACGTATTAAGTTTAAATGTTGATTTGATTTTTTTTATGTTAACTTTATTGTGACTTTACACGCCAAGTGCGAAGTTAAATATTTTTAGCTTGTATTAAATAATTTATTTTGGACAATAATTAATGGCCACTAAGTGAGTATATCGATCGTATATCAGAAATATTTTAAACAACTTTGAATTTAAAGAATTTTGAATTTTATTTCTTCACTAAAAGAAATAAAAATATTTGAATATAAGTTTGCGTTATTTGTATTCTGAAGCTGAAGAGAAGCTAAACTAGGGAACTTCCGGACTGTGCAGAAGTTTTGTATTACTCTGGATGACTGTTTTGGAAAACAGAAAGTTGTTATCCGACACAAAATCCGCTATAACTATATTGAGTCCGCCGCGGCCAGGACGTTTCTGATTTATCCAAGAGAGAATTGCTTTTTGACAGCGAGGCACCAGATCCCTTTGCAGGGTACCGCACAAATGTTTTACGACGTAGGACGTATCCGGCGTCAGGAGGCATTGCGATATGAACGCGATGTCCAACGATCTGCCCTGTAATTCGACATTCAAGAAATCAATCAATTCGTCCACGCGGACGGTGTCGGGCCACACGGTACGCCAGAGACCGGACGGCCACAGATTCGGGTAATTGCGTGCGTAAACGTTCCTGTAAATCACGAACACCTGATATCTCTTTAGGGCCAGCCATTGCAGCGTTACGTGATCGAATCTGGATGAGACTGGGCACAATTTTCCGCGGAAAATCTGCATTATTCTATCTACGAGACGATGATGATCCTGATCCGTGAAGGCATAGAAATGCTGGAAGTCCAGGATAACGATCTCGTTCGCATGCGAGGTGAGCCAATCGGCTACGTCCAGAAGCGGCTTGCTGACTTCCGCGCCGTACAGACCATGAAGGAAGTATATATTATTGGTTCTCGGCTTCGTGGCAACGCGCAGATCTAAATATCGGATTCCGCCGTTAAGCTGTTGCTTGATATCATCGCGTTGTGTAACAGACCAATTTAAAATAATGGGCTTGGCAACGAATGAGCAGTAACGGCCGAGCGTTCGAATATAGGCAGGTTCGTCCGGCCCCACGTCGCTGTGCCTCTCGATCGTATAAGTCATGGTATCGTGAGAACCTGGAAGTTATTAGTTTGTATCACAATCGTCAGTATTCTGGGCGGATACTTGACGCTAAATATAGTTTGATTACTCATTCATGATCACTCTTACTACTGCAGTTAAACAACACATATTAAATTGAAATTCATACATATGAAGTTTTTAAAGTTCTCTTGCGCTTTTTAAACTCATTTCTTTATTACTAGAAATAGATCTGCTTTGTAGTCAACATTTATAAATTTAAAAAAGAGCTTTGAGAGTTTCATGAAATTATGACAAAAGTAAAATAAAATATAAAGTTTAAAATTCAACAACTCTGACAAATGGAATAAAAGAATAATTTCGACACTGGCTCTTAAAATAAATTTAGAAAATTTTTCAAAAAACAAACTTGAAAATTGTAGATGAATATAAAAATTGAAAAATTCTTGCAATTATTCTTGCTTTTATCGAAGCTAATCAAGTCCAAGTACGTCTCATCTAATGAGAGCATGAAACGAGCAATATTGAAAATATCTCTCACGTAAATCAATTTCTACAGGCACGAGCATAAATGCGAAGACCGATTTAAACGTACCGGGTATCGCCAGATGAATTATGGGTATATTCTTGAGTGGCGCCGGAAACCGAGTCATCCAAAATTCCAGATCGTCGGTCAAAACTGCGCCCGGCCATATCGCCATGTTCTCTCCCTTTGCACCACTTTCCATATAGCGTCCGAATTACGTTCCAGAGCACATCTCCTATCGGAGATATACAAATGCAAGGAAATCCGAATGTTGTTGAGCTCGCGACAGAGTCACGAGGCGTGACCGCAGGTGTCTACCTGCATGTAACAGTACAAATGGCGCACTGCCTCGATACAATGTCGGCGCTTTGTAGGCATTCATATACTTTCCCACGGTGATTTCGAGCCCGACCGCGCTAGGCGACTAGCGTACACTCGTTCTGCGTAACCTCGCTCTGGTGAATACAGCTCCTGGCTACGTACATGCATCAGCTGCAATCGCATTTCGACAAGGAACGTAATTTTTTTGCTCCCTTGCAAATCTTTTACGCGATTGTGCTTTTGCGAGATGCAGACTTCGCAGACGGATGATAATGAAGCGATAGAGATTTGACGAGATCGCTCAGATCGGGCCAGCGAGATTTCGAGTCTTCTCCCAGCGGAATAATAAATAACGCTACGCGCGCTCTAGCTGTTCTGCGCGCACGCGTGGTTTTAATCACGTAATCAATTTTATGAACGTATACCGCGATATACGTATGGGAATCTTGGCAATTTGGGCCGCGTTTTTTTAGCCTTTCTGCATGCCAATATCGGTCGAAAGTCAATTAGTTTTGTTTCGCGTGTATGTGCGTTTTTTATACACTCTTCGGGATGAAGGAAGTTAGGATAAGAAATATTACTCCAAAGATTCAGGCTCGGATTTCTCCATCTAGAATTATAAGTAGTACTATATTATTTGATATTTTTAAGGAACTATTTCTATATTAATTAAAATAGCACACATTCTACTGTATTGTTTTTAAGAATCTAAATATTTTATAATATATATAAAAATAATATATAAAAAAATTATCGACTTATTCAAGAAATACAAATATTAAAAGACAAACTACTACGGAACGTGTTGCTCATAAATCTTTCGAAATTTTCTAATTGTAAATTTTTCTAATAATATTAATGGAACCTATGTTGAAAAAATAATACTGAAGCGATGTAAAATTATTCCAGCTGTGTTGCATATATTTCTTATTTGCGTGGCGTTGTATTACGTATTTTACCTGATGTGAATCATGGTCTTCGATTATGTTGGAAATGTTATGCTTCTCGAGTATATTCTGGAGTGAATTAATAATCTTCTGTTTCTGATCGGCACAACATGAAGTACATATGTCGCTTGTGCAGACATGCTCTTGCAACTGAAAAAAATTGCTTTTTTGTATCATGCACACAAGGATATAAATGCTTTAAGCTTGCATATGTATTGAAACACATTCGCGATGCGTAATCTAAATATTCGCGCGTTGTAATTATTGAGATAATAATTTAATAAATGCTCAATAATAATACATAAAATATATACAAATATGATATATTGTTGAATTATTAATAATTCAATTTCTTCATGCAACTTCACGCGTTTAAACATTTATGGCCCCGTACTCTCTACATCCAAGAGGCTTACATTACAATCCCTTCCTATAAAAATTGCGACTGTAACAAAACTAGGAAGAATAAGCCAAGATCTATATATGGGGCAAGTTTTCTCCAAGAGACCAAGACTCGACTTGGGTCGTAATGCTATCGAGAAAGGATATACTCTCCGTATCTCAGATATATCTCGCATGAAGAGATGATACCTGTAACGCTTCCAGAACGCACTGTTTGGCTTCGTTCAAGATCTTATTCAATTTATCAAATTCCTCGCATTTCTGCCGCACTTCCTCCAGAACCTTTTTCCGAGCTTGCTTGGTCTCCTCCAATTGTCGCTCGAGAACCTTCACCTTCTCCTCCGACTCCACGCATCTCGCCCTATACTCATCCATGACTTGCTCGTAATTGCCGAGCTTCGCGTTCTCGCGTTCTATTCGCCCATACTCGAGGATCGTGTCCACGTGCTCCTGAGCGAGTTCGTGCATCGCACGTCTGTGCCTCGTCGCATCCTCCTGCGCAATCCTGGCCTCGCCCTCGAGCAGCTCGCACTGCAGCCTGAGCATACGATCGGTTTCCTTGCACTCCGCGCTCCGCGTTTCCAGGTCCTGGCAGACCTTCAACATTGAATTTAGCTCGTGATTCAGCGCGATATTTCTTCTGACAGCGTTGTGCATCACGTCCGCTATACGGATATTCGTCGCTTCCTTGAATTCCCGAGCAAGCTGCCTCAATCGTTCTTCCATCTCCTTTTGCATTCTAAAAATATAGGATTATTTGATTGATTATATATTAAATGACATTTAAATAATTTATTAAGAATTATCTCCGAAATATATAAATCTTAAAAGATGTCGCGTGGCTTATGAAAACACTTCATGTAGCTGTTATTCAAATGTGACATTTACAATATAATAAAGGACATATTTTATTGATTGATCTGTTTACTTAGCCTTGGCAACAATGACTGATTTCTCCGTTTCGTATAGCGTCGTCTTGTGCGATTCCTCCTGTTTCGCCATTTCTTCTTCTTGCACCTCGAACTTACGCATTAAATCCAAACGGGCTAATCTCCAGTCTTCCAACGCGTTCAGCTTCCCAGCTAACGCAAAAGTAAATAGAACACAATTTTTCCTTTATTCATATTTTCTTTTTCGCTCCTGGTATTGTGATAATATTTTGCATTACCTGCGAGTTTCACTTCAGCGCTTAAGTTGCTCTCCATAGTATGGTACTCTTGTTCCATTGCGTTTTCTTTCTTTTTGTAATCGGCTTGCTCCTGCTTTCTCAGTTCTTCCATCGCCAATAAACGTTCGTTCAGCTCGCGTGCTTCTTCTATCTTGCCCTCCAAGTCTCGTTTCAAATGCGCCACGATGTCAGATCGGTCCTCTTTTAGCTGCTCGAACTTCTTCGTCAAATTCTTTACCTCGATTTCAAGCTCCTCATTTCGGCTGCGTAGCCTTGAAGCAATATCGGGAGGATAACGTCATTTAAACGCGAGTCAAGAGACGGAAGTAAGAAGCAAAGTGTTGGGCTTCGATTCTTAATGAAACAAACCGTGACAGTTGTCTATTGTTGTCTAGAATTTGTTGCTCATAAGACACCGTTTCTCGTTCGTTCACCACTTTTTTCCGTACTTTCTTCTCCTTGTCACCTCCACGTTTCTTCTTTTTGAACATCTTGTTACTTTTATACGCTAGTTATGCGTTGTTCTTTGTGCATGCACTCCCAATTTTTTTTTATTACTTTATCTTAAATTATTTATATCAGAAGCATGTCGTGTTAAATCGAAATTTATGAAAGATCGAGTCGAGAAAATTTTTAAGTTCGATCGGAATTACTGCATTGTGTCCACTACACAACGTCAAACATCAATGCAACTTATCTATTGTATGAATTGTATCTCCTCTCCGTTGCCATAGTAAAGAGATAACAAACCAAAATATATCTTCTACAAAAGTATATAATTAGTGCACGAGTATCAAGGTATAAGCGTGAATAAATGTCAACACAATGTGATTTAACATAAAATGTCAATTAAAATAACATCGTTCTTATACATAATAAAAGATCATTACATAAGGAAATATTAACGAAATATAATATACAAATAGTAAGTAACACTCATATACAGGATATTCCAAATTATCCACTAATACTGCTTAAATATCAATTAAGTTTCTGCTTTAATAGTATGATAGAACAAAGGAATAAATTTGTATTTTGGTTTTATTCGTTGCAATATATTATGGGCTACATTATAAACTCTGGTATGTCCTGTATATAATGCAATAGAAACAAGTTGTAAAATAAAAATACCTAATATAAGAAATATCAATATTTGGTATATACTATGGCTCCGTTCCGATATTTACTACTCAGTGCTGAAAATCTATAACACATATACGTTACGTGCACTATAGATTTTCAGCACTGGCAGTGAATATTGGAACGCAGCTTACGTATCAATGACACTTGCACGCTTCCAACATTTTCATTTCACTCAATTTTGGCGTATATACAATCTAATCCTTTTGCACAATTACAATTGTTTACACAGCCACTGCAATATCATGCACATAAAGATTTGTAATATTCTTTGGCAATAAAACAATTTTATTAGATAAATAATCAACAATTTTAATTCGTATTTTATATTACAGCAATATTTTAATATGTATCACGTGTAATCTAAGATAATTACAAATGTGTCACTGAAAAAAGTATGTATAAGTGATTTAGTTGTACAAAATTACCATGAACTAATATTGTTGCAAAGATAGTTTAATGTTATATAAGAAAATATGATACATAGAACTGCAAATTTAAATAAATTATTGATATCATTCTGCTTTGCAAAAAGAGGGAACTCGAAAAAAATTATTCGTAATAAACCTGTTCATTTATGGACAATTTCCCTACTCACATGATATTGAGCTTAATGGAACTTTATAAACTAGGAACTAAGCTTAGAGTTCACATATTAGCATACGAGAAGTAACCAAAGTAATTTAAATTAAAATATAAATTATATCAATTATGGCGTTATACAACTTTCAACAAATTTAGACGTAATCTTTGAAAAGTAAATTATTACGATATATACATTCAACGCACTGAAATATTGAACTCGAGGTTATTCAACTTGCACCATCGGAAGGATGTTATCAAAAATGATGTCCCAATACGAATCTCTTATATAAAATTCTTTCCAATCTTAATCTAGAAAAATCTATGTATATTCATATATGTATATGAGATAAAATGAATGAAAGTACAAAATTTAGTTAACAGGAGGTCTCGGTGGGGGAGGTGGCTGCGGTCTGCGGAAGTATATAATAAGACTAAGCATTCCTGTGAGAAATCCGATAAGGTACAGATCCCAGTTTTGTCCGAGCAATTGATCCCATTTATCCAATTGATCGACTAAACTGAATTCTTGTAGGTAATCGAAGCCGAAGAGGAAAGAAAGTTTGATCAAAGCTAGCGCTACAGGTATTCGCGCATCAGGACTAGCCTCCGCGGCTAAATCGTAGCATCGTTTAGCCAAGTGTCGATCTTTAGCTAAACCTAGGCCGCGTTCGTGCATGTATCCCAAATTGAACATGGCCTGAGCATTGTGTTGTTGATCGGACGCCGAACGGTAATGGCCCGCAGCAGCTTCGTAATCAACTTTTGTTCCTCTGCCGTAGTAATGCGCATCCCCAAGCTTCACCTGAAGTAAAACAGAACTCACCTCACAATGCATTTCAAAATACAGACACAAAATTTGCTATCTTTGTCAGTAAAATATTTCCATTTGTACACCTACCTGCGCAGCGGAATATCCTTGCGCGGCAGCTCGCGCCCACAGCGCCAAAGCTCTAACTAAGCCCTCTTCTTCCGATAAAATATCGGTTTCTGCTCTGTCTAAAATAAATGCCGCGTTACTCTGCGCAACCTCGTAACCCATTTCGGAAAACAGGGCATAATTGAGGAATGCCTCGTTCACTCTGCCTTCTCTGTAATCTGAATGCGCCACCATCAATTGATCGCTCCATTTCCCTCTTTCGGCAACGTTTTTCATTAATTCCACAGCTGTTGGGCAACTTCTCATCATTCCAGTGCCCGTAGCATGCATCTGAGCGAGATTATAATATGCCAGCACGTGACCAGACTGACTGGCTAAATTAAAATACTTGTTTGCCATTTTGTAGTCCCGCTTGACGCCTATGCCACCTAGGAAATGAATTCAAGTATTAGTCACAAAGCAGTAGGCGGTTATCTATGTAAATGAGAGAAAGAAGACAGAATTGTTATACAACTATAAATACATATACTTACTGAAATACATATTGCCCAACTGCAATTGTCCATCAACCCAACCTTGTTCTGCAGCTTGATTGAAATATTGTAGTGCTTTAGCAGTGTTTCTTTCTACTCCCATTCCGTATAAGTACATCAGACCTAATCCACTCTGGCCTACGGGATTGCCTAACTCTGCAGCTTTTTTAAAATATTTATACGCTGTTTCATTGTCTTGCTTAACAATTTCACTTCCTTCCAAATAAATCTGTAAATACATGTGAAAAGAATATTGTATAATCGGAATATATCAAACAACTGCAATCTTGCATACATTATAGTAAATAATTGTCTTATAACAACAAGCGTTGTTATCAAGATTCCATTTTACCTTTCCAAGAAAAGCCATAGCCACTGGATTGCCAGCGTCGGCAGCGTGTTGAAAATACTGCACAGCTCTTTCGTGATCCAAAGGAACTCCCCTGCCTCCTTGATAATGAAGCTGTCCAAGTCCAACCTGTGCCTGAGTGTCGCCTTTTTTGGCCAACAATTGATAGTACTCTATCAAATCTTGATCAAAAATTCCAGAAGTATATCCCGGGTTTTCATGTTCGTCCAAAAGTCGAACCCGTTGAACTACCGGACCGCCACTCAGCGAGACCTCCTCCGCAACCTTCTTCGCTACCTTTCGATAAAAATCTAAAGCACGCTCGCAAGAGGCCGGTGTCGTTACACCTGCCCAATGACGGTATCCCATTACCATTTGAGCGCGAACATCACCACCAAGAGCAGCTACGGTATAATGAAGTAATGCTTTTCCTTGAGACGCATTAACGCCACCAATGCCAGTCGCAAATAAAAATCCCATTCCCTGTATATAAAAATATAATAATATAAAATTATAAAATTCTCTCTCCGCCAAAACTTCATACTCTATACTGCGTATATACCATATGAGCAGATGGGAGTCCCGTATCTGCAAGTTCCTTGAATACTTTAAATATATTAGGTATGTCGTCAATAGCTACTCTCAGAGAAGTTGGGCCCAAGGGGGTACCAAGTAATCTCGCCCACGCCAATATCGATCTGGCCTCTCGATGGCCTAGCTTGGCCGCTTCGACGAGCAGCCTATAACCTTCGTGCTTGTTAGCGCGCATCGCATTTATGATACTTTCCGCTTTCTTGAACAACTGCTCGGCTAAGAAAAAAAAGTTGTAGCAATAAAGATCAAGATCGTTGAGAAACAGCAGGAAGTGAAATGTGCGTGTAATTGTGCCATTCAACGAGAACGAAACGTATCCAAATTCGACCGTACCTGCCTGTTGTTCCAGGGACATTGGCTCTTGGACCTCCTCCTCGAGCGTGTCGTACAGCTCTTGAGCCTCCCAGGATTCCATATCCTCCTCATCCAATGGCCTTTCGTTTATAACTAAGGAGTCTGTGTCCTTGGTCTGAGCTATCATCGTCTTCATCCATACGTTTCTCGTCCCTGGATTGTCCAGGGTCTCCTTGCTGGCGGCCTCCGTCTTACCTTCCCCGTCCTCCTTCCTGCCGGAGGCGGTCTGCTTGCTGATCTTCTCGTAGATCGGATCGGATGCCGGGACGAGCTTCAATATCCTGTCGCGCAGGGCACTCAGCTCGCGCAGCTGCTCGAAGGCATTCTCCATATCCTCGATCGCGACCTCCTCCTCGGTTTCCTCGTTGCTGTTCGACTTCTGCGTGATGTCGCCGCGCTTCTTCGAGCCGCTCTCGAGCTCGGCGGCGCTCAGGCGGAACAGCGCCAGGAGGAGCAGCAGGAACGCGACGCCTCCGTTGGACTTCATGGCTTCTCCGCGGGCGAGAATTTTAAACGCGAGCCCACCACCACCTCATTACAGAACCTACAAAGCCGGTGATGACCTTAACATGCTCGTCGCCCTCACGGGGCACCGCGGTTTTACACGGGGGGGAGCGCGCGATTGATCGGCACTCGATACGCACATACGTGGACATTCGCGAGAACCGTCTCGCCTCTTCGACCAATTACGTCATTAGGACACGTCAATACGCATCTTCCCGCGGCGAGAGACCGAGTGGACGTGGACGTGGACGTGGACGCGTGTCAACAAAAACAACGCGGGCGGCCCCGCGCGAAATACCCTCTTTTACGAACCGTTCGAGTCCACGTCGCCGTCGCCGTCGGCGCGCCTAGCGACTCGTGCGATGATGATACACCGGATACACGCGTTATTACGAAACCCCGCGCGGGAAAACATCAGCCGAGTCAGCTGTTCGCTCCGCTAAAAGCGCGTAATCGCCATAACAATAAGCGCGCTGCCCGAGCCCGTCCCGTCTCGCCCCGTCCGCGTCGCCGCGCCGCACTCGCCGCGCAAGAAATACGTGTTACACACTTACACCTTGTTTACACTCTAGTTTACACCGCGCAGTCCGCGCGCAACATATCAGCGACACGTCGTCGACCGTCGACCGACCTCGCGAAGTCGTATGACGGAGGGAGATTGGAGATATTTTATTCCTTTGAAATATTGAGATTATTGAGAACTCTGGACGTTACAGTTGTCCTTTGCCCTCGCTCGAAACGCGTAATGACGACGTAACGTAAGGTACGTGTTGCCTTTATATATACATTATATTAGATAAGAATAGATAAGTGGAGGAAAACATGATAATAATGTATAGTCTGCCTGCCATCCGTCCGGTTTCCCCCGGATTTGTCCTAATTTTACGGGCGTCTGGGGACGTCCGGGTCCGGGGGGATTTTTCAAAGTAGTCCACGTTTTTTGAGCGCGTGAATGACCAGCATAAGACGCGGTGCGTTCCGGCGTTCGTCTAACTGTGTAGGGCCGGATTTCACAGTCTCCGATTAACTTGATCCTCCGATTAAACTCACTCTTCGTCTCTTTCTAGAGGGACAGTTAGAAAGAGATGCAGAGTGAGTTTAATCAGAGACTGTGAAATCGGCTTAGTGTCTTCGACGGCTCCGACGTGTTAATTGTTAATTGATGAGCCGCCGAGTTGCCCCAGCCCCAACTGCACGTTTTTCTTTTTTTTTTAGGTACTCTACCCAGGTGGGAGATGATGTGGACGTTTTTAACCCCTTTTATGGATTATATAGCGCAAAGCCTGCGGTATACGGTGTGTTTAAATCGCATCTGATCCACCATCTGAGCTATTGACCTACGTATCATGCCAGCTATATGCTAGATAAGCTAGAAATTTTATGCGTTTTGTATCTGTCATGCGTGAGCGCGCTGTGAGACGTGAGCTGTGAGCGTGCTAATTTTCGAATGTAGAACCGATATTTTTGCTGATTTGGGTACTAGATAATAGTTATTTGTGTAACAAGTGCCGTAAGATGAAAATTCCCGGTAACCGCACCCGGGAATTTTCATCTTTACGCACGGCTTACACACCCTATTTTATGTTGCAAGTGCCTGGAAAGTGGTCTATCACGCACGCGTAGCGTGCGTAATGGGGCACTTTCCATGCACGTATTGCATAAATTAAATATATAACATGGAACTAGCAATAATGCACGCTAAGCACGATAGTAAAAGTCGTTACATAAATTCGCAAAAATACGCTATAAACTTTTTTTGAGGTTTTCATAAAAACGGGGATAATTCGAATAACAAGAATTTTTTTCTCTCGATTACTCCAATCTCTAATGGACTAACGTTTAAAGCGTTTGGACTGTGCGACAACCGCGCAACCGTCCAATAACATTGAATAACAGTTGCTTGTGACACGTTTGAATCCACCAATCAGATCCGTTTACCGAAGGTCGATCTACGTTTTCTGAACGCACCAAAATCGTGTGTAGTTAGACGTCGTTACTTAAGCCCCTTGCACAATGCTAGGCAACAGGCACTAGGAACAGAGAACAGAAATATTGAAAATTCTTAGCCTAATTGCCTGTTGCCAACCAATCGTAGCATTCGAATTGTTTAGGTTGTAATTAACGAATTTTTGGTTATTTCCTGTTCTTATTTCCCGTCGCTTGGCATTGTGCAAGGGCCTTTAATGTCTTTTGTTTCCGGGTCAGACATTTTAAAATTGGACGCGACGCATGTAGATTGTAATTTCTATCGATCGATTTAATTTATTCGTTTCTTAATCTTTTGTTCAAATTCTTTTCACACCTGTCAAAGGCACCTGTTTACACCTTAAAAAATTAAAATTACAATCGGACACGAGATTCTGGGCTGCGTTCGAAAACCACTTTCTTAGCGTCCTTGCTCAACTTTCCATAAGTAATGAATTAAGATAGAACGACGCTCTGGCGCTAAGAGCGTGGTTCTCGAACGCAGCCCTGAGTTATAAACCGAATATTTTGAATGTGATTTGAAAATGCTCAATCCGGAAATGGAAGGCAATTAATAATATATGTACATACATACATACATTGCGGCGTCATAATATTATATGTAAAAATGTCGCAACACGTAAAGTTGCATCAATTTTCACATGTTTGGAGCATGTTTTTTTTAATATTCATGCCTTTAGATTTTTATATATGTATGACAGTACGTTTTACGTGAGTAAAAGATTAACACTAAAATAACTATCCCTCCATCAAAATAACGGATTTTAAATTTCTTGTTTTAATAAATTACAGAAATTATTAAGATGCTTTTGTTGAAATTTATAAAAAAAAAAGATTATACGCGCCAATTTATTTTCTATCAACCACTCTAATTTCGAAATTCTATACCTAGAATGCCTACATATTCCAAACCAACATTAGTTGTGTTAAACGCGTATAAGACTAAAAAAAATTGCAACTCATACGATATTAATTCAATGAATGTAATAATATGAATATATATTTGTATTTTTTAATCATATTTAATGCATGTTCAAGGTGATACGCATATATATCCCGTCAAATGTACGTCATAAAATTAGTGCGAATTCATGCGTTAAGACGTTTGCGACTGTATTAATCTAAAGGAAAAGCATCCAAAGAGATGAAGTTTAATTGCATCTTGTATTGAGCCTTATTTTCCTTTAATGTCTCGCTGCGCGCTCTCCTTGCAGCAGCTGGCAAGACAGCGATTAAACAATTCCGTCGAGACAGTATAAGCAAAGTGCCCGCAATAGATTGGTAGCAGCTCAGAGATAAATTGCAACAGATCCGGTATAATCATCTGCGTTTACACATTAAACTCGTGTTTTGCCGGTAAAACCTGCCGATATAATTTATGACAGTAGATTATCAGTAGAAATCGAGCATATCTGTAAAGCGTCGTCTACAATAGCAGCAGGAGTATGCAGTAAGACATAAGCAGTAAGCTATTGACCGCAACCACAGTTGATTATTCTTGAATTGTATTGTATGAGTTGTATTCTTGATTATTCTTGAATTGATTATTCTTGAATCCCATTAAGGCCGTGGCACATAGAAAAACTTAAGCGTAAAACTTAAGCAGTAAGCAAATCAGCCAATCACAGTCAAGAACTTAAGGCACGGCCCTAAGTGGTAGCGAATCCATACCGTTGATTTCCTTAATTGCTTAAGTTTCACTGCCTACGTTTTTCTATGTGCCACGGCCTTTAGTCGATAACTTACTGCTTACGTCTTACTCTATACTCCTGCTGCCATTGTAGACGACGCTTTATTTCATAAATATTTAAATGGAATACATTATTTAAATTTTGAATAGTTACGAAATGGTAGATTTTGCTCAGTTTTTGTAGTCAATCCTGCCATCATATTCTGTTATATTTCTGCAAGCATTCTATCGACAAAATTTGCAGCAAACACTTTCACAAAAAATATGTTCTCGACAGATTTGGCTGTCCGGGGTTATATATACACGAGTTGTTCAAAAAGTTTTAAGCAATGCGTATACGCAAAAGTATTTCAAAAGGGTGGAATGCATTCTTTTTTTCTAGTAGGAATACGAAACTTTCGAAAGATTGTTATCAGAAGAATATATACAATTTTGACGTTACTTCTAAATATCGAAAATTATAATTCCGGCCGTAAATTGTAATTACAAAGCGTAGCAAACTTTGATTCATTTTTCGCTTGCGAAGATTCAGATATTTAATCGAACATTCGAAAAAAAATAGGAATTCATGAATTAAAAAAAAGAAGTCTGCAAATAAATATATCAAAAGAAAAATCTAAAACCTAGTTAACGCATACTTATGCAATCAACAACATCTTTCAAAGTTCAAGGTACAGATACAGATTTTCGTTATGATTATCGTCGCTGATATATATTTCGCTCTTGTTTTAAAATAAAATAACAATAAAAAAATGTTACAAAAAATTTTAAAAATCTCAAATTAAGATATTATATTTAATAAGTTCGTTTCCCCGTTGAAGATGTTTATTCATTTCGGGAGACAAATGCTGAGACATTCATTATATATGCGACAAATGTGATATTAAGACTAACATATCTAATCGGACTGCTTAAAGTAGGTATACTGATTTAATGTATATTTTTAGGCTGTACGACGAAAATAACAATAACGAAGAGAGTAAACAAAATAAGAACACACACAAACACATACATATAATAATAATAATAATAATAATATACATAAAAATAAAGTATATGCGTATTTATATTTAAATACAATAATCTAGAAAATTTTTTATAATATCAATACTTTTGTAGAAATTTCTCATAAATAATGATATTAATGATGATAATAATATCTCATAAATAATGATAATAATATAATAAATAGAGAACATCGAAATTATATTTAACGTATTATATTTTTGATTAGAAAAATAAATTTATTATAAATGCTATTTAATTAAGAATACAATAATAAAATATTTATGAAAGTCTTTCGTTTTGTTCGTCGCAATTCCTATGCATTTCTTTGAATTCTATCATTATTTACAGTAACAATATTTACGATAAGGGCCCCTTGCCACCTTATTGTCCGTTGCTTTATCGTGCAACTGCACACTCTGCTTCCTCCTCTTTCTTACACGGAGAAGCTTTAAAGCTGCTTCACACTGTAAAAATATAGCATCAGCGCACATTCTTACCTTACTCACAGTGAGTTGCCTTTATTAAATATAATTTTAAGACAGTTGGAAGAGAGAAAGAAAGAGTAAAATTTAATAAATGCTTAGATAGTGGTGCTATATGTTCTAAATTGGGGAAGATAATCAGTCGAGACAGAAAAAAGAAGAAGCAAACACCCAAACAAATACGAGCACAAAGTTTCAAGTCAGCTCCGATATCACTATTAATGTTTACGAAATTAACGTTCTCTATCTCTATCGCTTCTTCTTTTTACTAATCTAAAGCAAATACATATTTTATCACATATAAATCTCTCATTTTTCTTCTTTTATAATTCGACAGACTTCTCTATTTCGAGCTACACAAGTCATATAGTTTATCTTTTGCTTTCTTACTACATATAGTATGATATATTCATTATAAAAGAAGTGTCAAGGAATATTGAAAGTTTATTATTGGAAGCAAATTTGATTGAAAGGTCCATAAGAAATATAATTGACGCTTTGTGTCATATTGTACGGACTTGTAGGCTCGGATTTGTATCGGCCTTAACTCGGCTCGTTACCATTCTCCACGAACGAGCCAAATTACCGTTTACCTCATTAAACTATTCTATTGTTACGAAAAACTAATCGTCAAGTTATTACGCGCAGAATGGTTGCAGTATAACAGAACTCTCATTCGTGGCGCAGCCTTAAAGTTCACCGCGCAGCTGGAAACTCCAACTCCGTTTGTCGACGCGCGGGTTGAGGGCGGAAGAGGGACGGGGGTGAGGGGAGGGCAAGACAAGCTATGTATGCACCGTAGAGAGGGTAGCGGTGCTAGCGGGAGTAGTGGGGAGGTGCGACGCGACGGTGCCGACGGTCGACGCGCCGCTGCTGTGCAGGCTGGCTCTAGCTGGCTCTCTCGTTAGCAGGGTTAGCAGCCCCGATAAATACGGGCCTGAACGGCATGGAGCAGCCGTCTCTCGGCTTCGCCGCGTCGCGACACCCGTGCATTTGAATCACACACGTCGGGCGTCGGGCGACGTCACTCGCGGAGCTCGGAGACCTCCGGAGACCTCGGAGTGCCGCTCGCGCGAGTCGTTATCTGTCGTTAGCGCGTCGAGTCCGAGCGGTGGTGACTGGTGAAACAGTGCGGTGGTTAAGCGGGTGCCCGTCGGCGAGCGAGACCTAAGGCTCGATCCCGCAACGGCAAAAATCAGGCGCGTGTGCGTGGTGGTGGTCCTTGTCCCGAGTCTCGAGATCGTCGAACAACATCTGTGATTTCCTAGCGTCGGGAGGGTTACGCGGCCAGTCAGTCGCGGAAAAAGGAAACCCCGCGAGAGTTGTGTTCGGCTCGACGAAGAGAGACGTTCCTCCTCCAACGGCGTCTCGATGATAATCATCGGCAGGCACTCGCGCCCGGTCCGCCCGCTCGTCTACACGTGCTGCAGAGCAGCCGTCGGCCGTATCGTGAGCCGACGATAGAGAACGCCGGCCCACCGATCTCTTCTCGTTATCGTTACGTTACGTTATCGAGCGCCGAACGGCGCGGCATGAGCGCGTAGATAATCCTTGGCTCTATCGTGTTTACGGCGTATATAATCGTCGTGTTTACGGCGGTGTTTACTCATTTCCCGTCGGAATTCGGAATTCCCATGCGATCGTCGCCTGATCGATCGCCGTCTGCGCGCGGATAAGAAATCAGCGAGAGAAATCGGTAACACTTGGCCGATAAAGCGAGAAAAGAGAGAAAGAGAGACGGATACAGATATATTGGCGCGTGGATATCCCCGCCGGAGCCGGGGCGGTCGTTTTTTTCTCACTTCAAGTTAATACCTTCCGGGTCCGGACTCCGTTCAAATGGTGGAACGCAAGCATCATCGGCGCACGATGGAGGACAGCGTTCAAGGGGCCTCGAGCGCCGTCCTCGAGGAGATTTTCTACGTGACGTCGAAGCGGAACACGTACTACAAGGTGAAGCTGACGGAGAAGGGCCTGAGTCTGCAGAAGGAGCACAACGGGGCGGCGAAGATCGAGACGATCGCCCTCGGCGACATAATCGGCTGCAGATGCATGCGGTCGAAGCGCAGGGACGCGGGCAGCTGCGCCTGCCGACCGGGCGCGTCCAAGTCGCAGATGAAGCTGGTGGAGTCGGCCGAGCTCTACCAGCACTGCGACGAGCTCGACACGTCGGCTTACCTCTACATATACGCGTACACGCTCAAGAAGACGCGCATGAAGGTCACGTTGAGGCGCGAGCGCACGACCATCACCCTGCGCTTTCGCAGCTTCGACAAGTACGAGGACAACCTGCGCGAGGCGAGCAGGTGGCGGCTGGCGATCAAGTGCCTGGTCGCCAACGTGCCGGTACCCAAGAACCTGATGAGCCCCAGCCACGGAAACCTGGAGACCCTGGTCGGAGGTGAGTGTGAACAATCTCGATAATCGGACCTTTCGTCGAGGATTCTCCTTCGCTCGACGCTCATGCATTGATCGTCTGGACACGGAGCGAAAAAATGAAGCGTTGATTAAACGATGTATTTTATACGATTCCGCGTCCTACGCTAGCTGGATAAGATAGTCGATACGAACGATAAAATATTCTATCGTTTTTACGATATCTGTGCTCCAAGTCAATTTCTGTCGATTTCTTTCAGGTAAATAGACCTTTGGTTGGTACTCGGGGTATAACGACAATAACGGCATCCGGCGATACATCCGGTCGCACGTTTGAAAGGCGTAAATAGATTTAAAACAGATCTTAATCTGTGTTACATCACCGAGCAAATCCGATCTACGAGGTTGAAATATAAGCAACGATTAGCCGGTTGTCACGCAGAATATTTATTTCGTTGGTGTACCGAGTGGTATCTGCTAATCCCAATGTTGGTTGCTATATTTTTATCAAATCTTTTAACGGAAAATTCCATAGAATGATAAAAAATTCTATACAATGACTTAAGGTAAAGGTACCAATACCCGGACATGTACCTATATCCGGACATCTTTATTATTTATAAGTATAACGCGTATTAAAATCAAAGATAAAAGTATTTTTTCTTGTAGTTTGAAACTTAAGTTATAATATCCAAACGTTTATTTTCATAAATTTATGTTTTTTTAAAGGTATCCAGACACAGATACGTGTCCAGGTATTGGTACCTTTACTTTATAGCAAGAAATATGGATATATGTATTTTTTTCGTGAAATTAAAATGTTTATTAATAAATGTAGCGACCAAGGGAAAGCATTGAGATTTAGCAGATACCACGTAGTGCACCAACGAAATAAATATTCTACGCGACAACCTACTATTTGCTGCTTTCGATCTCGTAGATTGAATTTTATATATGTATCGTTTAATCGTGATATGGATTATTACTACGTACTCGAACGTATGTAGGATAATTGAATCTATATACTAGGAAATTAGTATTATTTATGTAGTTATATATCTGTAAGAGAAACACTTGGATGATTTCGCAGCTCATAAATTATTACTACAATTATCCGTTTCCCATGTTTTTCATCGTAAAACAATAACATATGCGTCATTCGCGTATCACGTTATCTTGCATTTATCAGCTTTGTTCTAGCATTTATAAGAATATAAATGCTAGAAGATTATTCTTCATTCAGGTTTTACGCGTTTTTAGCGATCGGGTCAAGCACGACTATACAGCATGTTTCGTTATTAATGGTAAAAGCCGGATATGAAAGGGGTTCTACTCGTAGAAAAGTAAATAAAAGTGTAAAATAACATCTTTCTGAACGAATTCTAAAAAAGCAAAAAAATTAGAAATATCTCTCTTCAAGCAAGCTTTCGTCAAACAATTTTAGTTGTGTCGTAGCTCCACAAATTCTTCCGTTTTGACTTTTCAGCTTCTTTTTCTCTCTTTTTTCTCAGATATTTCACAGACAGGATAGTTTTGTTCGTAAACTCCATAAACTCCATTGGAATGTCGCGGAAATAAAATAGTTCTTTAATTTCTCAGTCTGAAAACTAAAGAGAGATATTGATAACATATTTCAAGGATTTTCATGCATTTTTTTTTAGAGATAATATATTTTTAGGAATCCACATATATTTGGGGATTCTTTTCTACAAAAGCATGCGCGCGCACAAGTCTAGAGACAACTTGTTGATCTACATTTTTTTTTCTTAATGTTAGACCTTTAACTCATCTCTTCTTGCATCGCAAACTAGCGTCTGTAACGCGTGTATTATCGAATATATAATGATCACTTGTGCTCCCTACGTGCAACGCTTTTGTATGCAAATGGCAATTATATTCAGACTGTAACGCGCACTTGGAAACAGCGCGTGTACCCTAGCCTAGCGATTAGTTCCCGCAGTATACCCGTTACCATAACTTCTTATGTAATCTCTAATCCCAGTCGTTATACGCGTATCGCGTTGTCCACGTGATCTCGCGATTTAAGTTTTAGCAATGAAGATATAAGGAGCACGTGGCCTCATATTTTTCTGGCGTCACATTCTCAGTTTACGTATACAATAAGTGATAATATCTGAATGATAATTTCACAACCAACTTCGAAAACCTCGTAGAGATAGGGATCTTGGAAATAAAATATCTTTCCGAGGTAGGAATCTTGGAAATAAAATAATACAGTTTTTCACAATGTGACATTTGGGGACTTCGCGAGGACTCTTCATAAATATAGGATGTTGTTTTTTGCAATGCAATATTTTGACACTTCCCTCCGAAACATTTAAAAGAACTATTGAATTCTTATTAAAAATGGAAATGACGACACGGCTTTGTTCCGCGAGTATGAGATGGAGCAATACCGTGATTAATAAATTCCCAGTTATTGCATACAATTTTTTAATAATTGCAAAATGTTTTTAAAAACGTTCACAAAACAGTTTGAAGATTTATGAGCAAGATTTATATGTTATACCGACACTGATTTTTACGTACATTTTAGCGCGTTCAAAATCAATCTTTTTTAATGCTGACCGTTGCAGTAAGAAGACGTTAATTGTTAAAGAATTTATGATAAAGCAACATGATTAAAAGATTGGTTAACAATGGATTTTTTTTAAGGAATTGAATCAATCAATGGCCATAAAGCTTTATCAACTCACTCAGGTGTAAATGAATTTACCTGCAATAGTTTTAGGTAATACGTAAAATATCAATAGTTTCGACGTTTTACCTTTTTTATATCTATCCTGAGTTTTATCTGACCTGATTTCAACTGGTTGCATATGGACATACGTTAGTTATTATCGTGTGTTTTCTTCGCACGTGTGCACCTTGAACGTGCAAGAAAAACTGCAGGTGAATAGAACACTTATGCAACGTTATTAAAAAATCATGATTGATAGTTGTTTCAGCTTTTTTTTTATAAATACGATTAACTTCGTCGATCAACATCGAGCATCATTCAGATAATAGGGAGTTTATGCAATACCGTCTTTCAGATAAACATTCTTCAGATAACCGATCAGCTAGAACAGCTAGATTGTAACGTGTTCGTACTTTGCACTCGTAACCGTATCTGAATTGTTCAGATACATTCACTATGTATCTGAAATTGAGATACGGTTGCCGTATCTGAAAGACGGTATTGCAAAAACTCCTTAATACCCTTTGCGCAATTACGATATCTCGTCAATTCTTGCATCGCTCATATGTTTTTATCACGCAAACAATACGCGGGACGTTGTTACGACCGGTATTCATAGGCTGCATTCCGAAATTCACTGTCAGCAACTTTCAGTACTGAAAATCTATAGTATACGTGACGTAAAATATAGATTTGCAGTACTGATAGTGAATATCGGAATGCAGCCATAGTCGGCTCTTATATTTAAGACCGTCTTAAGTACAATCTTTAGGATGTCATGAACCAGAGCCGTGTTAGCATCTTAAGACATTACTTCAGACGGTCTTGAAATAAGAACCGATTATGCATACCGGCCTACTTTATGACTTTTGCTTGACCGCGAACGCTTGTTGCCATAACACCGCGTATCGCGCTGCGCGCATCGCGAAAAGAGGTGCTTCGATTGCGAAACGCGGCTTCCGGGTTTTGATTTTTCCGATCTTCCTGTTGGCATACATTGGCAAGATTTCAACATCCGTATACGCGATTGATATCTTTCCGCGACACGCGCGCGCACACATACACA
Source organism: Temnothorax longispinosus (assembly GCF_030848805.1). Classification (NCBI taxonomy): domain Eukaryota; kingdom Metazoa; phylum Arthropoda; class Insecta; order Hymenoptera; family Formicidae; genus Temnothorax; species Temnothorax longispinosus. The sequence goes on from NC_092360.1 coordinate 5,511,121, forward strand.
CATATGCGTACCGCGCGCGATATTCAGCACCATGCTGTCGTATACAGGCGTCTCGATCACTTTGAAGTATAAAGAGGAAAGTCCAGTACGCTGTTTTACTCGAGTTCGAACTTGAGTTTGCGAAATGATATCCATTACGGTAATAACGTTTTTGTCCTTCAATGCGGCAAAGTCCGGTATTTTTTCCTGTTAGCCTCGGGCATCGAGTGCAGAGTACGAACACGTTACAATCTAGCTGATCCAGCTGATCGGTTATCTGAAGAATATGTTTATTTGAAGAATGCAGTATGCAAAAATCATCGATCAAGTAGACATTTATCTTGTAGACGTCGATTGTCACTTGACACATGTTGATTTCATAATGCACATGGTGTCATCGTCGAATATCAAAATTGTAAAAAAATCTTAATAAATCTTGTAACGCAATTAGTTTCTCACACGTTTCAGATGCGCATGTCGGACGGTGGATTAATCTTTTCAAAATATTCGCGTGTATTGGCAGATAATAAATATCTACATGAAGGTGCGATACGAGATGTGTCACGTCTTATTTTATGTGATAATCCGCTTTATCTTGTTCTTGATAACCCTTGAAGGCCGCTTAAACTTCGTTATAATAAGTTAACAGTTTTAGTTCGTTCTCCTTTGTATCGCAGTGCCGTATGCGTAATCAATGCTCTAATAGCGTCATAATTCTTAACTATGCAATGACGTCGGCGCTATCGAAAGTATCGGCCTATTTAGATACATACATAAGTATTTTGCCTGTGCTTGCTCGTTTTGCTCCGCGAACGCGGAAATGTCGGAAAAGATCGCGTGCTTGTAAAACGAATTACCGCGGCACGGGTTGCGTCGCGCTCGCGGTTACGTAACGCATTATTTACTGTAAACACTGATATAGAAGATTGAAAAAACAATAATCGCCTCTCGAAGCGATCCGACGTCGGGAAAGTTTTTACGAGAAAGCCGAGTGTTTGTGCGCTCCGCGTGTGCGCGATTAACGCGTTTTCCAGAAAGCGATAAGTTCTCGGCTAGTTTCTTATCTCCTTGAATTTTGTTCGCGACGCCTTAAGTAGCCTCGATTTAAAAATAGAAAGGCCTCACTGAGCCAACGCACGCGGTATCCTTTTTTTCTCTTATTCCTTTTATGCAGCGGCGATCTATGCAAGTGGCGTGACAATTTATGCGCTCGAAGAAAGACGTGGGACACGTTAACAGCAAGATTTGCCATCGCGCCGATAACTCTTGCTCGCCCGCATCTAAAATTCCTTTTAAATCAGAGATAACGAATAGTTACGCTCCGTTCGAATTGAACGAGTGATGTCGTTCAATTTTCTTATCGATAAATCGTAGATGTTGTGAGACAGCTAACCAATGATTACCAATCTTTAATGTACATTCATGAAATGATAATTACCCAAAGAATTACGCGAGTCCCATTAATAGAAGACACGTACTTATGCTAACAGCAAAATGACTCTCGCGCAAATATATGTATCTCTCGACGTTTTCTATTATTTCTGTCGTTAATATGCCGTCATACGCTTTCAACATGGTCGCCAATCTTGCGCGGCTTACCGATAGCATAAAAAAAATATCGGATGTATATCATTTATCTTATTGTTGCAGACAATACATTATGGGATTGAACGTTTCAGGCTACTTAACATTAGATTGCATTTATCTTTTATCGCGAGTAAATAAATGATAAATTTAAAGGCAGAGCCAGATCTTCTTGAGAAGTAATAAAAGCCTTTTCTAATCCTGTTTTATATATCATACACGATCTTTTAAATATTAACAATATGAAGTTGAGGATATAAGCGACCGAGATTGGTGACACGTGCGTGATCGACCTCTGACGGCTGCAAATTATAATTGTGAAATAGCAGAGTGAGGGGATTTTCTTTTATATTCTTCTTTGTTAAATGTGGAAACGCATAAGCACATTTAATATTTATTATTTAAATACAAAAAAGAGATTATTTATTATTTGTTGCTTCAGTAACTATAATAACTTACAGACGACTTTCTTTTGCAAAATATGCATGCTTTCTACTTATTGGAATTTGGGTAATAAATCAACAGTTGCATCAAGATGCGACTGTTATTTTTATAGATTACATTACTTGTATATAAACACATTTGTATAAATTATAAATCCATTGTTGAACATAGGCGCTGATTATGCACGATAAATTTTACACGGCGTTAACACGCTTAACACGGATGCTACGAAAAACTAAATTATGTTCTCTTAAATCAATCTTTTTTTTTCACATCACGTGTTTCTTCACGTCTCGTCAGAGGAGAGATAAATGTTGATATTTGTGCGTCGTACATAGAAGACAAAGAACTGCTACCTATTATGCAATCATGATTAAACTGTTATTTATTCGGTGTCAAGTCATCTGTCAAAGTATATATACTAAAACGAATATATCAGCCTCGATATATGACAAAAATGTGTTGCAAACATCAATATAATTCTGCGTAGGTATTTCGTAATTGTGTGTTCGCAGTTGTGAATGTATTGAAACATTAAAATTAAATAGCGGAACGTTTATAATTTACCGATTGCAGCAGAATACTGAGAACTTTTTAAAGCCGGATTCTCTTTTTTTTTTTCGAAAGTTTTCTCGAGGTGATAAAGAGGAACGTAATGCACTTTGCATACCGAACAATAGCAACTTTGTGCGACACAAGACGAGCTTTCTACGTTTTCTCCGGAAATGAGTATGACAGTCTGATAAGAATCGACGGATTCAGCGATAAGGAATCCATTGAACCTAAATATTTTATCGCTTTTCGAAAGTATCTGTTGTCCGAAGAAAGATTTCGAACGCATTGTTTTGAAAAACTGTAGTGTGCACAAATTACAAGACGAATATCTCGCATATGTTTCGGAATTGTTTGTCCGAGAAAGGTTTCTCGAGGTTGTTAGAAACGCATGCCTTTCAAGTAGCGGTAACGACGAAACGATAAGATATAATAGTAAAAGGTTCTGGGACGAATACAATGCATAACTCTTGCATTCTCTCGCTAATGTTTCAGCGTGTCCGGGCGAAAATCGGAAGCTCCTGGTGCTGTTGAATCCGAAATCGGGACCCGGCAGGGGCAGGGAAACCTTCCAGAAGAGGATCCATCCAATCCTGTCGGAAGCGGAGACATCGTACGAGATTCACATTACCAAGTGTCCCAATTACGCCCGCGAGTTCGTGCGCACGAGGAATATTTATCAGTGGAGCGGCCTGCTGATGGTCGGTGGCGACGGAATCGTCTTCGAGGTGCTGAACGGACTTTTCCAAAGGCCCGATTGGGAGAAGGCTCTGCGCGAATTGTCGCTCGGGGTGATACCATGCGGCTCCGGCAACGGCTTAGCGAAGTCCATCGCCTATGCCAAGAAGTAGGTCCTCCTCTTTAATCTCACGCGTTTATCGTCGTCTCTCGACACGGAATTGCATGTAATCACGTAACAATTTTCGACGAAATCACTCGTGGATTATGACGTGTATACTTAATTCGAATAGAACTCACGTTCCATTATTGGTCTCGTTCCACGAAATGATTCATGTGAAACACGATGTCGATAAAGTTTTTTTTTCGAAAGAACTGCCTTGCGTGAGAAAACGCAATTGCCGATTATCATTCCAACTCGAGCGTTGCTCAAACTCATACATCAGTATTAAGCGGATTATCCATTTTATGATCGAGAAAAGTCTTGCACTTTTATTTGATCTGTTGATATCTCGATAAAGTTATGGCTAAAGGTGTGTCACGGTCTAAGAATAGGATGATGTTTCAGAGAGCCATACGACCGCAATCCTTTGCTTATCAGCGCGCTATCGGCGGTCAAGTGCAAAAGGACATCGATGGACATCGTGCGTGTAGAAACAAGGAATCAGATCCTTTTCTCGTTTCTATCGGTGGGTTGGGGTCTGCTCGCCGACATTGACATAGAAAGTGAACGACTACGCGCTATCGGAGATAGAAGATTTACCGTATGGAGCGTAGCGCGCCTAATAGGATTGAGAACGTATAAAGGCAAAGTGTCGTATTTACCTTGCAACAAGGTCCCTCCGACGGAAAATATGGAAAACGGCAATATATATCACAAGGATTATGTCGCGGAGAACATACTGTCGCATTCGAGAAGTTACGGCGACGAATTGGACAGGTAATAATCCAGCGTAATGATTATAATGGATTTTTTAATAGAATGTAATGAGACAGATAACCGCATGTATTAAGGCACGACCGGCAGCGTGACCGTTTGTCGACGTGCCACGTGCCAGATATCAATGATGATTTCAAAGTACACGTACAAAAGTTCATCGATTCTTTCGAAGCTCGTATATTTTATATATTTGGAGATACAAAGAAACTGAATCTGTGTGCTCGAAAACAGTGTTACTGTAAGTATGCTGTGTGTGTATTGAATTTGAAGTATATATACACACTGCATATTCGAGTTCAATAATTTGCTCCTAATCTGAAAATATTTTCGATAACTTTACACAAATGCTATATATTAAACGAGGAAAATGATATATTATGTATACCATTTTCCTTCGCTATTTATTGAGCTTATTTATGAGAAAAAAAAATATAAATGTAGGTGTTGTGCCAAACCAGAATCGGAACCGAAAGGCTTCTACAATACTTTCGGTGAATCATCACACGATTTAAACGGTTGCGACGATAACGACGTGATAACTGAGAACCTGAATCTCGAGACGGAAAACGAGAGGAGACACAGACTTGATAGTTTCTACTCCGCAACATCGGCGAAGTCAACTTATTTCAGCACAGGTTCGGTCTCGAGTTATCACAGTATGGAGGACAATGATAGCACAGAGATTGGTATGTTATTAAAATCGAACGTACCTCTATTGAATTTACAATATCCATAATGATAAATCTATATCGTTAAGGTGCAGAAAACATATGTAACAATCAAGTTATGTATGGGCCGTCATCTACACTTCCGGCATTAACAACGCAACTCTCAAATTGCTGGACAACAGTTCAAGGTAAGGCAATTGCTTATATAAATAACGAAAGTCTTGTACTATTAGCATTTCGAATTTCGGACTTTTGAAAATTTTAAACAAATTTCTTTTTTTTATCTGCTTTTCTTATAAATATACGTTTGATTAAATTTTTTACCGAAGTATTTAGAAATTATATAGGCGGGATAAACATTTGAGTTGTAACATTTGTAGCTTATAAGATTCGTTTATGAAAGATGAGTTCAAAGACGTGTATTTGTTGTAATTGTCATATAATATAGTCGTATATATACGGTGCCAAAGGTTGTCGCGTAATGCATCACTTATTAACCCTTTAACTCCAGTTGAATTCGAAGTAACGTCACGTACCACTTAATAAAACGCCGAATGCAATGGATCATACTTGGAAAAAATATTTATAATGTAACGTAGCACTTTTCAGTTGCGATACAATGCTCAATATGTATGGTGCATTGGGAAAATAATTTCATAGAATTTTTATACTATCCTTAACAATGCATGTAAATCAAAGACGAATTTTATGGCGTGTTTATGTATACACAGAAGGTTTTATGCTTAAAATTGCAGGAGAATTTATAATGGTACATGCAGCTTATCAAACGCATTTGGGCCAGGATTATTTTTTTGCGCCACGTGCTACATTAGAAGATGGGATTATTTGGCTTTTAATAGCTAAAGCCGGTATCACACGGGCCAACTTAGTACAAGTAAGCTATGTTATAAAGCAGGATAAAGGAAGAAAAAGAAAACAGTAGGCTCATGTAACACTCGTATTCGCTTATTAGTTTTTATTAGGCCTGAGTAGCGGGACTCATGTGACTTGTCCTGGCGTTGATATGATACCTGTGAAGGCATTCCGGATAGAACCTATGGAAGGAACGAGTGGACATATAACTGTAGACGGCGAAGAAGTTGATTACGGACCGCTGCAAGCCGAGATATTCTCTTCTCTAGCGTCGGTGATGACACCCTGACATAAATGATAATCATGTATATTCAACATGGTGATATCAACAACAAAATCAAATAATCTTCGGATATAATCCTATGAAGGATTTGTTCTAGGTTAGCTTAGAGTAAATTAGTTAGTAATACCAAACTGTTAATATGTATTAATATCTTATGAAGGTATTTCGGATTGTAAACTTTAAATTGACAATCTATGTAGGCTGTTTAAATCTCAATCTATTAACTTGCGATGCGCTCGCTCAAGAAGAATTCTTTTCCCTCCTTATAATGAAGAGATCGATAGATAAATATATATACATATAGAAATTATATATGTATATAAATTATTTATTAAGCTAGAGTTGGACGGGTTAAATCTGTTGCATCTTAATAGATACATTTAGCTATTTTGTAAAGTTTTCTATCAGTTTGTACAGTGTATCTATACATGCAACATAATGATATTATTTGTGCTCACTATTGTAAACTATATAATATTACGCGTAAGATACTATATTTTGTTACCATGTTAAATAAATTAATGAATTGTGTTTTTTTACACAAATATTTTGCGAATCAATACTAACCAAATGCATCAGAAAAGTGTAAACTTTATTATCACATTTTAATACGTTTGCGTCTTACATCTAACGCACAGTAAAAATGATACTGCATTGTTTACGGTTTGATATGTATGCTGCATAAATAAAATAGTATTTTAACGATAAGTAACATGACGCAGCAATCGGTTTGGTTACATACGAGCTGTTTTATTACTTTTATTTCCATGTAAAAAGAATAACTCATGACGGGAAATAATAAATCGTAAAATCACAGAAATTAATTACGTACGATACGTATATCATTCTTGGAATGCACAAATATTGAGATTTAGTTCTCCCAATTAAATTTCCCCTTTAATTAAAATCAGTGTTTCTTTTTTCATGCGCGATGTTATACTTAATAAACGCAGTTGAGGTTTGAAAGCTGTTTTATTAAACCAAGCTTTTTCCGTTCCCGGATTTTTATCATCTTTCGTCACTTACATAATCCTAACTCGATATCATGTACAGTTACATTTATAGTTTCGCCACATTTTCTCGTGGTAGGAAAGTACTGCGACAGTTTGAAAAGTTTGGGAATCGTTTCACTAAAGTGTCTGTTAAAGAGAGCACCACATATTCGATACACGCGCATCCAGGAGCCAGCGACGCTTCGTCATCAATTTGTGAGCCTGTTCCTGACCTCCTCAATTCATGAATAATCAATTCTAAATGCGATAAATCTCAATGAGAACGGTGAACGCGATAAAAACACGTATACATCTTCTTCGGACGCAGTCAAATCAATCTCCAAACGCGTCGTAATTCATTGAATTGATTAAATTTCGTGCTCATTGTTTACGCTATAAAACAATAAATGATAGGATCGATCGCTCACTCCGTTGCCGCATTTCAGAAACGCGACTCATACAACGCTCCGTGACACGTGCAATGTTGGGGGATTTGCCTCGGTATTAATATTCATAAGGAGATATTTTTGGGTAACGGAAGGCAAGAGGTTGCCGTTGTGTTAGGTCTACACGTATCGTTTATTATTCTCTCTTTACAACAGCGAGTTCGTGATCGTCGATCGTCGTCGATCGACCTCGTCTCCTTTTTCCCCTCTCGCTTTAAACCTCCCTTTTGTACGTGGGTCTCCGTATGAGCGTCACTCGAGTTGATGACGATGAAAAACGGATGAAGTATGAAAAATGATAAGGAGCGAGGGAGTTTATGGATCAGTCTCTTTACACAAGCTGAGTAAAACAACAATGAACACGGAGAGCACGGTTCCCCAACAGGCGAGCGCCGGTCGCCGGTCGTGCCGTGCGATAAAAATTGGACACGCAAATCCCGCGGTTTGGCGCGGCGACGACGGCACGGCGCGTCGCGTCGTGAGAGCTGTCGACGACGACAGCTCGAAAAAGACAAAAAAAAAAAAAGAAGGGACAGAATTGTAGCTCGTTAAGATAATCTTAAGTAAAACTATTTATATGCATGTACGGGTGCGTCCCCGAGACCGTCGCCGTTGTACGCTTGCATCTACGGATTCTCTCGCACCAATTCGGTAGCGAAATCGTGACAAAAGTAACGACGGACAATGTAAATCTCGCATTGAAAATTGTTTTTACTTCGTAGCCCAACCAAGTTGGATCTACGTGAAAAAAATTCGTGGTCGGAAAGATCGCGAGAAGAATCGCGCGCGCCGATACAAAATACTTCAGAAGTCGCGTTTCCCTACATCGGCGCGAGAATCCCGTAGATCGATGAAATCGGCGATAACTCCAGAGCATTTTGTGTATACATATCCGTATATATACTATAAACATAAAAATGCCTTGGCCGATCCCTTTCCGTTTCCCTCGATCTTCTTTTCGTCGCGAGGCTTCACTACTCCCCAGACTTCACATACGTCCCGATTTTGGACACGGTGTGTGTGTGTTGTCTGGGTCGCCTACGGAATTGATAACAGAATCGCGAGTCATAAAGACGTCGTACGTGTCGTTGTACGTTATCGCGAGGAAGAATTCTACGGGAAAGCTTTTTGCTCCGACTGAAAATTCAACGAACGATTGTCTCTTGTAACTCCCGTTACGGAAACAATTCCTCGAACAAGTCTGGCAGTTTATCCTGAGGAAATCGATTTCCGAACGGGCTGAGCGATGGCTGTATATACAATGCGAAGAATAATGATAAATTTTTTTTGTCATTTTAGTCGCGCTAGAACTCATCGATCAACGAAAGGTCGATCGGCCGCTGTCCCGAGGATTCTGAGGGTCCTCGAACGATCGGGGGAAGAAAGCTACGGGGAAGGATATCGGCCAAGGCAACAATTGCAATATTCGTACGCAGCGCAGGCGGTGTATATACAGAGTCCACTACTGAATTAACATTAAAAATGGAAATATACGCAGAAACGTAAAATTCGGAGATCTGCGGAGATAAGTGGGTTCTATCACACATCAATTTTGGCGAAACGGCTGAAACGTCGTCTCCCCGCGGGTCGCGCGAGCGACACGCGCGCGAGCGCGAAAAAAAAAGTCCGGGAAGAAGGAACCGAGAGATTCGTAATACTTAAACGGTGACGGTTCCCGCGGAGTTTCCCAATCGAATAACCGGAGGATCGGGACAGACGCATTTATCTCGTTTTTTTTTTGTATCCGCTGGTCCTATCGCCTCTGAGATGACAAATTATTAATTCCGAAATATTAATCAGCTCTCTTTCTTTTTAAAATTTATCGTACACACGTACACAAATGTACACTTACATACATACACGCGTATGCACACATACACACACACATACAAACAAGCAAATTAAGTGCATTCGCATTCGAGGCGCTCCTCCACGCTCCTCACTTTTCCACACGTTTCACAGTCGCAGTCTCTCCGCACAGAAGATTACAGAATCGATCTCGGCTCGGCGATCCATTTCGCCTCACGGCGAGGCCTGCTTTCGAAATTTATACTAGCTGCAAAATCGCACGGGAATCGCGAGAATACTTTACTTACTACCTAAAATAATCCCTACGAATTTGGACTTCGAGCGGCGAAATTCTCTCTCTCTCTCTTCTTTTTTTCCTCTCTCTCGAACGATAAGGACTACCAACGCCGTTGGCACGTGTGGACGCTGTCGTTTGGGTCTTTTTCGTTGTGAGAATTATATCGAATTACGAAATTATGAACACCCCGCGAAAATGACTCTCACGTTACAATATTGTCGAAACTATATTTATCTATAACGGTAGAATTTATTACGAACACGTTGCTGGTACGAACATTTTGTGATACGCGTTGCACGCTACTTATACATCGAACTAATAATCGTCAGAAACGATCGGCGCGCTTTGCTTTTGCCTCAATCGAGCATAACGCTATTAGGTGAACAAAACTGCCGACTCCATAAATACAATACTTTTAGCAAACAAGCGGGACACCTTCCGGTACGCAACGAATCACGATGTATTCTGTATTCGACCAACTAGCACTCGAATTTGTGTTTTATAAAAAATCGAAGAAAATGGATCAACCTTTTCGTGCACATACATCATTCAGGCGCCGTAAAATAACGTTGTGTCTATAAAATAAACTTTTTGCACTTTTCGTGATCGCGAAAAATCGACAACAATCGAGTTGGTCTCGTCTTTTCTCGATTTCGGCCAACGTTGCGGCGAAATAATTTACAACGCGTTATTTAACGTGTTATATGAAATACAAATTCCAAACGTGGTCGAAATTATCTTTACAAAACTGGTCCTGTTGGACAGCCCGACCGATCGGAGAACGTTTCATTCAACAACGTAGAATACTCTAAATTTACAAGTAACAGCTCGCTAATTTAATGCATTGGCTAAAGTGTTTTCGCTCGCGCGAGCGTTTTTTCCGAAGATTTTGATTTCGGTGAGAGACCGAAGGCCAAATCGGGGTTATCACACGAATCTCCGGATTGCGTAAAGTGACTCCGGGAACGCTCGATCACGGTTCTCCTTAGAGTTCCTCAAGTTCGAATAACGTTCGCCAACAACTTTCAAGCTGACTATGGTGCGCTTTTCAAAAACATTCGAGTCAGTGCCTAACAAGTTTATTGGTAAAAAAAAAGTGAATTTAATAATTTATAAGTATAAAAATTATTTTGACCATAATAAGTCTATAAAACAAACAAGAATAAAATATAAATTCGTCATTAGCAGAATTGAAACATAGGACGGACATATGAAAAGTTGTCTAATCGGTGGTAAGCTCTTACTCGAGGAACTCTTCGGTTCCCCTCGAGCAGTCGAGGACGCGCCGTGGGTGAAGAACGCATCGCGAGTGCCGAGATATCATAATTTCTATTGTCTCGCGATTGAAATCTCATAACGAAGAACACTTAGAATACGCCGCCGAGAGCGGCGACGCGACGATGGAATCCGCTCTGGAAGTAACACGCCGAGCTTCCCTCGAGCTCGTTATCGCACGCTCTGTAATCGCCATACAAACGGGGTAATATAACGTATCAACTATATGCGCTACGCTGGATGTGTGTGTGTGTAAGTGTGTAAGGATATTAATACGTTAAAAAAGGGAAGGGAGGGCAGGCAGGCGATGAGGAGGATGTGGGAGTCACATAATATGTACACACGATACTGGCAGTATAACTTTCGCCTTCTTACGATCTCCCTCGTCGCGCGGCGCACGTTCCGCTCCGATTAGACGCGCACGGACGCGCCGATTCGACACGCACGGCCGAACGAAACGTGAACTTCGTGTTTCGCGATAGCGATTAATTAACTAGACAACATCTCCCTCGGCTCTGCGGGACGTGCGGGGAAACCCGCGCTTCGTCGCGGCGATTAAAAATCCGCGCGAGCCGGCACGGACTTACGCGCGGCGTTAACTTTAACGGCTCTCCTTTCCAAACTTTTCGATTTCTACGCGCGATAGGGACGATCGGCGCGATCGCGAGTCGTTCGCCCCGCGGACACGTGTAGAAATCGGGTGTAAACTCTCGTACAAAAAACGCTGCGAAGTCGCAAAGATGACGCTCCCGATGTTGGAACGCGTGGTCAATCGCCTTAAATGACTTAAATCATTAGTAACGCACCATCGGTGCGACGCAGTGTCCTTTGTTTATCCTACTTAATACGGTAAAGGGAAAGAAACGGCAACGGATCGTCGAATCGTCTCGCATCGCTTTAGGATCGTTAAATCGAGATGAGCATGGGAGAATCTAAAACTCGCAAAACGCCGCTTTCGCGCATTAAAAAAAAAAGAAACTTTTTCATTAATAATAAACAACGCCACACTTAATTAACATAGCGCGGTAATACTCTTTCGAGGGCGAATCTGGAAGCATAGAACAACAAGATTGTACATAAATCATCTAGGGCCTTTTTCTTAAATGACAAATTTGAGGGGAAAAAATGCTTGAAACTCTCGCTTTTTACGCTATAACGCTGACCTGATAAATATCAATTTTTTTCAATACGAATTAATAAATATTAGTTCTCATATCAGATGTATGACATAAAACAGCACTAGTGATTTCTTTTTTGTGAATAATGAAACCTAGGAAGTTATATTTAGCCATTTCATCACATTATCGCTTCAAATAGGTATATCGATAAATCTATATACAGACAGATATAATTAGTTACCATCTATAATGAGACTTACTTCATTGCTATATATAAGGAAAACAAGGTATATAATAAATACCAGGTCAGGGTTAGATAATGCAATAGCACATTACAATCCCACGGTTTTTGCAGTCTTTACAATTCGCTTTAACTAAGGAGGATAAATCCCCAATCTACGTTTGTGTTTCTTTTGATCTTATGTCCATCTTTTCGTTTTATGTCCTAGATTTCGCCCTTGTATTATCGTGCAAATTAGAGATCAAGCTGTAGAAATATGCACCAAATATACGCCTCTTCAACTTCTTACATTCAAATTTGACAAGCTATTTGAGTTTTTGCTTCCCCTACGCCATCTCTTACATCAAATGTGGGAAACGCTAAAGTTCACGCTTTATTTCACTTTCAGTAAGACATGGATGCGTATGCATGCAAACACAACGTATGAAACGGTTTCGTTGAAATTTCGTCACGAGTTTACCGATACGTCTCCGCGAAATTCGCGTGTGAAATAACGCGCGATGACAAGTATGAATCGCAATTCCACTTAATTAAACGTCATTACATATCATAGCGCAACGATGTCCGACGTCGTTTATTAAATATAACTTAGAAATTTGGCAGTGTCCATTTCTTGTCTTCGTCCAATATTACCTACGTATCACTCTAGAGGAGATATCAATAGAGTGTGCTGTGGTATGAATCGAAAAAGATGTTTTTGAAATTGTTGTAACTACATAAAAAACGTATTATTCACGATTATATTATGTATAATATACATTATATATATATATATAGAGGGGAAAAAACCACAGTGGTGTAAGTCAAGTTTTTAAAAATATTTTCTCGTGTGCATAGATGCAATTTATATATTGTACAGATTACATCTATGCACACGAGAAAATATTTTTAAAAATATGACACCACTGTGGTTCTCACCCCTCTATACATACACACACATATTTATTATGTATATTATACATAATACTGATTCAAAAATTTTTTAATAATCCTCTTCTAAATATTGTTAAATAATGCATTACGAAAAATGGGAGAAATATTTATATAAAACGTGAGTCGCCATAGCCGAAACATGCGAAAAGCTCTACTATTGTATATGTTTTACAAAAATTATTTGTCTGAAAATTGACGAAAGAAGATTCAAAATTTTTGACACACTCATTTTTGCTAAAATCTTACGACTATAATAAAAAGACAATTTGTAAAGGATCTCTCATTTCATACCACAGTGGCCTCAGATTGCTTGAGCCTCTTCCAAGAAACCAAAATGCAAAATTTGCCATTGCATTACATTTAAGAAATTTAAATAAATAGCAATGATGAATACTTATATTTTATAATGTTGATGTTCAAGCATAAGTTTTCATCATAGATTCGTCATTTTAATCTAATGAAAAACTCGAAATGAAATTATCTAGGATGATATTCACTTATTGAATTTAAGCAAAATTCGATAAGAATGAATTATATTTAAAAAATGCAAATGCGCTTCTAAAAAATTATTACGATCATGCATAAAAAACTATCAAAATTTTTGTTTCTGATAGAATTTTCGTTTGATGAAAAGAATAAGAAATGAGGATTTGTACATTACGTTCCGTTGTACATTAATTTCCCATTAGCAACACGTCGTGAATAAACATGTGCATTTGCAAAATATAAAATAAAGATCCATTGCAAGAGCGAATTTCTATAATTCATCATAGATCGAAAACGAAATGCTTAATTCACTTTTCTAATAAGCTCTTTTGATTTGAGACTCTAGTAATGGCTACTGCAATGTTTATATTATATCGCTTATAGTTGCTTTATATTTTCTGATTAGTAAGTTATGACCATAGATTCTGTGCAGTTTGAGGTACAAAATGCTTCTTACGTAATAATCCCAGCAGGATCCAGAGTTGTATAAAATAATCTGTATCAAAAATTATTGTAAGATAATTTGTGACATTGTTACATTTACTGACTACCATATCTAACTGTGTTACATGACAGTTTAGATATCAACCTATTTTATGTACAATAGTAATTTAGCTTCTAGTTTAATGCATGAAGATCGTTTTTACAGTGCATAACTACACAATAATGAGCTCACGTATTGTGTGCCTGATAACACAGTTTTGAGTAGTCCATATTCACGATATTACTTTTGCACAGATAACTTGGCCAATTACTTACATATTCAGTGCGCCGTTCGTTTTTAAATTTCAAATGGTACGAAACAGGTGTGTCGTTTTCTCTTAGTCTTGTATAATAATGAGCAATGCTAAATCTGTGCCTTCATCGTCTCAGGTACGTACATTGATTTAAGTCTGACCTGTATGAGAAGTACAATTGCGTTTTTTTAATGTATTCAATATCATGTACGTGTAAACTGATTCATAATTGTAAAAATTAAGACAAGTTACTTTCTTGAGAATTTTTGATTTGCATCGTATTGTTATCGACAGAAAGAGTAAGTAAAATGTAATCCAAGACAATGAAGTTACAGAAGGCGACGATTATCTCTCTACCAGTGTATTGAAAAATAACCTTTGCAGGATGTTTGTTTTGCTTTACTCTTTACTGCTAACTAACAATCGCTAGTACGTTAGTACAAGTAAGAGGAACAAATTTCTGCTTCAATTCGTTTTTGGTTGATTCATACTCGTGATTTATCCTCGATACTTAGAGAAGACGATTGGCCAATCTTTCTGTAAATGAATGTAACTCACACGAAACTTTTTTCGCGTGGATTACATCGTCGATACTTCCGTAAGTCTACTATGCTACACTATTTACAGTTGATAAGCAATACATCCGACTGTTCTTGCAAACGTTCTTTTTCAAGCAAGCATTTCGGCGTGTGTACTCGTTTCGTTATGTATGTAGATGTATGTGTGTGAACGGTGAGATGTACGCGTCGAGAATCAATATGGATCGTATACTTTTTTTTTGTAATTTAAAAATAGATGAACATAAAAGAAATTATTGATTAATATAATTTGACACACTATTCAATAAATCAATTTTATTTTAAATGCGGCGGTGATTCATTGTCTAACAATAAGTAATGTCTTGAGCGTAAAAAAAATCCTTCGCAAGGTTGATTCAAATAAAATGAGAAACGTACGTTTACAAGAACATTCACATATTCTACGCCGATAAATATATTTTAATGAAATGTACGTAACAAGTGGCAGTGCATGTAACGCAAAATAATCGATCACAATCATTTTGCTGTAAAAGCAACTTGAGAGAATTGATTATAAGATGCCGATATAGGTGATCGCCATCTTACGCTTGATCTCAACTTAAAATTTGTATACGATTGCAATATATTCGTAGTAAGCGGATTATTTACCGTTAAGTATTGAGTCCCTCCCATTCGATGAGGTATTGTGTCTGACCGTTTGGCCCTATCCTCTTCGCTTTGATGACAAACTTTTCACCGGCAGCTATTCTATTAGCTGCACCGAAGTAAATATTCACCGATGATTTTAGATCGTCCAGAGATATGTCAGGCGCACTTTGCTTCACAGGCGAACACTTTGGAGATGAAGACATGCTGCTCTTTCTTTGTGGTTGCGGATCGGGAGGAGGTAATTTATCATTACTTTGCCGCTGTCTCAATCTCCTACCATTTAAGGCATAATCCACACAATTCCCAATTTGACTATTTGCACTGCTCGCAGCACCATTAAATGAACTTCTTAAATTCCTGGCAAATTCACTTTTAACTTCATTATTACGAGCCGGTAGAATAGCCGCCGTCTTGCTGGCGGTAGGCTGAAATTGTTGCTGGGCTTGCTGTTGAATGGGTGGACGTCCCCGTCGATGTGTCCTTCTACGTTTCACTTGCCCGTTTCTGTCAACGATAATATCCTTTTCCGATAACTGCCTCTTGGCTGGACGTACCACCGGCGGTTGCGAGATCACAGGCGTCAGTGGCAAAGGTAGGGTGATGGGACACTGGTTGTAAGATAACGGTGTACTCGAGATTGGTTGAGTAATGCTACAAGGTGTGCCTACTAAATCACTGAATGGATTATTCTTTCCTTGAAAATCTTTGGGTGGTGGAATAAAAGAATCGAGAGTGCCTCTTGAACTGGTTTCGTCCCCACTTGTGTCCGCAGGCGTCGAAGGTGGCAAAGGATGCATTAGATCCACGGAACTAGGTACAGACAGCTCGGATATACCCGATGTTGTAGCTGGTGGTGTTGGTGGTCCGGAAACGGAAGTTGGCGGTGTTGGAGGTAAATCGGATGCTTCCGAACTTTGTGGCTTGCTCTGTATTAATGGAAAAAAATGGCATTATTATTCTTGTAAATAAGGCATAATACATTCCGCACATTAAAAAATATGATGCGGTAAGCAATCTTTTATTTTTCCCGAGGGTAGATAATAAAGTTAAATGACTATCGTATTATTTTATCACGCGTTTATATACATGAATGTGAAGTTAAGCTTACCTTCCTTTCCTTTACCTTGGCAATGGCATTTTTCAATAATATCCTTGCTTTTCTGTATCTCGCTTCTCGTTCTTCTAATATTTCCTTAGTACTATCTCCACACGCTTTCTCTCTTTTCTTCTGTTTACGTAGCATTCTTTTCCGTGAATTGCCTAATGCTAACAGACGACGAAGTCTTCTGTGTACACTCAACTTAGGAAATGGGAATGATTTTTTTACAAAACCGCCGCCTATAGTGCAATATCTGGAAAAATAATTTAATATTATATTTTATACATATATAGAGGGGTAAATATATTAAAAATGGTTAAACCTATGTTGTCTTCAAGAAAACAGTTCAATAAATCGTAAATAAATGTATATAAAAATAGGACACCTGTTTCTTAAAGATTCTATTGATTGACTGGATTCTGTTAATGGAGGTGGACTTGGACACGAACTTTGCTCTGCTTCCGAATTTTGATAAAGTGTACCTCGCATGACCAAATGACTCACAGGAATTTCTACATCATCTGATGCCTTTTGCTTTAATGCGATCAATTGTTTTGTACTTTCTGACAAACTCACCGGACTGAAATAATTAAATTTAACATATTGTACAAACGTTAATGTACATATGACAAAAATTAATAATTAGTTTTGTATTGTACTTCAATGAGATGCATACCATATTAAATCTGTTGGTGGTGGAAGGTATTGTAGTCTTTTATTACCAGCCCAACATCTACGTAACACAGAATCGTCTATCTCGCCGGACATTGGAAAATTGATAAATGGAGAAGGTGGCGGCAGTCTGACACGGAGGCCCCATATTGTAGTGCGCTTTTTTATTTCTTTACCGCACTTGAACCTGTTTCTATTGCTCATCAATACTGTCAATATTGTTTCTCTGCGTACTTCAACACTGACATCTCTAATCTAAAAGTGTACGTACAATATTATTATAAACTACAATTATCAAATACTACCATTAAAATATAATACAAATTAAAATAATTTGTTTTGTAGACTGTATATTCCAATGTTGACGACTCCTACCCGTGGTGGAAGCTGTAGAGTCATCCAGTTGTCATTTGCGTAAGGTATAACAACAGTGTCCAAGTCGTAATACTTTTTAGCGTTATAAACAGTCAGATTGTACAACATCAGGTGCACCAGATCTACCCACTTCATTTCTAAACGCCGAACAAATTCTTTCCCATGATTGCACGTTGAACAAACAAATACATAAAATCTGTAAAAATTATTAATTTAAAGTTGTGAATAAAACTTGCATGAGGTAACGCGTGGCTCCATATAAGAGCAATCGTAAGTCGGCGGATTCCAAGTTTCATGTTACATATGCCTCGATTTTATAAAAAGTTAATTAGAAAATTAAAAATTGTGAATGAAGATGTATGAGATGACAATGGTAATCCACGCGGTTCGAAAACCTATATTTCAATAAAATTTGTATATTCATATCTATGTTCAAATTGAATTTGATTGAATCTGCCATTTTTATACTTGTACTTACCTATCACCACTGTACAAGGGATAAGTTAAGCACCTGATGCACTTTTCATGAAACCATTGTTTACACCGACCGCATTGTAACATCTGTGCATACCATTCACCATTAAGTCCACAGTAACAATAAATTTGTTCAGCGTTCACTCTGTGATGATTATCCCAATTTAACATATTAGGCTGAAATTATATATTACATACAATTATATACAATAAAATCATCTTACATGTAGAGTAATCTTATTTTCATAAATTCAGAGCACATTATCTTAAGCGTCGTCTACAATGGCAGCAGGAGTATACAGTAAGACATAAGCAGTAAGCTGTTGACCAACCGCAGCTGATTATTCTTGAATTGCAAAAATCCCATTAGTCAGTAGCTTACTGCATACTCTTACGGTTATTGTAGACGGTCCTTTACATATGTATAAATCATTTGAGTAATAACATTTATTTTATATTTAAATCTTACATCATATGGCAATTTTGTCATGTCATCCGGTGGTGGTTGAGGTTGGTCCCTACCGCTGCAAACTTTTCTGATGCTTGCCTTAACCATAGAATTTTTTGGCTCGCAGGATTCACGCGTACGTGGCTGGCTATCTGTGCATCTTTTACATATCCAGTGAATATCTTTACCCGGCTCTGGTTTCGGTATTTCAGGCTACAAATGCGTATGGTTCTTCATTTATTAAATCATACTCTAATATCCTCATCGGTTTCTGATTAATAATCCAACTTATTTCTATTATGTCAGATATCAAAAATTATTCTGATGCGCACCTGATGACACATTTGGTGATAGCCACGGCCACATTTGTCGCAAACAACAATGTCATTGTCAGTCTTAGGCTGAGATTTTTTACAAAGAACACACATAACATCCGAGTCTGGCATAGCCAATTTTGTCAGCTCTTTAAACGACGACCAGGAAGATGTGTTGTCCAGAAATTTGACAAGACATCTTTCCCTAGCCAAGTCCACCTATGTAGAAATAATTTCAGTATCGTTGCATCGTCGCTATTGAGTAAGTACTGTTAAAGAGAGGAGTATATTATATTTGCTCGTACCTCGACAACTGTACCAAGGTAATATTTGCCATCTCTGTGTTGAAGAACATCATCTCCATGAGAGAAGCCAACCCGCTGTTCCCTTGTGGTGCTATCGGGCGCCGCCAGACTTTCCTCCGGTTCTGACATTTTCTACCCTGTTTCTAAATTACAAACAGTATAGCTATAATAATTAAATATGATCGAGTATGCATTTACTAGAAGCTAAGTCATAGCTACAACAATAAGGAAACTATATATCTTATGAATAATTATCCCTGTAAAATGTATCTTTAACCTCTGTTACGGATTAAACGTTTTTGATGACATAAATATGACAAAACAAACGACAAATCATTAAACTTATCACGCCTTTGTTTCACTTTTTTTGTTCAAATATTTTTCACGAAGTTGACTATACCAATGCAGGAATATATGAGCACGTAGTTTACGATCTTTTCCAATCATTCCGTTATGCAAAAAAAAAACAAACAAACAATAGAGACAACAAGAACACGTTCTAGGATTCTAGATCGTTGTACACTAACCTATACATTTGACTGAAATTTTAAAGACATGGTTTTCAAAATCGTATACGTACGTGGATTATCGTGAATACTTGCGTAAATCCGCGATCGGAAAGTGTTCGAATGTGTAATTAACGGGACGACACGGCGATACGGTTCAGATCATCGGCGACGACCAGCGACGACGCTAGGGAAGCTAGCGTCCGAGCAACGGGCCACCACGCGCGTCCGACCGAAGATGCAAATAAATCGCGAATCGTCCATGCCGTCCGTCGCCACCCTACTCACAAGTGTAACGTTACACAATTCGCACGGGTACGCGGTCGCGCGACCATATGATCGGCATCTCATTAAAAAAAACAGTCCGGCGCACTCACTCTCGCCGCCGAAGGAGAGAGCGCCGCGACGCAGCTCGGAGTCGTATTCACGGATGCACCCGCGTGTCCCGCGGTGCCAGCGGGACTCGGGAACCGCGTCCGACGATCTTCCCCGCTCTCGCGCTTCTCCGGGCGAGCTATTCCCCGTCCGTCGAGTCGATCAATTCGACGAGGACGGCGCGGAGGACGGACGAAAACAGGGAGAGAAAGGAGAGAGAGAGAGAGAGAGAGAAAGAAAGAGAAAAAGGGAGAAAGAGAGAGAGAAGCGTAGGGACCGTCAACCGTCAACCCCCGGGGGTCCCTGGGATCAGTTTCTGGCACCGGGGCGATGATTCCCGGAGACTCGTGGCGATGCTCCGGGCTCCCGGGCGCGCGCGTCCCCGAACGCGCCGCGGCGTCGTAAATAAACCCGCGCCCGGCCCGGCGCGGCGCCGCGCGGCGACTCCAAGTGTCGGATCGTGTCGGGTCGGCGCGGATCCGGTCGTGCCCTCGTACCTCAGCGTCACGGCCGTGGAATCACGCGCTGCTACGTGCGGGCCTCATCTTCCGGCTCCGATCAGACACATCCAACAGCAACCTTAACCATGGGGGGGGCCCCGCCACGGTCGGCTCTCCGCTCACGCTCGTTCGTTCGCTCCGCTCGGCGCACTCGCGGCGACGACGACACGACGGCGGCAAAAGCCTGGCCCCGCTGCCTCCGTATCGCGCTGCCGCGCCGATCACGACGACGCCCCGGGCACCCACGTAGGCCGGCTACACGATCACGACACGCCCACAGTTATCGGCATCACCGCGGCGAGCTCGGCGCACGTTCATTGTGTCCCATGGAAATTCGAACGAGCACCGTCCGCCATGTTCGGGGAAACACTTGAAATTCTGTCAGGTGTAATTACATATTCTCCGAAATGTTACGAAGTCTTGCTGCCGCTTTGTATTAAATACAAATTTCCACCGTCCCATTCTGTTGAAAAGCATATTTTGAAAGCGTTTCTTTTTTTCACGCATTCATTTCGTCGTGCGTAAATTCAACAATACAATAGTTCGTAATAAACGAACTATTGGAATGCTCTTGCTTCGAAGTGTGGAAGCAAGAGCATTTTGGCATGAGAAATGCTGTAAACAAGTAATATTACACTTGTGGTAACATATAATGTGATAAACATATTAAATAAGTAAAAATATATATACAAACATACCCCAAAGATTAATATAATCTTATATCAAAGTTTAATATAATATAATTAAAAATAAATTTAGAAAATTTCAAGACTACTGTTTTTATTTCACTATCCTGAATATCATGCAGAGTGAATTAAAAATATAATAATTACTGCGTTTTATTATATTCACCGTAAATACAGCAAATACACAAATATATACCACAAAACAAATTTATAATACATTTATAAATGTCTCGTTCATATTTTGCGCCCTGTTGGATCAAAAATGTCTGACTTTTGCGCTACTTCACGTGACGCGTGGCCAATAATCTTCCGCTAGTTACAGAAAAGTGAGAAGTGATTGGCCACCGCATCGATATCTGCCATGCGAAACGCGTCGACGCGCTTTTTGTGCGCAGGAGCCTTGAGCACATTTCGCGCATGCGCAGCACAGTTAACTGCGCAGTATATACATTAACCTTAGTTTGCAAATAACTCAGAAATTTATTAATTCACAAACGTTAAGGCCATTGCACGTAACAAAGTTTTAGTCATAATCGTAATAAGGCCGTAAAGCCTTGTGTTCACGATACTAGAAATCGCTCCGAGATCTTGGACGGAGAAAAAATTGACCAATCACATTTCAACAATTCGGCAATTGACCATCGCGATTGGGCCGATTGGTTAATTCTTTCTCTGTCCGAGATCTCGGAGCGATTTCTAGCATCGTGGACACAAGGCTTAAGAAAATAGTCCAATCACACTCGATTATTCTTCAAGCGCGAGAAGAATAATCGACTGTGATTGGTCTATTTTCTTACGGCTTTATGATTATGACTAAAACTTTGTTACGTGCAATGGCCTTAACGTTTGTGAATTAATAAATTTATGAGTTATTTGCAAACTAAGTTCAGTTAATAAAGTTAATGTACTGCGCAGTTAACCATCTTAAAATTGCCAAACTCACCGAAACTTAATATTACATTTACAAATTATATATTTTTTTACATTTCTTTTTAATATATTTGAAATATTACGGCTATTTAAACGACGAAAGAGAATTCATCATTTCAAAATTTGATATACATTTTAGTATTTTCTTTTAAAAAACAATATTAATTACTTCTCTTTATTTAATAGGATTAAAGTTTCGTACGTAAGCGATATACGAAGTACAATACGTAAAATCCATCGTAATGAAAAATTAACGACAATTATCATCGTGCTATAGAGAAACGATCAGTCGATCAGTTCGGAACGTGGCCCTCGGATCAAAATGGCCGGCGGTGGTCGTCATTTGAGCCTCTTGTCGCGATACAGACATAACATAAACAATCGATATTTCGGTCGTTCAAACATTTGGAGTAGCGTGACAAATACGAGCGGTCGAAATTATTATTTGAGAAACGATCACCCCCGTTGATTGCGTCGTCTACGCGCAGCTCGAATATCTCAAACGTTCGAGCAGTATATACGTCTTCCATAATAACGCACTCTTATCCGTATCGCAGAATTGTAAAATTGCTCGATGCAGTTTTCCTCGGGCAGCCTTTCGTTCACTTGCCGATGGCAGCAGCGACGATCGGCCAGACGTCGCGGTCGATAGAATTACCCGTTGCGAAACTTATTTAAACACATTCACGTGTTTTGTCTATGCATTTTGTATCTATAAAGATGGCCAAACTCGTCGAGAATAAACAGTTGCAAAGTTATCTACTACAAATTTTCTGTTGGCAGAATGCCAATAGAGTTATAATAAATCTACCAATAGAATATGTAATGGCAGATTGACTGCAGAAACTCGGCCAATCTGCCATTCCATTTAAATGATTACGATACATTTTACTACGATTTCTTTAGCAGTTGGCTGTTAGGATTATGTCATGTGATTCTGCTGACAGAACACAAGTTGATGCTAATCCGTCGGGATATTCTGCTCGAATCTACTGGTAAACCGTGATCGCGTCCTGCTAAATAACATTTCGTTTACTTGATAGTCATGCACCGTTCGTGATCATGTCGTTAGTCGTCACTTGCCATCGAGACTGTTAAAGAAACCTTGACGTTGCATGATTTTTTTCGTGAAAATTTATATGTAAAGTAGAGCATTCTTCGATTATAAGTAACATTATATTTCTCTTGTTTGTTAACATATCTCTCATTTTATCTTTATTTCACTTTCGGACTGATTGGCGATTTGATATCAAACGTGCTTCATAATCGGCTATTTAATCTTTCTACGAGAAGGATGAGCTGAAATCTTTCTAATGAAGTTATTTTACTTACTCACGTATTGGCGAATGAAAACCTGCAATATAAAACTTTATTTTAAATCTCATTTGTAACGAATTTTATAGCTTTCAAAATTCTTTCAACATATTTCTTTCACTTTAATTGTTTCAATTTATTTGCGTGAAATAGCATTTTTTTTATTGGCACAAAACGATTCGTTATTAAAACATAGAAAAGTGCCATGCCTTGAACAATTAAGATATACGTATAATTGGTATCAACAAGCCTCAAAATGTTACGCTAATGTTTTTGAACTAAACTCGCTATTGTTTTTGGAGGATATTTTTCCTAAAAATAAGATATGTCTTTAACACTCGTTAACGAAGTTGTTGATACATCTACAACTGGATTTCCAATTTTAGAGATTGACTGCATCAATTGACATGGAATAAAAAATGGTATAAAAATAAATACACGATTTATTTCTTTTGTAACTCTGACAAAGAAATAATATTACATACATATATATACATAATAATGCGAAAAATATTCGGAACGGGTGCTTCTAAGCGAGATAAATATATATATATTTGGTAACTCGTAATACGTGTATTTCGTCGATTTAAACAAAATTAAAAATATGGAGTCCTCAATTTACAAAATTTTGTTGACAAGTTTCAAATGAACATATCACGCGAATCTATCGCGCTTCTTCTTATACATACTCTAGCACTTTGATGTAGGAGTGGATTTTAAGTGGAAGGAATTAATTCTCGCTCAACGAGCGGTCACTGCGCGGATTAATTTTGACGAAAGCAAAATTTCATAAAACGAGGTCTCGGTAAATGTAATACGACTTAATACGTAATAAGGATAATCGTGAATCTCTGATCGGACGACGCGGTAAAAAAGGGTGACAAAGTGTATAGGACGTATCAAAGTTTTGATGAAGTTTCGCCCTGGGGTGTTACATCGTCGTCTCAATATGAATTTTTCATATCGTCCTCTAATATTGCAGTAGGTAGCAAAGGCTCTTTTACGGCTGTTATTCCTGAAATACATATAAATTACGGACGAACCCTAGCCTGTTATTATTAAAATAAAATTTACATCTACATTTTAAAAAGCATGACACAATAAGTTTCTTCTGCTAGCGAAGCTTGAAAAGAAAAATAATATGCAATTATGATATTAAACGCGGAATCAATAAAGTTAATTTCTTCTCGTATATCTTTTAACATTTTGCTATCACTATTTGCTTTATAATGTTTCACGCGGAAAAGTCGGCGAATGCATAATATATCAAAAACTTAAAATAATTCGTTAAAAAAGAAGAAATTTTAAATTACTTTAATTAAGAACTTAACTAAAATGTTTTGATATGTTGTGCGTTAAGCTCGTACAGCATATCAAAACTAATTTAAAAAAGACTGCGATAGTAGAATATATGTCGCAAAGTTGCGATATTCCAACGAAGAGACGTGTAAGCGCAATTGCGTAATATTTCATGTTAAGCGAGATAAATAATATAATATATATTCGAGCTGAATAAATATGGAAATGTCGCTTATAATGCAGGATTTCACCGATAAGGCCTTTTGCCCTGCGCAATTTGTAACTTCGAGAATTTCTACACGATCGTCAGTTTGGTCGAAGGTTAATACGCAGTTGACCGTAGGAAGGTTCAACGATCTTTGTTTTCTATAATCGTGCGAATGCGACACGGTACGTTTGTATCCGTATAAAAAAGTTATACAATTATTAACAGTCAACAGTTGTCATACGAACAATGAGTGATTCAATATATACGCATTAGAGGAAAGTCTGCATCGTTTGAGAAGCATATTTCTTGAAACATTCTTTCACGCAACAACTGTTATTGATGTAAGTTACGCGAAAACATAGGCGTGTATATTCAAGTTATTAAAAAAAAGAACATATGCTAAGCCCGTTGTATTTTTCAGCGTTGCATCGCTTTATATAATTTCATTTTTATTTTTATTTCGATTTCAAAGTCCACCGAATTTATTATTAATTTTCGGTAGAAATGGTCAGATGCGCATACTTTTTCGATTAACTTGGATTCTCGATTTAATATCATATTTTAAATATCACATGCGTCCAACTTATTATGAAAAAATTCGCAAAATTGAAAATGCATTTTAATTTATCTCTTACTGTAAAAATCAAAACGTTTACAAGAAAAGAGCATTTAAATATGTCCGAAACAAGCTGCTGTTTTGCCGAAATTACTATTTAAGCCAAATGTAATTTTTATATTACTGATCTGGAGATTATCAGTTAAATTTAATTTTAGAAAAAAAAAACAGAATCTTTATTTGAGATAAAAAATATTTTGAAATACGTATACAAAGCTCAATATTTAGATTGGACGCCATAGATAGCATCGTTCCATGATCGTCACTCTGACTAAATAAGCACTTACAAGATATATTATGTATTAAATAAGGAATGAAACATCAGAATATTTTAAACTTTTAAAGCGTGTACATTCGTGCGTGTAGATATTCAGACTTATGCCAAACAACAAAATAACATCTCAATAAAACAATATAGAACAATTATATATATAATATATATTTAAATATATTATGCCCTTGAATTTCAATAATCGAATATCAGCGACTTAATACTTCGGTCATTAACGTTTATCGATGTGCATTTCTGACTCTCGCGATTATTTATAAATCGTATAGATATAAACAGTCTGGACTCGGATAGAATTGCTATTATAACAATTTACCTTGCAAAAAAATTTGATTTACAACCACATGTCAGAAAGAAAACATTTCCAAATTGTAGAACCTTGTAAATTTTTTATAAATTTCAATATATTCTCAATCTTTTAAGTATCTGTATGTCTGTTTCCTCTCACATGTTAAACGACACAAAAATGCCAGATAATTAAATCTTTTTTCTCTCGGATGCCGTCCGTATCCGTCACGTTTGGTAATAATCTTAATTGTACCGACTCATCAAACAATTTCATACATATAATACAAACATTATTCTTTCCCAGTAAAAAAACGATTCTTTAGAACATCTTCTTCTTGACCGCCGTGTAGCGTTCCATGTAGGTGTCGTAACCCTCCAGGTCCGCGAACTGCTTCATCTCGAAGAGATTACCTTCGAGCGCTAACATCGAGACCTTGGAATCCTTAAGGAGTCTGAGGGGTATCGAGCTCAGCTGTAGGCAGTTCTCCTCCAATCGCAGGGTCTTCAGTCGCGGGCAATCCGCCAGCTTCTCGGAGATGGTGGCGATTTGGTTCTGATTGAGATTAAGCTCGATCACGTGAAGGCCGGCGGCGGCGTCCGGCACGATGGTGAGCCGATTCTTGGACAAATCCAGAACGTCCAGGTGCCTGAGGCCGCAGAACATGAGCGGGAAGTCGGAGATCTGATTGTCGGACAAATTGACCTGCTTCAGGTGGCTCAGATTCGCCAGGGACGACGGGATCGATTTGATCTGATTCGCGGCGCAGTTTAGGCCCTCGAGCTTCTCGAGCGCGCCCAGGGTGCCGGGCAGGGCGGTCAGCCGGTTGTGGCTGAAGTTGAGCTGTTTCAGCAGCGTGAAGTCGCCGATCTCGTTCGGGAGCGTCGCGAAGCTGTTCTCGGACAGGTCGAGGGTGCGCAGCGTCGGCGCCAAGTCGTGAAGCTTCCGCGAGAACTTTTCCAGCTTGCACTGCGACAACTTCAGGGTGGCGGTCTTCTCCGCGGTCTCGTAGTGCCTCTTCACGGCGGAGTTGCCCATGTCGATCGCCTCAGGGTCTCGGTATCCTCGCGGGCGACAACTGTGCGGGCCTTTCCCCTATCAACGAGCGTCGTGAAGGAATTAATTTATCGTAACGTATATATCGAATGCCGTTTTCAAAGTGGAGCGCTTTGCAACTTTTTTTTTTAAATTCGGGTAAGAATCGCGCTCGGATTGTTTCGAAGTGCATACGATCGAATTCTTATTTCGTTTGTTTTTCTTTCAAAAATAAAATATGATCCTCAAAGATATCTATATACGTATAATCCGTTTGTGTGGGGAAACGAGAAAGAATCGCGACGTGCATATTCAAAATAATCGAAATATTCCAGGAGACGCACGAATCCCGACGATCTCCGGAGCGAGACAAAACTTTTGCGGGGGACTATAAGCCGTTGACGCGTGTTGGCGACTCGTCAGCTCATCACGCGGACTGTACTACCGCCCGTGACTTTTGCGCGGCGCTGTACCGGCGCGCGCGGTCGGTGGCTGTGTTCACTCCGTATACTCTCCGTATAGCGCGAGCTCCGGGGCGACGACGTTTCGTCGCGCACGGTGCGGCGTTGAGCGACACACGTTGCGTCTCGTTCTCTCGCGCTTCGCTCGCACGCGGTACGCGAGAACGCGAGGAGGGTGCCTACGCGGCCGCGACGCCCGTCCGTCCGCCGTCGGCCGTCCCCGTACCGGCGCGGCGTCCACGTTACGGAGTAACACAGGGAGTTGAAATGTCACGCGATTGACAGCGCGTCCGCCATCGTGTAGCGGCCCGCCCCCGGTTTCGCCTCCCCGCCGCCCGATGGCGGGTCGCGCGCGTCCGCGTGTGCGCGCGCGCGCGCTCGCGCGGGGGCCGCCTGCCCGAAAAATGGCCGACAAACGAAGATGTAGCGATGCGCGTCGGGTTTACAACAGACTGAAAACGCCGCGGCAGCCTCCAGTGCGTAGTACACGATGCGGCGGTGCGCGGAAGTGGTGAGATAGTGAGATCGACGTCACCGGCAAGCGACGTACCGGGTAACGATGGCCTCCACGCCGAAGACGGAGAAGCACGCAGGTAAGATAACCCGCACTACCCGTTGACGATGGACTGACGGGCGAGCGAGCGAGAGGGAACGAGCGCGCGCGCGAGGTGGACCGCGAGAGCGAGAAAGAGAGAGAGCGAAGAGGAACGCGCGCGAGAGAGAGAGAGACGGAGAGAGAGGGCGCGTACGCGCGTATACATCAGGCGTGCGAGACCGCGCGCGACGTTTCCTTACCTTCTCTCTCGCGGGACGACTCCGGGACTCCTTCCTGAGAAAAAACGGACGTCGCGCGCGTCCCACGACCGTGTATACGCACCACTTGACGTCGAGCTCGCTTATCTCGAGGCGCCGCGCCGGTATCTCGAAACTCGGCCGACTTATCAAAAGCGTGCAATTTAGTAATCGGTAGCGTTAACCCGACGACGCTACCGGATGCGAAATGTCAAAAGCATATGTGTACCGCATGTCCGTCATGCACGCGTCTGATTTTTTTTTCTCCCCCCGAGGACCTGGGACGTCCCACAGGATGTCCGTCGACATGTTTGCGATAATGACAGACGCGTCGAAGAAATAAAGAAGAAAAGGCACGATCGGTTCGCTTTCTCACGAGGAATTCTCTATCTCCTCGGGATGAAGAACAAGGTCGATAATCTTGGTCCTCGCCCTGGTTCTAATTTGCGCCTCATGATTTCGTGTTCCTTTCCGATTAGTCATAGCTCCAGCCGCAGTCGAGTGTACCGCTAGCTTGGGTCGATCCAGCTTAAGCAAACAATTCGATATTGTTTTCTGTGATAGAAAGACGAGGAAACGGACGATATTTAGTTAGCCGGAGTTATACCTGATAGCTTGGGATCGATCTTCTCCAAGGGAACAATTCAACAAGCAACGATGGCTTTCTACGATAAAAAGAAGACGAAGAAATGATATTTAGTTAGAAATAGATTTAGCCAGAGTTAGGTCTAATTGTAAGTGAATTTTTTCCGGTCCGATCGAATAGATTGCTCGTCGACGGTCGTGAACGAGCGATCTTCTTTGAGAAACGCAATTAAATTCACCGGGATTTGATTTTGAATGTGATACTTTGAGAGATATTTACTCAAATAAGTAGGTCTCGCTTTTGTAAGAACGCTCTGTTTCTCCGAGGAGCGCGATCCAGCTGTTTTCACAAGCTGGGCAAGCACGCCGCCCTTTATTTGCGAAGCTATGAGCGCGCGAAAAGCGAGTTGGAATGTCGCGGAAAGAGCCGCGATATCTTAAGAGATATCTAAATGTAGAAGCGCGAACGCGATATAATTCTCTCCCTATGTATTCGAGAAACTCGTAATGAGCAACTAAATTTATTTATTTTTATGTATTACGTTAGTTATTGTAACAGTTCAGTACATGATTTTATTGCGTACTAAATTGTATAATAATTCGACAAACGATATGTCACATATGACTTCACGTGATCAGAAATAGCTCGAAGAAGAATTAAAATAAAATAACAGCTTGGGAGAGGGAAGGTTAAACACCGATTAAATGTCTCTGACTGAACTTTAGCTTCAAGGCCGTTTCCTCTTTTTCTCGTGGAGCATTTCCAGTGCGGAATCGTATTGGCTGTAATAGCGGCGAGCTAGAGAGTGGAGTGTGTCAATAAACTTTGCACGCGTCCAGACAGACCCCGGATTCGGAACAGCTGGCCGTGTCACGAGCCTTCCGTCCCACAATTCGCCCCTACCGAACAAAGACCTATCCCACCCACCCTGCTCCTGGCTTGACCGAGACCGACTGTATTTTTCGTGGCGATTACGAGTCCTTTCTCCCTCCGTCCTCGTTAACGGCCCTCTTCCTCGAGTGAACCCTGAACACGCCCTTTCTCTGTGCATTTCTCATTTTGTTGTCGCTCCCCGCCCCTTGGCACAAAGCGTTCCTTTGATTTCATATATAGGCCCTACCCTACCGTTTTTCAAAATCGTGATTTTTTGCTATTTATAACACACAAAGTTTTAGATCCTCGAGATTAAAAATACATTACGGTCATTCAGACATCATACGAGAAAGTAATATGGAAATCATGAATTGCCACGATTTGGTATTTTATTTTTAATTAGTGATATAGAAAAATGATTAATAATTAATTAATGATGTAAAACGTAACAGGTGCACAATTAAAGATTTTGTAGCAGCTAATGGGTTAATTACATTTTAGGTAATGTCAAGTAGTAATTAAATGTGACTTCGATTTCTTTCAGTAGAATAATTTTCCAGAGAAGAAAATATCTAATTTGTATTTTTATAGCAGCTATATATTTCAATACTTTGAATGTGCAATATCGATATACCTACATTGAACGTATAAGTTTAAGCTCTCCGTATTACATCTGATGTACGCAGTGAACGTGCTATTGTAAAAATTGCGCGTTCTACTCCTATTTTAGATTCGTTGTCAATATTGTCGATATTTCAGAGAGCTTGCGAGATATTTCATTCCTGTGTCTTTAAAATTTCTCGTTACATCTCCGTTATACTATCCGTATACATATGTGTAACGCCGAAGGGAAAATATTGGAAAAAACATCCATTTTTCCATATCGCGCGCAAGTTCGTGTGTCGCATACGAAATCACGAATTTCTATTAGAAGCGGATAAAACGTTGGATCTGTCGGACGATTAGATTTTGATAATGCACAGGTGTAACAGGTGTAGCTTTATCGGGGCTGATACGTTTCGACCTTGAAAGGCTGTGCGACGGACAGAGGTACTTAAGTAAAAGGGTGGGTTCGATCAATTTGCCGGGTAAAACTAAGGACAATTAACCCTATACATCATCTGCTTCACGTAATTGCGTTTAATTCGAGTTGATCTATTGGCCGCCGCAATTGTAACGCGTTTGTCGGTTCGGACGTTGCTTTTTTTTCTCGTTAATTATCTTCTACATTTCCCCTTCTAAATGAATTACTTCGCGTTTAATCGCCCCGAGCGCAACGCGGAAGCATTATTCGTATATTCGAGGTTTTCCAAGTTTTAATCGATTTGAAAAATACAGAGTAAATTTCATTATATCCAGAAATAACGCTTGATAGAAAAAAATCTCCGATATTTTCATCGGTTGCGGCCGTAACGATTGTCGAGTGTATTTTGCCTGAAATCTCGTTTGGACGTTAATTTCTCTCTCTCTCTCTCTCTCTGTCTCTCTCTCTCTCTCTCTCTCTCTCTTTGAAACAGGAATACCATATTACATTGTGATTTTATTGGCCGGTGCCACGAGCGGAATCAATAGTAAATCTGCCGCATAGCCGCGACGTAGTCTCGTCTGAATGGCGGACTCATTAAATTTCCAACTCTAGGAGAGGGTTAGATAGTCGCATTGAAATAATTCTACAGTGGCAAGTGCACCATGTTGCGCGGCAAACGTATGACGATGCTGCCGCGATGAATGCCGTCGGCAATACCTCGTCCCGACATTCGAGTAATCTTACAGGAGTGGCGGAGAGGAGGGCGGAGTGAGATATAGCGGAACGGAAGGTGGAAGCGCGAGATCGGGATCCCGTCGGATCCACTTCATCTCGTCGGATCTTTCGTCTCTGTTTCGTCACTATTGTATCCATTATGGCCTTTGTACGCGGTTGCTTTAGCCATGTCGCTGCCTAATCCGTAGACTCCTCCCACCGTTACTGCGGAAAGCTTCCGCTAATAATAATCGTTGCTAAAAGCCTTCGCGTGCTCGCAAAGTAAAAATTCTCGAAATTCGTGCGTTCCAGGTAAATTCGCGTTTCTAGATGAAAGATAGTCTCGTCCCGCCGGATAACGAATCGTTTATATAAATGCGAGAACGACGAACCTTTTCTATATATACGTGTGTCATGAAAACGGTAACGTGCGACTCGCGTATCTCTGTAATTGTTTGTAAGACAAGCATAATGATTTCGAAGCGTACATAATTAATGGTTAATTGTATGTATAAGAAGATATTGCGAGTGTACGGTAATGAATACCTACCGTCTCCGAATAATTTATGAGAGTATTTGCAGAAAATTGACATTGCTTAACAAAAGGGATTTACTGATGGAGACAAAACATTTACAAATGTTTTTAACCAGAAATGAATATTAACTTGTATGACGAAATAATCATATACAACGAAGAACTGGCTTGAGAGAATAATTCCCTGCAAGTGTTTATATACTGACTGATTAATGATTGTTGCTGTATATTCTTATTTTAATACGGAGATTTGTAGATAGTTCAATCGTTACTGCGAGATATATGAGAGATAGGCACATGAAATCCATATGACGTAAAGAAACATTTCTAAACATTAGAATAGTAGCAGAATTGCAATTAGTGTGGTATGCGGTGGAACATGCTTTCCTCGATAAACCTCCATTACCGCAATTATTGCGCTCTATAAAATTTTATTAGTACCGACGCGATATCAAAAGAGTACGAGGAACGTTTGAAGATTAACGGAAATGTACATTCGATCTTCCGCTTCCTTGCATACCACTGATAGATTGCACTTAAAAATTATCGATGCGCTAATTCGCATGCAAAGTGCGACGTGGTGATATATTTTATAGCTTTTCATAAAATATGTTCGATTTCGAAAAGAAAATTTCTTTTAGCACTTGAGTTTCACGATTAAGTGAAAGATTTTTTTATTATATAAATCCCGTTAAGATCTCCAGGAAGCGATTTCAAAATTATGACGGACTAGTATAGTCATAAAATCGTGATTTCCATAAGATAGATGCTAATTAAATAATATGCATATATGTTAATCGCTTCTCGGTCTATAAAAGACTTTCGCGATCTCTATATGCTATCCTCGCACTTTCTTTTTTTTTAAACATATTTAATCGTTCCTTCCTCTGGAAGAATCGAAGAAATTATTTTAAATATGATTACTCGCAATTTGATTGCGAAAAACACCGCTAATTAGCACAAGCTGTACAACAGGTATTATGTAAACAGAAAGGAAACATTCTCTATTGCGGTATAAGACATACGCTTCTTAATTTTTCTGTTTTTCAATCATTCAACGATAAGCTTTTCACTGTCTATGAAACTTATCAAAGTCCATGCCAAGTGCCAGGATCGTAAAAATAGACCCTTAAAGAGATTGTTATTACGCTCATTCTTCCGAACGCGGTCACCTCGCAATATTTCGATTTCATTCCGCGAACGTCTATGCTTCGCAATATTTCTGCGGCAAACACGTGATTTAGCGCCTTTATTGGATTCGATCTGTCCGCGCGAGTCGTTTAGGAACCGCAATCATGCGCAGCCAGCCTTCCGTTCCTCCGGCAGTCCGATCTGCCAATATCTATGCAAATACGCGGCCGAGTTGTTACAAACCTCGTGTCGACCAGGCCGATGATGCAGAGCCCGTGCCAGAAACACGCATTCGCAACGCCAACGCCGACGATGCACATCGCGGTAACGTTAACTCAACGATTCATTAATATGCAATCGTTTTCGCGTTACGCCGCGACCGTGCAAAACACAAGAAAAGAAAAAGAAGAGGAGAAAAAAATGCACGCACGTGTTAAAACTAGTTCACGCGCATATTACCGTTGATCCTGCTCACAATCAGAACTACAAACGCCTACGATTTTCCGCCTCGATTTTATTCTTGCCGCGATTTTGAAACAATTTACGCAAAGGGAAAGATCGAAACTTGAAGTGCGTGTTGTTGGCCCGTAAAAATATATATGTATTTATCTTTCTAGATTATCTTTTCCGTTTTATTTATATGTTTTAAATGTAAAATGTATTCTATATGCGGCATAAAACAAACAATATAAATCAGATTCGATCCAAAATGGGTATCCAAAATACTTATATACATATATTTAGTTTATAATAAATCAGTACCTCATTATATCAAATTTGTGCAACGTCTCGAGTTGCAATTGATTAGCCTTCATTGGCGCTTGTTTTATCATCAATATCCTGTTATTTAAATAAAGATAAAGAATTAATTAATCAAGAATAATATAAATATCGAAAGTGCATATATATTCTGGGTTACTTTCGTACACGCGCACTTGGATATCTCGGGATCCATCGAGGCTGCGAGGCGCGGACTATTCACTGTCGTTTTTCTTTGCGAGGCCAATTCAGCGTGCAATGGCGATGACAATACTAGTCTTAACATCAGCATGAGCGATACTTCTTCTCACATACTAATACAATGCAAGTAGCGATGGCAGTAACAGTCGCGCAAGATCTTTGCAAAGATTATGCAACAAAACATCACTGACAAGCCTTTGTTTTTAAGGAAAAACACGATGTATATAGGGATACAGCTTTCAGACAAGTATCTAATATGCTTGGTTCGTTCGAAAATCTCAAGTGCGATACGCAATGTACAATTAAACCTATTTTGATATGTATATTCAATTCATAATTTTCGAAGAAAAAGAGAAAACAATTTATGTTCGAAAAATGGAATGGTCTGAATAGAACGTCCTCGTTCATCAAGGATTTTCATCAATCTTCCGTTGAGCGTTTACGGATTAATTCCCGATAGTGAAAAGCCGGTTCGATCTCAAGTACGATATTGACAATTGCTATTTCGAGTACGTCACAATTCGGGGGAAAAAAAAAGAAGAAGCGATTTATGTTCGAAGAACCGAGTGAAATGGTCTGAATAGAACGTCCTCGGTCGCGTCAAGGATTTTCGTCAATCCTCCGTTGAGCGTTCACGAATTAATTCCCGATAGTGAAAAGCATCGGTTCGAGAGACGTCACTGGGTTGCGAAGGTCCGCAAATAAATTGTGTCTTCGTTGTCCCGTCCGTCGGTTTTCGGTCTCGTATCTCGAAATAAAGAGCGGAACGTATAAGAGCCGCCGGCCTCTCTGTGCACGAGGTCTTTTGTCCCTCCTCCGTTAACCCTCTCACCACCGTCACTCCCTCCCTCATACGTCTTTTACTCGTCCGTTCCTCTCTCTCTCCTCTCTCTCTCCCTCTCTTTCCCTCTCTCTGACCCGTTAAAATAGACAAGGCTTCTTTCCCGGCCAAAGTCGCAGATATTACCGGCCAATCTTGCGCCAACGGCCTGTCGGCGAGAACGACAGTTCACCTCGGATTCGCGACGAAGTTAGTTCTAACCCGCGTACTTGTTTGCAACTGGATCCGTCTAGTCCAGATTTACTTTCTCGCAGACGTAAACGGGCATTTCGAATTCCGTTGGTACGATATCGAGTTTTCGGGTTCTTCAGTGAAGTCTCGTCGCGTTGGTGAATTTATACCCTCTTTTCCCTCAACATGTTCAATTTAATTAATTATTATTTATAGCTGAATATAGTTATTTGTCTTTATATTCATTTAAAGTTTATTTTTGTCGACGTAAATTTAACTTCCTGAATGTCAATGCGACGTATCACGGTACGTCGTCGAGGAGCACCGGGATACTGAATGAGATAAATATAAGATAAAGATCGGGGAGGATAATCGATTGTTGCTATATTATTCCGTTTATTGGTATAATGTTAAAAATATATGAATGGCGCGACGACGGTGCTCGGAAATGCGACAGCGCGTTTCTAGGCGTGTTGGCGTCGGGAGCGAATAAAAATCGCGCGGTGGAACGCGTCTTTTAACAGTGATGTGTATAAAGGGCATCGAAATGTCAATTCGCCACTCAGTGTTGCGTATGGTAATTGCGTGCGGATTAAGTGGGTGTTTACCGCAACGACGCGTCGCCAGGGCATTTAAAAGCGACGCTCCTGACACAGGCGATGACCCGGACATCTTTTCCGCGTACTCTTTGCAGAATGCGTGACACGACGCGGCGCGGAGCAGTGGGAACGCGATCCGCCGCTGCCGGCGCAGGCTGATTAATTACTCGATTAAATGGGAGGCAGTCGAATTACGGAACGTCGATTATGGACGTAATACTCGCGCGGCTTAATCGGACCCTCGTTGTTGCTTACCGTATAATGAATGTACGTGACCCGAGTGGAATTGGAACAACGTAACTAATCCGTCTCTTAATTACTTCGCGCAGGACGATTCGTGGCTGTTTCACTCCGTGAAACTTCGAGAGCAGCGATGTTCTACCGTTTAACATCTCATCTGTTAGATGAAAATGGGTTTGTTCTTTTTAACTTAACTTCTTGCACCGTTCATCTTTTCTCCTTTTTCTTTCCCTGTTGGAGAGAAAAAAAGAGGAGAGGTGAACGGTGCAAAAAGTTCAACATAAAAAGAACGAATCTATATATTGCCAAACGTCTGTGAAGTTAGCCTCGCGCTTTCCGAATATTCTATTTTTATTTAATTAATTGAATAGTCCGCTGAGAGATGATCAATAATACGTGTGCCAAGAAAAAGTTCGTAAAAGGCATTGATCGAATTGGTGCAACCATTATCAATCGTATAACTGATCGAATATAATTCAATGTGTGTTGACGCAATTACTTATAAACAAGGTCGCAATATTAACTCCCCATGGAATATTTGATTTGAAGACGCATGCGCGCGTGACGACTATATCAACTTGGTCAAATCGCGCAGACTTTATCTTCAGTGCATAAAGCCGCAATTATTCAATGCGGTATAGCAATTGCGGGATGATCTCAGAAGATCGCGACACGTCGCGCGGATGTGGAGCGGACGGTTTGCAGACGTTACGTGTTAAACGATCAAGGCGCGATCAGATGAAAGGGCTCGTTGCGTACGCGTTTAGTAAACGCCTGCAAGTCGCGCGCGCGAGCAGAGAGATGCCGGGAGAGGCTGTATTGTGCTCGTGCAAGTTTACTCGCGCGTGTGGCGTTAATTAATGCGCGAAACGGGACTGTTACCGTCCGTCCATCCCGCAAACGCATCTCTGCATCTCCGAGATTAGGAGACGGACAGATAAGATATAAAGGGTATATATCACGATAAAATTTTCATGCACCGCGATAGAATTCCGTGGCAGAGCCATTTTAAATGGATCGGTTAAATTTTCGGCACCCACGAATGTGCAAATATGCATTTTTATTCGCGACAAATGAAAATGAAACGCCCGGAGATATTTCTTTTTGTATTACGTATAATCGTTATCCCGTTAACCGTCTGACAATCATGGATAGGTAATTACAATTTAACGAATTCCGGTTTGTTAAATTAAATGTACTTTTCGCACACGCAAATATATTTCACCGTGTTCGCATAGCACACGAATTAATTACGTATAGTTCAACCGAGTCGAATTCCTGATAAAATTATTTTGGCGAATTATCTCGATTCCGTTCAACGGAATGTTTCACATGTTCGTATCGTGTTTATATCGAAATGCGTTTGTATTATACTCTGTAACGTTTTACAATTGCACGTCTATACGGTGCGGTGTCAGAGTCGGGATGTTCCTCATGTGTAGCGCGTGATAAATTTTTACGTTATTACGTTTGCCACTTATTTTCGGACGTGAAGTCGTTCGTGGCGTATCGCTCCTACCATTTGGAAACGTCATCTGCGCGAACGATAATTTTCAGACGCGCGGTACATAACGCAGATCGGCGTAAGCGTAAAGATAGCGGTGGGTCCGAAAATAACGATGCGACGAACGCGACAGGAAATGTAGCGCAACTGGGTCGCAAGTTCATCAGTGCTAATTATTGCTAATCGGAACATCACATACTGCTGAGATATTTTCACAAGACTGCGTCTCGCTTGTTTCGTGATAGATAATGGACCGTGTATTGACGATCTTCGATCGATGATCGAAGTTCATCAATAAGAGTATGAAAAGGAAAGCGACGCGTATATTAACGAAAATGATCGAATACATTAATTTAAAAACATTTTAAAATTATTAGTTGCGCGTGCTAGCAGTAAATTTATAATGCAAAAAGATACAATGATATATAAAGGAGACTATAAATATTTAGGTTGTTTGAAATATGAGATCGACGGTTTTCTTTACGACGTTTTAAGTGATCTAGGTCTAGCTGCT
The DNA here is from genome assembly GCF_030848805.1 of Temnothorax longispinosus. Classification (NCBI taxonomy): domain Eukaryota; kingdom Metazoa; phylum Arthropoda; class Insecta; order Hymenoptera; family Formicidae; genus Temnothorax; species Temnothorax longispinosus. The sequence goes on from NC_092360.1 coordinate 5,549,302, forward strand.
CGTAGTTTTGATCAGTCGCACGTTACATACGATTAATGAAACGTAAACAATTTCGCGTAGAAAACATATCTGTTATTTGTCGGCTCGAGTGTTTGCGTGTTTCGTTCATAAAAATACGATACTTTTAAACAGGAAAACAGGCTGCAGAAACTTTTGCAACAGAAGGTATTATTTTTCAATCCGAGTTTTTATCGGAATAGAAATACGTGTTTTGCAGAAAATTTCCTCGTAATGAACGTTTCCATTACTCTGTTTATTTGTAATACAACACGGAGAGAATTTTCTCTTAAAATTTATCCCGAAATCATGGTAGTTGTGGGACAACATGTATCACCAAGAATTTTATGCGAGCTATTCTGATTAATATATCTACCACAATAAAAAATATTAATATCTATTACATTAAAATATAAAATATGTTTGATTAATTTTACTAAAATATATCCAGGAAATTTCAATAATTTTTCAAAATTTACCAATCTGCTTGGTAATTTTTATCACGTTTGTAAAATGTCTTTTGTATATTTTAAAAATTCCTTGGTTGCCAAGTTGTCCCAAGTTTGTACGTTTGTAGTGAATTTAAGGGTAAAATATAACAAAAAGTTATAAGAAGTCAGATTATACATCAAAAGCAAATCTTTCAGACACATTTAATAGTAGAAGAATTTAATTGCGCATCGTATTTTCATGAAAGTTTGTGCTCACAATTTTTCAGCGACATGCCAACGTCCCTGAACGAATTTTAATACCACCGAGCTTCAAAACTAGCGTCAAAGCCTTTGCTTGCCGTTGTCGCGAATATAATGTCTGGAGAAAATTCGATAATTTTACAAGACAACAAGTAGTCCAGAAGAACTGTATCTGGCCCTTGTGCTTACCGTACCGTGGCACGAGTTACACGACCGACCTCCTGGTACCGTATCGGATTATACACATCGTTCTGAAAGTAGTAAAAGCAATGTAGGACCTCGGTAGGTGGTCGAAAGGCAGAGAAGAGGTCGGGTTTTCGCTCCAGTAATCGCGAATCGTTTGTTGTACAAGATGATATCTTAAGAAATTCGATACTCTCTCTCTCTCCTCTGCCCGATATTCTTTCCCGTGAATATGTATCAATTCTTTGACGTTCTCACAAATATATGTCATGTATATCTAACGAGTCATAAACTATGGACAGTTTTCGTAAATATTGATTAAAGTTGATTTGATTCTATATCTTGTTGTAAAGACAAAATCACAGAAAACGATTCCAAGATCTTGCGTTTAACCATTAATCCGACAGGCGATTTAAATATACTAAATTTAGTAGCTTTTTGACATTTTTACATATTTTATATTCTTTATGTAGAGAATGGAAAGGCTGGGAACAGAAATACGCTTTTTATAAAGACAATAAAGGAATAGTGGAAGAGGAAACAACATGAATTATGACATCATGTTTTTGAACATATAGTTATGAACATATTACATTCAAAGTGCATTATTTTATCGTCTCGGCCTCTTCATATATATGAGCAGTGAATTAAGAAAATATTAATCATACATACCGCGATTTACATAGAACATTTTAAGATTTTTGTATTTTATAAAGTGAGAAACATACCTATGAATGATAAATTAGAACTTCATCTAGTGACAAGTTGCAAAAGTTGTCACGTCGCGACAAGTTATCATTGCGGTTAAGTTAGCGTGAACTTTGCGAGAGAAATTTTGAGCGCTATCACGCTACATGAGACTTCGAGGAACGAAGCTATTTGCTGGTACTTGTCGCACGACAGCCATTTAACGGCGTCACGATAAGTTTACGTCTGACATATATCGCGGGAGCGACGCGGAAGCGCTAGACGCAGAAATCGTGACGGAACATCCGACGCGTTAAAATAGACAACCCTAGAAACTGACGCCTTAGTTTAGTGTGTAGCACTATCTGTAGCGGCACAGCAGATACTCGAGGTCGCGATGCATGTATCGCCGCACGTGTATATATTTAGCTCTCCTGTCATCGGTTTCGACCAATCTATGAATTTCAAGATTTCCACACGGCGGCTTTGCGCTCGATCGGAATTATCAGAGCAGCGATGGAGTAGATCGGCGAAGATGTCATTATAGATTCATTGAGCAACTTTGAAAGCTAATTCAGAACAAACAAGCAAACACGAATGACTTGCTTAACGAGGTGAACGATGTCGCGAGTTATTTGTCGATCTGATTCTGACTTATGTCCATTTCTATCCAATGCGGATTAACTTTAATCTCGGTCTAATTTACTTTTTATCTCTTTTTCTAATTCTTAAAACTAGAAAAGGATAAAAAGTAAGTTAAGCCGAGATTAAAGTTAATCGGCATTGGTAGAAATGGACATTAGACGCTCGCGTTACGAAAAATAGTACAGATTAATTTTACATAAAATATGATTTTTTTTACTGATTGCGAGTAGACGAAATTCTCGCTGTTTCCAAACGTTTTCGGTCGATTTAGTCGATTATTTGTCTCGACATCACCGTTTGGTTGAAAGACACGTGGATGATAGGTCGTGTGAAGGTACATCCAGACACAAATCTTTTGGGAATAGAAATTACCTTTCGCGAGTCGATTATCCGTTTCTGATAGAAACCGCTTATTGTCGCGAGCGGTATTTTTATGGGGCGATATTGACCACGGTACAATGGATTCAGAGTCACCCAAGCTTGTGATTCTCGATATTGTCTATCGATAACCACAGCTGTCTTGCTGTCATTTGATACAGTTCAGGGTATTCGAAAAAAAATACCGGGTCTTGTTTTTCCGTGAACTCAATTAAACGCGTACGTTTTCTCAGTGGAAAAAAAAGACATCGCAATCTTAAAAATTGCACGACTATCTTTTTGTTAGTGCGCGATGCAAAATCGTTTTCCTAGAAAAGTTATGGGCATTATTTTTCTGAATATCATAAAAATGAATGCCGCGGCTTGTAGCATTTCTCTCTAATTTTATGATTCACATTTAGAAGATGTAATAATTATCTGTACTATATCGTGCATAGTGAAAGTGAGATTGAACAGTGAAAGTGCATTATGACAGAACAGACGTACTTAGAAATGCAATTCGCCGTCGTGCAGATTCACCCCATGAACAACGACGCGAAGTCCAGTTTGAAAGAGACCCAATCGCGGTTCTTCGTGTCATAAAATGCCGCAGTACGACGACAGCTTTCTCGACTCGCCGATATTTCGGCGGCGAACTCGCAGCTATACGGTGCAAAAACAGTTTTTGCCCAAATCGAAGTCTTTTCACGTCACGGCCACACCTTTGCTGCTGGCCGTAACCAATCACGCCAGGACTCTTTCCGGTTCCTTATCGACCTGCAACTTGAAAGGTAATTCCATTTAAAAAAAATTCAGGTTAAGGACGCGAGGCGAGTTCACATTTTGTGTTCAATGCTTCTACAATAGAAAAGAAAAAAAGCAAAAACGTGAGAAGTCATTTCCTATTTTTTCTCCTTACGTTTTGCATGGCATGAATTTGTGCTACTTTTTTTCTACATTGACACTGTTTTACGCTCGTATTTATAGTTGTTTCTTCTGAAGCATTCAGTTGAAACGTTTTGAGACATGATATGCATGGTTTAGTAAAGAGATTTTGAGAACAATTTTGATATTTGTAACATTGAATTTACAATCGCAATACAGTTAAGAAACTCTGATGAAATTTGCCTTGAGACGCAGCCTGAATTTTGTTTCTTCAGTCATTCAGTAGTCGATTTTTAGGAGAAGATTATGACTGTTAATAATTTTTTAATCTTTTAACATTTTTTCGGAGATGACTTGAGACTAAAACGATTACTCATCATGCCTGAGAAATTTGAGACGATGTCTGAAAGAATAAACTTTTGTATATCGTTAAATTTAAGGATTGTAAAACACCGTTCTTTTATTGTGACATTTTTACGTCTTAAAAGATAACGCTGGATATGATACTTGAGATACTTTTTATATTGATTTAAGGTAGCGATATGCGCTTATTTGACATTTACCTTTTCCAAACTCGATATTAGGTACATGTCACTGATAAGTAGACACGCGCGTATATCATTGCTACTAAATTGATATTTATTTGAGGAATAAAATTTATCTTTGTTTTGATCAAAACCTTATTTTACCTTATTTTACTCGTTATTCTTTTTCTATTTTTTTACTTCTGAGGACAGTGAAATTGTATGATTTCAATAAATGAAGAAAAATGAATAAGATTAAATCGTAACATTTTTGCAATAGCTGATTTTTTCGATAAATTTATTGTAATTCTTGATTCATATTATACAATTTAAATTTATATAATTTTATTTCTCTGTATAAAAATGATGTTTAAAAATCATAATAGAGAGAAATAATAATACATTTATTTATATAAATAATTTTTCAGTTCAATGCAAAGCGATTATCGAAGATAAATTTTATTTTTCAAATAATAGATGTAATAATTGTTTTTAAATGAAATTGTGTAGTCTACCATACAAATTCACATTAAAAGAAAGAATTGAGTAATTCGTGTACAGCAGTTAGAATTTGCTGTTAGTAATACGAGTGCAAATTAAATTACCAATTAATTAGTTTGTGTTAATTTACAATCGCTACACAATTCCCGGTATTAAATCATTATAAATTTCAAACCAGATTGATGCAAATTGTCTCAATTAGGATTCGAATAACAAATATCTTCCAAAACTCTCTCCATCGTGCGGAATTATTATCTTAGACAATGCTAGTGAGTCCACAAAACGAAGCGCAGAATGTATGCGCTATAACTGTTTAGTATTCTGGTAGAAGAAAGAGAATATATTCGGCGTAAATTTTGTATGTAGAACGTTAAATAACATTTCGCGGGAGACCGGCCGGCGTACGGCCTTGCGGCCTTGGTGTTTGTTTTGATAACGTCACGCAGCGCGCCGTATTATCATTCGCGCGGTGAGACTCGAGTCGGCAGGTAACGACGCGGGCCGCTCCGCGTGTGACGAATTGTCGACACAAATCCGTCGAGACGCGATTATTTCTTGCAAGCAATTAGCGACTTAAACAATTCACATGATTAATTAACTCCCACGATTAACAGCGCGATCGCGTCGAGCATCAAAGTGTATTAATCGATTATTTCCTATGAACACGGTTAACGACTAATTTGCAAGATTCAGATGTCATAGAGCTTCGTGCTTTTCGTATTAATCTGTTGTCGCAATATATACAGTCGGAATATACATGGTGAAGTAATTAATGTTGGAAATACCGTGTGGTTTGTTCTACTTTGGTAATTAGTACGCGTGATTAATTGTTTTCTGCGGGTGTTGTGTTGTATGAGTGCAATGGATAAATCTGAGAGATAAATCTTATCGCTCAAATAATTAATGAAGAATAAGAAAAAAGAGGAAGATGTAAATTGATATGCAGATTCTATGGCAAAATGATACTATAAAATACTTACAGGTATAAAATATAAAATTTTTACCTAAATATTAATAAAATACCTTCATGGTATTCGTATCTCATGGATAATGAAGAGTGGCATAAGATATTTTTGTACTCTCTCTATATATATATTTGTGTGAAATAAAAATAAATTATTTATGAATAAATTACCTATGAAACACAGAAAAAGATCGTTAATTTTAAAGTCGTGTGACTTTACTTTATTTTAAATATAAAATTTGAGGTTTATGATTGATTTCTCTATTCTGATGTTTCTAGAATTAATTATTCTATTAAAGTTTAGTGTAAGAAAGCAATAATTAGGTATGATATGAATTTCATACATATAAATAAAAGCTAAATAGAAAATATTTTATTGTCAGATGAATATTTCAACTAATTTATTTAATAAAAAAACGCAATTATATATTTATTTCTGTAATATATAACCAGTTTCATTCTAATTTTTTATAGCCTATCTATTCTTATTTGTTAATAATTTTATTTTATCTTCTGAAGACATTTAACAACGTGAGATGAGATCTAATTATTTTGTTGCGTATTGTAATATCGTGAAGCATTCCAGTCGTATAATATGTCTCAAGATATAATATAAAATATTATTCTTAGTATCTCATTATTTGATACATTTGAGATGCAACGACTATATATACGAGCCTTAAGAAGGGAATTAATAGCAATTTATATTTAAACATTTTTTTAGTTATATTTTTAGACGTTATTCTCTTATATTATTACGCGCCTTTAGTCATTCGCGGATATTCTTCCGTGATGACGACATATATGTTGCGTGCACTTTAAGTTGAAATTCATTTCACAATCAAATTGATGTCACTTCTGGAATAAACTCGTTTGTTCTGGCAGACTTCTCTAAATCGTTCGCACTCTGATCTAATTGTCCGTACATTCTGCACGCTATTTCGCTGTACACATTGGCATTCTGCTTAACTTGAGTTTAAATAATTGCATCCTCTTAAAGTGCGTTACGACCAGCGTCTATGTCGCGCGCATTATTGCATTAAGCCTTACACGCGCGCGAAAGCATTTCGCCGGATAATTACTAGTTCGTGCTGTCAATCATATTAAGCACCGCATGCTCATCGCAGGTATACCACCTCCGACCATTAACGTGTCGTTGTTATTACGGGCGGCGTCTCCCCCGCAATATAGACACAACGGGATACACTATACCCTGTGTGATTTCCCTCTAGACTCGAAGCGCGAGCAAATTGCTATAATACGTTCGCTGTCTCACGCGCGTCGTCGCTCCACGCGCATCCGCGGATCCGCAAAACGCTTTCGATTCGCGAGTTAACGGATGAAATGATTTTCCCCCGCGGGGCAAACTTAAATTGCGAGCGATTAGAGCGTAATAACGCGAGGCAGCCTTAATGACAGGCTTGAAAGAAAATCGACATTATGTAAAGACGTTGGCGTGTAGGTGATGAAGTACGCGCGCGATTATCGATCATCTAAATGTGCTATAAACTGATATAACTTAGGGTTGCAGACGCAAAGTAACGCATATAGCCTGATTTTCTTTTTAACCTGATATTTTCTTTTTCTTTTTAAACCGCACTTTTTTTTAAACCTGATACACTTTATTACATTTTTTTATTACTTGTCGGAGTCACGTGAATTGGCACACTTCAACCATTTATCCGTTCTCCAATTAAATCGGGTTTGAAACCGGAGGCTATTCATGAATAGTCATGTTCGCGAATTGTTTTTAAAGAAGCAGCATATGGAGAATATTCTCGCCTGAATGGATCGCAGAAATAGAATCTTGGCACGTGGATTTTCGTGCTGGTGGCATACATTTACGAACTCTGAGGCGACACCGTTCGCCAAATTAATTACACATTTCTAAAAAAGATTTTACCAGCTATTAAAGGTTTTACTGAATATAATTTTTTAAACAAGTGGTTTAAATCTATTCAATTTTTGATAATCAATTGAGATATTATATGAGATATTATATAAGAATAAGAAAAAATTAGAGAGGAATACATCATCTTAATACATTATATTATATCAAATCTTATAATAATCTGACAAGATGAAAGAAAAGAATTTGTATAAATTTACAAAGTCAGACAACATGCAACAATATTAGTCATTCAGTTTACGAAACTTCCTTACTTTTCACCAAAATTAATCTCAGATAGAATAAAGTCTGCCAAATAGTTTCAAAGGTATTCATCACTACAGTTTTCACGATGACGAACGTTTAAGTTATTTCTTATGATTGTAGCTAACTAAAGAAATTCATCATCCATACATGCTGATACAACTTCTAATATTATCTTCACTCTTGAAAAATATTATCTTCGTCCAAGAATCAATAACATTAATTATTTAAATTATCTATTGCAATCGATACAGTTTTATATCATTGGAAATCTAATAGTCTTTGTAATCTTCCGTTCCTTTAAAGTAATGCTATCATAAGAACGATCTCTTATCCTAATTTCTTCGAATAGATATATAACTTATTGTTAATATACCCATAAATTTAATAAATGCCGAATTTCAAGTTTCAAGATGTTTTTTTATGACTTTTCGCGCGAGACTTGCTATAATTTCATCGGTCAGTGTCACTCGCAGACCAACCGTACCGTCATTCTCCGTCGGTGCTCTCCCGGTTCTGACGTGTCAACCCGCGGGCAATATCCAGGGTTGGTGGGGATTGGTTGTCATGGTACTTTAGGATACGGCTTTTGATACCAGAAATTTCACCGGATAAATTTACCAGTCTATATATAAACGAGGCGTATATAGCATCATTATCATCGCACGGTGGTCGTCGCACACGCACGTGTAAGTTGGCGTTAATAAACACGAAGCGGAACGACGCCGACGGACGTAATTACTGGCGAAATAAATTTCGTCAGTGTCGTCCGGGAAATTAAACCGGACGAACGGAATTTGTTCGAGCGTCAATGACATTGCAAATTCGCAGTTTCGGCAACGAGCGATTCGCGTGATATATTAACATGACATAAATCGATAATTCCCGCTCTTGTAACTCGCACAAGAGGTACGAGAATATTATTACCACTGTGTTATTTTATCCATGTTTGAAGAGATATTACGTTTAAAGTCATATAGTCTGACAATACACAAAGCACACGTTTCAAAATTTGTCGAAGCATCGCTCTTGTGAATTTTGCATTTAATTTTTGCATATTATTTGAATGTTTTAATATTATATATTTTGAAGAGTACGAATAAATTGTAGTATTACTTAATTTTGATAAAAAAAAAAATTTAAAGAATCTAAAGTAAATTTAAAAAATTGAAGTTATTACGAAGTTAGATTTTCTGAATTTAAAAGCTAAATACCTTCTGAGGACGTTTTGCTTCACCGCGAAATGAATCTGATAGTCTCGCTCGCCAACTTTCTCTCAGTGCATCTCTAATTCTTTGTTATTAAGTCTTTATGCTCATTGCTGAAGCAAATCCATATTCATGAACAAAAAGAAGAACTGCTTTTGAAGTATGCCCGAGACTCTTCCATAACATCCGGTAAAACCCTCCCTGTTGTAATAAATACACTCTCGACGAAAGTCCCGGAGCGGTTTAGTCCGTGTTCCAGAAGCTTCGCATGGGATTGCCCAGAAGCATCCTGGGGGACTTTCATGAATAATAATTTGTTGCCGAAACGCGACGTCGATATAAATGCACTAGCCAGTCCTTTTGCATTGGATATGATAAGAATAATTACCTGCATGGATGCTCACTCTTTAAAATTAGCCTATTATATTAATTTACTTTTATTCTTGATTTGATTTGATATACATCAGGATGTTATATTTACATTGCTTAGTTATTGTCGGTCGACCGTTTTACGATAATCCACTTTTAGATAACTTTGCTGAAAATAATTATGAATCACATTGCAATAGTAGTTCATAAATATTGTAATACAGAAATTATGCGTGCATTATAAGAAATATAATTATGGTTTTGAAATGTATAATTCTCGCGAATACATAATAGTATATGTCCAAATCTCACTCATGTGCAAAGCACGATTATTATATTGCATAAGAAACTTGAGTTACAGTTGGTCATATGTACGAACGGACCTGTTTCTTGTTTGCTTGCACGGTTATGTGTTTAGATAAATCAAATCTCGCGGGTACAGATCGGCGCTTAATGCGCCAATTGGAGATATAGGAGCGCGGGCCTGTTTTACGAGGGTGTCCCGACGCGACGCCTGGAGGGTGCAAACCGCCACTTAATCAAGACGTTACACGAGAGTTTCCTCCTCGCAGAGGACCCTCGGGCCACTCTTCCCCCTACGGTACGTCGGTCCTCCCTTTCCGGCCACATCGATTCTCCATAGATGAAAGCTTTCGGAAACTATTGCGCGAATAAGCGGCTACTTCTGTATTTGCGCGACGTAAATCTCTTTTTAACATGCAGGTACGCGTAGTTGCAATATAAATGTTTACGTTTGAAAAACTGGCTTTTCTGTCGCGCATCTCGATAACCGACGGTTTTTTATATTTTCCGAGATACGTCGTTCGGAATGCACTCTCGTATATAGGATGATGATAAATTCGCACACGTAATTTACGTAAAAAACTTTTTTCATCAATTTAGTTTTTTATTTCTGATAAAAATATTGAAATGTTTAACTTTTTCAGAGATATTGACATACGCGGTTTAATTTTTATGAAATTGTAATATAATTTAATATTGCTGATAAACAAAGAACGAGTATTCACCACATTTTATCTTTTTTATTCTTTTTTTGTTTAATTATTACTATAAATTTAAATTGAATAAAGTAAAACCAAACAAAAAAATTTAAATTACTTTTTTTTGTAAAATTTTTTTTTATATTTACGAGATTAATATTCAAAAATATTTTAAGTAATTAAAAATGAAAAATTTTCTGAGACTGATCAATATATAGTCCAAATCATAAAGTTAATAAAATTTTATTCTTTAATTATTTTCAAGCGAAGTTTACTTAAACAAAAATTAAACACTGAATTACTGAAATATTTGATTATAGATTGTGATAAATTATGGTCATAAATGATGGTATTTTTGCAAAGAAAAACTAGACTTTAAATTAGTTAGAGGATTTAATTGTGTAATACATGAATTTGACATTATCATGTATCAACATTATATGATTCCATAACGCTACCATAAGATAACATCTTTGAGATAAACAACAGAGCGATATTATACGATTAGAGATCGTAATTTTTATGTATCTTCGATCAAATGCGGACATTGTACATGAGCGGGTTTCTACTGATTTACACGGGAAAGAGAATTTCGTTTTCGGTATGCAGTTTAATTGCTGATCCGATGAACGCGGAACAGCGAGGGTGCACGACGACGAGATAAATGCGCGCAGGGGGGACTATTTACTCCTGTGTTTGTATTAACTTCCGCAGGCAGTTCCATATGGGGAATTTTCAACAACGAATAAAGGGTTGGGTGGCTGCTATTAACAACGGCTACATGCATGTACACCATGTATGTGCAACGTAAGTTGCTTGTAAAAACATGTAGCGACATGTTTTGTTATTTGTAGAGGAAAATCGGGTTCAATAATGGTATTTAGACGTCACTGGTTCAATTGATACGTATACTGTATAAAGCTACAAATGAAAACGTTTTTATGTATAAAACGCTTTTTACACAACAGTTTTTTTTACACATTTATATTTTTTAGTGATATAACGTACCTCTTTGCGACAATCACACAAAATTACATTTTATATTTGAAATTTATAATCCAGTCGAAAAAACGAAAAAGATACGAATAAATGAACGTGACCATCAGTTTTCCTACGAAGCCAATTAAAAAGGAGTAATAAAAAATTGAAAATTAAAGAATTCTCTTGTGGTCTGTCTCACTGATGATATAGCTTCAACTTTAACTTTAACTTTAGTTTAATTCGGTCCCTTGTCTCCCGGTGGTTCCCACTTCTGGAAAGAGACAAACAGCCGGTTAAATTAAGGTTAAAGTTAACCGACCTGGATGAAACCGGCTATTAGGGACAAAGAAAAGAAGTAAGAATAGAAGTGGAAAAGAAACGGTAGAGCGGGAAGAAGCGAAGCTCCAAGAATTCGTGTCTCTTAAGCGGACGGAATGCGATAGACTCGGCTACTTTCCCGGCATTTTAACGAGTTCTCTTTTTCTAACGATATGATAAAACTCGGCGTACCTGTCGGGGGTTAATGCAACCCCATGGCATTTGGCGGGGCGTGTCTTGAACTGCCACTCGTATAAAATTACCGGGGCGATAAGAGATCCACGTATCTCTTTAAGTATCCCTCGAGAAAATGAGAGCGAGACGCGCGCGCGCGCATGAAGATGACAAGAAATCCGCTTCTCTCCGCGCTTCTCTCGTGAAAGGGGAGCTTAGCGCTGTTCTGTCGCACCGATAAATTTCCGACGAGAAGAGCCGAATCTTTCGCTGCGGCGAAGTGCATTCACGTGGATCCCCACGGGAATACCTGGCTTATAGGGCGTGCCCGGTCGAGACGTGGGGGTTGTGGCTTCGACGACGACGGGACACCACCGTCCCCGCGCGCGTGAATCGGGTAAGCGAGGTGAAAAGGCCGTGTACGTGTTATAAGGGCTGAATTTGGATTTTGTATACAGCGGGTATCCAGAACCGAGACGCGCGTTCGAGAGAGTTGAAGAAATGCGAAATTCCTCGTCGAGGGACGCGCGACGAGAGGCGACGGCGCGGCGGGAGGAGACGAAAATAAATGGGAAAGGAGCCGTCTGTTGCCCCTGCTCCCCCACGCTATCTCTCCCCGGAATTTTCTCTTCTCTTACCTTTTTCTCTTTCCTTTTCGTTTTCGCGTGTCTTCCGCCGTTCGCCTTTCTTTCCGGTCCGTCTCCCCGCCGTCGTTTTCTTCGCGCGCGCTCTCCTACGCGTGCTCCTCCTCTTCGCCGGTCGATCCTCATTCGTGCGAGAACTTCCGCTCAAGTGAATCTTTACGAGAACGGATGCAGAACGCGATGTAGACGCTGCAGATAGAGCGAAAGATATGAGGAGGTAGGGAGAGAATTTCTCCCTCTCATACGGCGAAATTCCCTCGCGTTCGTGTAATACAACGGGCGAAATTTATTCCCGATTCTCGATTTTCCAAAACGCTCGCTTTTTTGCGGCAGCCAAGCGTCTGGGACGACTGTTGCGAAATTGACTTCCAAAGCAAACGTTGTTCGATCGAAGAAAAAGTTAGAGGGAAGGGGCAAGAATATAACAACAGCGAGCATGATTCTCGTTAACAAGACAAAACGCGCGCGCAAAGAATACGTTGTTATTCGAAGGTGGAGGCTTCAAAGAGTCGTCTTGTACCTCAATGAAATATGCCGAGCGACGAGTACCATTATAGTACAGGAATGCGAAAAAATGGCACCTCATTAGCGCGGTATTCCCGTCGGACGCTAATGAGATTAATTATCGCATTGTAGGCAATATGTCGCACGTAGAACCGCAATATGTCCGATAGAACCGCGACGGCAGGATTTAATAGCCATCGGTTTATCAATAATCTTTTGTTCCTACCAGCACAATTGCGTAAGTTGCTTTTAAATGCTTGAATTATTTACATCTTCTTGCATCATGTATTACGAGTGACATCACTCGTATTATAAGTATCTCGCTGAATTACGTTATTTCGAAAAAATCTAGCTCGTATTTATGCCATTTTATACGTCATATATGCTGCTATGAGCAAAGAGATCCGTTTTCGAAAATTATGCCGAGCTCTTTGAAAAGAGAGCCGGTAAAACTTTTCATTTCACGAATTAGTTCTTATAACGGCACTTGAAGTAGCTAATTAAAAGATCGTTAGCTTTAAAAATTTTATCGCGATGTGCGAACAGTCTTAAAGTTAAATCGTGAGCACTCAGAGTGCTTTAAAAATAAATTCGACGGAAAAACTGCATTATACGTGCGCTTGAGTGAATTCAAAGAGATTCTAAGATCGCGGGGTAACCTATGGTAGGTGGAAGTTTTCCGGGGAACTCATTAAAGTTAAATTAGCCGGGAAAGACACTTTCGGTAGGATTTAGCGAGTGCTTTTAGACCGTTTCGACAAACAGTTTGCGTTTCGGCCTACACGGGGCCTCATCGCGATTAATGCGCCGATCGACGCCGCGTCGGTTTTATCATCTTCATCGTATATACGTGCGGAAAATTTTCCATGGCAACGTCGAGGCTCTGCCTACCGACCGGCCGGGTTTGCCCGTTCGTTTATGCAAATGGAAATGTTAATTCGGATCAATCAGATCTGTTTTCTCGGCGCGCCGGTCGTGCGAACGACGCGCCGCATCCGGCGTTTAAACGTGACTGCAATTCGAAGTCGTTTCGTTACAAATTTCCTATAATCAAATGGATGCCACGGTTTATCGGAGAATCGATAGCGCGATAGCACAGGGGGAGGGGAGCATAGCTCACATTCGCACGTGCACGCCGATATTTATCCGCATATGGTGGTCCTCGGCCCCGGTAAAATATTGCCGCATTCCCCCCTCTTTCTCCTTGTTCCCCAAATCTCGCGTCGGTGTATGTCCGAGCATTCGCTCATATTTATACGGTTATCGGTAATGATAGTGGACCCCCAAATTGTCGGTCGCTCGTACGATTTGCATAATTTGCACGATTCCACCTACCGTTGTTATGCGCCAACTATTATGATTATGACTAGTCTAGCGCGAGATGAATCCCTCAATAAAGACCGCGCGTTTCTTCCGTCGGGAAATTCCTGTGGAAGATACATGTTACACACTTGTTATGAGCAAATCCCAATTCTAATTCGAAAACCTAATACAAATTATCGAGGAGACGTAATTTAATTGTAATATATTTATGATATTCACATAATTTTTTTATCAAACTCTTTTTGTTGTGATCGTATACGCGTTCACGAAAAAAAAGGTTTTGCTGCAACAGCAAATCTATTTGTTAAATATGGGATAACTAACATTTTTTGCTGCGAGAGCTAATTAACTCTTAAAGGACTCCGTCGGGTCGTTTTCGTCCACCCGAAAAATACGATCCTGAATATCTTTTTATATATTTTTTTGAGCCTGAAACTCATTTTTTATATTTATTATGAATTAAAAAAAAATCATTTTTTTCAATTTCTTTATGCTAATAACTAAAAAAAAAACTATTAAAAAAAAAAAATTTTTAGAAACCAACATCACAGCTTAAAAGAGGAAAGTTCAAAGAATATCCATGAATTTTGCGGAATTTTTTGAATGATATTTAATATTATTTATAAGTCGAAAGGCAAAAAGGACCCGACGGAGTACTTTTAAGGTGCCAAAAAGCACGGAGTCTTTTGAGGGTTAATTTTGCAATAATAGCAAAACATTTTGTTGCAATAGCAAACAGTTTTGCTGAACTTTGCTATTGCAGCAAAAGGTTTTGCTATTATTGCAAAATTAATTAGCTCTTGCAGCAAAAAATGTTAGTTGTCCGTAGAGTAGCAAATCCTTTAGCTAAATTTTTTTCCGTGATTACGTTTACAACTTTTGCAGACGCATATCGAATATAACATACATAATAATATATATGATATACTTTCTAATGAAATTAATCAAGCAAGAAACATCACGGAAACTTTATTTATCAGAAGATTGCCTCGAAATTTACGATGCATACGATCAAGGAGAATTGCAGAATACCAGGGTACATTGCAAATTACGGTTTGTCACTTGCGGGATAAATGGGACGGAAGGTAGACGGTAGCCGCAGACACGGTGCACGCGTGATTTCCGCGGGCGTATAGCTGCATGTCGTACTGATGAAGCGCTGTCCGTCTGCTTGGAAGAACTCGCTAATTACGGCGGCGTACAGAGTATGCATAGTACAACAGCCAGATGCAATTTCAGAGACCGAGGATACTATTGCGGCGAGAATACTATTGCGCGCGGAAACGGCCGACAACGGGAGAATGCCGCGCATCCTATAATACCGGAGACGCTGTATTCCCAAAGGGTGACATCGGTTAGCTTTCTCTTATACGCATTGCGTTTCGCATTCGTTACGGGCGTTATAGTCGCGGCGTTAGCCGCGCCCTATGGCTCCTTTCCTTTTCGATTTATGATGTCCTCACGAGCACACGCGATTCCATTGTGCATCGGAGGATCGCGTGCGCGCTGATATAGCGGTCGCGTTTGCATGAGACATTGACTGCGTCGTCAAAGGTATATCATGAATGAATGTTGAAACGCGTGGTTAAGAAATGTAAGCCGTCACGCGACATTACACTAGTTTTATCCGGAGAAGGGAAATGCCGTTGAGATAAAAAAGATGAAAGTACTGCCAGCTGCAGATTTCATCGCCTTGAACGCTATAAATATACATTATCACATTTTATTTAATTATTATTATTTATTATTGAGTATACAATGAGACAATAAATGACAATTTTTTACATTAGTCACACACACATATTTATAACAAGATTTCAGTATAGCTCTTTGTAAACCGGACAAGTGTTTAATACAGAATTACATGTGTTTGTATAAAAACCGCAAGCATATATGTATTAAACTTTTATCTGGATTCAGGAAAAAATTGTCGACATTTTTGAAGTTTTGAAGATTATCTGCACTTTTCGGATATTGAATGTTAAAAGAAAATTAATTCACCAATGAGGTGATTTCAAGTTTCAAAATTAAATTTTAGATAAGTGATATTTATAATTGCATCACTGATAAAAGATTTTCACTACTGCAAGAATGTTTTTCTTGGACCTTTCCTGCATGCAAAAATATATAGAAAAATGCTGCTGGGGTCAACATGTTAGTCTATTTTTTAATTTAATTTCTCGATCTCAAACTACGTGAATATAATTTACTCTTGCAAGACATTGAAGATACTCTCTTTCTTTTTCTTTTACTTTGTTTAATATTGTAAATGACATATACACACAAACATTAACAACTTATAATAATAATTATTTTTTATATAGTTTGTCAATTTTTATTTATTATGTGAAGATTATGTCAAAAAATTGCAATAAATTCTTTTTTTGTATAATATTTTTGTTAAAAGTTGTCGCTTTATACATCATTTCTATACATTTCTACATAATACTACAATCTCTGTAGCTGCTATTTTATGTTGCATCTGCACACATAGATCTTTGTCCATCGGTAATGGCTTTTTTTCGGATGAAATATTCTGTGAAATGTGAGTTAGGTGCATATTGATATATAAATGGATTGGTGAATGAAGAGTTCTAGTCCATTTTGCAACATTTTTACACGGCTGTGAGAGCCAAACGTGGCTATTAATAGTATTACGTTTCCACACATAAATTGCAATGTTTTATCGATATAATACTTGCAAACAATAATTAAAAGCTGAATTAATGTGATGAAAATTGGTTTTGCCGAAAGAACGAAGTTGTCGAAATAATGGGATGCATAATGCATCATTAATATACATTATTCACAATTAACAAATATATATATAAATATAATTTTAACGTTAGTATAATTATCGCTGTTATTCAATCATCTTTCTGTTTTAGATATTGATAATTATAAAGCTTTTACCTCTTATACGATACGAATAATATACATTATTGTAATTTACAAATTTAAATATTTTAATTTGTGACTTACAGTATATAACTTAATTCTTGAAAATCTCAAGATTTAACGCGCTATTTTCGAACCATTTGATAACGATTCTTTCTAAGGAATATTTTCTTTGATCAGCGAGATAACGTTTATTTTTGAGAAACTAAAATAACCAGTCTGTTGTATTTTAATGCGGCGTGTAGTCTTTTCTTGGGTTTTCTCCCTTCAGGCCAACGATTGCCATTCGCAGAATGTTCTGTCTGGTAAATGCAGCTGGTTATTGTTTTCCGGAAATGAAACTGTGTTGGAGTGCAATATATGTATCCAATGCAATGCAATCCAATCTAGTTGATATCGCCCCTCGAACGTATCTAGCATGAGGCATCCACCAACGGTATCGATTTCGAGGAGTGTCCTATCCTCGAGATACTCTAGACTTTCTCTAATTAACAATATCCAATTATTGGCTATTTGAAAATGCGACTGCTATATATGAAAGCGACGAAAGATTGTTTCCTTTTTTTCGCGATAAATTATTTCCTCTTTTCGCGCAACAGTAATGCACCCTTTCTTGTTCTTTCCTCTAATGTATAAACTTCAGTATAATGTATTCCTCGCTTAGATATATTCCTCGCTGCGTTAAAACGTCAGGTGATTTATTATACGAAACATTTGAATATATACAGGGGAGATGACAAGGAAAAGATTTTAGCAAGAACATTTTTTGACACGTGAAGTATATTAAAGCAACACAAACGTGAAGTGAACACGCAATAAACTTCTGTAAAGTTACCGTCGCGTTTTCAGGATTTTTGAAAGACTATAACCAAGTAACAGTTTGGCTCGAAATTTTGCAGCTGTAGCGCTATCTTAATAGAAGCTATAAAAACAGCTGTTTCAACTGTATTTTCTATAGGATTCTTTTATCTCATGGAATATTCGGTCAATGTCCGTAGGTCGAATCGGTAAATCGATTAAATCAGCGTCGCGGTGCAACTTACGAGAATTGTGAGATAGTTCCTGACTTATACCTTTAACGATGGCCATAAATTCAACGCAAAATACTGTAATTGAGATGTTACTGTCGTTCCGAAGCAAATGAAATCGATGACTATGACTTCCTCGAGTCCAAACTTTTTCGATCGACGACAACGTTCGTTTTCCGAACCGACTCGATTAAGTCGCCGTCGCGTCGTGGAACCAGTTACGTCTATCGTTATAATTTCTTTTCCGTACCAATTGTTTCATTTCACCGGGGTAACATTCTAAGAAGTATCGGGAATTAGAGGCATAATATGCCGCTCTTTACGCCATGAAATTTAAACAAAAGATGCGATATGGAAATACAATAAAATGCGTTTCAGATTTTGCTATATCAAGCAAAATATTTAAGCAAATATGTTTTGTATCATATAAGTATGATATGTATATCTTAATGCAATGCAATCGAAATCGATTAACTATATATTCCAATCGATGCAATATTCTGTTGTTGTCCGCCATTATTAGTGATTTCCTTTTATTTTCTGCGACAGAATCGTATATAGACGAAAGCAAGACATTAATCACAAACCTAGCTCGCTAGCTCTCAGAAAGAAATACAGGCTGCACTCCGATCGATGCAGCGAGCTCATTTATTATCGTTACTCAGAAATTGCGCTAGACTACTACGGAGTAGATAGTATAGAAAGATTCCGACTCCCTTAGCTTTCGCACTTCGCCCCGTAGGTGTTTTGGTAACACCGAAATGTACTTGCGCGGTTAACAACACCGGTCTTGCAACGGAGGGGGTGGTTCACACAAACAAGAGCTCTAGATGCTTTCGTTGAAAATCTTATATCTATGAACAAAGCCGTTCGAAGCTCGCGGGCGTCGTCTTGGCGTCTAGGCGTTGACTCGGCGATCGTTTCATTTTGCAAATTGAAGTCGTACGTGTGGAAACTGGAAACGGAGATCGAACGAACTTGGGTCTTTTTCAAGTTGTCTCTCCGATTTTTCCAATCTTGTCGCGCGCAATCATCTCTGAATGCGAGCGTTCTGTTGAATCGCAAACACTTGGAAAACTGGAAAAATACTTCTCTAAAGTTGGTTATTATTAAAGAATTCGTTCGTACATAAACGGTGTACATTACGCAGTAATTTGGCGCAGCTCGTGTGTTATATACGAAAATATCTCTACATATTATTATGTTAATTTATCATATATTAACATGATAAATTGATCAAAATGCAAATTTGTCATGTTGAATTAATAAGTTATGCACCGCTCTGCGTTGGAAATTGCAATAACCGGGCTCTCTGCAGCAGATATTTATTTAATGTATCATTCATACAAACGCCGTTATTTTCTTAATTAAAAAAGGTTGTTGATGTTTAATTAAATATATAGAATTAATTAAATACGACTTGTACATCGCTTAAATTCCCGAAGCTGTACATAAAATACTGCCCTATGTATCTTCGCAAGAGTCGGCGTCTAATTACGACATCCGAATTTTTTTATTTTTCTTTGATCATTTATGCGCGATGCGCATCTTTCGGCGCGCTCGAGCGACTTCGGACTTTATATCTCGTTCGAGGGCGACGAAAGTTTTGATGTGACGAGGCTCCGTAAACTATATCGATATACCTTCTCGCCGTCTTATCGAGCTCGCTGCCGAGAATCGCCGAAGAGAATCTCTGTACTTGAGAGGAAGAAAGCAGGGAAGGAAGGAAGATGCAAGATATCGCCTTACGTCGCGCTTTTATCGGAAACAGATAATATCCTGTGATATACACCAATAGAAGCTAGAACAAACTCACAGTTCCTTTTATATATATAATATATATATATATATTCGTCCGTGTTTTTTATTTTTCTGTTCTTTCTTTTCTATTCTTCGACGATTTCTTTCGATATTTCTTACGATGTTTATTACACCAATTTACGACATTTTTCTACCGTGTCGATACGCGAGATTTTATTTCTGCAAACTCGACGCTTTCTCCGGTCCTAATTTCTGATTGCTGGCCTTTTAAGCTCGTCTCTTCTTTCGTCGATGCCACGCGATCGACAAAAGTAGACAAAACATATTTTCCAACGAGTCAGACAGAGACGAACTTTTAGTTCTTTTTCCAATCTTTTTTCAAGCAGACACTGAAGAGCAAAGCGCCGTTCGCACTTGTATTTATTTTTTCAACAGCGAACCACCATGTATATCCGTGGAAAGCGGAATAAGTGGAAATTAAATCCCGGTTATTTCCACGAAGCGCCATAGGGGTCGATCGAGAGACACTCGCAAACAACGGAGATCAATGCCGGAGAGAGCAATCAATAATAATATCCCGCTGTCCCTCGGAATAATAAAACGCTTAACGCACAGCCGGTGCTCTGCAACTGTCCTATCGGTCTTATTGTTAGAACCAGCCGGGACGCATTGTTCGAACTTTTTCGATTAAAACTTTCACGGTGTCGGTTCTTTTTTCCCTCTCGCGCGGCGGCGAAATGCAGCCGAACGATCATTTACGTTCTGCCCGTTCTCAAAGGTAAATCGTACAGATTCGCTTGAAACAAAAATGTTCAGATCGGAGATCCCGCTTTTAATACATGTATAGGTACGCGCGCTGTTAATGTCCGTGCGAGAACGTCGGGATAAAATTTGCAGAATTTAATTATTGAGCGGAATAACCATTTCGCGGATTTCTGTAATTTTTATTCTGTTCCAATGAAATTATCAAAGCAAGTCAATGTTAACGTATATTTATACTGATATCTGTTTTCACATTGTTCTGCACAGAAAATTAAATATGACATAAATATTTCAAATAAAAAAAAGATTTACAGAGGAATCCACGTGCATTTTACGATTGGGCCATGCATACAAAATGCTAATAAATAGTTTTTAAATTTATATTTAAATTATCATCAAAAGTCATATATTCTATGTGTAAAATTTAAATATCGTAATAATGCTTTTAAGTTGAAATGAATAATAGCACGGATGATTATTATCTGAAGTCGGATTACCTGGTAAAATTCGATTCAGCCAGATAAATGGAGAAACTTTATTATACGAACGTTGCACCGTGCGATTGGCCGAATGGAATCAATCTGCGAGGGATATTACCAGAAAATGTAGAAAATCATACACATTCCGCTCTCCCTTCCTTCTTCCCTCTCTCTCACTCTCACTCTTTCTCTCTCTTTCTCTCTGCCACGGTTACTTAATCCTCAATAAACTACAGCTTTCCGACAATTTAAGAGTTTAATATCAATTATACGAGATGCTTTGATTCATTACCCTCTTACCTCTTATTGATGCAAATCTTTCCGCGATTGTATGTACGTGCTTCAAGGATATAAAACGCATTTTAATCAGCTTCTTCTTTGAGAAAATTTACATTAGTTGGTCTACTTTGCCCATTTTGCCATATTTTTTCTTGGTAAGGACATTACTTTATAAGGACATAATGCGCGACTGTCAATTAATAATTAAAATTCTCTCGGTTATACATGTGTATAATCGTCGTTGAATTAAATAGTTATAATACATACAATAATACAAATATATTATTTTAGTATTTGACAATAGAAATAATGCGAATTACTCCACAATGACATACACTAATCTTTAATTGAAGCGATTTTTTAAAAGAAGCTGCACTTCTACTAATCGGGATGGGTCTTGCGTAACTAAATGTTGACGAAGCCACCCAATCGCGCAATGTAGGCGAAAATAAAAACGATAACCGTGCGCTTGCTCGCGCCATTAGCTTTTTATTTACTGTTACTGGCCCGCGATGCAGGTCTACTGATGCAGTATATGTCTGCAGAGCGCGCGCGATACTCTCTCACCCCATGCCATTTTACCGTTAATTGCAACCGCGGAGAAAGCGTGCCGGACTGCTCCCCGTAAAATACGTTTATCACCCTTTAAAGTCGCGGCGCCGCTGGTGCCTTTGTGGGACCCCCATTAATACGCAAATTGCAGCTACGAGTTTCTCGCGTCTCCCCATACCCGGTTGACACGCGCTATCGGTCGGCCGCTTAATTAAGAGGCAATTTTCCTTTAATGCGGAATATCTTGCCTATTCATCGGCGCGTGAATAAAGATTGAGCCAAAATAAAGCGGCCCAAGGCGGGATAGTTTGGCAAACGGTAAGGATAAAAGCGGAGCGGAATCAGTACATTGCGAATACATATAGCTAAGATAAATAAGATGGTAAATTGAGAAAATCGCGAGGGAAAAGACTTTTAGAGATACAGAGAGAATTTGGACTTTTTCTTTTACACAAAAATTGCGAACGCATAACGTTTAATGTAAACATACATTTTTATCGCATACATTAAAGTGCAAATGTAAATAATGCAACTCTCTCTAGCTAAGTCTTTATTGGTTAACAATCTTATCTTACATTCCTATTTTTGTTTATGTCTTTTATAAGGTAACAATATTTTTAACAACATGCAGCTTATTTGTACCTTTTTATACAAACTTTGAACAAATAAGCAAACGGTCAAATAATCGTGCTTCGTCGTGGAACTACAAAGTTTTATTATCTAACTTCCATAATAAAGAGTAGTTTCTGAAGTAAGGGTTGTTCTCTCCAAAGTAAAAAAGAAAGGAGTGCATAACAGTAGGGAAAATTTGTCGTTTTGTGGACCACTGGTACGTCGTGTCGTCTCACTATAAAAGAATAATAGTCCCGGAATTTCATGATGCATCTCAAGGCTTAAATCGAGACGAACATAGGATCGCGTTTTACGATCTTGGCGCGCGCGCGTATCTTGAATTTTACGATTGCGCCGGATTACGAAGCGGTTGGGGAAAAATAGCGTAAAAATATTCGAGAGAAGAGGCGAAGAGAGATACGCGAGAAGGACGTGTTTTTGTTGTATCGCGGAACGGACAGAATGGTGGGCCGTCGACCACACGCAATTCGCGAGGTTGGAATATCGCCCAGCTTCGTCGGTTATTATCAACCATTCAATTGTTACTTTGTGGCTGAGTGCATGGCTGAGCGCATATACGAGCGCAATTTGCGTTGACATAACAGAATTTTCCGGCGAAATTTTCGCTATAAACTGAAGGCAAAAGAAGGAGCGCGAGATTTCCTGTACGATTTGTCTATACTATAACTTCGTGAAATTTTAATTACGGCGATAAAACATAGGCACGCGCATTCCTTGCATATATGAAAGCACGATGCTACTCCCTTTGTCGCGACGCCTTTCAGCGTGCAATAAGTTCAATTCGCCGAATTTATTTGCAAATACGAACGTATTGGCGTGGAGTTTATTTATTTTGCATTTTTGTCTGATACCGTCATATGTGCGCTTCTTGAAAAGTGTGAAACTTGTTTTTCTGTATATGGCGAGACTTCGCGAAAACGTTTAAAAGCGAGATTTTATGGCCATTGCAGATATCCCCTAATGGTCTGATCGGAAAAAGATTTTTAACTGAATACGAAAAAATTCCGCAGAAATTTCTGTCTCTTGTAAACGTAAATATTATAATTTCGCTAAAAGAAATTATATCACACAGCTCGTAACTTATTATTTTTTATAGCAAAATAAGATCAATTTACACCGCATATTCTGTAATTTATTATTATAAATTGAAGTTGTGCGAGTATTAATAAAATGGCGTGCAAAGTGGTTACATTTTTAGTTTGTTATGAAAAATAATATACATTTGTAAGCTATATAAATATGAAAAATTTAATCATTTAATAGAAATTCGCCGAGAATATTTTGACCACTCTTTCTGACGTTAGTCGGGAGAGGTATACTTCGAACGACGACGAGGAAAGGAGCGCGAAAAGTCGCGCACGGGAATCGAGTGTCACGAAAGCGGAGCCAGAGCCAGGGTGTTCGTGAAGAGGGCATGGGGGTCATGTTCTCGATTTCCATCCTGTGAGACTGTAGACACCCGAGAAGTTTGTGAAACCGCCGCGCGCCGTCGTACTCACTGGCGTCTCGCATCCTAAATAAAAGCCGCGGCGACGCGACTTTCGACCGTTAACTTTTAAGGATGACGCAGAGACACGCGCTCGAGCGCAGACACGAACTTCCTATAAATTTTCGCCAACTTTTTGCCGCTCCATTTGTTAGTCCCCGCCCGCGCCGCGCCGCGCAACAAAAGGGCATCGATCAAAGTGTTAAAGCGCTCGTCGACGCAGCTTTGCCCGCGAACGCGCGCACCTCCGATTACGAAAATAGTCGGGCGATACGCGACGACAGGTAAATCAACGCGTCGCTGTAACTTACGAGAGAGTGGAACGGGGAAAAGGGATGGTTCTGCAAAATTTGCAAGGGAATTGGAAATTCGATTTCACACTTCCTGCATTAAATCGTTTTCACATGTGCGGCGATGTGTCAAGTAAAAGGAACTAAAAAAACATATGTCGTTATAGTAGAGTATCTACTTTCTTTGGAAATTCTTTGGAAATTAAATGATCGTTATTCCAGCGACTTTCGGAGCTATAATCAGATAAGAAACTAAATTTGACTGACAGATCGACGCGCAGATTGACGTACGATCGCGTTATTATCCTTCCTCCTCGCTGACTCTAAAATTAGTCAAATTCTCATGCCTCATCACGGTTTTCCTTTTAAATCCAGCCACCGAAGAGTAGCGCGATACGTCGGCTATGGTAGCCGGAACGAGGGGAAGGAGAGAGAGGACTGACGCATGAGAGACGAACGCGAGGAAATGTTCTGAGGAAGAGGGCGATAACGTGGAAGTGAAATAGCAGGTAGAGCGATAGGCGCAGATAAGGCAGCGCAAGCGAGACGGCGCGCGCGGCGCGACCAAGGCCGGCGCGGTACGGGCGATCGCGCCCGAAGCTCGCGCTCGCCCGGCCCAAGTTAGTTAGCAGTCGATGCGCACACGCGACGCGGTCCGGACGTGTACGCCGGCACCGCTCCTTCCTCCGCCACGCATCCCGTGTCCGCACCGCACCGCGCCAACGGCACGTACGACGGCCCCGACGGAGGGAAATTGCGGTTTCCGTTTTCGAAAGCGCGCTTCCTCGAGGTTTCCTGGCGCGCCGCGCCGGCCAAATTTCCGCGCTCGTAACGGAGCGGCCGGCGCGCAGAACCGGAGTAGCCGCGAGTCGCGACGCGACGCTCATCCGACCCGCGCGTTTGTCGTAAATAAGAGAAATTTTACGAGCGTCCGATAAACTGCCGCGCCGCGCCAAACCGACGCGTCTTTTGTCTCGGTTCTCGTTCGGACGTTTCGCCGCGCGCCTTTCGATTCGAATTGGTTTTTCCGCCTGGTACCGCGCGAGGATGCGATTCGTTAAAGCGTGCCCGTAGGTTCCCTGCAGGAGGTAGAAAGACGACGGGATCTCATTGAGGAAGCAACGAGTGAAGCAGCGATTTTGCGCAGTTATATAAATAGGTAAATAACAATCAGTTTTACTCTTGCCGGATTGTTGAAGGTAACTTAGCGTGTTTTAAACGTGTTAACTTATCGCGTTGCTGGCAGTAAATTTAAATTACTAGAAGTTTCAAAGTTTCCAAACAATTGTTGACGAGAATTTGCGATCGCTATAAATAATACGAAGAATGTGAACTAAGGAAATTATTACTACTGTCAAATCTAACGAGTTTTCTTATCTTAATTTTGGATTATGTCAAATATATTAACCTCGGACTATATTAACATTTTAATTTTATAAAGAATAAGTTGCGTATTTGGATGTCAGGCGATGTCCGCAGATTTAGGGCCCTGAGGCCTAAAGTATACTCGGCAAGTAGGACTCGGGGCCGGATCGACGTTAACCGTGGATCAATCGCGTAATACCGGCGACGGGACAGGATGGCGTTTATTAATAATTTCGTGACAGGAGTGACATGTGCGTAGACGCACGACGCTCTCAAACCTCGCTGCCGGAAAGCCCGGCCTCTCCGTGTCTGACATAACGATAAATCTCGGCCGTTCCTCGAAGCGGAGAGCCCCGCGTCTCTTAATGAAGCTTTTCCGTCGATGTGATTGCTCTGTAGAACCGTGAGTCACTTTCCGAGTGCGCGCCCGGCCGCGATTTTCTGTCGGCGCGATTCATTGCGGAAGAATCGCGAAGACGACGACGACGGCGATGACACGCCCGTTTTTCGCGTCGTCGTGTCGCGGAGAAAAGTTTGACGTGTGCGTGCAACGAAGGAATACCGCGAATGCGACATCGATCCCTTTGTGTTTTCAAAAGTTTGCGGCTGTACACTAATATTACTCCTCACGAGTTCGGAAAAAAAAGAACGGAATGAAATTAATACCTCAAGTATGAGTCAGCCTAGAGATGAAAGTTGTCGCGTTCGAAACTTTGTCGCGTGACGATCGTCTTTCCCATCGACATAAAGTAAAATTAATTTTTGTAATTAGGATCTACGTAACTTTGAGGATTTGCGAGATCGCCGATAAAATACACTTTTTTTTTATTGTGAGACATAGCAGAAGTAAAGTTTTAAGGGTACATGTCATTATTTAATAACAAATAACTTTTTATTCGTGATACAACTAAGTAATAATGAAACAAAGGGAATTATTTCCCTAAATACACATATCGCTAGATGTACATCAGTTTACCATTTGGTCTACGAAGAGGAAGGTGGTTAGTCTATCAATCTACTAGCAGAGTTGTCTAGTTGCTTACGTCACTGCCAGCCGGAGAATCATTCTGAATATAATCTGCATATCACATATGTATATTATACAATAAAATCCGGAGCATAGAGGGAATTCAGAGATGAGATCATTGCAAGTGCACGAAAGTGGGCGGTCAGGCGATTCTCAATGAGCAGTGTGGCGAAGGTCACGCTTAAGTCATCGGGCGCGTTAACGTTTTTTTTTTTTTCGTTCCATTTGCCCCGGCGAGGATTAACGCCGAGTTTCAAGCTGGGGATGGTTGAATACTTTAGTTGCCTTATCCGAATACGTGGATTAGTCGGAAACTCTTTTTCGTATCTGCGCAATTCATTGGCATAATCCATGCTAACATGTATGCATAATGTATGCTTATCTCCAGTTCGTCAGAAACGTGTTAAAACGCGTTAAACATCTCAAATGTATTTACGAGTCTGTTCTTGATTCGTGGAGATCACTCCACGACATAATATACAGAATAGATTGCAAAGTTTCATATGTCAAAGACGTAGACGTCGAGGGCAAGACGTTGAAGCCATTGTCACGGGCGTCACAACTTAAGGCGCTGCTAATTAGCCAATTAACTTGCGCCAAGTGAGATTTGCGTCACGTCTGTTTGCGACGAGGCATATCATATATTTTCTTGTGTGTCACGCCACCGCAAACCTGCAAGTGGATCTTGTCGCACGAAAGTTTATTTTCTCGTCACGCTTCTCGATGAAACTCCTGCTGACAGTTTATGTTTCATTTGACAAATCATTTTTTGTTTCGTTTACCGAAGTAAATATTCTTTTGCAGATATATCGAAGCCATATTATATCATGTATTCCAATTCCAAGTTTAAAAATTGTTTTACTAACATCCATGAATATGACTCTTTTACAATAAAATTAAGATAATTTTATATTAGGCGTTTAAATATATTGGTTTTTATTACTTATTTCGGATTTAATCTTTCTGACAGGAGCGCAGAATTACATTTATAACTTGTATTGTAAAATATTACGGAATATATACGGAGCAAAGTAAATAAATCTCGAATAATATTAAATGTGTAATTAAATTAATTTAACTGTGTAATTATATTAACTTAATTACACGACAAGCTAAGTAAATGCTTTTACATTTCGTTCTCGTGGATGTAAAACGAGTTATCAAATGCACCTGACGCCTCGCCGGCTCGCTCGTAATCCTTATGCATTGGCTGTGACATAAGTTGGATCCTTGATTAATTGTTTATTCACATTCTTCAAAGGCAAGAA
Organism: Temnothorax longispinosus; assembly: GCF_030848805.1. Taxonomy (NCBI): domain Eukaryota; kingdom Metazoa; phylum Arthropoda; class Insecta; order Hymenoptera; family Formicidae; genus Temnothorax; species Temnothorax longispinosus. The sequence continues at coordinate 5,577,239 of NC_092360.1, forward strand.
GGCGGAATTATTAGCGCATGCTGATGATGACTTTCTGATGTCATCTTTAAAATTTTCCTATTACAATTTTACATTAATTCTGAGTAATTATGACGCAATTACAGGAAAGTTCCATATATATATGTATATATATATATAGATTTTCACAGTTTTAATTTTTAAATACTGTACAGATTAACAATTATTTAGATTAGATAATACGCGTAGTAATATCATATCGGAAAAATTATTCCAAACTTGGCAATTTTTATGACCCATTATGATTTTTGGAAATTGCCATGACAAATATTTTATTGTGGAAATATTAAGGTAAATGTTAAGGTAAAAAAGAGCATTAGCATAACATAACGAATGTTAGATTCGCTCTGTGATGAAGGCATGTATGAGCACGTCATATCATTTAATACGTAGAACAGCTCATCTTTTGCATGCATCTGAGAAATTAATCCTTGCAGTTTTTTTATTACAGCGGAACTCTACGTTTCATACGTAAAACGGGATGTAAAACGGCGTTTGTCCATTTAGCCGATAAATCTTATTATGATAAAACCCTTCGCAGACTTTGCGTTAACCGGAACGTGCCGCGTATCGTGCAACATGGCGATTAATTAAACGAGACGATCAGATATGCAAATTCGCCGGCACCTCATCGAACGATCTCGATTGAACTAATGTTCAAAGTTGCCACGTTAACGGAATATATACGTTCTGCAAATACGTTGAAACTTGGATCGCATCTTATCAGATTTCGTCGGCGCTATAATTATTTCATCGTTTAAATTATTATTCTACCTGGTGGTTTACCCCGTAAGCGTATCCCGCGCGCTTTCGGGATACGTTTGCAGTTACGCCGGGTAACGAAGTAGTTAATTAACGCATTCGTCAGAGATGCAAATTAAAAAGTTTTGACTCTAAGTGACGAAATTAATTCACGAGTTTTTGATTCTCCACGGGGGCCTTGATGCGCATAGAGCATGCAAGCACTGTGTTTTATCTCAGTGTTACGGTGTTCAGTTGTACACACCGCAGGAAGTGGAAACGACGCCCAATTTTTATGGATTTATTTCGAATATGTACGTTAAAACCGTCTCGCATTGTGCTTAAATAAATGATTAAAAACCATAGTTTCATTAAGAATTATTTTATTAAAAAGATGCGCGTGTCCGCGGTTGAGTCCGACTTTGCTAACGTGTTCGTCTATTACCTCATCGTCTATTATCTCATTATTTATACTTGTATTAGTAGACACTTGCAGAAACGTAATTGTTAATAATAGAACAGGTCTTTTTACAGATTATTTGTCTTTTATTATACTAGAATTTGCTGACATTTAAGATAAGGAAAAATTGCATTCGAGTAATGTTTGCTCTATTCTTGATATCATTTGTTCAACGATAGCGATTAAAAAATGATTCTCAACAGTATTTACTTACACCAGAAATATGGTTATCATAATGTAAGTAAGTATACCCACTTTTTACTGTATCACGCAACTGCGATAATTTGATAGAGATTAAAAGCTAAGGAAAGTATTAAAATTAATAAGCAACTTAAATCATCATTAATGTTTATAAACGCTATCACACAAGTAGATATGATGACTAATAGACGAACACGGTAACTAAGTCATTAATTAACTTTTAAGTTCGGTTTTATCGAATGATGATTCGTACGAAGAAATATTATTTCTTTACCACTTTTCCATTTCACTTTTACTTTTATTTATGAAGACTTATCCCCTCCGATCCTATCACGAATTACGCTCCACCCTACATATACATATGTATATCGCTCGTACATGATCCTCTCGGAAGTTAGTTAGTTGGCGACTGGCTCTTGTAGTTTCTGTGATGGGTGGGCTCTTTTACGCTCTCTTGTGTCTAGACCACATGCTTCGCACACGTGTCGCATTATTATGTCAATCGTTAACACGTGCATAAATCCACGAACAGCGGAGAGCGGAGGAACTTTGGTATGCCGAGGGCGCAACAACGCCGCCGGATAAAGATAGGCACCGGTTGCTAATGTAAACCGTCGTCAGCTGGAAAATATTTCAAGATATTTGTTTCTCTGGATAGAAAAATATTTCTCCTGAATGAAACTCCAGTCACGTAATATGAGAATATCTCTGCGAAATTTTTTGTATCTCTCTTTGGCAACGATTAATGAAACGTGAGTTTAAATGAGAATGGATAAATGTACTATGACCATACGGCATTTTTCACATGCATTTAAATATCTATAACTAATGTACGTACATCTTGATATAATAATAAAACAATTAAACTTACCACTTATAATATTTATAATATGATGATTAACAAATGTTTATATATAATATATATTGTTACGTGCGAGCAAAATTAAACTCACAATCAGTCTAAAAATAGCCAGAAATGTAAAAGAGAGATATCAATTGTAGAGATCGATTATTTATCCGATTTCCGATCACTTTTTATTAAGCGCAGATTTTTATACGTATAATATTATCATTGTTGTATATATTATTCTGTTATTTTATATTAAATTAATGAAACGTATAACATAATATTTGCAACCTAATGACATTTTTTCATAAATATACGTACCATTATTTTGCCACATCCGGTTTGCACGCTGAAATATGAGTTACGGCAACGTTAGCATTTTCTCTGGCATTGATGATAGAATTTCCTACGTGTTGCAAGGTTCTCTCTCTCTCTCTCTCTCTCTCTCTCTCTCTCTCTCTCTCTCTCTCTCGAGCATGATTACGTGTCACTTTCGCATATCACATATATGAGACGATTAAAAAATATTTAACGATATAAATCTGTGCTCTCCAACTCTTACGTCTACGTCCTGACGCATAGAGGACATACATGACCGCAATATGCCTGTGCAGCTATTGTCATCTATTTATCTGTATACATATATGTATACATATAATGTTGATAGCAAAAGTTGTAATCAACCGGAAGTCTCATTCAGCTGGTAAAAATAATTTTTTAAAACTATAGATTCCATTTCGACTAATACAAATAAATATAAACGTAAAAAAAGATATTTATCACTTGATTCACTTGACATTATAAGATATGATAAATTGATATTTGAGTCACATGGAAAATTAGAATTTTTACTTGTTATACGAATATCAAAGCGGATATAGCCTTGCTTTATACAGCATACATTTTGGCACGTTTGCTCGGAGATTGTCTCCGTAATTAAGACTCGAAGTATCGTTTTTGTATACCCCGCGTCACCTGGCTGCAAAGACGACTCGTTATTAGGTATTTTCCTCAAGCGATGGCGCTTTCCTTGGAGAAGCTGTCTCTTGTCTCTTTCAATATTGCAGAAGTTGAGCTTTGTCTGTTAATGAATCCGCTGTTTTCCGGCGCGGCGTCGAGTATATATCGATAAGACGCAGCCAACGTCTCCGGCTTCTTTTGATTAAGGAAAGAATACTGCGAATTCCACTGTTTCAGCAGACAGCGGCTGGTCTCATCTGGTTACCCAATAGTTAACCAGAGAATGTTGTTATTATCACATTTTGTATATTAGTATGCTCCGAGACAAAATCTCTTTAAGCACATTAAGAAAATGCTAAATAATTTAACAAGATTACGATGTGGAGAAAAATGAGAAGGAGGAATTCGCGCTTTTAAAATCTTTGACGTACATACTTTTAATTATGGCATGATATTCATAATTATATTACGTGCGTTATTGCACCCGTGTAATGCTCAACGAAATACGGATGGCTCGACTTACCCGCGAGGTCAGCGTTTTCCGTTGTTTGCATCAAATGCGACACTAGCGGAAATCCAATACTACGTGCCGTCGAGAGCATCTATATTGATTGGCGATATTTGACGAGAGAGGAGAGACCGCTCGTATCTCGTGTTTTTATCCAGCCCGCCCTCCGTTTGAGGGTATTCTCTTTCGACGAGGGTCCACACAAACATTATAAGGGCGTCGAGTTGGGCCTTTAATGGATCTACTGTTTGCATCCACGGAGAGGAGAGTATCAGCGGATGCTTTCTTCTCGTCTTGCAATCGCGTCGCGCTTCGAAAATCAATCCCCCTATTGCATCGCGGGCGTCTCGCATCTCCGCCCGCATTTTTGCGATTCGTCTGCAGAATCGCTTCATTGCGCGACCGATCGCTTCAGGCCAGACGGCGCCATGCTTGTAAGGACCGAAGTCGGCGATATTCGGCGGCTTACGAATGTGGAGAACGAACTGAAGAGACACGTCTCGCTCTCTAAGCGTTTAAAGAGAATTTAAGTGTCGCTAATTTAACGGAGTATTAGATAAATTGCTCGAGGTGTCTGATTTTCTGATAAATAATTTTGCCATATAAATGATATTCCGATATCATCATTTTGATGATAGAATAGACGATATTTTATTATGTTAAAATTATTCTTGATAAAATCATTATGAATAACGATTTTAATTTTCTAAGGGTCTTGTCTGGATGGAGATTTGAAGGAAAATTTAAGATGAATATTGAGAGGTATGACATTTATTTTTAACGTAATAGTTAATTTCATTCAAGTATTTATTCGTTCGTGATAAATTTTTTATACAGCGTGATCCTTCGCAATATTCCAAGCATCGTCATTTATATTCAGTACATTGCAAAGTTTGTGGAGCAAAACGCGATGCACGATTGTATCATTATAACAGCTACTCCTTTACTCGCTTTTCTATAGTTTTTTTTTTAATTTGTAAATAGTTCCAACGAAGATTGACTGTTGAAGCAACTCTTTCTACTTGTAATAACGGGATAAATATACGAGTTGCGCGTAAATGAATGTAAAAGGCTGATTCGAGAATATTAATATTGCCGAGGTATATGAGATCAACGTGTGTATGCATCGCGCATCTCGTTAAAATCGGCTTTGTTCTCGAATTATGACAATATTCATTGCCTCCACTGCTAATCAGTGTAATTACCTGAAATATTCTCGTGGGATATTTCGCATAAATCTCATCACAAAATACATCCCTTTCTCCCCCTCCCCCTCCCTTTTCTCTCGGCACGCTTTTACCTGTAATGCGTTATTATGAGATCTCGTAATTTGATAAAACGAGTCCGATGCAGACGTTTGCTAGTTCTGTGCGAGTTTGTCTTTTACATTGAATTGATCATATTGTGCCATAAAATTCCTAGTTTTCCATTAGACGGTACTCGCAATTAATTTCTCGATTCCCGCTATAAGTTCATGCTTTAAGTCACAACAACGCTGCATCGCGGTATAGCTGTTCTCGCAAAGCACTCCCGCGCGTCTTCCATTATTTTTCTTTAATTACTTTTCCATTACTGGTTTCTTCGCGACACCGAAAATAAGTCTGTTTTATCAAGAAGACCGCTGTAGTACTTAACATTTTAAACGAAGAATAATTGAGTGAGTGTCGATGTGCATCTGTGATCAGCATACCTAATCGACAATACATTTAAAAAACTGTACGCCGATCTTATTGTTAATCTAAAAAGCGGATTTATTATATTTCTGTTACTTTTTATAAATACACATTGCTTTTAAAAGCTAATAATACAAAATTAATAATTATTAAATTAAGTTAATGCTTCTTACTGATCATAATTATCTTATCATCAGTACCAGTTAGAGTTATCACAATTGTATTACGTAAATAAATTAATTTATTGCATTGTTTGATAATAATTAACAGATGTAATAGTTAAATTAAGAAATTAAACTTGATCAATGATTAATAATAATTAGTAATTAAGTACCTACTTTTAATAAAATTTTTCTGGTATGGTTTATTTTTTATGTCTCATGTATTGTAATTATTTTTCTGAGAACTTTCCCCATTAAGATTAAATCTAACTATATAGCCAGAGCCTATTCGCGCGTACACGGCTGCAGTAAGCATTAAATGCCGGTCATGATTCTTATCGAGAGCCACATTTTTATCGGCGCTTCCGGAGTAAATCTTCGTAGCTTTTCCAAGTTCGCGGGAGTACGATGGCCATTAAGAGGACTATGCGGCTGAGCATCGATTCTCCCTCTTAATTCAGGAAACGACATTACTGCGCTCCTACTACCAACTGGTGCCCACTAATATCATCGTCGGACCATGAAATTCCCAGCTGGAAACGGCTCACAGTATTCCACGGACGTTAAAGCCCCTTCCCCCCCGTAATTGCATCGTTGCAAGCGAAATGCGCGAAATGGTCGCTTCGCTCGAGAAAGCTTCGCGATCAGCACGTTATCTTCTCGCGCCGTTAGTTCACCGAATGTTAATTAACCGTGAAAGTGGTCGCGAAATTCTTAGCCTACTTCGTACGAAAAATATGTGAATTCTTCCGATGTAAAATAAAATATGTTTCTCTCGTCCTCTTTCTCTCTCTTGATTTAAAGTTTGTTAGAGGCATTACTTTAATAAAATTTTGGGGATAGTGAAACAAACACATATATACATAATTTTACTATAAATTTATTTTTTCGTATTGTTAAATGATATTAGATACATTTTTGTGGAAGCAATCTTTTACAAGTGTTTTTGCTGCGTTTGCGTGTCATTAATTATTTCTGATCCAATAACTCCTCATCGTTTTAGTAGACTTAAAAGTTGTAGAGATACTAAGAGTACGAATCATAATTTTCTCACGTACCCGGTAAATATTAATAAAAGAGTTAATAAGAATCTAATGGAGTTAAAGCGAAAATGGAATTAAAGCGACGACGTTTCCTTGTTCTGCAAAGTTGTATCGTAGTGATGGCGTAACGTAATTGTTTCCAAACCGAGAAACCTCGTCTACGTCCAAGCCTTTCACAAAGTTTCATCGTATTTTGGCTGCCGGTTTCGGCCTCGCTTACTAAATTTAGTTCGCGTTGTCCGAACCCACCATCTTGGAATAATCCTCTTTCGGCGTTTAAGCTATTTCGAAAGCCCTTTAAGCTCCGGGTGCGCTCCTTCATATCCCTCATCGTTACTCTCTACGTCTCAAGGACCGGACTTTAAGTCTGATTCACATTCGCGGGTGCAAGCACTTTACAGCACAGCGTAATGATCCTGAATACGTGACGAGATTTTATATCGCTGCTCCGATACCTCGCAACGTTTGGTTTGCACAGTTCATGCACTCGTGTATTGTTTAACCAATAATTCGTAATTCAGGTATCTTATCTGGCATTGTATTATCTTAACAATTGCACTAGCGAAGTATCGCAGTTATCTGCGTGGTCTCTTATTATAAAATTATTCTATCGTAATTTTATTAACAAACTATACTACCTCTATATTATATTTAAAACAACGGATATTTATCGAATTTTGAATTCTTATAACTTTTACACGATATTTCTACTCAGATCACTGATGATCGCTGTACCAGACTATTCCTTCCGTCGTACAATGATAATTGTTCGGTAGGCTTAACGGAGCGCGTAAATATCGCCGACAAAGAGAGATAGAGAGAGAGAGATTTCGACCTGTCCGACTCGTCGACCGCATTTTTGGTGTACCGAACAGTAAATTCACGGTTCGTGTGTCACGGGGCGCGGTGCAACAACCTCCCGGTTATTTCGGGGTGGGTCGTGTCACACGGAGTATATACACCCGTGCGAACTCGGTACTGCGGCTGCGGGACACACGCGCGCGTGTCCCGGAAAATTAATTTGCCCGGGGCGCGCGGATATACGCACGTATATGCGGATTGTCCGTTCTAATCGGTCGAACGCGTCTGACTTTGTGCACGCGACGAGATGCGCACGGAAGTATATTCGCAAACAGCCGGACGGCAACAGCCAGATCGAACAGCAGTGTGTTCGTCGGATATCGTACACAGAGTAAATTAATGACTCGATGTAAAAAGTTGATACAGAGGTATCATCCCGTTGTCATCTATCATGAGAAATAACATGGAAACAAAAGATCGATAAGAAAAATTTAGAGGAACAGGCTAAATATGAAAATGTTTACTAATCACTAAAGGATAAATCTCACAAAACAGTCGCGATTTTTTGCTTTTAGGTCATATTCAACTTAAATCGTATATTAATTATTTTTTTACAAATGCAAAGGGCAGCAAAGAGTTACGAATTATAGAATACGTGACTTATATATATATAGATATGAAAAAGGACAAAGATATAAATATAACGAATATAATAACACGTAAAATTTTTTTTAATAGTATCTACTATTATATGTATAATATTGATTAGTATTGTGTTTTTTCTTCGAAATATAGTGTCAGTCTTAAACTCACTTTAACAACTCATGTTAAATTTATATTTGCATCGTTAATTACGTATATATTTTTGCCATGTCGTATGTAACTTTGTTATTACTGTAATGGGTATCATCCATTTTGCCAACAATTACCAGGCCATTTCGGTCGGATTAGGATAAACACTGATTTATCTGATTCGGTCAGACATCCGGAAAATACGCAGTATAGGTGTTTGCGCCTCTCGCTGTAAAATCGCATTAAGTGTTTGTCCGATAACCGCAAACCGCAGCAACAATAATATGTCGCGTTACATGTCATACATACACGATAGATACGTCATGTAGAATGTCTTTTTTTTTTTACAAATTTGCCGATCAACTATCTCGTTATTTTAACAGTCAATAAAAAATCATCGTCATTGCACATTATTAATCGCTACCCACAATTGTTACAATATTGATTATAAATAACTACTGTTTAACATTTTGTATTAAAATATAAAAATTTCCATTTTTAATATTACTATTATATTTTTAATGTGCCTGCGTCTACCGTGATTTTGAAACCAGTATATGAACTGAAAGGATGGGTGAAACATCCTCGTCCGATGCCCCTATACTCATTTTGCTCGAAGTATTATGTACTTATTAACATTGCATATTTTTCGGGATTACATCGCCGGCTTCAACGGCTCGAGCCCCATTGTCTGTGCAAGCAGCACCATTCCCCACTCGCACGAGAGATCATCCCGATTCCTGGAATTTTTTACGAGCGTGCAAATCCATCCGCGATTACACTCCGTCTGTCAATAATCTGGGATCCATTAGTTCACAGAGCCGCTGCGCACCGCTGCCGCCACCGTTAACGAACTTGCGGATAATCAATTTTCGGGAGGCAATTATTAGCTTTACTCGAGCGAAGGCCTTCTCGTCGCGGGTGTAACGCCCGTCGTCCACGAAATCCTTTAATGCCAGCACTCCCGGATAGTTAATATCAATTTTCTTTTCGCTGTCTTTTCCCAACGCGCGCAATATCAATTTTCTCTATCGCGGAGTAGGATTTTCGTCCCTTATTACGTCAGTAATCATTCATTGCGTTCGGCACTTTCTTCTGGAAATTACTTTTGCGCGATTTTTAATATCCCGCCATCAATTTCCGCTTCGCGCTTCTGACGAATTACCATTCGTTCTTTATTACTCATTTCTTCTGATTCCCGCATGTCGTTACGACGACGCGACGTTGCTGAGGCCGACATAATTACCGTAACAGTAAGTCTCGTAAAATGATGGTGTAAAATGAGTTTCTGCAGATTACGACTCTGAAGTATAGTTGCAGTAACCATGTTGTGTCGTGATACCGAGAACTACAACCTTTCCTTACGATACACGTCGAAATTTACGTATCTTGTGTTTTGTTTCCCAATTTTATTTATTCTTTTAATGATCAGAAATCTCTTTATTTGAACAGCTGCTCATATAAAAATAACGCTTGACTCATGTTCTTGTTCACAAACTGCGTTTATAATCCTTTTCTCGGGAATCGAAATATCGAAACTCATTTTTCGCTCGAACTGATGTATTTAAAACAAAGACCACCGGTTTTCTTTCATGGGATTCTCAAATAAGCCCGCATTTCAGCCACAAATCGTTTTCGCGTGTTTTCCACACCCGCGGGAACTTTTCTCATTATTCCAGTTAGCGAGAAACCTATACGCTCGCGACGATAGATCAAACATTTCGGGAGCTCTCCATTGCCCACGTCGGCGAAGGTTGAATATCGATACAAGTGAAATAAAAAAAAAAGAGAGAGATTCTCGTCCCCGCTTTGATTGCGCGTCGCTCGTCCCGTTGATCCCACGAACGAATCATTAAAAGCTTTAACGAACCGTTTGCGCGTAATCGGTGGAAGCCCTTCGCCATCGTGCTTGTTCACCACACGCGGTTCTCATTTTTTTTAATGAAAGCATGATGCGAATTCGCGCGGAGAATCACCCGTTCTCGCGAAACGCACGGGAAATCTGCCGTTAATCCGACAACGCGAAATTTTTTATTACACTGAAATCCACGAACAAAATGTGACGATACTGATGGTGGGTTTTCGGTGGTTACGACGTCGTGATGCAGATGGATGATTTTAATGTGAGTTATCTGATGCGCAATATTTGCAACATAAAATTCTTATAATATTATATGTGATATAATTATATGCGGACGTTGATACATATGTACATTCTATTGTATTGAACGTTAACACACAAAGAATTATATTTTTTTGTTTAATTATTTGTCAAAAAATGAAAAGAGGCTTTAGAATATTTTGATAACTCTTTTTAGTTTTCTATTCTCCAAATAGATTTAATATATATAATTTTATGTAAACGCTTTGTATATATACCTACCTACGTTTCTACGAAATTGAATGAGTTTTTTTTACATAGCTCGCTTTTTGATTTTACAAAGTAGAGTTAATTTAAAAAAAACAGAGATTTTTATAAACTACTTTTTTTCTCGTTTTATTCCGTTAATGACTCTGGCACAATTTAATAATTTAATTTAAATGCGTTTCACGTCTCCACTGAAAATGGAATCTGTGACAATCGATGAAAATTTCAACAGCCATTTAATAATTCAAGAATTGGAAATGGAGTCCTCGAAACATTTCGCAAGAGTGCTCTATCAAACGTGAATGACAGCATGCGATAAAAAAAAGTTTCGCCTGTTTCCACATGTACTCCCTAAAAAAGAATTTCATACGTTATCTCGTGTCGTAATACCTCCACGCAATGATGAATTCACGGATCTTATTAAGTCACATCGAAGTCCGCGCTCTCGTGATTGCGCTCGTCCTAACAGCCGGTCGATTCGCCGTAGACCAAGGAACGAGAAGTAACCGCTATGGAAATCCAGGAGATTTCCATAAAACAATTACATCGAGTTTCCGTTGTTTACCGGTCGCTGTCGTTCGTATAAATCCCATCCGGCGAAACGTGCCCACCCGCAGAGCGCCGGCGTAAACACTCGAAACACGAATCTCCACGCTATTAGCGTTTGCGCCAACATCATTAACCCTCGTAATTGTTAATTAATTCGAATCCTGATCTGTGTCTCTCGGACCTTCGTTATTTGTGCTGCATATTGAATTACGGCTACATTTGTTCTTATTGCCCCTGCGACTACTTGCGAGCGATATTTTGATCTGAGAAAAGATTTTTATTTTATTCTCGATAAAAATTTTTTTTAACTTGATTTATCTCACCTCCGGTAAAAATTATTTTACGAAAAAATTTAGTGAAAGTTTCTGTATTGATGCAATTTTTATTTTAATTAATCTGTCATAAATTCGTCACAATGTGCGTGAAATTATTTAGTTATTGACGCAATTTTTACTTTAATTAATCTGTCATAAATTCGTCATAGTGTTCGTGAAATTAGTTAGTTATTGACGCAGTTTTTACTTTAATTAATCTGTCATAAATTCATCGTAATGTTCGTGAAACTTAGCAGAGTTGCCACAGAAAGTAAATTTTAAAATTTTATGATTTTTGCAGACGATAATGGAGAATTTTCCATGATCAATATGTAACTTTAATTTCAACATTTTAGAAGCAGGGATTGCAGGAAAGATAGCTCATATTATTAGAAGCAACAAAAACTTAGAAGTTTAGTAACACAATATAATTCTGTAAATTCAGCTCAACAAAAAATAAATAAGTATTGGAAAAAAGAAGCAATTATAAGGAAAAGAGCGATTGAATAAAGGCATTGAATAAAATATAAATTTTAATTATTTTGTTGATTAACATTATAAGAGAAGAAATATAGGAGAAGACAAAATAACAAATAAACACAACAACACCTCAAAAGCAACATATGTAAGAAATGACTTGTAAAGTGTGCAAATTTTGAACGCATTTAACTTAAATGTTAGATGTGATATTTAAAAAATGACAAGTACTCTTTATAATAAGATTGCATTTATGAGAACTATGAGCAAAGTTAAAAAAATTCTTTTATATATTTCCCTTATTTTTCCAGGTTTTCTGTGATCAATTTAAATTTTCATGACTTTCCTCGGTTTTCCAGGTCTGTGGCAATCCTGTTACATATATTTAAATAAAAATCCTTTATTAAACGTATATAAAATTTCACGAAAATGGTGAAGATTATATACAAATGTATGCAGGATGTTCTAAGACAACGGATTTCTGAACTCGAACGCGGGATTCTGGAGGGCTTCCAAATCTTGACTTCGTATCTATGTAGATTAATCTGCGAGATTAGTCGAAATCGTTCCGATTTATTGCCGTGATAAATCGAAAGGATTAGCCAAAGCGATGTGTAACAGATATACGTTTAGCGAAACTTGCTTGCGCAATAATTCACCCGAAGTGATACATTTGGCACGATTTATCAAAAACGATGTGCATCTAATCTCGACAATAATTCGCGTCTTCCTACCCGGCGTGTACATTTCCCTCGAGACACGCGGGCGGCTCCCACCGTTTTGCGAGGAATGGATCGCGCAGTCGAGTTAAATATTCATTACGCGTAAAAAATGGACTCGGGCTGCCGGGAATCATCACCAACGAGTAACGAGCGGAAAACTCGCGGGCGCCGAGTAATTAACAACGTTGCGCTATCGCGGCCGGGTTTTCATTAACGAGCTACGTGTTTCCGCCGTCGCACCGCGCACGTGGCGCGAATATTATTGTCGCGAACGACATTACAGCATCTCTCCTCGGCCGTTATCGCGACGATGCAGCGGGGACTCGGGAGCTACGGTCGCGATAACTTTCCACCGTGTGTCCCTTTAATCGCGCCGATGCCGATGGCGCGACCGTTCATCACCGAGCTTCTCGTTGCCGCTGCGGACACAATCGCATAATGCGCGCGTGAGGGACTCGAGCGTGTGTATAACGTACGTGCGCGTACTGATACCGTCGTCCGTGCATGCATCACCGCGAAATCCGCGGTAGCCAACACACCGCAGGTCCACGCTCGAGATACGATGCGTCTGTTCGCGATTCTAATCGTGCCCGATCGCATTCCGGGGGCTTTCCGCATTTTCCGCAGCTATGCATGCGATGGGCTTACCGTTTCGCTTAAAGCGCGTTTCGGTGAGTTTACACCTCGCGTACGAGCATGCGGTGATCGATAAAGGGTGGAGAAAGAGAGGCCCGGAGCGAGCTTGAGAGACTCGATGTTGAACACGAGTGCTTATTACCACGTCGCGTTGACAGCCATTTCCTCTTATTACGATTAAGAAAAATATTGTAGAACGTATTAATCCGCTGGTTAAACCGCTGGGGTAACTTAAAGTTCCTCATGTAAGAGACATGTTTGGACACTGTCCGTCATTTTCAGACTAACTGTGCTCTCTGCGCTTTACAAAAACATTCAAACCAGTTTAGTAATACAGTTTATTAATTCAAAAAATCCGTACACACATACATACTTCCGAACATTTTCTATTAATGTGATTTCTCGACATTTTGGAACATTCTAAAGAACATTCTATTTCCATCAAAATCTCGAAAAAAATTTTTTCCACCATCACAAAGCTTCCTCTATGAGGAAGCAAAATGGATTTAATTTTATAATTTATATGTATAAATATTATTATTATTACTATAATAAATAAATTTGTAAAAAAATAATGTAAAATATAAATTTCTTCGTAATTATAGCTTGAAACGTATGGCAGATCAATTAAAAATTGTCTAAACTATGTCCGAACTTTATAGAGTGACTGCGAAGTTAACATCGAAACAAAGATGTAAGGCGCCGCTTTTCTCCAAATATCTTTCACCCGTCTTTTATATTTAAAAAGACACTGTTGTATCACCTAGGAAAATAATGACATTTGCGATGAAGTTCATCAAATCTCATATATTATTATTATTATATGTATAAATGATACATACATTACTCTCTGGTAAATATTTCATCGTGTACATTAGCGTTGTTACGTGCACAGATAATACGTATTAACAATGAAACGTTTATCCCGGTGATATTCATAAATGCGATCGTTTCATCGTCATAAAGTTTCGCAGGGCGCGTACCTGCACACTTTAAACACGCTTGATCACGTTTCGCGGATCACCGTATTTGCTGTAGCGTGAAAGCCCGTTATGTCGCGAGTCAATAGAATTTCGCTGGCAAATACACACACACACACACAATGTTGGACAAAGCAATTCTCGCTGCCATGACCAACCTGTAATGTATAAAACAAATTAGTTCAATATTAGAGATAATTCTATATAGGCTCATAAGTAATTTTCTTCTCATATTTTTATATTTATAAATATGATACATTAGTTTCTTATAGTCTTATAGATAGTTAGACTTGACGCATCTATATAAACAGCATCTATATATGTATCTATATATTTAAAAACTTCTCGGTAATATAAAGTATCATCGTCTTTCGTTTGTTGCCGTTATGCTTCAATGATAAAAATTATCATAATAATAAGAGTTTGAAATATTTTAGATGAATTTTATCAAAGATAAGGAAGAGCCTTTATTATACATATATAACAACCTTGCAATGCAAATTAGTATATAGGTACATATATAGTTGCAGTAAAAATAATACGTAGAAAAGTTGTTAAATGTTTTCAAAATGTCTAAATGTTTTTATGAATCGCTTATTTGTCACGTAATATGCACAAACATACAAAATTGAGGAAAAGGAAACCCTTTTAGTTTAGGATCTCTCTGTTACGATTGACGGATAACTCAAAGCGTCCACCGCCATCGTCCGCATCCGTCGCGTGTGACGAGTGACGTGGAAAGGCAAAGGGAAACGATATCTGTCTATCGTTATTTGTCATCTACCGAATGGCGTACAACGGTTTTGCATAATCGGATGGGCACTTTCGCGCGACCGAAGGTTTCGCACGATCAAAATAATTCCGCGCGTCGCGGTTTGTAAATAACCGCACCCCGCGCCTATTGTATCGCGTTCCCCAATATGCACGCGCATTCCCACGGATAACACGTGTGGGAGTCGAACGTGGTTCGTGAATACAGTCAATCACGGCAATTTGCATCTCTCCTGTCTGCCGCGCGTTCCCTCGCCCCCGCCCCCTTCCCCTCTCCCTGTCTCTTCTCTTGTCTCTGTGTGTTCTCATCTCCATTATCTCTATCGGCTTGTCAAACCTTGTGCCTTTGGCGCAAATCACGTCTGATTGAGATTTTGGGGCGGATTCGTGAATAGAACTTGATTTATCCCTACACACGCGCGTCGACAGACGATCTCTCTCGGATGGATGCACTTGGATTAAATCGCTGTTGCATCGCCATCGCACGCGGAGGATCTTTGATAAATAAAGAAATAAGCGGTATCTTTATCAGCAATTGTCGTAATATTCAGTCGAAGAGGGAAAGAAAAAAAGAGGTTTATTGTTTCGAGTTAGAATTTTTTAATAGTTAAGAAATTCTATTATACTTTGCGTTATCTTCGTAACATTCTGCCGTTAATAAGATTTTTTATGTTTCGCGATCACTGAAATATTTTTTGATCACTGATTTTACGAGCTATCAAATACCTTTGGGGTTTAGTCCGGCAAACACCTTTGTTCATAAAAAGCGACGATACTTCGCGAAACGCTCAAGTTCCGAGAGAAATTTACGCGGTGTAATAAATTCGCGAAGTTCATTCTGACGATGTTTATCGCTTCCATTACTTTCGGCGCCAGCCGAAATGGCCTTTGCAGCCGGGGTGAACGTATCGCGATGCATCGCGCACGATGATAGCGTGGAAAAATATTGCTGTAATAAATTATTTAGAATAAACCGAAGGATCGATACGTACGATATCGCATCAGCGAAGAGGCTTGATCGCTTCGGGAATTAAATTTGCGCGTATGTTTGATTTATATACACACGTTTACGTATATAGTAATAACGTGTAAACGTGGGTGTATAAGAATTGATCAAAATCGCAGAAAAAGACAGCTCAATTGAAATCGACTTAACTTGCCACTGTTAAGTGGATGTAAAGACAATAAATACCTTGTAGGAACGCGATACTATTTTCTACTTGCTCATATTTGATGCGTTATTATTTTAACGTTGTCATTAACTGTCATCAATATGAAATTAATCACTTGACAATCACTATATGAAGGAGAATTAAAGCTCCCGCATTACGATCCTCGACGTATACGACACGTGGGGGCCGTTATTGATCGGCGATTCACGGACGCGGCGACCGGCACGTGCGAGAAAAGCAAGTTACTCTTTGCTCTTGCCGGCGAGGTTCGGGGAAGAAAGGTTTCCCAGGTACTTAGGACTAGCTATAACACCGCAGACACATTGCACGTCCGGCGCACCGGTGCGCCGCAGCCGTTTTCGTTTTAATTCAAGTGGCATTAGCACTCCGTGGAAAAAGGCAGGCAGGCAGGCAGACCTGGGGCAGACCCGCTGCGCGCCTGGCGGTATGTAGCGGTCGTTCGTCTCGCGCACGTGTGCAACGGGTTGACAGTATAACTGCGAGCCGCGGCGAAGTCCACGACCTACATGGATCCCGCGTGCGTTCCGGAAAGGGCGGAAAAATATTGTCTGCGCGTGGAAGGCACGCGAGAAATGAGACAGGATTGCTTTTATCTGCGTGCCGTTCGCGGCAACTTCTTCGTTCACAGTTTTATTCGACCGAGATGCAATAAATAATCCTGATGCAACGTGGTTGTGGTGCACGTACACGTGGCTTCTCTCCGTGACAAAATTCTTTACTTGAGATTATTCTGAAAAGAGCATCGGACGTGAGAAAGTTTAAATAGCGATAAAAATGAGACACATTAAAAGGAGGTTTCTCTTTTGGATATAAATAATGAATCATAATTTTTCATCAATAGGAAATATTAATAAGGGTGAATAGTTTTAGTAAGGAGACTGTGTAAAGGTTTTTTAAGTGTATTAGTTATTTTATTTATAATATTGTTATGTAAAACATATCGATGATGATATATGATAATTCAATTGAACAAATTTTAATAATAGTAAATAATAGAAATAATAAGTGTAATATACATATTAAAGGAAAATTATTATAAGGATATATATAAATTAGTAAAATATTTTAAAAAGAATTATTAATTAAATGTATAAAATTATTTTCTATTGAAAATATTATAATTCTGTTATTAGTTTGTAAAATAAGAGTATCATATTCTCTGGTATTTGTTACGTTAAAAATTCATCAAATTTTACAGACTTTTCCTAACAAATGGAAGAAGGAAAGTCTCTCTGCATGCAACTCATAACATAAAAGTTATCGTAAAAGGTTTTAAAGAGCTTTAAAAGCTCGCTAGCTAGATTCCCAAGTTATAATCGGCGAGAAGAGTTTGCAAGATTTTAATCCCATTCGCTAATGCGATGCGTTTAATCTTTAATCTCATGGAAAAAGCTCATGTGCGTATTATATTTCAAAAGCAAGTAGAGTAAATAGGACAAATGTCTTCATAAATATTTCAATATTTTATCTTTAGATCAAATATGCCTCCGGGATGATATGAATCGCACATTAAATAGAGATATGGAATATTATCGTCATAAAAGATATTACTTTTGCATAAAATGATTTTTGAACGGTAATATGTAGTACATTAAACAAAAAATTTTCGTGATATTAACAGTCCGTTTTTAGAATTTCGAATTGATATAGGTAATTCTTTCTCTTTTAGGAATATAAAATAAAGAGGGAAATAATGAAATATATACCTATAGATACATAGGGGACTAAGTAATGAGATAAGGAAAATTAAAGTAATTTTCTGATTCTCCGATGCTAAAATGGAACTGTTTCTCGTTGCAGAAGTCGAGGAGCGCTTCGGCGGGAAGGCGCGCGGCGGTAAACTAGCGCGTCGTGCGCGCTCCTTCAAGGAGGACTTTCTGGAGAAGCTCTCCCACATGCGTTCTCCTGGTAGCGGCAGCGGCGGCGGTGGCGGCGGAGGCAGCGGGGCGGCCACGAGGGCCGCCTCGCCCTCGTCACCGCGTACGCCGCGGGACAAGAACGCCCCGGGCTCTAACGACTCTGGCACTCTGGATAAGAATCCCCTGCGCGATCTGCATATCCATGTACGGCAGGTGCAGCTGGCACTGCTCCATTTCCGGGATGTCGTATCCAAGAAGAAGCTCGAGATGCTGCCCGGGAACGGCACGATCGTCCTCGATACTGTTACCACGATACACAACGCGTTGAAATCCTACCTGCTCTACGAGAACAGGTGATTGTTCTGCATTCGAAATTGTTCCATCATCTAATAACCGATTTATAGGATAGCGTAGGAGAGAAATACTAGAACAACACATTTAAAAAGTTTATTTTATTAGTTTGCTTATTTTGCTAAAAAATATTATTCAATATCGATATATATGATTTATCATGGGAACATCACTGTAACTTTACGGAAAAAGAAGCATTTACATTTAAATTGCGGCACACGGTAGAATCGATTTATATCTCTACACTTTCTTGATCCTATGTCCTGACACTTGCAGCTCCACGTTAGGATCCGCCACGAATCAGGTGTACCAAGCGTTAGCGCAATTGCTGAAACTCTGCGACGATGTATTGCTGCATGGTGATCAATCTTCCGCTTTGGACACTGAAAACGTGACGCACGTTATTGGACTGGTCGAGGAAGCGGTGAAAAATCTAGTAGCTCTGGCGCATGAGAAAATCGCTAACAAGCAGAAACCCCCGTCTGCTACAAATAATAATAGGTAATTTGCAGTAATAGTAAATGAAATTTTAGTAGAGCGTATCTCAAAATAGCAAAAAAGTAGATATAAAATATTATGTACCTACAAATGCACTTGTAATAAAGCAAGGGAAATAATATGAAATAATATCTAATTAATGGTGATTAATATGTAATTAATATGAAACCTTAATATTGTTTGATATATGATATGAGGAAAATTATATGATTGAGTATTAATTATTACTTAATGTGAAATGCTTTCACGATCATTATAAAGCGTACATTAATGTTGAAACTGAATTTCATGAATAATATTTTTTGATACTTTATATAGAGATAATTGAATAGTTGGAGAGTGAATTATGAGTGATATCGATACAAGTCTTACTCGAAAATAAACTAAATCTGAACACGCATTAATAAATTATAGAGCTTCCGGGTACGGATCGGAATTAACGCAAAGAAATTCTCTGCCGGATATACCTTTGACACCAAGAGAACGGCAGATCCTGGAACAAACGGCAGCGAGTAGTAGCTTGGTTCGCAGCTCGCATAGCTCCGAGTCGATTTTACGGGATTCTAGTCCACCCCCGAAACCCCCGCTGCCTGACAGGTAACACTTGTCTCGATATAAGAAGGAGAATAATAAATCACTAGTCATTGGAAGTTGAACGTAGAAACGCTCGATCCCTTGTAGAACAAATGTATGTTTGTCGGAGGAAAACAGCTCTTCTGGCACACCTCCTCCGTTACCGCCGAAGAGAAGAACGAGGACCCAACAACTTCACGACGAATCGGAAGGTCTTCTGGCATCTAGTCTTGATAGGGTATCCCTCCGAAGTCGATCCCCGGAGGATTCGTCATCTCTTCTGAGCGCATCGGCCGGTAGTTTGGATTCGGCTCTGAATCATTCCCGAGACGAGGACGAGATTCGAGCTATAATGGGACCAAATGATGAATCTTTGAATGACAGTATGGACCTAAGTCTCATGGCTACCATCCAAGGTAACGTTCGAGCAATTTATACTGAAATGTTTATTCGTTCGAGCACACTCAAATTTTATTTTTAATGGTATTGTTTAAATATAATTTTTAGTTGTTACAAAATAATTTTTTTCACGCGCATAAATAATAACAAAATTATATTATGTTATATTACGAGACATAAAAGAGCACTCTTTGAATCCACACATGCGATATTATTATTTACCGAATTGTAAACATTTCGCGATTATACTTTAGTTTCCATTTCCGCGGATAACGTGTATGTATCTGGAATGTCACTAATGAAAGGTTGTCGTAAATACATTTCCATGTGCGTAAGATGAATGGTCCATGGTCAACGCTTACTCAGCATATTAGTTTGGTATTCTACTTACCTTGGTTTAGAACGTCAGTCTACAACCGAACGTTTATTCGAGCTGTACAAATGAGTTTCTATTGCCCGCGATTAGGATTAGATATTTTAATAATACTAAAAAAAGAAATCCGCGATTATTATGGATCCTCAATCTTTATATACCGTAGTCATTAATAAATGCGTGAAGTATATGAAGCTAAGTATAAACTGTGAAGGTATTTTAAAAGTTTTGTATAATGTTAGACACACACATAGTGTACTGTGGCTCATAGTGAGATAATTAATTTTTACGCCATTTTTATAAAATAGAAGTTATTATTAGTATTTCCTGGGAAGAGTGTGTATTAGATATTTTTATATATATTTTTAACATTAAGCTTGCCCGCGTGTGTTTATTTTTTTATATTTGTCTTGATGGTATTAGAGGTAGGTTTTTATATTGCAAAGTAACGTATATTCTGTATTATTGTAGGCATGCAAGTTAATGGTACTTCAAACTGTAATTGCTGGGATGGTTCTGAAACTAATATACCAAGTACTATGTTGCTAGGCCAACAAACACCTCAAGAAATGCTTAATCCATTAACTGGTGTGTAATTTTTTTACTATAGAATAAATAATTTAATTATGAAGAAGAGTGATTAATCGGTAATATTGGTAATTAATAATTAAAATTACATACATGCAATAACAAATTAAGAATAGTTAATAGTTAAACATAAGTAAAGAATTTGTTTTAGTAACAAATTAACATTTATATTTATTTATCATTTTATTTATTAAGTTGTATAATTCTTTGATTTACTAAAGAGTTCCTAATTATTTGTAAACAGTAAAGGAAAGGAAAAACGCGAGAGCTAAAATTACGCAAGATTTCTTGAAATAGTTAGTGGAACAAGTTGCGTAGGTAGCATCGACCTTCCAGCCGCGTGAATAAACAGTATCTTATAGATCTTCGCCCAAAGCACAGCGAGATCAAGCGAAATCTTATTCTTTTCTTTTTCACGTCATATTATAGTGCTATCATAGATACCTCATAAAATGTCACGTAGATCTAATTTTAGTTGGGAAAATGTTAAAATGTTGTTTCGTAAGAAAAATTTAACAAGTTTTGTGTACTTAATTTGCGATTTTTGTTTTGTTTTAGATAGTTCTGAATAATTTTGGTTTCGAATTTATTTTGTTTTAGGTATAGAAGGAAAGATGGAGCGATTGTCTACCCAAACGCAGGAATCAGGCTTTGTTTCTATGCATTCTCAACGAAGTTCATCCCAAAGTTATACTACTGCATCCAAGAGATCGTCGCAGCAGAGCAGCATTAGTTATAATTCTCAATCGTTTAGTGCACAGCAACAGTCGTTTTCTCAGACCAAATTATCATCGGATAGTAACGGCTCTATTTTTACACAGAAGACGATGACTAATTCCAAAAGTACTACTAGCACAACTAACGTGTCTGGAAATGGGGACCCAGCTTTATTAGAGAAACTGGTAAATGTGGGTGTTGTTATGTTTTATGTTTTATTTTATTTTTACTTTTACTTATTTTTTTGTGCTTCAATTTTTGAAATAATTTAATCGTTCAATCTGTCTATGGTATGTAGGAAATGGAATCGATAGTTCCATCCGATTCTAACGGAGCGCCTCCAGCATTGCCAGAGAAGCGATCCAAGCGAAGAAAAGAACGACAACCGTCGCAGTATGACAATGTACCGGAAAATGAGCATTTATCCACATGCAGTTTGCACACTAGTAACGGAGATAGTTCAGATGCCAACAAACCACCCCCTTTGCCTCTAAAGAAGCGTCATAGTAAGTAATTTTTTTAGTAACTATTAATATTGGCAATAAGATTAAAGAAACCAGCAGAATACTTGATAATGTTGATGGTTGGTGCTTTACTCTTCCACTGTCAATTTTAAGACACACGAATTTTGAGAAATACCACATTAACAAATACTCGCGAGCTAACGTAATAATCTTGCAAAATAATTATAACATATAAATAATTCTTTATGTTATTCTTAATTAATACAATCTATCAACACGCAAGTAATAAAACAATGTAGTAGATATTCCAAACTACTTTTTGGTAGTAAATTAAAACTGATGCAATGTTTTATATCCCTCAGTGTTCCAATCAGTGGCATATTCTGGTAAGTGGGATCCTGCCCACACAATTCAACTACCCCCTTGGCAAACACTTTCACGCTAAGTTAATATATCCTATGTTTCACACATTTATATCAGATTTTAATTCCAGGCTTCTCTTGCGGCATGTTTACTGTTATTCTATTTTTATTATCCCTTTATCTCTGATATTTTTACAACATGACATTGTTTGATATTGAGCTTGAATTTTTATTAATAATTGCAGCTTATTCGTGGCTTACTTTTAATTTGCATCATAGACACAATAATATGGTGGTTTTAGCTATGATGCTAAATATTATATTAATCGAAAAATATAATTTTTGATTGATATAATGTACAATGTATATCATCCACATTAATATAACATATATATATATATATATCATATTTGGTTGATACTATTTATTTCGTATTGCAGTTTATTGTTACATTAGATTTATTCACATCTAAGATCTTATTATACATTAAAAACTATATTTTTATCATGCAATTTAGGAACATACGTATTTTTTTATATTTAAAATACAAAAATTCTACGAGTTTATATAATTCAACACAAATGAATGAAAGGCAGTTCTGGCGAGGGTATGTAGGCGTCGTGATCTTTTTCTAATTAATTCGACCTTTTACACTAATAGTCAGTTAATAGTTACGCTTCATCAGCTGTTGAACAGAGTTAAAGCTTAGTTTCCGTCTTTATGTCAAGACAAACGGACTTACAGCTGAAAAATGCAGTGAATATTTAAAGTAAAAGAATTGTTAAAGTGAAGCCTTCTTAACTTATATAACACTTTTAATTAAGTCTGCAATTGTTGGAGCACCTGTTTCTATTGTACAATAGGATAAATTGCTGAAGTATAATATTCACAGCAACACGTAAGATGTTGTTTAAAAGGTTCCACTCTTACTCCAGTGAGTTTAACTTTTTCATTTTTACACACGTGGCTTATCGAAATAACAATTATACAAGATTTGCTTGTGCATCAGTGTTTTCATTGCAATCCACACATACCACATGTGTTTTAATATTTTATTGTGGTATACATCGTGCTTGCATTCATCGATTGTATTATAAAAAAAATTCAGTTTTTACACAGAATAATTTATGATAACAAAAGTTATTCTTTCTAATAAAATTCACGTTAATTCATTCACTTGTACGTATTTCAGTTATGGCGTACATGGAGATGTTCGGAAACTGTTCCCACAGTAATAATGATTTCATCTCTGGTCTTGGTACCCGTCATTCTGTAGCAGCCTACAATTCGATGCAAGCAGAATGGCAGCAGCACGAGATGTCTCTTACCACAGCCCAATCGTGTTCCTTTATGACGCATACTGTGACTACTCTACATGACAGCTCAAGGTATTATTATTATATAAGTTGTACATTTTTGTTTTTTATCTATATTTTTATTATTTGCTTTTACTATACAGAGAGTAAAAAGTTTTTATTGTACAAATTTTGGCAAGTAACATTGTTAAAGAAAAAAGAATTATCATGAAGTCGTATCTTTTCTAGCCTTTCTACAACTGCGACGACACCGAGCTCAGTAGAGACAACAAATAATTCTAGTCTGCCCCCGGCATTACCACCAAAGAGATCTCGTTCCATTAAATCAAACCTTACACCTCCACCAATATCACCAAAACCCACTATTAGCATGCAGAGTATTCATAAATCAGATCCTATCGTGACATCAACACCTCTAAAAACAGAGGAGCCAGCGTACGCACATGAAAAGAAAGATGTTACACCTTCCACTCCAGTAAAATTGGTAAACATTAATGTAATAATTTTACTATTGCGCTATTATTCTGGAACTACGACTAATAGGCGTTAAGTACTAATATAATTGTCATTTTTTTCTTTTTAGAATAATAATGTTATTATGGACACAGTATTACCATCGTCTAGACCTGCTAGTAACGCACTTTCTTCCATATCAGTCGATGAAAATACTCTTGAATTAAGGGATATCGATCAAGATGATAGCATTTTAGATGAATTAGATATTAGCAAATACTTAGTATTTAAAAAGTCTGATGAAGAAGGTCCAGATATACGTGGTGGACATCCAGATGCATTATTAATCCATGCGACAAAAGCAAATAAACATGGTATGTACTTTTTCTTAATTCATTAAACGTAAAACTTAAAATAATTTTTTAACATTATTTATTACATTATTTATTTATCTTTTTATGCTGCATAGATGAAAAAGAATCAGGTAATTGATGATGAAATATTTAAAATATAACATTGCATATATAAAAATAAATATTAATGATAAATATTAGAGGTAAAGGTGAATGAATTGAATTATAATAAAAATAATGTATTTTTTGCAGATTTCCTGTACCAAGAAGCGTTTTTAACGACGTATAGAACCTTCATACAACCATTAGAACTAATTCGTAAATTACATAGACGTCATCAACGTTTTTCATGTTCTCCAGATGTTGTCAAACAAAGAGCCGCGCGTGAAGCATTTTCTTTACTTGTTAGAGTCGTTAGTGATTTAACGTAAGTAGAGAATCCATTATATACATTTAATTACGCTCTTATATTCTTAAAGTTTGACTGCGATTTATAATAATATAATTAACTATTTTACAGAATATCTGATCTTGATGATATTCTTCTGCAAACTTTAATGGAATTTGCACAGCAATTAGTGTGCAGCGGAGATCTCACTATGGCCAAAGCGTTGCGAGTTAAAATTTTAGAGAAGCACACTATGAAACAATTACAAGCAGCACAACCAATTCTCTCGTCTCTAAGTGTTACAACGAAACAAGCTTCCCTATTAGATTTTAAAAGCGAACAAATTGCAGAACAAATGACATTGCTTGATGCGGATTTGTTTATGAAAATAGAAATTCCGGAAGTACTGATTTGGGCGCAAGAACAGAACGAAGAGAGAAGTCCGAATCTCACAAGATTTACTGAACATTTTAATAAAATGTCATATTGGGCACGATCTAGGATATTAGAACATCGATTAGAAAATGAGGCGAAAGATAGGGAGAAATATGTCGTAAAGTTTATCAAGATAATGAAGCATCTTAGGAAAATTAATAATTTTAACAGCTATCTCGCATTATTATCTGCATTGGATAGTGCACCTATTAGGAGACTTGAATGGCAAAAACACATTACGGAAGGTCTCAAAGAATATTGCGCTCTCATTGATAGCTCTAGCAGCTTCCGAGCTTATAGGCAAGCTCTAGCGGAAACACAACCGCCCTGTATTCCTTACATGTAAGAATATAAGTACAGTTGTTATTCAGAAATTTTATATATTTTTTTGATTATCAAAAATTTATCTGTACGTGCATTTTATTTTAGCGGACTTGTTTTGCAAGATCTTACGTTTGTGCATATTGGAAATAGCGATTTATTACCAGATGGCACTATAAATTTCTCCAAGAGATGGCAACAATTTAATATTGTTGAAAATATGAAAAGATTTAAGAAAGGGTAAGTTTTGCTCACCAAATCCTTAATAAATGTCAATTACTCATATTGCATATAATTATTATTTTACAGCACGTACTCTTTCAAGAAACACGAACGCATTATGACGTTTTTCAACAACTTCAGTGATTTCCTCTGTGAGGAGGCAATGTGGCAGATTTCCGAAAGCATCAAGCCACGCGGTGGCAAGAAAGCACAGTCGCAAAACTAGAATATACCTAACCCTTTCACTGCCTGCGTCTCGAAAGGCTGAAACAGTGAAGTTAGGAAGTTTATATTACTGTAGGTATATACGTTTTTGCGGAAAAAAGAACGGCAGAAATTCTTCTACAACGCTCTAAGAGCGGTGAAAGGGTTAGCGAGTCTACCCCGTTCGTACAGCCTCTGTGAGGTTGTGTCTTATTATATTATTAAACCTCGTGAAAATTTTAGTATCCAAAACTGTGAACTTTATCTTTAACATTCAATATAACATAACGCGTTATTTAACCTAAAGTAATTTGCGAGCATCAATCAGAGATCAAAACGTCAAAACTCGGATCCACTAGAAAAAAATTTCGACATGTTAGGTAAATTCAATCTCTATCCCAGTGCATTATAACGTATTTGCTATGAGGATATGCAATCTATACTTAACTGTAACAACGTTTATCATAATGTTAATGAAAGAAACCCCGATCTTCAGCTGTTCTAGATACATTTAAGATACAATTTATTTATTTGCCTTTGCTAGCGAATTGTATAAAGTAGTACGTGTTCTTTTTTTTTCTTTTTAATTTATTTAGATGTATGTGAACGTCCATTTCTAGCTTTATGTAGGTAAGCGAATTTTCGAGCGTCAACAGAACACTGTTGATTACACAAGGATGAACACCAATTACGTTGATTAATGTAGGGCCATTGTAGTCTCGTGTCTGCGCTCTAGCACGCGCATATCGAGACACATGGTACGACTGAGCGCAACTGTTACATATACTATTGTATATGATGATAGAGAAAACACTTTTTTGTTGGCAACTTGTTAATAGGTCTCCGAGCTTTCAGTTTTAAATCACATTATTCACATGGCGATTAGGTAAATTAAATATGAAGTATATAGCAACAAAAAATTAAATACAAATTTGATTTAACTCAATAACTTATCATAGTTATAGGCAGTTCTCTCAATTAAAAAATCTCAATTCGACCTCTTCAAAATGAAACACTAACTCTTATATGATACATTCTGTAAAACAAAGGGGAAAATCAAATTAATTTTGTCACCGTTGAAAGCACACTGTATTTTGTTATATTTCTTTCCAACATTTAACATGTATCGATACAGCTTTTACCTTAAGATATAACAGTGTGAGAGATGTTGCCATACAATAATTTAGCAATTTGCGTGCCTCGTCTTAAAGAGTGAATCAAGCGAATGAATCCGCCTTTTTATCCCTTTTCAGTTTATTATTTGGCAAAATTATGCTTTACTGATTTTTTTTGTAATAATAGCTAGTATACGCATACCAGTTACAATTTACTGATTCTCAAACTTAATCCTTGATACGCATGTACAATAGCAAGATTTATAATATTTAGTGATACCTACAGCAACAAAAAGGGCCTAAGCATTTAGTTAACGATTGATGTTCTAGTATAAAACACGGGTAATAACAATCCAGACAAATTAATTGCCAAGATAGATACGCGAGGTTTTAAGAGTGTAGTTACAAGGCTGCCATATATATATATATATAGATATAAAAGTTAGTGTCAATAGGTTGAATTCTACAATGTAAACTCTTATCCACAGATTTAGATAGAAAGGAATAATCTGATCTTTTCATCCTTGACAATTGATTACATTTATTTGATATTTATGGCAACTGCGTATGGAGAAAGGAAAATTCTGATTAAAAACTAATGTGATAAAATTGGCTAATATGTGTAAGCGAAATTGTATATAATATTTTGTTTATTTATGTCACTTATTGGCAATGTAAAATTGTAGAATCTTTTGGAGATATAATTAGCTACACGCATGATATGTAAGTACGTAAGTAGCGATAGAGTACATATATATTAGTATTACTCCCATATATATATCGTAAAATGTTTGGTTCACATCATGCGCGAGTGAATGCGAACGTGCGTCTTATGGTTTTGTCCACTTCAGCTGATGTCAAATAATTTACTTGATGTAGAAGTAAGCAGAGATCTATTAACGCTGTAAATAATTTAATTGTACACATAATTGAATTTACGCGCGTGTATCTACTATTATATCAGTAATCGTATATAAATGTACAGTGCATTGAGCTAGTAATTCTTAAGTTGATCGAGAATCATTGTGATGTCATGTTAGGTTCGCACATGCATAATTTTTTTTTTTTTATCTTTATTCAATTGTGAGTTGGACGTTGGACGACAAGCGATCACAAGCAGTCGACTTGTATTTTATCTACTTTCTTTTTATCTCTGTCAGATTATTTTCTCAAGGCAGCTATATTTTTACATGTAGGCTTTTAATGACATCTTTACCTTCCGACGTTGATATACAACTGATGTTAATATTTTGTACGATATTTTTGGAAATTCTGGTGATAGTCGAAGAAGCCTTTCTAAGAATATTGTAGGTACGTACCGGGACTGTATCATAATTTCTATAATCGCGCGAAGATTTTTGTTAAGACTATCGGCAGAATTTCCCCTTTACATATTGCATACGAATAAGTAAAAATATAATTTTAAGTACTGCATTACCAAAATACGAGTGAGATGAATCTATTGAATGTGCAACGAAGAAATTAGACTCGATTTATCGATTTTAGATAGGCAATTAAGCTGCTTCGCGAGTAGGAAATTGAGTTGCTAAGAAAACGGAGAGAACAATTGCTGCAATTGCTTTTTCTTCTTACGCTCGATACGCGATTAATAAACTAGGGTAGGCGGGTAACGTGATCTGTATTTTCTTTTTTTTTCCTATCATTTGCTGAATGTCTTAGCTTTGAAGGAACAGTCTGTAACGGAAATGGACTCTAAAGAGCGATCGCTACTAACTTAAAAATTACAATCGAACATGTGTAATTTATTGCATATACTCGGACTCTAAGGCGAGGCTTATTTGCAACACTCGAAGATCAATCGTACAATATTTATTGCATTGTGTATATATATACGTATGTGTTGTTAATCTAGTCTAACAATACAGAACGAACTGCTTTGTCAATATTTAAAACGTACACTTCAGCGTTCGAAGTTCTAAAAGAAGAGAGGGAAAAGAGGAAGAAGTAAAATAGGTTTTTCCACGTCGGAAAAACGAGCTCGCGTCGGAATTATTTGGCCCTCCCTACCGTTACGCATGGGCTTCCCTTTTTCTTTCGGCCGAGCGTGAATTTTGCGCGCGGCTCGAAACTCGGATGAAATTGAATCAAATAACTCTCGCCGAACAAATGAATTGACGTTCTTCTGCGTGTAACCGTCGAAGTGGAAGACGAATGGAACCGTCGCGGGAACGTACACGGGAGGCTCGCGAGGACGGTCGCGATTCCGTCGATTCGTCGTAAAGGAACTCGCTCGCACTCGCCGTCGTTGTATCCCGCGTCGGTTTGGACCGCGTCTTTCGCCCGTAGCGAATACCGATAAGTAAACCGAAACATAATATATCCGTAATAATCGCTATCGATGTGTTTTACCAAGTCCTTCGTCGAAAGATTACATGTATGTAACTTTGCACTCGCGTAGATCTCACGGTAAATATTTAGGAAAGTATCACGTATACATAGAGGAGTACGTATCCCGTTTGTACGTCTCGACGCTTCTCGTTGATTTATTTCGTATTTATTGCCAGCAGCGACAAACACGACATATCCGTAAAACGCTACTTATAGGACGATAAATATTAGAGGGGGAGGAGAGCGAGTGAGACGTGTGTATTAAGATACTGTCTGAAATAATACAACTTTAACGGTCCAGAAATTGATTTGGTTGGTTACGCCGCGTAATTGCAAGCACAATTATGATATATATATATCCCACATACAGGATGTTTTAGAAATTATAGGTGGTCAAATTTTAGGAACTTATTCTCCTTATCATATGGATGAAAAAAAATCATATAAACATAAATTAAGAAACGCTTTCTCTATCCGAGTTATTTTTTGTTTACAGCAAAATTTTTTAATAATGTACTGATTGATGGATTGACCAATGGGGACCAATTACATGGTCTGCACGTTCTCCCGATTTAAAATCTTTGGATTTTTGTTTATGGGAGATATTTTTTAAGACTCGTCTATGATATTCTTGTTACTGTGGAGATTCTTCGAAATATTTTATCGCTTATGAGAAAATTCGAAAATTTTTGAACGTTTTAGATGATTTAGTCCGTGAGAGGTTGGTGTGAGACGAAAGGAAGTTCGTTTCTAGCAATTTCTTTAACGAAGTGTTCTCGCCGATTTTTACTGTAAACAAAAAATATTTATAATTCAGAAAGGAAGCGTTTCCGAACCCTGGTGAAAAAATTTCTCATATTTTCTCAGAAATTTTGTAAGAATTGCGACTGTGAAAAATTCTGAAAAAATATATAAAATATATAAAATTTCTCAGATACTTTCAAACATAATTGGATAAAGATGGAAAAATCTGAAATATTTTATTATTATTTTATCTGTTTTTCTGAAAAATTTTTGAGCGTTTTAAGAAAATTTGAAAATTTTTATATAAATTCTGGTTATGTAATAATATGAAAAATTGTAAGACATTTTTCCTCCAGGGAATCCACACTTTTTCCAACGCTGGAACTTTTTCCCATTCTTATATAAATAGAATAAAGGTTTTATTTGACGAACCATTTCTGAAACATCCTGCATATGTACAAACACACAGACACACACGCAGAGTGCAGAGAAAACGAATCACGTGCATTTCAAATAGCCGAGATTGTTAACTTGAGAGCTGTTTCAGTTAAAGATACAAAACTATAATTGCAATCCGTAAGAATCGGCTTTTCAAGATGCGCATACGATTCAACGTGGAGGATACAGATCTGAGCATGTGTCCATGTGTATCCGTGGAACAATAGTCAATAAAAAATCAGCAATTTTCAGTCTGTACGTAAAGAGAGAAATGAAAGAGAAAGCATGGCGGTATAAAAATCGATCTTTCGAGCGCTCATGTTTCGAATATAAGCAATATCTCGCTGCATTTAACAGGAAAATTCCTTCGGGCTCTGTGTCACGAGTACAGCTACTTCGTAGCGATCGCCAAACGACTTTGGCTTTGGAATTTGTTAAAATGCATAATCACACCGCGATATAAGGGATCCAATCGCGACGCCATTCCCTCGATCGTTTCCCGATCGACGGCGTCGAATCTTTATATAACTCGCGATATACGCGTACATTCAATATTCGTGTATCTGTCAGAAGCGTACAGGGCGTACTTTTTAAACTGTTTAGACGTCGAGAGGAAGGCGGGCAGGTTGTCGAGTACGCAGTATCCCGTTCAATATCTTACGGAATAATATGTGTCTCCTACAGGGATTTAACGAAACTGTCGTGCACCATAACGAGGTGATTATTGAGAAAGGGAAAAAAAACAGAAGCGAATTGATCAAGCATATCATTTGTAAGTAACGTGATATTACTAAGTGTCTCCGCGACGTCCCTCTTGACTGCGCTACGTAACTATCAGCCGTGGCAGGTTTTAACTGAGACACACACACACACACATACACAAAAATCGAACAATCATGCTCACACGCGTATTCTCATCGTATACATTATACAATTTATTCCGTAGTCTATCGTCATATTTTTCTATCTGTATTTTTAGTATGCAGGTCGTACATCGCGACATTGTACGTCACGGTACGACGGATACCTTACAATTTGGGCGATCTTTCCATGTCGATGCGATTAATGTTCAATCGTCCCTTTGCGAGATATCTTGCGCGGATATATTTTCCCCTCCTTCCTTTGTATTACCGGACACATTGACGATTTGTATGCGTAAAAAGTTTTTGGGTCAAATGTTATTGCTTTCTTTGTAATGAATGTACGAAGAAATGAAATAAAAATGTGTTAGTCGATGGTACTTCCACCAATTTTGTAGCCAGTCTCGGTTACCTTCAATAAAAAAGAAAAATATATGTTATATATATATATAAAATCAGCGAATTAACAGATCAGAGGCTTTCATAGACGTGATATCAGTCTAATAATGTCTATGAAGAACGATAATTGCGATAGTAAGATATTTAAAGAAATTGAGTTTTAAAGAATTTTTAAAATCTTCAAGTCTTAGTTGCGTCATTTATCGTAGAAAACATTAGGTTTTTTTTATATTTCGCTAAATATTGTAAAATTGGGGTCGAGTTGGAGCCTATGGATTAATTAATCTTGGTAAAATATTAATGAGCAATTTATTGCTTCTCCATAAAATGGAGATTGAAGACTATAATACAAATAGAGAAAGAAAAAAGAAACTAAAGTTATAACGAGTGATGAAAATTCAGATGTTACAGAAACATAATAAAGACACATGTTGTAATATAAATTACACATCATTCATATATTACAACTCATATGTTCATATATTATATCAGACACTGCTGTATTTAAATCTGTTGTCTAATCGAGGCTACTTGTCCCATCTTCACGAATCTGCTGGCTCAAATGTATAATGCACTACACCCTTCTTCGGCATCTGTTGCTCCATCTGAAACATATGTATTCATAAAGTACCGAAATATCTAGTTAACCACCGATTTGTAACCGTTAACAAGTACTGACTCTTGGTATGAATGTCTTATAGGGTTCTAACAAGTAAGTGATCGTCGCGCAAGCGATCATAGTTGCAAAAAATATCGCCGTTCCCACATACAGATTGATCCTGTAGTTGTAGCCATAACTGAAGCGATCCTCGCCCATAATTTCAAACTGATCGTGTAGCTGGAAAGGAAAACACGGGGACACTGGAGAACGTGATAGACAAATTTCAGAGGTATGTAAATTCGTACACACGTAAACTCACCGTCTCACGATAATTTTTCTTGTATACTGGTATGTCGTATGGATAGTACGGGTCTTTAGCGGCCGGTCCTACCATGGGCAGCTGCGGGTAATCACCGGTGAATTTTTTACCGTCGTCTGGATAAGGCTTATACTCCTTCGGATGCAAATTGTATTTCTCGGCAATTTTGTCATGATCCTTCTCCGAATATTTCCCCGGCCTCCAGAGGTAGTTCCATGGATACGCTGATGGCAAACAGTATACGGAACTTTGTCAGTTTCATCCTCGCTACGTGATTATTCGGATAAATTCTCCAATGATATTCCTTTATGGATTTCCCCACACGTTTTCATACACGCGTTCCTACAACACGTCTTTACATCGAGTTTTACTCTATATTTTCCACTAAATACGATACACATGACAATTTAAATTATATAATAACAGCAATCCTAACCTCATCGCGGTACTCGGCGGAGCAACAGCTTCGTTATACGAAGCGTGATGAGAAGCAAATTGAAGTGGACATGTACAGTTACTTACGTCTGTCGGAAGAACATCTCACCGCGGCGTACAGACACGCTTTGTTTCGCAACAACCGCGTTGACAGTCCGCCGAGCTCCCTCGTCAAAGCCATCTTGTTGTGGTTGTGTTGCTCACTGCCGCTGCGTGAGCATGCGTATTGCGTGACAGTCTCGTGACAACGTGAGCAAAATATTTTGTTCTTTGCAGCTGCACCACGGTGCTTACTTTCTGCACTTTCAATGAGACATATATATGTAACCGGACGATAGAGAGAAGGATAAAAATATGTAGCTGTTTTTTATAATTTGTATTTTCTGTACATTCCTCTCTTTCTCTCCAACGTCTACTTGCATATCGACTCTATTTTGAGTGCAGCGAGTACAACATAGTGCAGCTACAAAGAATATCGGTTATCGCGGAGTTTTCTTTATTGGTCAAAGTCGTCCTCGAATTGTCTACGGATCACGGAAGATTAACCTGCCGGTTACTCGACAACGCGGTTTAACCGCCGTCTTGCTCGAAATCTCGCGTACATATTTTGATACTTTTTTGCGATGCGTATCTTCGCCGCGCCGGAGAACGTTCCGTTAGCTCTCGGCTCCCGTTTGTTCGGCCCGCGCGCTCTCGTCGGCTCGCGCTGCGGAAGCGACGCGAACGCCATGTCCGGCCATTGGCTGGGCGAAGCGAACCTCTACGGCGAGCCGAGAGTGGAAGTATGGCCGACAGCGTGCGTTTCTCGGAGTCGTTCGGCGCAACGTAGCTAAACTCTCGCGCGTTCCCCGTATATCTCTGTTAAGAAGTGCGCGCGTGCGGTGGCACACGCGGCAATGAATCCGGCTTGGTCGCCGCGATAACGTGGAGCGTCCGGAACGGTACGTAGAGCGGCACCCCCCGGGAGACGGGCGGCACCGTTGGATTCCAACGGGATGCGCGCACCGCGCTGAACACCGCGCTTCGTCAGCCACTACTCCGGTTTTTACTTTTCGGCTTGTTGCCTCCAGCCGCGGAAACTATAGCGTTTATTTGTCGCCAAGTGGCCGGAGCGATCGGCGCGGTGTTCTCGAGCGCGGTGCGTCGCCCTGCTTGACTTTCTCGAGTTCAGAACAATCCGCCTTCGACATCGAAAGACGAGAAAGAGAGAGTGTGTGAGAGGGAAAGAGAGAGGTGGAATATTCTGTCGTAAGGTCTCTTGGATGCAAAAACTCCCTCGAGCGAGCCGTGGTGTCTTTCGAACGTGAGATTATCTCGCCCAAGTGTGTATCTGTTTGAAGTACATAGTTGAATTGTTAAGTGCTCCACACACTGGCACTTATTAAGAGCACTTATTGCTTGAGCGAAGTCAGATTTCTCTCATTTCTCGTAGATGGTTGTGACGAATTCTAACGTTTGCATTTTGTTGTGACTTTCAGGAAGTGATCCTTATAGATAAACTGAAACCTTTTGAACGTAATAATATGGCGAGCCCTTCACCGCAGTCCTCGCCCATGCCACCACCGCAAGCACCTAGCCCGATGGGCCCTCCGCAACAGGCACCGTCCCCGTCCAATGCACAGGGCAGTCCGATGGGACCGCCGCAGCATCATCCTCACAGCCCGACCCAAGGTTATCAAGGTGGCCCGCCAGGAGGACCACCTATGTCGCAACCGCCACAACAACAGCCACCTCAGCAACAGAGTTATCCACCCCACCCGCAGCAAATGCCACCTAATATGGGTCCACAGGTATGATTTATAGGCTGCGATAACTGTATCCATCTCCTTTTCTTTAAGTTACGTTTTATTAGTGCATTTTTTTTCTTTTTTTTTCTTGGAAAGATCAGAAGGAATCTGGTGCCTTCGACCATACCTTTTGGTCATATAATACAGTTAGTAGTCGTGCATGTACAGGCATATATTATGAGGTAAGAGTGAAGAGAAGTTTTTTATTATGGTATTGATTGATTGGAATTAATGTGTGTGTGTGTGTTTGCGTGTGTGTTTGTTGAAAGTCAATGTGATATAAATTTGATATTTATTTATTATCAGTATTAAGAACATTTATTATTTATTTTAATTCTAATATAACTATTGAAATGTACAGTAACTATCAGTGCAAGAAGGAAGTACATAATATATCAGTTCTGAGATATAATCTTCTAAATCTCGTAAATTTAATACAGCTTTAAACCACATTTAGTATAATACTGTGTTTTTAAGTTTGCATATAGCATGTATATATGCGTTGTTATAACATGATATGCAATGTACACTCATATGCCAGTAATTAATGCAAGTTTTTGTTAAGTATCTCGGAATCAGCTTTCTTAATAAGATCCACAAGTTGTTGTGCAATTTGCTGATTGCATGCCGCTATAACCCTCGGAGTCATTAAATCCAGTTCTCCTCCTGTAAATTGTAAATTTTCGGTATTTAATAGAGATTTTTTTTAAATATGATAAAATAAAATTTAGTAAGTTTTAAAATCGAAATAATCAGCAAACTAAATTCGTGATAAATATGGGATTACAAAATGGGATTGCAAAAATTACAAAAGAGTAATATTTACCAGTGGTGTCTATCACAACTCCACCTGCTTCTTCGATTATTAGTTTTCCTGCTGCAACATCCCAAGCATCTATACCTTCAATATGATATGCCTCCACAGCTCCCATTGCTACGTAACACAATGTGAGCGCTGCTGTTCCTAGCGATCTTATTCTGAAAGAGAAACAATTTGTTATTAATAGTCTTTGAGCTGATTTATACACATACCTATATGCATTATTATAGTGCAATGTACACTACATGTGCCAATGATGAATGCAAGTTTTTGTTAAGTATCTCGGAATTGGCTTGGAATATATACGCACATTAACACACGATTAAAATGTCTTTCAAAAATACATTACCCATGAGTGCCTTGTATTAAAGCGTGCATTCTGCTGTACACGCTGGTCAAATGCTGAGGATCTTTTGCGAGCCACGGTTCCATGGCCACTAATGATTGAGATATGTCTGGAAAGAATAGACATATTACATATTACGTTCCAAGTATCTTACATATTAAAACTAATTATTTGGGTGGACAGAGCAAACAGACATATTATAGCTATTTGACGTTTGAAAGTGATTACTTTATGAAGGACGCAACATTAACTGATGTATTGTACATATAGCTTAGTCTGCGGTTTTAATGGATATTAGACAACCTTCCACTGGACCGTAAAACGAATGTATTTCTTACACTCATTTTCAGCAAGGCCATAATGTAGTAATGTAGTAATATGTGAAAATTATATTCATATGTTTCTGTGCTATTACACGTTGCTTGAAACATACTATTGTATGCATGCTTCTAATACGAAAACATTTTAAGTGTATAGAATGGCTTACCTTTCGTGTGAGAGGTTTTTATGGGCTTTCCATTAAGGAAGGCACCGCAGTGTCTTCTCGCCGAGAAGAATTGCCTCATAAGGGGATTGTATATTATTCCGATTTCCGCTTTTTTGTTTACTAATAACGCTAAAGAGATGCACGTGTGCGGAAACCGGTGTACAAAGTTGGTGGTACCGTCTATCGGGTCTATTATCCACGTAGGATCATTGGTCAGTTGCGGTAGGCAGCCTTCCTTCGCTGCTGTTTCTTCCCCGATAAATCTGAAAGATTGAATCTTGTTACAGCCACCTTGTTACTAACTTGTCATTGGCAGTTAACAGTTAACTGTCTATTAATCACTGCACTAACTTACTTGTGCGATGGAAACTGTATGGACAATTGTTTTATTAATTTATCTTCTATCTTGCGGTCGTATTCCGTGACAAGATCCCAGTCAATTCCCTTACTTTTGACATTTTTTCTACAACTGATACCATCTTCTATTATCTGTAAAAGATGAAATCCTCTTTCAATACATTTCGTGTAAATTCTTGTATTATTCAATATCGCTTTTTTATCGGGAAAAGTGAACCATGTATGAATATTTGACTATCGAGAGTCTTTTTAATGAGAGATATGATCAATTTGGAATTTATTTTTCTTTAGTGAAAATATAATTTGTTGCCACTTTCCAATTTTTTGTATCGCATATCTTTATAATTATGCTCCAAATTAAGAGTCTATTAAAGTCTATTGAAAAAATTAGCTAAAAAATATAGTTTTGTTATTTTTGGGTAAGTTTTTCTTTTCTAATTATAACTCGGAAATTAATATATCCAATATTTTTGTTAACAAAAAATCCCGAATTGGATCAATGAATCTATTAAAAGAGTTCTTGATAGGTTTTATGTTTATATAATGATATTAAATTTCTATATTCTAATGCATGAAAAAGAAAAATATAAAATCGTGAAATCACGAAAATTAATCGGAAAATGATTTGACAATCTGTATGTGCTTTGAACGTAAACTTAAATAATAATTTACTAAATAATTTGATTAATATGAATAAATTTTATAATTTAGTCTCAATCTCAAATTCACATTTGTACTATTATTATATACATATATATGGCAAATTTGTAGAATTGCATATATATAATAGTAGTTAATTCCATATAATCAAAAAATGTACAACTGATAAAAGTTACATCTATATAGCATACTGAAATTCTCAAACACAGATAATTGATATTTAATAATTCAGTTATCTTATTTGCATTGAAATGTTTACTAAACAAATATTAATTAGATTGAATCAAGTCAATCTTAATATCTCGTGACTTGGCAGCTATCTTATGAATATCTAGCTATCGCGCTATCTCGCAATATGAGCTTTCGCTTATCATATTTCTTTTGAATAATAACGCACCTTTCCTGCATACAAAACCAACTCTTCAGCGATTCTGTAGTATTCGTCCAAATTATTTAACTCGCACATCTTTACCAATTGTTCCTGCTTTTCTGGTACGATTGAACAGAGAACGATCGGGGAGTTTATAAACACTTGCACAACTCGGTTTTGCAAATACTCGTCGACTCGGTATCAGGGCGCCGACTGACTGATGTACCGCGAGGCTCTGTCAACGTGCCAGGTCGGATGCGCGAATGAACGTCGTAGGTAGGAACGGCCGAAACTTATCTGATCGCGAAAGTTTTATGCCGTTCGCGATATGACGTCAGAGCGCAAACCTGTACATTGTCGTAAGTTGATTACGCACGAGCGCCGAAGCGAATCTGAGGTCTACATCCTAATCATGATTTCGCTTGACTTTCCGTAAAAATCGCGCTATTTTTGTCCTTTCCGCATTCGTCAGTAGATTCTATAATTAGATGACACATCCTGGGACATGGATTTTCCCTGCGGGGAACGCTTTAAATTTCCCACCCAGAGGACTTCGGTGGTCATTAAGTGGTCAGATTTTATTAGTGGAGGAAAAAACAGATCGTAAAATCGTCTCTTTCGTGCGCCTCTAATTGCGAACATAATTATGAAATATTTCATATTTACATCGGTACTATGTATTTGTCTTTTTTTTTTTAAATTGATTATTATATATATAGCTCCGAGAAGAGATATGTAGACAGTTTGTAAAAATACGACCGAGGAGATCAATCATTTTATTTATCAGTTGAGATGGATTTATTACCGTTTACACGCAAATCAGATAATACATTTCTACTTGTCTAACTGATAATACCCCTTCGAAAGGTCTATTACTTTCTTCTGATTCATGATATAACTTGAGATCTACAAGTATTGCGAGCAGTTCAATCATAACAGAGATTGTCAATACATATATTTTTTAAAATTGTCGGCGTTATTTTGCCCTCATTTCCACCCGTTGATCAGCTTCACGGATGAGTTTAACGACATCGCGAGCGATCCTGTCGTTGCACGCGGCTACTGCACGTGGCTTCATAATGTCGATTGGTTTGCCTGAAATAAAAAAAAAACGAAGGATGTGTGGTAGCCGTGTTGGAGCGAAACAGGCGATAATTGAATCCACGGTTGGAATGGCACAGTCGTACAAATAAAAATAAGCACAAGTAAATTTTGTACGCACAGGTGTTTTTTATAAGATTTATGAAAATCGTGAGTGAGATCTTTTCCTAAAATGCAACTGATACATCTTACGACTTATATTACTTTCTCTACCGTTGTGACCCTCAGTTTAAATGACACGGCGGCAAGGTATAACAAGCATATAGGCTATAATAACACAACCTGTTATGCGGTCTACGACGACGCCTCCCGCTTCCGAAATAATCAACGACGCCGCGGCTATGTCCCACGTCGAAATGCCGGGACCTTCGATGTGATAGGCCTCCACGATCCCGAGCGCGATGTAACACAACGTTAATGCCGCCACGCCGAGAGTGCGAATGCTTCAAGGTGAAATAAATAGTGCGAGAAAACGGAACAAGTTGGTAAAGTGGCCTGGTTGTCACAAGCTGAGACTTACCCCTGAGCCGCTTTAACGACAGCTAGGATCCTCTCCATCGTCTTCTCTCGTAAATCCTCTACCTTCATGAAACCGGATTCCATGCAGACCAAAGCTTTCGATAACTCTGCAAAGTCTCGGCGTGTGTATATTAACATTCGCGGAATTAGGGCAATTAACATTCATACATACAATGACGCTTTCTAACTTTATCCTTGCGACACGTTTCTGAAGTGTAGCAGTGATTTCTCTGGATCATTACCGCACCATGTACTTAGCATGTTGCAATGCGGCTATTAACAAGTGTCGATCTATAATACCTGTCATTCTATAGCTTGAGGGTAAAGAGAGGCAAATAGCTTGAGATGCGATACAAATACAATGTATCTTTTTTGTATTTTCTAGCAGCAGGACATTGATTATCCTACATTCACAATATTAATATAAAACCATTAAATCCGTCTTTCGTTCCGAGATGTTCAGACATGAGGGACCGGCTAGAGTAAATGCTTTGCTACTGCGCAGGAAGCGCGGTATCATATATCATCCTCCACATTCTTGTCATTTTTGCTTACATTCGCGTATCTCATGAAATATTGCAGAGACTAATTACGTTACCTTGTACTTTAGACACGTGGATCGGTTTCCCGTTCAAAAACGCGCCTCGTCCTTTCCTCGCTGTAAATAGCTGCTCGAGAATCGGATTATACACGATACCAAGAACCATTTCTTTTTTCACGGCCAAACCGATAACCACGCACGTGTGCGGGAATCCATGGATGAAGTTGGTGGTGCCATCAATGGGATCTATGATCCACGTAGGAGTGTTCGTTAATTCCGGTAGGTCCTTGCCGGTCGACTCCTCCGCGATAATCCTGACGCGTATTATATGATCGTACAGTTGCGTTAATTTTGCCGTGCATTATTTGCTTTTTGTCAGACGACACGCGCCGTTTGAGAAATGTCCATTTACCTGTGATTTGGAAATGCGCGTTTGAGTTCGTCGATGATAACATTCTCTATTTTACGGTCGTACTCGGTGACGAGATCCCAATCGCCCAATTTCTCATCGATGTGTTTGAGACTGTTGATGGAATCCCGGAGAATCTTAAATAATACTTCGTATTTAAGACAGATTACATCAAATCGTTGAAAGATTGTCGAATATTGCATAAATGAAAGATGAAAGGGTGAAATGAGCAAGACGATTATTATATTTGTGAGCTAAACGCGTTTTCAACATTTTAAACGCGTACAATTTATACTAGAGACGAACTTGATTCGTGGCATTTCACAAATTGCACGACGGAATTCCGTTTTAACTTTACAGAAGTTTCTTGCGTGTTTTCTTCACGTTTGTGTTGCTTCACATGTCAAAAGATTGTTCTCGTTAAAATCTTTTCTTTGTCATCTTCCCTGTATATATTCAAATGTTTCAAATTATAAATCACCTGACGTTTTAACGCAGCGAGGAATACATATAGCGAGGAATACATTATACTGAAGTTTATACATTAGAGGAAAGGACAAGAAAGGGTGCGTTACCGCTGCGTGAAAAGAGGAAATAATCTACGCTTTCGTCGCTTTCGTAGCAGCCGCATTTTCAAATGGGCCAATAATTGTATATTATTAATTAGAGAAAATCTAGAGTATCTCGAGGATAGGATACTTCTCGAAATGGATACCGTTGGTGGATATCTCGATGCTAGATACGTTCGAGGGACGATATCAACTAGATTGGATTGGATTGCATTGCATTGGATACTATACATTGCATTGCATATGCTTCCTGTTGTTTCAAGTACGGAAAAATTGCTTATGGCGCAGCGTAGGATTATTTATCGCTACAAACACCATAACATTTAACAAGTTCTTTATTTATCGTAAGCATTATTGGGATCTTTATTTTTTTTAAATTTAATTTTCGAAATAATAAATAATTGTTGGTTGAATAATATTTGATATTCATTGATTTTGATAAAATTATGTGGACATAGATTATTTTTAATAAATCAACTCTGCTGATTGTAGAGCGAATAAAAATTTGTGAAAATTTACGAAAACCAACGTCAGGGAGGATTAGTTATATTATTTTACAAGTAATCATTATTTAATTATTTTATTCATATGACTACATAGTTATGAATCACATATGACACAGGGAATTATTAGTAATTAACTTTATAGAAATTTTATTATAATATTACGCAATGACGAAAGATTAGAGTGACAAACAGCGTAAAATTCCTAAAAAGCTTAAAATGTGGATACGCCTCTTTATGATATGTAAAATATACTCAGTTCCAAAAATGTTCTAGAAAATTATCTAGGAGATTTTATATCTGACATCATAATAATGTTACAATCTTTCTGGTCGCGTTATCTTCAAATATGTAACCATGTATGAAGCAATGTTTTCCTAATGTCACATCGACTGACAAGCGATCTCAATAGCGTTACGCTTAATACGCATATTTAGTTTGCTTAGCGACGCTTCGTTCGATAGTGACCACGTGGAGTCTTCACTCTGACCAGAGATGAGATTGCGAGATGTATGCTCACCTGGGCAGCTTCACGCGTCAGTTTAATGGCAGTTTCGTAGTACACGTCCTCGGCGTATCGTGCCATTTCCGTACAACTTGGTGAACGCGCGGAACGAACGTGCGTCCGTTTCGACCTCGTCAGGAAAAGGCGCGAGCGAGTACTGTGTTGCTTGTTTCTGCACCTCGTGCTTTTTCACTCGGATCGGTTGCGCCTGTCGCAGTTACAATCCAAGAATGACGATCGGCGCATTCTGCCGGCTTATTCTATCTGCGGGTTTTCCTCTCGAGAGTTTTCGCTCGACGCCCTTCGCGGGGATTATAAATCTCTAATTACAACTCGTCAACAAGAGAGCATGATAATATGAAGTAAAATAAACTCGACTACTTATGCCTATTTGTTTGCATATGATAGGTATTACAATGTTTTAAATCCGCTACAGTTTCAACATTTCACGTTGCTTTTCGCAGTGATGAGCTAATAAAACGAGATGTAATTGCTGTATAATGAGATACGATATCTGCCCGAGACTATACCGTCTTGTCTACTTTATGAGATAACAATAATGCCATTCTAAAATAGACCTTGATTTTATATCCTGTCTGAGATGTACTTAATTGCACGCACCTGTCACACACCATGATAATGTGAATGTCTACCGACGACGCGATTGTTTTACAAAGAGGACAGAATGATCAACGCTATCTCATTGGTTTATTTCCCACGCGATGTTTAGAGCCACTCTCTAAACGATCTAAAAAATTAAAAGTTTTTAATAACACATAATCTTTCGTAGCCCAGGAGATATTTTAGATAGTAAGGTAGCTATTGTGCGTGCGTCATTCTCTCAGGTGCGATGACAGACAGCGATAGATCGAGGCAATTAACGCGCAAAATTTACATAATAAGATATGTAAATTTTGCGCGTTAATTTCCTCGACGGAAAGTGCAGGTGTTGCAAATTTCGCGTCCTCGAGTGGTTTAGCGGTCAAATACAAATTTTAATATAAAGTTAATATACAATTTAGTGTATACTTTTTCTCTGATTGCGTTATTTAATTCGTAAAATATTCATAATAATTTCCAAGACAACAGCTTACTTAAATTTATATTTGTCTTTAAATATATCCTCTTTATCTTATAAGCACATATGACAGGCTGAGTAAAAATGACCTATTTGCAAGGTCCGAGCAAAAGTGAGTTAGAAATGTTTCCGCGCAAAAACGAATTGCTTGAGGTTCCGGGCAAAAACGAATCATAGAATAGCTCCGAGCAAAAACGACTCAAATACATAAGTCATTTTTGCTCGCACAGAAAAACCGACTCGTTTTTGCCCGCTAAGAAAACTTGAGTTGTTTCTGCCCGCGAAGAAAATTAGAGTCATTTTTGCCAGCATCGAAAACTCGACTCGTTTTTGCCCGCGCTGTAAATGACTTACTTTTACTCGCTCTGATAAACGTTTCTTTATTAACACTCCATTATTTTTATCATCGTTTAGGCTACTTTTGATGTTAATTGTTATTTTGAACGCGTTTGAACTCTGCGTGAATTTTTTTCCTCAAGTCGTCGTGTTCTTCTTGCATATTTCCAAATTTTACTCTTTAATTCTTCGTTCGGCAGATCTTTGTTGTTTAAATTCACTTTTATCGTATTGCAGGCTTTACATGTGTCCGTGTGTCGTTTTTTAAAACTCAAATTAAATTCATAGTTGAAAATGTCTCGGAACATATATTATATAGCTTATTCATAATATTCGTGTATTTCTCGAAAATGTAAAGACTATATTGCGTGTGTTCGGAAGGAGAATCTTTCGAGACTTGATCTATAATTATGATAGTTTTTTTTACATGCCTTATTAACATATAATTGTTGATTACGTATAAATATTTTCTATACGCTGATATTATCGGGAATCATTTCTCTACAATCTTGATTATTATCTTGCAATATCTTCTGATTCTTGATTTCTATCATTTCCTACATCTATCGTTTATAAGATTCTCTGCTTGTTGTAACTTACACATTTGTGTTGCGCAAGTACTTAATATCCTTTGATGATCGTCCTAATCTCCGATTATATCTATACACGGGAAAAAAAATGATGTATCAACATCATTATTTTTTGTATCAACAGCATCAGCGTTATTATTGAGATAAA
Organism: Temnothorax longispinosus; assembly: GCF_030848805.1. Lineage (NCBI taxonomy): Eukaryota > Metazoa > Arthropoda > Insecta > Hymenoptera > Formicidae > Temnothorax > Temnothorax longispinosus. The sequence goes on from NC_092360.1 coordinate 5,621,716, forward strand.
ATTTATTGATGCAACATCAATATTAATGAACAAAAAACATCAGATAATTGTTTTAATAATTTAAATATTTGGTACAATAATATCCAATTGAATTAACTATATACATATGCTCGTGGCAGCCCGTGACGTCGATGTTTAATTGAAGCAACTTCATTTTTTTCCATGTATTACAACACACTTTTGCAAATATCTTACGTTCTGGTTAAAATATTGAGACGTATTTATTTTTTACCAGAAATTAAAATCAAGACTTGATCAGTGTTTATTCTGGAGTTATTGCTTTTTTTCGACAATTTTTTCTTGATATATGGATCATACAAATTATACATCATAACAATTTTTTGTTTATCTATATATTGCTATAATCAAAAAAGCACGAGGACTGAATAATGCGTTCGAAAGAGTAACCATACAATACAAATGTATACATACATACATACATATTATGCATCAAAAATATAATATATCAAAAATACCCGTTAATGCACGTTAACACGTGGACAGCAGCTATGAATATTTATTTTACACAATAAAAGAATTATTAGAGATTTTTTTTTGAAAATCAATAATTAATTTTATTATCTTATTTCTTAATATCGGCACAATATGCAAAATCTTACCAAATTAATTCAACACTTAAATAAATTGATTAATTAATTTAAAAAGCGATAATTAAAATATTATTAATTTACTTAACCGGTCAGAAATCTTATCAAGTATAAAACTATTGAAAGTAGAAAACTATTTAAAAAAAGTTTTACTAAAATGAAGAATAAATAAAATGTAAATTTTGGTAGTAATAAAGCGCAAATTATATCTGTAGATGTGTTATGTCTGTTATAAATTTTTTCGCAAAAAAAAAAGTAATCTTGAATAACACGCATAATCATTTATGATGTGTGCCGCCTATGATTTACATTTCCTCTTCTAGTTTCTGAATAAATAATTTGATTTACACACCTGTTATAACATTGTGTGACAAAACAAATTAAAGCAGTCATTTTATAAATCTAATATCACATTTCATATCATATCAGTACGTTGTAAGTACTGATAATACCGACATTATCACACTCACCAAATATCATAAATTTGTAAAATTGTAACGTGTAAAATTTTAATCTTAAGCTGCGTAATCTGTAACGAAAAATTATATCGATAATATACCGGAACGTTGTTTTGATGTAAAATACGGTTCTAGGGAACAAATTTTATTGTTGTAAAATTTATATTGTTATATTATCAATATATCTTCGCGGTGCGTTAATACAATGGATGTCAAAGGTTCGTAATGAATTTGACAGTAAATTGCGCTTTGCAATAATTTTGTTTTATTTATAAACAACGACGGGGAAATCGATCGAAAGGAATACTGATTATGCTAATTTTCATTTCACAACATTGTGATGGCACACTGGTTAACGCAATTGGATTGACTTCGTATAACGACTGTAAATGCGTCAATGGGACTTTTTAACGGAAACTTTTCTAAACTGATTTTTATAGGTAATTTCCTTGTATTACGTGATAAATACAAGTTGCTGGGACACACCTCCTGCTGTTTTACACTCAGCTCTTAAATCAATTAGCATGAGTCATTGCTTTGCGTCAGGTTCTCTAGAGTCTTTTTCTTTGCGTTTTTAAATCAGTGTCGGCGATTAATTTAGATATCTTTCGTGCTAGAGTTTCGTTTGACGCTGCGATAGTATTCGGCTTCATAATATCGTAAACACCACCTGTAAAGATGGTCATAATTAATCTTTCAATAACTGGACAGCATCGATTCTTGCGTTTATTTTCCTTTTGTTTAAAATCATATATTATTCTGCAAGAAATCGCTGTTTCGATTCTGATTTTTATTCTGCTTCTGATTCTGATAATTCAATCTGAAATTTCTGATTGTATACAGTGATTATTTGAAGTGTAATTGTCCTCTTGTTCATCATAATGAAAGTATTTTAATACATATGGATATATTTATTTATAATTATTTTATAGTTTGAGCCAATTTTGTTAATATTAATTAGTTGTAATCTTTGTAGTAAATTAAGTATGAGTATTTCAGAGATAAATTTTTCAGAAAATTTTTATATGTTTGTGATCGGTGGAAGGAAATTCGTAAAATTTATAGCTATATAGTGATATTTGGTTATTAATCTGTCGTTCGTGTTACCGTACCCTTCGAATCTATAACAGTTCCACCCGCTTCGCGTAAAATCAGCGTTCCTGCCGCCACATCCCAGGCTTTAAGATGAGTATCTAAATAGAAGCAATCCGCTACACCATGCGCTATGTACGCCAGAGTAAGTGCGGCTGATCCGATACATCTGGTTCTGAATCAACAGGAAACGCATAAAAAGGATCTTTCCAAAATAATAGGTTAACAGATAACAGATACGATAACAGATAACAGATTTGATACTTAATTATAATGCACGATTATAGCTAGATCTAGAATAACGTTTCACTTACATGTGCGTCGCTTCAACCAAGGCGTCCATTTTGTGTCCCTGATAATTGTTGTCTTTTACTTTTTCTACTTTCCAAACCAACGGCTCAAGCATGATCAATGCATCTTTCAGTTCTGCAAAAAAATTGAAGCAATGAGAACAACACTTCTTACAAGCGCATTCAGATACAGTTCTTTTTTCCCATTCGTCACGGAGATTTTACGGTTCTTCCCCCCGAATGAATCAACTGTGTGATTAATATGTAGGTAATCCAGATCTATAATCTTGCTGTTAAAAATAAATTGTTATTGACTGGAATATGCATTTGGCACTAATTTTGCAAAGCGGGAAGATACAAGACGGAAATCAATTATGATGGATTGCAAAGCTCGTGCATATTGTATAGAAATCTCTCACGTTTGAAAATCGGCATCTTCAAAAATATAAGATTGATAATGTCACTTCTGCTACTGAACATGCATTACCAGTGACTTTAGAAGTGTGAATCGGCTTTCCATTCAAGAACGCGCCTTTGCCTTTTATCGCAGTATACAACTCCGAATTTGATGGATTGTAGATGATACCTAGGGCGAGCTCTTTGCGAACCGTCAAACCTACGGATATACAGAAATGAGGAAACAAATGAAGGAAATTGAGGGTTCCGTCGATTGGATCGATGAACCATGTCGGTGCATCAGTCAATTCTGGCATTTCCCCCGTCCCAGTTGTTTCTTCCGCGATAATCCTGAAATGTAAGATATTTGAACATCCTTATATTAGTAGAATATAATGTGATCTTAGGATTATTTAATATCATAGGATTAATTATTAAGTTAAATTGAAGTCTGGTTATCTACTGATTTCCAGGTAGTCCGTTTTTATACGATTACAACTCACTTATGATCAGGAAACTCCCTGGATAGGCCATCAATAAGTATTTTCTCAATTTTTTGATCATGCTCTGTTACGAAATGCATATATGTTTTGTCATATCCAACTTTTTCGTCTCCGAAACTACACTTGAGTCTCTATGCACATAAATAATATGAAATAAATAAATACATAATTACATATATATATCATACAAAAAAAGGAAGAAAAGTTATATTTAAAAAGGTTATGATTATTACTGATTAATATAAATATATATCTTGCTAAAAATTTAGGAAGAGTGAAACTTTAACTTGTGCATTGATTTTTTAAAATCATTTTTAGGAGATTTATATAAGATATTAAATTTATTCTGCTTTAAGGATTTTGAAAGATATTAGTAATATCATATTACCATCAATAATATATTTTACATAGGTTCAGGAATAATTTAAGATTAATTCAAGATTTTTAGATGTTGCGTTATAGATGTACCGTGTAAGAATTATTTTGGATTAATTCAGATTTAGATTAAAGTTTTTAGTTTAAATGTAAAGTTTTTAGTTTAAACCTTAATCTAAATCTGAATTAATTTAAAATAATTCTTACACGGCACATTTGTAACGCAACATCTAAAAATCTTGAATTAATCTTAAATTATTCCTGAACTTATGAAAAATATATTATAAATATATACCCACAGCTGCAACTTCGTCATTCAATTTTATCTCCAGAATTGTGCAATCTTTCCGCTTATCTTTATACATCAGCTGTGACTCACCTTACCAGCTTGCAACGTGAGTTCTTTCGCGAACTCGAAGCACTTCGCAATGTCCAGATCACTCGACATGATGATAGCCGTCGTCGTTGAGAATCGTGCCGGTACGACTGATCGATTCACCGTCGACTAACCGCTATAAATGAGGATTGGTGGTTAACTGCCCTTATCTCTGCAATTAGTGATATCTGACGCAAGTAATGCGGGTAAATAAATCTCAACATTTGAGAAAACACACGCGCATTTTTCTCATTGCTATCAGCTGAGGGTCCATAAAAGTTTGTCTTGAGAACTTTGACGTTTGTTAGATAATGTGTAATAAAAAGAAAGATAACATGCCCGATATTATTTTTTTTACTCCCTGTATTTATTCGTACACATATTGACTTTTTTTATACAAATCGTAATACCTTACGCAATTATGCGTATTAATATTACATTTTTAATATTACGTAGTAAGTAACATTATTTTTATACAGTTATAACTTATTAATTTTAGACGGTCTTATTTATTTAGTCTTATTTAATTAATACGATTACATTAAACGTTTCTATTCGAATCACATATGGCTACAACGTATTGATTACGTAATTACTTATCATCAGATAATCATGATGTGTGTACAATGCTGTTTATCAATCTGAATGTCTGATTGATCTGATCGGAAAATCGGTATAAAATATAAATAATACTTACTATTCAGTACACGCATGTTATTTCCTAATGCACTTACAACATAGTATTAGGTTTGGTCAGGTCCGCTGCTACTCTCAAACTGCAAAGTATGTTCTCTTATGAGCTAGTCTCGCGTGCACTCTTACAATTAGCGTTATTAATCCTATGCATGACTTTTACTTGTTCAGTACCCTGATTTGTTTTACATTGTACTTATCGCGTCATAATAGCGATTTTCAATGCCTCGTGGTCGACGATATTGTACACTTTGTTTCACACATATAATAGTTATATTCTAAAATCTATTCTCTAAATTTTTTGGGAGTGGAATCTCACTCCAAAAGAGTGAGATTTCACTCCTAGGAATAATAAAAATACTGCCAGTCTAATTGGAGTAAAATTTCACTTTTCGAAAAAGTGAGTTATTCATTCTTTACTTGGAGTGATTCTTTAAATCTGAAAAGAGTGACATGTTTCACTGAATAATTCGACGCTCTCGAGTTACTTTATAGTATATTTATTAAGTATTTATTAAGTATATCTTTATATTAAGAGCGCGTGAAAAGTACACTTCCAATAGCAGCCTGTTTTTGAAACAACTCAACAAATCAAGAGACACGGTAGTGTCTCGCGCCAAGTCACGCGCAGCGCGAGATCGCCGTGTATCTTTACGCGAGCCGACGAGTTGCAATACGAATAACGGCGAGAGCTTCACAGGGCTTCACTATTGTTTATTCACTATGATGTCCTATTGACTGCATTTAGAAGACACATCCGCGTGATAGGCGCGTGTTCACTTTTAGGTTACGATGGGTGCGTTCAGGAGATACAACCGTTGAGTGAGCGCTGAATGATTCTTTATTACGATTATTGTCGGTTTTTACACTTAGATTCGGAGAATAATCAAAAGTATAAGTATCAATCGTATTAAAGAATCACTGAGCGCTCACTTAACAACGGCGTGTCTCCTAAACGCACCCATCGTAACAACTGAACATGCGGAAAGCGAGAAGCGGGAAGGCGATTTCACTTCAACTTGAAGTGAAGTTTGGAGTAATGACTTTACTTTAAAAATAAGAGTAAAACTCTTCACTTTTTTACCTTAGAATGAATAAATTCACTCTATTGGAGCGAATATTCACTCTATTGGAGTGAACTGGAATTTACTTTGAATTGGATTTCACTCCAAAAAATTTAGAGAGATAATAGTTAATATTCTAAACTAATTCTAAATTATTTTAAACAGTAAATAATCTAAATTATTCTAGATAATCCTGACCGTACAGTTGCGTTAATTTTGCCGTGCATTATTTGCTTTTTGTCAGACGACACGCGCCGTTTGAGTAATGTTCATTTACCTGTGATTTGGAAATGCGCGTTTGAGTTCGCCGATGATAACATTCTCTATTTTACGGTCGTACTCGGTGACGAGATCCCAATCGCCCAATTTTTCATCGATGTGTTTGAGACTGTTGATGGAATCCCGGAGAATCTTAAATAATACTTCGTATTTAAGACAGATTACATCAAATCGTTGAAAGATTGTCAAATATTGCATAAATGAAAGATGAAAGGGTGAAATGAGCAAGACGATTATTATATTTGTGAGCTAAACGCGTTTTCAACATTTTAAACGCGTACAATTTATACTAGAGACGAACTTGATTCGTGGCATTTCACAAATTGCACAACGGAATTCCATTTTAACTTTACAGAAGTTTCTTGCGTGTTCCCTTCACGTTTGTGTTGCTTTAATATAGGTACTACACATGTCAAAAGATTGTTCTCGTTAAAATCTTTTTTTTGTCATCTCCCCTGTATATATTCAAATGTTTCAAATTATAAATCACCTGATGTTTTAACGCAGCGAGGAATATATATAGCGAGGAATACATTATACTGAAGTTTATACATTAGAGGAAAGGACAAGAAAGGGTGCGTTACCGCTGCGTGAAAGGAGGAAATAATCTACGCTTTCGTCGCTTTCGTAGCAGCCGCATTTTCAAATGGGCCAATAATTGTATATTGTTAATCAGAGAAAGTCTAGAGTATCTCGAGGATAGGATACTCCTCGAAATGGATACCGTTGGTGGATATCTCGATGCTAAATACGTTCGAGGAACGATATCAAATAGATTGGATTGCATTGCATTGCATTGGATACTTTACATTGCATTGCATATTCTTCCTGTTGTTTCAAGTACGGAAAAATTGCTTATGGCGCAGCGTAGGATCATTTATCGTACAAACACCATAACATTTAACAAGTTCTTTATTTATCGCTAATCGTAAGCATCATTGGGATCTTTATCTTTTTTAAATTTAATTTTTGAAATAATAAATAATTGTTGGTTGAATAATATTTTATATTCATTGATTTTGATAAAATTATGTGGACATAGATTATTTTTAATAGATCAACTCTGCTGATTGTAGAGCGAATAAAAATTTTGTGAAAATTCACGAAAACCAACGTCAGGGGGGATTAGTTGTATTATTTTACAAGTAATCCTTATTTAATTATTTTATTCATATGACTACGTAGTTATGAATCACATATGACACAGGGAATTATTAGTAATTAACTTTATAGAAATTTTATTATAATTTTACGCAATGACGAAAGATTAGAGTGACAAACAGCGTAAAATTCCTAAAAAGCTTAAAATGTGGACACGCCTCTTTATGATATGTAAAATATATTCGGCTCCAAACATGTTTTAGGAAATTATCTAGGAGATTTTGTATCTGACATCATAATAATGTTACAATCTTCCTGGTCGCGTTATCTTCAAATATGTAACCATGTATGAAGCAATGTTTTTCTAATGTCACATCGACTGTCAAGCGATCTCAATAGCGTTACGCTTAATACACATTTTTAGTTTGCTTAGCGACGCTTCGTTCGATAGTGACCACGTGGAGTCTTCACTCTGACCAGAGATGAGATTGCGAGATGAATGCTCACCTGGGCAGCTTCACGCGTCAGTTTAATGGCAGTTTCGTAGTACACGTTCTCGGCGTATCGTGCCATTTCCGTACAACTTGGTGAACGCGCGGAACGAACGTGCGTCTGTTTCGACCTCGTCAGGAAAGGCGCGAACGAGTACTGTGTTGCTTGTTTCTGCACCTCGTACTTTTTCACTCGGATCGGTTGCGCCTGTCGCAGTTATAATCCAAGAATGACAATCGGCGCATTCTGTTGGCTTATTCTGTCTGTGGGTTTTCCTCTCGAGAGTTTTCGCTCGACGCCCTTCGCGGGGATTATAAATCTCTAATTACAACTCGTCAACAAGAGAGCATGATAATATGAAGTAAAATAAACTCGACTACCTATGCCTATTTGTTTGCATATGATAGGTATTACAATGTCCTAAATCCGTTACAGTTTCAACATTTCATGCACGTTGCTTTTCGCAGTGACGAGCTAATAAAACGAGATGTAATTGCTGTATAATGAGATACGATATCTGCCCGATACTATACCGTCTTGTTTACTTTATGAGATAACAATAATGCCATTCTAAAATAGACCTTGGTTTTATATCTTGGTCTGAGATGTACTTAATTGCACGCACCTGTCACTCACCATGATAATGTGAATGTCTACCGACGACGCGATTGTTTTACAAAGAGGACAGAATAATCAACGCTATCTCGTTGGTTTATTTCCCACGCGATGTTTAGAGCCACTCTCTAAACGATTTAAAAAATTACAAGTTTTTAATAACACATAATCTTTCGCAGCCCAGGAAATATTTTAGATAGTAAGATAGTTATTGTGCGTGCGTGATTTTCTCAGTTGCGATGACAGCGATAGATCGAGGCAATTAACGCGCAAAATTTACATAATAAGATATGTAAATTTATTATTAATTTACTTAAACGGTCAGAAATTTTATCAAGTATAAAACTACTGAAAGTAGAAAACTATTGAAAAAAAATTTACTAAAACGAAGAATAAATAAAATGTAAATTTTGGTAGTAATAAAGCGCAAATTATACCTGTAGATATGTTATGTCTGTTATAATTTTTTTCGCAAAAAAATTTAGTAATCTTGTATAACACGCATAGTCATTTATGTATGATGTGTGCCGCCTATGATTTACGTTCTCTTTCTAGTTTCTGAATAAATAATTTGATTTACACACCCGTTATGACATTGTGTGACAAAACAAATTAAAGCAGTCATTTTATAAATCTAATATCACATTTTATATCATATCAGTACGTTGTAAGTACTGATGATACCGACATTGGGCACGGGTACACCGGGACATTTAGGCCGCGGCCTATACCTCAAATTCAACCTAAAGTCTGACCTGAAGCTAGTTTCGGCCGCCTATCAAATGTTTACAGCAGGCGGCCTAAATAATTTAGGTCGAATTTGAGGTATAGGCCGCGGCCTAAATTCAGGGTGTAAACCTAGCCTTTATTACACTCACCAAATACCGTAAATTTCTAAAATTTGTACGGTGTAAAATTTTAATCTTAAGCTGCGTAATCCTTAACGAAAAATTATATCGATAATATACCGGAACGTTGTTTTGATGTAAAATACGGTTCTAGGGACGAATTTTATTGTTGTAAAATTTATATTGTTATATTATCAATATATCTTCGCGGTGCGTTAATACGATGGATGTTAAAGGTTCGTAATGAATTTGACAGTAAATTGCGCTTTACAATAATTTTGTTTTATTTATAAACCACGACGGGGAAATCGATCGAAAGGAAGCTTTTCATTTCACAACATTGTGATGGCACACTGGTTAACGCAATGGGATTGACTTCGTATAACGACTGTAAATGCGTCAATGGGACTTTTTAACGGAAACTTTTCTAAACTGATTTTTATAGGTAGTTTCCTCGTATTACGTGATAAATACAAGTTGCTGGGACACACCTCCTGCTGTTTTACACTCAGCTCTTAAATCAATTAGCATGAGTCATTGCTTTGCGTCTGAGGTTCTCTGGAGTCTTTTCCTTTGCGTTTTTAAATCAGTGTCGATGACTAATTTAGATATTTTTCGTGCTAGAGTTTTGTTTGACGCTGCGATAGTATTCGGCTTCATAATATCGTAAACACCACCTGTAAAGATGGTCATAATTAATCTTTCAATAACTGGACAGCATCGATTTTTGCGCTTATTTTCCTTTTGTTTAAAATTATATATTATTCTGCAATAAGAAATCGCTGTTTTGATTTTGATTTTTATTCTGCTTCTGATTCTGATAATTCAATCTGAAATTTCTGATTATATACAGTGATTATTTGAAGTGTAATTGTTCTCTTGTTCATCATAATGAAAGTATTTTAATACATATGGTATATTTATTTATAATTATTTTATAGTTTGAGCCAATTTTGTTAATATTATTTAGTTGTAATCTTTGTAGTAAATTAAGTATGAGTAGGTATTTCAGAGATAAATTTTTCAGAAATTTTCATATGTTCGTGATCGGTGGAAGGAAAGTCGTAAAATTTAGCTATAGTGATATTTGGTTATTAATCTGTCGTTCGTGTTACCGTACCCTTCGTATCTATAATAGTTCCACCCGCTTCGCGTAAAATCAGCGTTCCTGCCGCCACATCCCAGGGTCTAAGTTGAGTATCTAAATAGAAGCAATCCGCTACACCCCGCGCTATGTACGCCAGAGTGAGTGCGGCTGATCCGATACATCTGGTTCTGAATCAATAGGAAACGCATAAACAGGATCTTTCCAAAATAATAGGTTAACAGATAACAGATAACAGGTACGATAACAGATAACAGATTCGATACTTAATTATAATGCACGATTAGCTAGATCTAGAATTACGTTTCACTTACATGTGCGTCGCTTCAACCAAGGCGTTCATCCTGGGTATCTGTATACTGTTTTTTAATTCTAGTTTCCAAACGAACGGCTCAAGCATGACCAATGCTTCTTTCAGTTCTGCAAAAAATTGAAGCAATGAGAACAACACTTTTTACAAGCGCATTTAGCTACAGCTTTTTTTTCCCATTCGTCACGGAGTTTTTACGGTTCTTCCCCCCGTTGAATCAACTGTGTGATTAATATGTAGGTAATCCAGATCTATAATCTTGCTGTTAAAAATAAGTTGTTATTGACTGGAATATGCATTTAGCACTAATTTTGCAAAGCGGGAAGATACAAGACGGAAATCAATTATGATGGATTGCAAAGCTCGTGCAAATTATATAGAAATGATGATTTATAAAGTGGAAAATGTAGCATTTCTTGAATTTCTGAAAATCTCTCACGTTTGAAAATCGGCATCTTCAAAAATGTAAGATTGATAATGTCGCTTCTGCTACTGAACATGCATTACCAGTGACTTTAGAAGTGTGAATTGGCTTTCCATTCAAGAACGCGCCTTTGCCTTTTATCGCAGTGTACAACTCCGAATTTGATGGATTGTAGATGATACCTAAGGCGAGCTCTTTGCGAACCGTCAAACCTACGGATATACAGAAATGAGGAAACAAATGAATGAAATTGTGGGTTCCGTCGATTGGATCGATGAACCATGTCGGTGCATTAGTCAGTCCTGGCATTTCCCCCGTCCCAATTGTTTCTTCCGCGATAATCCTGAAACGTAAGATATTTGAACATCCTTAAGGAGGTTCGATGGCTTCATCGGGGGGAATAGTGGGACGCGGGGGTTCTGGCAACAGCGCACTATAGCGTTTGAAGTAGTGGGAGAGAAGAGGATTGCTCTGATGGGTCGCCGCGTGTATAATGCGTGCTGCTGTTCACGTCGTTCACGACCGTGGCAGTCTACCAGTCGAAAAATCAAGCAATTTATGCTTTAATATAATTAAATATTTTACGAAATGTGCGGTAACCTTTTCCTTTCTTTTGTTCATTTATTTGTAAATTATCTAGTTATATGTGCATATTTTTTTTATCATTTGCATTTTTTTTTTGCACTTATTTCATTCTGAAGGTATGCAATATGTCATTTTCCATAAGAACCTATGTTAAAAATGCAGCCAGTTTCATGAAATTTTAATATGTTCTGGAATGCAAAATAGAATTATGTAAATTTTTGGGGAATTTTTCACCGTCCCGTTTTGAAAAAAATTTCGAAAAATTGTACTTTTTAAATTTTTGGAGTAGATTTTTTTTAAAACGGGAAGGTGAAAAATTCCCTAAAAATTCACCTAATTCTATTTTGCATTCCAGAACAACATATTAAAATTTTATGAAACTGACTGCATTTTTTTGTAGCCACTGAACCTCCTTAAGGTGCGATTTCATGGGCGTCAGTTGACGCGCATCAAGACGATTTTTGACGTCATGTTGTTTCTGCGTCGACGCTGAAGAAGTTCAGATTTCCCAACTTCTAGCGTCAACTGACATCTCGACGCGAGTTCCAAAAATTTTTCATTGCGCGTCAGAATATCGGCGTCATTATATACTAATCTAACTTACCCGAACTTGATTTCGAGCTTCAACTGATGCCCATGAAAAGGCACTTTTATATTAACCCTCCGTAGTCACACCGGGTCAATTTGACCCGAGCCTCAACTTTGCTCGTAAATATCTTCCGCGTAACTTGAAAATTGGCGGGCATGACGCCCTCTAGCTGTAGTTAAAAAAAAATTTTTTTTTAAACAAATTTTTCGCGAATTTTTTTTATACATTAAAAATTCCTGAGGTCCTTCTTTTTTTATAGCAATCAATTTAGCAATATCGCAAGTGCATTCGAGAATTTTTTCAACACGATCGGTGGATAAATGGTCAAATGGCGAACGGTCAAAGTTCGTCTCGGGTCAAAATGACCCAGAGTGACTTTTTTGTTTGAAAAAATAGGTGTGACTACGGAGGGTTAATAGAATATAATATGATCTTAGGATTATTTAATATCATAGGATTAATTATTAAGTTAAATTGAAGTCTGGTTATCTACTGATTTCCAGGTAGTCCGTTTTTATGCGATTACAACTCACTTATGATCAGGAAACTCTTTGGATAGGCCATCAATAAGTATTTTCTCAATTTTGTGATCATGCTCTGTTACGAAATCCATATATCCTTTGTTATATACAATTTTTTCGTCCTCGAAACTACACTTGAGAGTCTATGCACATAAATAATATGAAATAAATGAATACATAATTACATAAACAAATATATATCATACAAAAAAAGGAAGAAAAGTTATATTTAAAAAGGTTATGATTATTAATTATTAATATAAATTATATCTTGCTAAGAATTTAGGAAGAGTGAGACTTTAACTTGTGCATTGATTTTTTAAAATCATTTTTAGGAGATTTATATAAGATATTAAATTTATTCTGCTTTAAGGATTTTGAAAGATATATCATCAATAATATATTTTACATAAGTTCAAGAATAATTTAAGATTAATTCAAGATTTTTAGATGTTGCGTTACAGATGTGCCGTGTAAGAATTATTTTGGATTAATTCAGATTTAGATTAAAGTTTTTATTTTAAATGTAAGGTTTTTAGTTTAAACCTTAATCTAAATCTGAATTAATTTAAAATAATTCTTACACGGCACATCTGTAACGCAACGTCTAAAAATCTTGAATTAATCTTAAATTGATCTTGAACCTATGAAAAATATATTATAAATATATACCCACAGCTGCAACTTCGTCATTCAATTTTATCTCCAGAATTGTGCAATCTTTCCGCTTATCTTTATACATCAGCTGTGACTCACCTTACCAGCTCGCAACGTGAGTTCTTTCGCGAACTCGAAGCACTTCGCAATGTCCAGATCACTCGACATGATGATAGCCGTTGTCGAGAATCGTGCCGGTACGACTGATCGATTCACCGTCGACTAATCGCTATAAATGAGGATGCGATGGTTAACTGCTCTTATCTCTGCAATTAGTGATATCTGACGCAAGTAATGCGGGTAAATAAATCTCAAATTTGAGAAAACCCGCGCATTTTTCTCATTGCTATCAGCTGAGGGTCTATATAAAAAGTTTGTTTTGGAAACTTTGACGTTTGTTAGATAATGTGTAATGAAAAGAGAGATAACATGCCTGATATTATTTTTTTACTCCCTGTATTTATTCGTGTACATACTGACTTTTTTTATACAAATCGTAATACCTCACGCAATTATGCGTATTAATATTATATTTTTAATATTACGTAGTAAGTAACATTATTTTTATACAGTTATAACTTATTAATTTTAGACGGAAGTCTTATTTATTTAATTAATACGATTACATTAAACGTTTCTATTCGAATCACATATGGCTACAACGTATTGATTACGTAATTACTTATCATCAGATAATGCACGTATGTGTGTACAATGCTGTTTATCAATCTGAATGTCAGATTGATCTGAGCATCGGAAAATTGGAATAAAATATAAATAATACTTACTATTCAGTACACGCATGTTATTTCCTAATGCACTTACAACATAGTATTAGGCTTGGTCAGGTCCGTTGCTACTCTCAAACTGCAAAGTATGCTCTTATGAGCTAGTCTCGCGTGCACTCTTACAATTAGCGTTATCTATCCCATGCATGACTTTTACTTGTTCAGTACCCTGATTTGTTTTACATTGTACTTATCGCGTCATAATGGCGATTTTCAATGCCTCGTGGTCGACGATATTGTACACTTCGTTTCACACATATAATAGTTACATTCTAAAATCTAATAGTTAATATTCTAAAGTTAATATTCTAAATTATTCTAAACAGTAAATAATCTAAATTATTCTAGAAATGTAGACATTATCAGTTAAGTTAGATATCTGAACAATCATATTCTAAAAAATTCTAAAAGTATAGACATTTTTATTTTTATCGCAAAAATCTGCATAAACAGAAGGAAAGAAAGAGCGGAAATGGTTAACGGAAGAGCAAAATAATATTTCATTTTTTATGCTTGAGCTCTGAATCGATTTTTCATTGAGACACGTTCCATGATCTCTTCTGGTTGTGAATAATAAGTAAGTACTTTAAAACGAGATTGTAAACTATTTCAATCTCAAGTTTTTTATTCACAGCTAATGCAATCGATGCAAATTTACTAGAAAGAATGTATGAAGTTCGTTCCATCAATTAAATCGACAATCTATGTAAGTGCGTGTGTAAAAGTTTTGGTAGAAAATTGGAATAGGATGCTATTTTATTGCCAATAATTTTGGTAAATATTATATAATGAAAAAGAATTGTGTACTGAATAAAAAGATATTGAGTATTAATTTCTTGTTTAATTATGCCTTATATATATCTACATACATATACATATATATACACACATGTATTAACTTACTCAATTTAAACATAAAAATTTGATTATTTATGTATAGGAAATTTTTCCTAAATTGTCTAAATTGTCTATTAAAATAGCTTTGACTTTTTCATACTGCGTCACTAAATTCCAATCGCTTTTTATTTCAATATGTTTAAATACTTGGAAAGCATCACAAATCACCTGAAAATAATCTTGTCTTTTGTTACATGTGTCTTTTATCTTTACATTCTGCATAAATAGTAGATGAGGTAATGATATCGAGTGTTTTCCAAATAGATAATTCATTAATTACAATTTGTCTGACAACTTGTGGGATGTACGTACAGAAATTGCCTGGTATCTGATAATGTTTTATCGCATGCATCTTGTAAATAATGAATAACGATGTACGGGGCGGTTTTGCACTGCGCGTGTACTTGGCACGAAACACTATCGTGTCTCTTGATTTTAATCAGCAAAGTTACGTTAAAAAGAATACTTCGTGCCTGGCGATCGATAATCTTTCCAATCATACACAAATACAGAAAATAATAATAGACATAATTGAACCATAAAAGAATTTCTATTTATTAATTCTACTGGATCTGAATTCTGGTTTATTACTTTTCAAATGTATAACATATTAATAGTTTTTATAAATTATTACAAACTTTTTTATTGATCTTTTATGAACGATATGTGTTGTTTTAAATAATACATATATGTCCCTGAATGTTTGGTACTTTGCTCGTACCCAGATAGAGCAGAGCAAACTGAGTCGAAAAGTCATTTATCATTTTGCAATTTTTGCAATAGTTGATGAGTTATTAATTATTGCTAATTGTAGCAATCAAACTATTTTTACGGTTTTAATGAAAAACAAGAAGACGATAAAAGAGACTTGTAAGAATATTCTTACAAAAATACAAGACCTTTGATCGTTTAGTTTTGAAAAAATTAATACGTAAAGTACACAATTTCTGATAACGGTGGACGTATAACGGACAGCTAATGTATGTGACACTTATAAAGATCTAATAGCATACATATTATAGTGTTTATATATCTGTATATACATGTGAGATTTTTCGGTGACGTGAGCGAAGCGTGGGAGTTTAATTTGTATGGGTCAATATAAGTAGTTTAAATATATAGATATATCTTTATTTACGTGCGCCACGTATGAACATGTCAGGTCTTAAATGACTACTTGCATTTCTCTTATACTTGACCTTGTCGCGTCCACTTGCGACTCTTATCAGCGCATTGACCGCCATTAGCACCGTTGATTGAAATGCTGACTATATTGCGAATATGTTAATTATCGCGGCATACAACGCGCATGATGAACAATGCAACGTCAATTTTTGCGGGTAAAAACTTGCTTTGTGTAAGCCTTATCTTTGTAAATTTTGCAAACATTGGGAGTATTACTACTATCACACGCAATCTATATTTAGCTCTTTCATTTTTTTTATTTTCTTAGAAATATTTTGCCACCACATATACTTATAAGTGTAAGCAATATACTGTATATAAGTAAAACAATATATCGCATTAAAGAGAAAATTGTATTAAATAAATTATTTAAAATTTACATTTAGTTTCCGAAAGTATTGTTGATTATAAATTGTAAGTATCACATAATTTATGTGAGATTTTGTATTTTACAGAATCAAGGCGGCCCAGTCGGACAGGTACCTACCTCCCAAGGTCCCGGAGGACCAATGGTACCCGGACAAATGGGTCCGAATGGACCACAAAGTGGATCTCACATGATGCAAAGTGGTCCCAATCAGATGGGTTCTAACGGACCCGGACAGATGGGACCGGGAGGCCCAGGACAAATGGGTCCCGGAGGACCTGGCCAAATGGGCCCTGGAGGGCCTGGACAGATGGGACCAGGAGGCCCGGGACAAATGGGTCCCGGAGTACCCGGCCAAATGGGTCCAGGAGGTCCCGGACAAATGGCTCCGTCTCATATGGTGCAAGGTGGAGGTCCTCCTGGTGGACCTCATATGGGTCAGGGTGGCCCAGGGCAAATGGGTCCAACTAGCGGGCCTGTTCCAGGATCTCAGATGGGTACCGGAGGTCCTCAAAATTCTCAAATGGTGCCTGGTGGACCTGGCCCCGGGCATATGGGTGGACCTCCAAGTCATATGAACGCAAGCGGTCCACCAGGACCAGGCCACATAACTGCTGGTGGTCCTCCCGGTCCAGGACATATGGGTAACACAGGATCTCCAGTATCAGGACACATGAACGCCAGCGGACCACCTGGATCAGGTCATATGAACGCGAGTGGTCCTCCTGGACCAGGTCACATGAACACTAGTGGACCTCCTGGATCAGGTGGTCATATGAACAGCGGCCCGCCGATTCCAAGTCATATGAATGCAAGTGGTCCGCCAGTCTCTACACATATGAATGCAAGTGGTCCGGGAAGTCATATGGGTCCTGGCGCTCCCGGTCAAATACCCGCAAGTGGTCCCACAGTGCATAATATGGGTCCAGGAGGTCCGAATCAAATGGGTCCGAGTGGCCCAAATCAGATGATGGCGAACAGTCAAACGCAAATGGGGCCTAGTGGGCCGATGGGTTCCGTTGGACCAACAGGACAAATTGGACCGAATGGACCTGGGCAAATGGGTCATAATGGGCCATCGCAGATGGGTCCAAATGGACCTACACAGATGGGCATGGGTGGTCCACCTGGACAAATGAGTATGAATGCACCGGGCGGACAAATGGGCCCCGGCGGACCTGGTAATCAGATGGGACCTGCAGGGGCGGGTAACCAAATGGGACCAAACGCTCCAGGCAGTCAAATGGGACCTGCCGGTCCAGGCGGACAAATGGGACCGGGAAGCGGTCCCGTAAGCCAATTAGGACCCAACAGTCTTGGACAAATGGGTCCTGGAAGTGGCCCAGGAAACGTACCAATGACAACAAGTAGTGGACCTGTTTCTATAGGGCCTAATGGACCCACCGGAATAGGTGTAGCCAGCGGGCCTGGTGGACAAATGACTTCTAGCAGCGGTCCTGGAGGGCAAATGAGTGCAGTAGGTCCTGGAGGTGGCTCTGGAGGACAAATGGGCCCAGGGAACGGTCCTGGAGTACAAATGAATGTCGGTAGTGGTCCGGGCGGTCAAATGGTGCCTGGAGGCGTACCTGGACAGATGGGACCAGGCAGTGGACAGATGGGACATGGTGGTAGTGGACCCGGAGGCCAAATGGGACCTGGAAGCGGACCTGGTGGACAGATGGGGCCAGGCAGTGGTCCCGCTGGTCAAATGGGACCAGGGGGACAAATTCCATCTAGTGGTCCAGGACAGATGATGCAAGGAGGCCCAGGTGTTCAAATGGGTCCGAATGCTCCGAGCAATCAAATGGGACCTGG
Source organism: Temnothorax longispinosus (assembly GCF_030848805.1). Lineage (NCBI taxonomy): Eukaryota > Metazoa > Arthropoda > Insecta > Hymenoptera > Formicidae > Temnothorax > Temnothorax longispinosus. The sequence continues at coordinate 5,640,149 of NC_092360.1, forward strand.
TGGGCCGAATAGTCAAATGGGACCATGTGGTCCAAGTAATCAAATTAGTCATACGAACGCAAGTGGGCAAATGGGACCTAATGGACCGAATGTTCAACCTCCTACCACTCAAATAGGTCCTGGCAGTCAAAATCAAGGCCAAATTCCCGGTAGCACAGCACCATTAGGATCGGGTGCTCCAGTGAATCAAATGAGTCAAACTGGACCTACCGGACCTACTGGACCACCAGGATCAGGACAAGAGAATTTGAATGCGCTTCAAAAGGCGATTGATTCCATGGAAGAAAAGGGGTTGCAAGAAGATCCGCGATATTCTCAATTGTTAGCCTTAAGAGCTCGTCAAGGCAGTGGCATGGGAGACAAGCAAGCCTTCAATACACAACAATTGCAACAATTACGGTATGTAAATTATTGTATTATTACTTAATGATTGTATATCATGTCATATAAATTATCTGACATAAAGACGTGAAAATTATGCAAAAAGATTAAGTTTAAAAAATATGAAAATTAATATAAATCGAATGCAAATGAAAAAGTGTGAAAAAATGCTTTATATGAATATTATTAAATCATTATTTGAATTTTTTGAAACAATAATTAGATTAAGTTATTTTATGTAGATATGTTTTTAACACCTTTTAATTTAAAGTAATAAAATTAATGTAAAAATATTTTCTCTACAATCTTCTAATTTTATGTTTTCAATTTTTTCTCACATTTTTACAGAGCTCAGATAATGGCGTACAGATTACTAGCAAGAAATCAACCTGTACCTCAACAAGTTGCGCTAGCTGCTCAAGGTGAGTTCTTGTTCTTAATATGTAAGCTTATACGCTCTGGGTGACTACTCTATCTTTTGTATCGCTTTCTGCCACATGATTTGTTTTGCTTATTTCAAGTATAGCTTTTCTAGTCCATTTATTTGTTTCTACTTTACATCTATTTGCTTTTATTTTTATTGTTTTAATAATATAAGTGTAAACAAATATTAATATGAATTATTTCTTGTACATACGTTTTATTTGCATAACATATTAGAAATTTGTATATGCTGCTGCTATACAATATTTTATTTCAAATGCTTTTATCTTTTTAAATATATGCATTGCGTTAAATACTTACCGCATTAACTTTAATTTCCGTTCCGTAACTTTATATATTAGATCGTGTAATTACAGAAATTATGTTTACTGATAGATTATGATATTTATAGATTATATAATGAGTGAAACGAGATGAATGTATGAATGTGGTATTTACAAAAGTAGGGTAGAATGATCCTGATTTAAGACGGATTTGATTAGGTGGCGCGCCTCCTCCTCCGGGGATGAGTCAACGCCCCATAGATCCGTCTCAGGGCCCTGTTTCAACAGCTGGGCCACAAATACCAGGTCCGAATGTTATTGGTCCCACAGGTGCTCCTAGACCGGGCTGTCAAACGCCGCAGCAACAACAACAGCAACCTCAGTCTGGCACTAAGGCAAACAGAGTGACAAGCGTAGCAAAACCCGTTGGATTAGATCCGTTGTTAATATTGCAAGAACGAGAAAATAGGTAGAGACAGATTTTTGGAGAAACACGGTATAATGCGTAATAAAAGTTGTATTTTCGTTACTAAAATGTAAAAAATTTAATGCTTGCTAACAGAGTTGCAGCCCGTATATCGCTTAGAATGGAGCAACTTAGCAATCTACCAACAAACATGCCAGAAGATCTTCGTATACAAGCGCAGATCGAATTGCGCATGCTAAGAGTATTAAACTTCCAGAGACAATTAAGATCAGAGGTACTGTAATTAATTTACGCACATATCATATTACATAACAATTAAGGAATTCTTATTTATTCTTTTTAACTCTTCTAATTTTTTTTACAGATTATAGCATGTACTCGGAAAGATACCACTTTAGAAACTGCCGTAAATGTGAAAGCTTATAAACGTACGAAACGGCAAGGATTGCGCGAAGCTAGAGCTACTGAAAAATTAGAAAAGCAACAGAAATTAGAAGCAGAACGTAAACGAAGACAGAAACATCAAGTAAGTTTATCTGATATACTTAAATTGTAAAATTTGATTATTGACACATGATATCAGCAAGGTTATCGCTGTGAATAAACGAATACAAGCATGACATTTATGTTTGCAGGAATTTCTTAGTTCCGTACTACAACATGGCAAAGACTTCAAAGAATTTCATCGCAATAATGTCGCGAAATTGGCTAGACTTAATAAAGCTGTGCTTAACTATCACGCAAATGCTGAACGTGAACAGAAGAAAGAGCAAGAACGCATTGAGAAAGAGCGTATGCGTCGTCTTATGGCGGAAGATGAAGAAGGATACAGAAAATTAATCGATCAAAAGAAGGATAAGCGTTTAGCATTCTTGCTATCCCAAACCGATGAGTATATCAGTAATCTTACGGAAATGGTCAAACAACACAAAATAGAACAAAAGAGAAAGCAAGTCGAAGAACAAAAGCGTAAGAAGGTAATGTAAAGTTAAAAATTGACTATTCTCTCATAAGGAATTATCTATAATATTGATAGAGTCTTATGATTATACAGAAAAAGAAGAAATTACAAGATAGTGAGAATGCTGAAGATGGTGGATCCAATGATGATACTCGTGTTGGTGTAATAGAAACATCCACTGGTCGCACATTAACTGGCGACGAAGCACCATTAATGAGTCAATTGTCAGCATTTTTAGAAGCTCATCCTGGATGGGAGCCAATTGAATCGGATAGTGAAGATGATGATGACTATGATGAAGAGGAGAACGGAGAAAGTGAGAATGAGAATAAATCTGATAATAAGCACTTAATTCTTGGATTTGTGTATAGATTCTTTATACAGATTTAATTTTTAAAATACTTTAGGCAAGGATAAAACAATGGGTGATTCTGAAGAAGAAAAGGTAAAGAAAACGATACATAAAGCAAAAGTGGAAGATGACGAATATAAAACAGAAGAACAAACATACTATAGTATTGCTCATACAGTTCATGAGGTTGTTACTGAACAAGCAAGCATCATGGTGAATGGACAATTGAAAGAATATCAAATTAAGGTGGTGTATTTATTTTAGTGTAGTAATTTAGTAATTTTAGTTTTGTAATATATTTTAAATTGTTTTACAATATATTTTAAGTAAGTCACTTCTCTATGAATGAAAGAGCTTAATTAATGGTTTTAGGGTCTGGAATGGTTAGTATCATTGTTTAACAACAATCTGAATGGCATTTTGGCGGACGAAATGGGTCTCGGTAAAACAATTCAGACCATTGCTCTAGTAACATATCTCATGGAAAAGAAGAAAGTTAATGGTCCATTTCTCATCATTGTTCCATTATCGTATGTTCCTTTCCCTTCTTTTAAAAGCGAGACACTGCATTTCTTCAAATACTAATTTTATAATATGTGTGCTTCTAGGACATTATCAAATTGGGTTCTTGAATTTGAAAAATGGGCACCAAGTGTTGTTGTAGTGTCGTACAAAGGTTCTCCAGCTGGCAGAAGAGCGATACAATCTCAGATGCGAGCTACAAAATTCAATGTTCTTTTAACGACTTACGAATATGTCATAAAAGACAAGGGTGTGTTAGCCAAACTGCAGTGGAAATATATGATCATTGATGAAGGACACAGGATGAAAAATCACCATTGCAAACTTACTCAAGTGCTGAATACACATTATTTGGCTCCTCATCGACTATTGTTAACCGGTACACCATTGCAAAATAAATTGCCAGAACTGTGGGCTCTTCTGAATTTCTTGTTGCCTTCAATCTTTAAATCCTGCAGTACATTTGAACAGTGGTTTAACGCTCCTTTCGCGACTACTGGCGAGAAGGCAAGTATTTGGCATAAAGCACATTTTAATGCAGCTCTATTTAACATTATCGATATCTTGCATAGGTGGAGCTAAATGAAGAAGAAACTATTTTGATTATTCGTCGTTTGCACAAAGTATTGCGGCCTTTCCTATTGAGACGTTTGAAGAAAGAAGTAGAATCGCAACTACCTGACAAAGTGGAATACATTATCAAATGCGATATGTCCGGCCTACAAAAAGTTCTTTATAAGTACGTAAATATTGTCTATTCTTAATTTCTTTGTGAAACTAATTTGTGTAAGTATAATATATAAACAAAAATTTTCTGTCAGGCATATGCAAAGTAAAGGTGTACTACTAACCGATGGATCGGAAAAGGGAAAGCAAGGAAAAGGTGGTGCCAAAGCTCTTATGAATACAATCGTACAACTGAGAAAACTATGCAATCATCCATTTATGTTCCAAGCTATAGAAGAGAAATACTGCGAACATGTAGGCACGCAAGGTTCTGGTGTTATTACTGGGTATGTACCTCAACAATTTTCGAGCGTTTTATACATAAAATATCAAATATTTATTCAATTTTTCTTTGTCATTAGGCCCGATTTATATCGCGCGTCTGGAAAATTCGAGCTTTTGGATCGTATTCTTCCTAAATTGAAGGCTACGAATCATAGAGTATTATTGTTTTGTCAAATGACTCAATTAATGACAATTATGGAAGATTATTTAAGTTGGCGAGGATTTATGTATTTACGATTGGACGGGACAACAAAAGCGGAAGATAGAGGAGATCTGTTAAAGAAATTTAACGATCCCGGTTCAGAATATTTCCTTTTCTTACTATCCACACGTGCTGGTGGTCTTGGTTTAAATCTTCAAGCTGCTGATACAGTTATCATCTTTGACTCTGACTGGAATCCTCATCAGGTACATAAATATTAACATATAGAACATAAAAATTATCGCAGTATTGCACTTGGTCATGATATATGTATTTGCAGGATCTGCAAGCTCAAGACAGAGCACATAGAATTGGACAGAAGAATGAAGTGCGCGTACTTCGATTAATGACTGTCAATTCCGTCGAAGAGCGAATATTAGCAGCAGCAAGATATAAATTAAATATGGACGAGAAAGTTATTCAAGCTGGTATGTTCGATCAGAAATCCACTGGCTCTGAGCGACAGCAGTTCCTTCAGAGTATCTTACATCAAGACGATGCTGACGATGAGGAAGAGAACGAAGTGCCCGACGACGAGACTGTAAATCAAATGATTGCTAGGACAGAAGGTGAATTCGAAATATTCCAGAAATTAGATTTGGAACGGCGACGTGAGGAGGCCAAGTTGGGTCCAAATCGCAAATCGCGGCTGCTAGAGGAAGCTGAGTTGCCTGATTGGTTGGTAAAGGACGACGACGAAGTGGAAAGATGGACCTACGAAGAGGACGAAGACAGATTCCTTGGAAGAGGTTCAAGGCAACGTAAAGAAGTTGATTATACAGACAGTTTAACCGAGAAAGAATGGTTGAAGGCAATTGACGATGATGGTGCCGAGTATGAAGAGGAGGAAGAAGACGATAAGAAAAAGAAAAAGACACGGAAACGAAAGAAGAAAGGTGAGGAGGACGATGAGCCTATGCCGAAGAAACGAAGAGGTGCCGGGTCCCTGGTCGATCCTAAAATGAAACGGGCTATGAAGAAACTAATTACATTAGTTGTTAATTATACCGATAGTACTGATGGCCGATTGTTGAGTGAACCTTTTATGAAATTACCTTCAAGAAGAGAATTACCGGACTATTATGAAATCATTAAAAAACCTTTGACTATTAATAAGCTATTGCAGAAGATCGAGGAGGGCAAAGTAAGTATTTGTTTATTGTATCATTTTTTTACATTCTTTGTATAAATGTACGCCTATAATCTAATAATTTTATTTTTCCCAGTATGCTGATTTAGACGAGCTTGAGAAAGATTTCATGCAACTTTGTAAAAACGCTCAAATTTATAACGAAGAAGCATCTCTAATTCACGAAGACTCGATAGTGTTGCAATCCGTCTTTACAAATGCGCGTCAGCGTCTCGAAGAGGAAGGTAATAATTCCGATGGAGATGATAAAGGTATGAATATATTCTGTTATCTTATCATGTAATCATTTAGCAAACGTTAAAATTTAAATAAGATGAAAATTTTCTTTTTTTAATGCTTCTTTTTTATTTATTTTTTTATTACACAGATGGTGAAGATGGTTCAGACGCGGATTCTAGTGTAAGAATGAAAATTAAACTAAAAGGAAGAAAGGGTGAGGGAAGAGGCGGCCGTAGAAAGAGAGTTACTAAAAAATATATATCCGACGATGATGATGATGCCGATGATAACTAAGAAGTATTGTGATGCTTTTTGAAGCTAACAATTATAACATAATTTAAATATTTAATCAAATTATTTCGATTATGTCAATATTTGAAATAATAGCAGAATCTTATTAAAGTACAACCAAGAATTGTATGTATCGCAACTCGATTGTCGCAGTGGAGTACTGCTGTATTATTGTAAACTTTTAATGTGTTGTTAATTTTTATAATTAGTGAACTCATCGATAAATATTGAATGGCGAATATTATCATAAGTCTTATTTAGATATATGTATCTCGATATAAGAACAGACATAATGTGTTGTAACTTTTACTTCGGATAAATTTGTGAGTAACGAACATCTACAGCATACTGTACAGATAAAAGATTAGCATTAAGATTTATTTCAAATATTGTTTTAATCTCTCTACTTTGCGATGAAGTCTGATTGAATATTATATTTGAACTCCGACCGCTGGGTTTTGTTTCGAATTCGCGTTTCGAATTTATTTTACTATCGGGGATAGCGCAGACATTTGGGTACGTTACTCTATGCCTCGCCGCAGTAATACAATGTATGTTAGATTTCTATAAGTGATCACAGATATACATATGCACAGTAAAGAAAGAAATTTTTAGTTTGCTGAAATGGTATAATCATTTTGCAAATATTTTGCGACACAATTGTGGGTATATTGGAGATGTTAGTCAATTTCACTGGCAAATAATTTATCGCTAGACATCGGATTTTTTATGCAGATTATTGGAAAAGAGCAATTAATATTTAGGTTATTTATAATATCTAACATATTTATACTGCAACCATTGAAATATATACATACTAGAACGCGCACTGGCAGTCGAAACGCGAGGGAAGGATAGGTGCTGTCAGAGAGGCCACTTATCGTACACTAGCATGCGTACAAAGTTAGAAAAAGACAGGTGGCCCCCTTGAAGCGTTAAATAAGAGTCTATCCTTCTCTCGTTTTCCACTTAGTTGTAGTATAGGCATTGCGCGTTCAAGTGTGTATATATTTCAGTGACTGTAATATATGTTGTAGTATAAATATGTTGGATATTAGAAGTAACTTAAATTTAGTTTGTTGCTCTTTCCCAGCAATCTATTGCATATAAAAAATCCGATGTCTATTTATCACTATTGACACTGTTAGCAAATTAATCTATATTAATTTTTGAAGCTTTATCTCACACACAGATGTGTCATTATTTAGTTGGATCGCATAAATATAATGGTATATAGGTATAATGTTCATTTATACATATATCACGACGATTATCCTTATTCGGTAGAAAATTATAAACAAAAATTTTTACCTGGCAATAATTTTGATATTTAAACTTGACAAACTTAAAAATATTTATGTCGCAGTTTTTGCATTTAAAAAATTAATCATAATTTTGGAACTTTGTATTTTTTCTAATCACAGCTGCTCTTGGAATAAATTCATTGGCGCGTGATGCGATACGATGCTGACCTACATTATTATGTAGGTCGACATCGTATCGTATTACTCGACCAATCAATATTAATAGGTTTTACTACAGGCAACTTAATTTACTGAACACTGATAGTTCTATCTTTTCTTTATTGTACTTTCGATTTCCACTTTATTTTACTTACCAAATTTAATTATTGTCTATTTCTTCGCGGCAAAATATAAGGGCTACTTGTCAACACCTTAGAAGAGTAGTTCGCGAATTGCGGTGATCGATGCAGCGAGTATTCTGTATATAATTGCCACGTGATAATGATTTTTAAATATTATACAAATGTATCTTTGGTATGATATATTCATTTTATCGATGATGAATATATTATATGATAGTTAGGATACGATATATATTTATCATGGTATATTTATACTAGAGTTTCAACTTTTTGATTTTTTACATACCAGATTAAGGTAAGCCATTATACATATTCATAACGAATTTATCATAATTTCTTCAAGGTTTATAGTGACAACAGTGAATGTAACTCGCATGTGCGCAAATGTAACATATACTCGAAAAGTATTCCAAAAATAAATTATAGTGCATTGAATCAGCTACGTTAGGTATAAGTAGATAATGCGTGAATAAAGAGAGAAAGATGTGTGGAAAGCGGATAAAATCTTACAAATTACAATTTCTCTATGTGAAACTACTCTTTCTCCAAATAAAAGTTACACTCTTTATATAAGCTCGTCTTAATTTAATTAGTTTAATAACCGATTCTTTTTCATTTTTAGGTTTTTAAAATAACATGGATTTTTTTTACAACAATTAATATTTGTTTGCTGAAGAAAAAAATATATAAATATTACTAAATAGACAATTTCTAACAACAATGTGAAATAAATAAATTTAAGACCATTTAAAATATATTTTTTTTTAAATGCCAACGGTACACGGTCTTGTGGATCGTCCATACCTCTCTCTGATAGGATAAGAGTGATTTGGCAGCACATGGAAGTTCAACACAGTATTAGGTAGGTGATTATAATGTTTTGGTTTTTTTATCAGTATATATATTATACACATATAATCATTTAAATTAATTTTATATAATAGACAATGTACCACAACGATATAAAATAAGTAAATTTAAGACCACATAAATAAAAAAAAAAGATGCCAACAGTACGCGGTGTTCCCAAACGGTCACCCATTTAAGTACTAACCACGCTCAACGTTGCTTGACTTAAGTGATCGGACGAGAACTTGTAGAGTACCAACGTGATTTGACCGTTGACGAAAGTGTCTTTCTTAGAAAGAGGTGACATACTTCTTCATCAATTTTTATATTACATTTTATTATATATTTTTTAAAATATATACATATTAATTTATTATTAATATTGATAAATATATATTATTATATTTATGTAATTAACTAACTATAAAATAATATCTATATTATAATACAATCATATGTATTATATTATGTTATTATTTTAATTAATTTTATACATATATAATAGATAATGTATAACTGCGATATAAAATGAATAATTTTTAGGCATATAAAATAAATAAATTAAAACAAAAAGAAGTACTAACCGCGCTTAACGTTGCTTGACGTATGTACTTAAATGATCGGACGAGAATTTTTTTTTTTAATGAGAATTCTTTATTATTTCTTATAAATATAATAAAGTTATCATAATATTTGTAGAGGACTTGTATGTTTAATGTAATTTGACCGTTGAGAAATGTTATTTGTAAAAAAAAGACATATATAATTCTTCACTAAATTTTCATTCCATAATCTACTGATCTATTACTACGTTTACGCGAGCGTTACTTCTGTAGTAATTTACGATATATCACTCGTTTACGCGGAATAAATTATCGTAAGTTACTACAAAATCCCGTTTACGCGAAGGAATTATCATAAGTTACTCCAGAAGTAACGCTCGCGTAAACGTAGTATATGAAAACTACTATATTTGTCTCAAAGTCTATTTGCATCTTTGAAACTCAATTTTGTGAAGAAGCCGATATTTATGTATCATCTTTTGTATTCTAATACAGCATTATCTCGTATTGCAAATATCGGTTATTCGATACTTTTGGTAAGGCAGTGTGTTCCAAACACCGGCCTCGCCGTTAAATGTGCGCCTGAAATATTTAGCACAGGTTCTTTGTGCTCTCTGTATTATGTGCATTTAACATCCCGCTCCGGTCCGCTTTCGTATACGAGTTTGCGAATTTAATTAAACGTCAGTCACGTATAAGCAGGCGAAACCGGTACATCGGCACTTTTTTTTTCTACAGAGAAAGATACGACTCTACTTTTTCTCATCCACGTGATGCGGATACCATATTGCGCCCTATTGAGCTTACTCGCGACAGAGAGGAGAGGCATTTAAAAAGCGGCAAGGCAGTGGCGGTGGTCGTCGTTGCTTGTTGGCCTTTGACCCGACGTGTGTGGCCAGCTAGAACCGTTGCTCGTCGCAAACGTCGCAGATCCCATGCCCGTCTGTTGGTGGCAATTTCAGCTCTGTTTTGAATTTAGATGGAATTTAGGCAAGCTGTTACGAACCGTCTGGTCATTTTCTCCATTACACTATCATTCGCGTGCACGCCGCATGACTGCTTGTGCGTGATATACAATATGTGTGTGTGTGTGTGTGTGTGTGTATAGATATTATTTTTTATAGATTATAGAATGAAAATTTAGTGAAGAAATGTGTCATTTCTTTGCAAGGAAGAGATATTCGTCAACGGTCAAATCACGTTGAACATATGTATGTATATCCAAACATTTTTAAGGAACAAAACTACATACGATTTAGCCTAGTATATCCAGATTCGACAATTTCATAATCAAACTTATAAGAAACTATTTTGTTGAGGCTTCCCAAATTTCAAAAAATAGTCTGATATTTCCAATTCCATATACGCGGATGAAAGATATATCGAAAATACTTTAAAATCAAGATTTATACCTCCCGAGGCACTTCTATGCTTGGATAATAAATATGAATATACATATATACAAGATAAAAACAATGTTTCTCTATAATAGGTATATCACATTCCTAAACGTAAATTTCAACAAAATATTACTAACCAACCTAACTCATATAGTAAGGATAAATCATTAGATTTAACATATAAGCTGGACACACCAAAAAGAGATTATTGTAAAATCCCGACGGCTTCTTTCTCATAGTAGTACTGTATGATATAACTAGCAATTAATAATTTGTTAGATTTACCAGATGCGAGTAAATTTATTTTTTGTTTTTGTTTTATATTTATCATTTATAGCTTATACTTTTATAGAATAATTTAAAATACTAAAGCTAAATATTAGTACTTAAATGGATGATCATTTGAAAACACCGTGCACTATTGGCATTTTTTAAATTTATTTATTTTATATTGTTATTATACATTTTTTATTATATAAAATTAATTAAAATAATAACCTATGATATAATATATATAATTTTACATATATATTATCTATTATTTTATAGTTAATTATATAAATATATTAATATCTATTTATTAATATTAATAACAAATTGATGCATATATATATATTAAAAAATATATAATAAATGTAATATAAATATTGATAAAGAAGTATGTCACCTCTTTATAAGAAAGACACTTTCGTCAACGGTCAAATCACGTTGGTACGCTACAAGTTCTCGTCCGATCACTTAAGTCAAGCAACGTTGAGCGCGGTCAGTACTTAAATGGGTGACCGTTTGGGAACACCGCGTACTGTTGGCATTTTTTTTTTTAATTTATTTATTTTATGTAGTCATAAATTTATTTATTTTATATCTATTGTTATTATACATTTTCTATTATATAAAATTAATTAAAATAGTACGTTTTCATTTGCAACATTTTTTATATATATTTTTATTTATACGCCATTTCTTTAAAAAAAATTGTGCAAATTAGAAATTTGCACTTGGCTTTCTCATAGAGGAAGTTTTAACTTCCGCAAATTTGGAGATATTGATCTATTTCTAATTTTATTATATTTTTCAGTCTTTTCTACCCCTATTTCATATATAATTCTTTTAAATTCGGTTGATTAGACTTAGCTTTATACGCGATCAAAATCTCCGAAATTTTAAACATCTGTAACTCCAGAACTAATTAACCAAATCTTAATTAATTATATATGAAATAGGGTAGAAAAAACTGAAAAATTTAATAGAATTAGATATAGATCGCTATCTCAAATATTGAAAAAGCTATAAGGATAAAACACTTTTCTAAAAAAAAAAAATTCCAATAAAATCTATACCGGTCAACCGATTTTAATAAAATTTGAGGAGAACATACTTTCTATGATACTCTATTTGTGTGAAAAATTTTAACCCGGTATCTAAAAAATTGTAGAAGTATAAGATGCGTGTACAAAAAATCCGTACATACACACACACATACATACTTCCGGACATTTTTTACTAATACGATTTTTCGACATTTTAGAACATTCTAAACCTATTTCCATCAAAATCTCGAAAAATTTTTTTTCACCATCACAAAGCTTCCTCTATGAGGAAGCAATAATAACCTGTAATATAATATATATAATTATATATATATATATATATATATATATATATATAATTTATTATTTTATAGTTAATTATATAAATATATTAATATCTATTTATTAATATTAATAACAAATTGATGCATATATATTTATTTGAAAAATATATTAAATGTAATATAAAGATTGATGAAGAAGAAGAAGTATGTCACCTCTTTATAAGAAGGACACTTTCGTCAACGGTCAAATCACGTTGGTACGCTACAAGTTCTCGTCCGATCACTTAAGTCAAGCAACGTTGAGCGTGGTTAGTACTTAAATGGGTGACCGTTTGGGAACACCGCGTACTGTTGGCATCTTTTTTTTTAAATTTATTTATTTTATGTAGTCTTGAATTTATTTATTTTATATGATCTTAAAAAGTTATTTATTTTATATTGTTATAATTGTTTGTAATATAAAATTAATCAAAATAATAATGTATATAATAATACATATATAATTGCATATATTATTATTTTAATTAATTTTATTAATATATTAATATCTATTTTTTTTTATTCATAATGATAATAAATTGATATGTATAAATATTAAAAGTACTCTCTAACTATTCTCTGACTATTCACTGATTCAGATATAGAGGGTAAGAAATATATTAATGGTAAAATGTTAATACATAATTCACAAATGCGTATATGAAGTCAATATTTAAGAGCAAGTCATTGACTCTTTCCAAATGCATATACATATATGTATTTCTACAGATCCATAAATGATAGTTATACTTATCCGAATTCTCGTTTTTATCTTGTCTCAAGTGAATTACTGTTACCGAGAATGAAGAATCAGTATCAAACTTCGTTCTATTTGAATTGATAATGTGACGGCCCGGAAATGGATATCTCGTAAACGGAAATGAATCTCGTTATTTAATTTTTGTTAAATTACTATATGCAATTCTAGTGTATTTTTTTAACAATACTTTTTTCTCTTTCCTCAAAGAAGATACTACTTTTATCCCAGTTATGCAAACGCTTCGTATAAATATCGTACGATGAATTTAATACATTTCGCGTATTTACGCTGTACGCGATTTGTTGTTTTGCCTGAATGAGCTTTCGCTTTTGGAGAGAAGTCCCATTCGAAAAGATGTGGGGAACGGCGACGGTAGAAGGGAATAAATTGCTACCGCGTGTCTGATCGTATATAAAGCTTACCTCCTTGAATGGTTACTACTCGTGATTCGGCCCGATATCTCGTGGCGTGCCATACGGGAAATGAGAAGAATGAAGAAGAGAGGGCGAACTCGTGCGTCATCGTTATTTTCTCTTTTCGTTTTCGCGTATGGCGATCAATTGCGGATGAAGTGGCAGAAATTCGCGCGTGGCGGGGTTAAACTAGAACGATTTAGAGACACATTGATCCCTTTAATTCGAGATATAGCTCTCCTGCAATTGTCAAAATAAAATTAATAAAACGATTAACGCGGCATATTAAAAAAAATTTAGGAGCAAAGGGAGAAAATCATTAGATAATAAAAAAAAGAAACATCAACACCACATTAATTTTTCATGTAAAAATTCTAGGTCGCATTGCATGAAGATGCTATAATAACGAACTTGTTTTTTGTCACTGCTATTTATTTTTTACTCCATCACATTTTGCACTTTTTTCTACCGGGATATTTTCTTTGAGGAACATATTGCTTAGCGTGTATTGCTATCACTGTGGAACACCGCTTATCATGCCACCCTCTTCTTCTTTAAGGTATAAGGCTAAGTGATGTACACGTTGCGGTATCCGTATAGCTTCAGGCGGAAACTCAAATACAGATGCTATACATTTATACAAGATCGATATAGTTGTGCATACTACGACGCACGTACGTACGGGAGCAATTCGAAGAACACGCCGTCCTGTGCATCCGGAAACGATGAACAGTATCATTTTCTCGTTACGACGATTGAGAGCGCGGAAGTTTCTCCAAAGTGAGGTCTAAGCAAGATGGAACGCGTCTGTCTTCTTCGGCGATAACATCGAAATGGTCGCGATTGCGAATCGCGTTGTTATAAATGATCACGGTAATATGTAATTTGTTACGAGTTGGTTAGTTTTAATGAAAGTATTTATCTTCCTACCTTTTCACTATTAAGAAGGATAATAAAATCATTCAATAATTAAATTTATAATTTTCGTCCACAATGCATATTTTTAATTAATTTTTAATGTAATATTTATATATTTCTGACTATTATATGACAAATAGATAGTAATTTGTTTAAATAGCAGTTCTGCGTAAAATTACAATGATTATAAAACGTATTTATTTTTGCTTTTTATTAGGAAACTAAACACTTACTGTATTCTGCTGATAATTCAACGTCTGTTAGAACACAAAAATAATATTTGTCTTGTAAACTATGGAGTCGTGTGGAACATAAGAGAATTTAATAATTTTTATTGTTTGTATTTAGAAAAATAGTTTCCTTTGACGTTTCCTTATGTAACCTTTTTTCTTTCTGCACCGAGGAATATTACAGACTCCGAGAGAAAATACGCGTGTGCGCATCCTTTGAGACTTAAAAATTACCTTCCATGTGTATTTTTGCCTTATTCTTTATTTTATCACATGCACACACAGGATTGTATAAGATTGGTATTGTATATTCTTAACTCTTTTTATCGCGCTACCGCGGGATTGGAACAACGCTTGTTCAAATGGGATTGGACAAGCAAGAAGGTTGTCGCTCGGAACGAATGTTCCGTTTGAAGCAAATGATGTTCCAGGAAACGGATGGCAGTCACGATAACCTCTAGCTGGAAATTTATTATTATCGCGAAAAAATCGCGGCTGGGCAATAATACGCGTACGGCTTTTCGATAGCGCTAGGCACTTAACGGCGTCGCTCTCTAGATTGATATCGAGTAATTATCGTTCACGTGATGAAGCACCGTTTCCCGGAATCCCCCCCGTGCCCTCTTCTCCCTTTGGAAATAATACAGCGTGGGCGTAAAATACGGGATATCCCGCTCCCAACATTACAAATCGCTCCACCGCCGCCAACTTTCCGATGATTTATGCAACCGCGCGATGACTGATGATCCTCTTTATCAGATAAATGTACTACCGTCCCGCGACGATCAAGTCCTCACATATTTGCTGCAACTTCCATATTTTACGGGCGCTCATTTATTCTTAGAGCTTAAACTGCGACGACGCGCGAGTTCCTTCTTCTCAAAATGTTTCTGACGCAGCGACAATGCGCAGCGTCAATAACATATTATACTTCTCGGTGGTATTGTGCTTAAAGCTTAAAGCGTATTGATCCTTCAAAAAATGTTTGGAATCGTGTCTTTCCTACAGGGTGACAATCAGGGAGAAATTGTTGAAACTACATGCAATATTATTTTATCCACTCATTACGTGTAGAATAACAATTATTTTATTTCAACGACTTTTCGTGACTGTCACTATATGTAGGTGAAAATGAAAAAAATTCTGCTGTAAATGTTTAATTTCCCAAAGCGCGCAATATCATCTATTAAAATTTAAAAATAATATCATATATTCCCTCGAAATAGTAATATTCTCCTACGGTTAAGTTGCGGCGCGAAGCTTAAAGAAATCGCGCTGCACGCTCTTAAAGCTGATAGTCCGCGTTGTCTGTAATGAGAGGCTATCTGCAGTAATGCCAAAGTGATCCGTGTAACTGCAATTGCAAAGTGTTACGACCTCCGCCTCGTTACGTGCGCAATGCGGGCGCACAGCTCGCGCAACCGCGCAATATTACATAATTATCACGCGGGAGGTTTTGGCTCGCGTTCCAACTTCCAACTGCAGATACACGGCAAGGGGATTACCGCGCCATAACACTTTATCCATTAATGAAGTGGCCGATCGATCCGCGCTATCTCCGCGACTCGTACATCCTGCGGCGTACGATATCTCTCAAATATCCCCCCCCCCTCGTGTATCCCCGCGTTTTTTCCTCTTTACCCGCAACCATAACTCAATGCCGTGACACATCAAATCCTGCTTTAACGCTCCCGTATGTTTCATTGTACACGCTTCCCCGATCTCTATAATGGCGATTGTGTGTTTATATTTTATCGTATTAATTTATTTTGTTACATATTTTCGTTATATTTCTTCGCAAAATATGACAAAAACGGTCAAAATGCTCCGAATAAAAATACGATGCACCTGTTGTATAAAAAAAAATTCTGCGTTCCACAAATACTAAAAGCTATAAAAAAATGAAATGTAGTATAGAACGCACAGAGATGCTTACTAAGAAGCACATTGAACATTATTAATAATTTATAGCTTTGAATAACCATAAAATGTGCGGCAATGTCGCTGTTCATAAATCTTTTAATAATCTATTCAGAATATTATTATCTATTATTATTACAATTCATTAAATAAGACAATAGTTATTCTGTTCTCTAAAATTTCAAAAAGCTTCTAAGACTGAATTGTGAAATATTGTTGAAGTGTTGCCTTAAATGCTTCCTTCTTTCTCGATTCTGTAGCAATAAACTCGTGATCATGTGATTTTCGGAAAATTACCACGCTACTATTTCTATCGTTTGTCGGTCAAACTTCAATTTCGGCAGCGACTCTGAGTGCTTTATACATAGGTATATATACATATATATATATCATATGTCATAAGTGACATTTACCATTTTCAATTTGAAATTGCCATTCGACGTCGAGGGAGGAAAAATAGCCGCCCATCACACCGCGACCGTCGAAAATTCTCGAGCTCGGGTTCGAAGAGGATAACTGATTGAGAGAGGTGAAAATAGTTCGCAAACGCAATTAAATCGCGCTATTTCACTCCCACAGCTCGTCCCCGTCTCCAGCCACTTTTGCGGTCGAAATTTAAATCAATCCCGTCATCTCGTTCTCTCTTCATCCCTCTGTTTAGCGGCCTATCTCTGTGTCTAACTCACCCCCTCGGAGGGATTCCCGGGATGCGCGTAGTGGGATTCATTTGCTATCGCGCGGTTAACTTTCAACAATGTTGCCATTGTACATATTGTTCCGCATCCGCGACTCGCCGACGATGGGGTGATGCGCGACATACAAAGCGATGCGTATCCTGTGGCGGATAAAGCGAACATGCCTTCGGGGATGTTATCTCTGTTACGTTACTCGAGTACACGCGTTTGTGTGTACTCGAGAACGCCGCGGCGCGGCACTTCGCTTTATATAAACGCGTGTGCGACACGCATGGCGACATTCGACATCCGCTTTTCGACGCGATTTGTACAGCGGTCACGGGATACGTCGGGATGTCATATCGCGCCGTCACCAATAGCGACGTTAATGGCTTTAATCCTTTCCCTGTTACAAATCCGCGCACCATATGTCAACTGAAATCTGCTATATATGATGTCAAATGTTTATTAAAAAGAAAGAATAGTATATTGTGCACCAAGGGGAGAAAGTAGCGTTTTTCAGACGAGAGTGAAGTTTGCCAATCACACGAGTCTGAAATAAAGCTTTCGACCCGAGGTGCACACGATATTTTTCACACCTTTACGGAAATGTTCGACTTCCATGCTTAGAGAGGGGCGAGAGTGGCCAATTTCACACCAGGGCTTACTTTCCTCCCTATTAGGGAAGAAAATTGATACTTTCCACCCGGTATAGCGGGAAAAATTTAAACTTCTTTAAAATCAAAAACAACACAGAGAGAATTTTTTATTATATTTTATCCTTAAATTCACTACAAACTTGGGACAACTTGGCAACCAAGGAATTTTCAAAATATACAAAAGACATTTTACAAACAACGTGATAAAAATTACCAAGCAGATTGGTAAATTTTGAAAAATTATTGAAACTTTCTAGATATATTTTAGTAAAATTAATCAAACATATTTTATATTTTAATGTAATAGATATTAATATTTTTTATTATGGTAGATATTAATCAGAATAGCTCGCATAAAATTCTTGGTGGTACATGTTGTCCCACAACCACCATGATTTCAGGGTAAATTTTAAGAGAAAAATCTCTCCGTGTGAATGTATAAATTTTTATCAAAATGACAGTAAATAAAAGGGTTGTACTACCTGACTTGAGTGCCAAAATGCAACGCGATACAGAATTAGAAAAAATAATTGAAAAAGTAAAAGTAAGCCAAAAATGACGGGTCAGTGGAGGGTACATTCGCGCGATGCGCGAGAAAAATAAATATATATCTCTATATATACATAAATTTAAGAGAGGAAAATATAACTTAAAGTGGAGAAAAAATTAATTGTCTGTGAAGAAAAAGTAAGAACAAAGAGGGTTTAAGGGAAGGGATCTAGACTAAAAAAAACCTAGTATTTTATATAAAAAGATAAATTTCTAAAAGATGTGAAGTATATATGTCAAGATATTACGTCAAATTACGTAATATTATTTTCAGATCTCACTTTAACAATCCTGAGTAAAACTTAATAACTTCTTCTCTAAAATTTTAAGGGTATAAGCACTTGAGATAAGGTTGAGGTATATAAAGTATCAATAAACTTGTCTTTTTATATTTAATTCATGAAGCTGTAGACTTTATAAATCAAAACTCAGAAATTATCCATTTACAGTAGTTTATTTATATTTGCTTTCACTTACAATACCACTTGTAATCATTTCTATTGTTTTACAAATATAAACTGCAATATCATTGTCGTGACTGCAAGTCCTCTGTAACTGCAAGTCAAAAGTTGATGTTAATACCTACAATTGATACACACTATCATAATATTATGTTAAAGTTTTTGTTTTTCGGATTTTAATAATTAATTTACCATAGAACTTATTATAAGTATTATAACACTAGAATCTAGAATGATAAACCAGTTTTTGTTATTCAACAAATTAAATTAATATTTAACAAATTACATATATAAATTTATTATTATATATATAATATTACATTTTCCTAAATTGTCAAAATGTCCATTTGATGTATCATATAAAATCAATAGAAAAAATAATATTTAATTGTGTTATTGAAAGGTATAATAGCAAGATCAAAAAGATTTATAGTTGGAAAAAGAACATATAAAAGCATTTATCAAAATATATGTTAAACAAATTGTATCTTCTGTTTTTCAATTCCAGACCTCGCGGCATCTTTCACTGTGATCTCTTTTCCAACCTTCAGGACAGTTATCCGGAACTTGTATTATATGTGATTCAGTGACCACCATCGTGATAAAAGTTGATATTAATAAAAAAGTGATCAATAAGTTAATGGGTTCTTCTTTAAAATTTTAAAGATGACCATATGTATATAAATATCGGAAAAACGTGTCAATGATTCTCTTTATATGCGCATAATGAAATTACGAGTCTAAAATCAAAACTCAATAATATTTGCATGATAGTTTATTTTTGTCTGTTAATTTATTCTTTGCTTATATAATTCTCTCCACTGTTTCTCAAATATGTACTGCAATTGTATTACTGTCAGATTTTTTTGCAAACCAAAAATTGATGTTAATATAATTTGTTGTCATATTATAATATTAAAATTTTTATTTTTTGTAATTTAATATTTAATTTATTATAGAAATTAATGTAACATTTAAATGTTTTATAGGAACAACCTTTGTATATGTCTATATGTGTATTTTAGACAAACATACGTATACTAGTTTTGATAATTTGACAAATTGGAGAATTACATATTTAAGTTTATTACTAGATGTATAATATTACATTTCTCAAAATTATCAAAATTAATACGTTAATTATATGAGGCACAGTCAAACCAATTAAAATAACGATCAGTTGTATCATTAAAAGATAAAAATAAGAAAAAAATTATAGTTAAAAAATGTATAACAAAGTAGTTCTCAAAATATATGTTAAACAAATTATACCTGTTTTTAGATTCAGAATTTCTTGCGGCAGTTTTCACCAACTTGTACATGATCAGCAGGACATTGAATCGGAACATCTATGACGCTTGATTCAGTGATCGTGATGAAAGTTGATATTAGTAAAAAAGTGATCATTAAATATAAAGAAAATATGTTTGTACGACTTTTTTCCATGTTTTTGAAAAGTTACTTTCTGGAAATTAAACCAAGAATCAAATTTGAAATATGTTGCAGAAAATGATCGCGGTTATAAAATAATTTTTAACTTGTAACATTTTACGTGAAAATTTTCTTTTATATTGCTAAAGTCATAAATATATAATTTTAGTGAAGGATAAATATGTATGATAAGAACATCACGATTGCACATAAATATAAAACTGTAATATAATATTAAAATATTTGTAACGTAATTTTTATTATGTACATATATGTATATATAATATAGATACATACATACATATACATATATAATAATCCTTTATAAGAAACGTGTTGTTATAAAATATATATATTTTTTTCAACATTTATTTTAATGAAAATAACTATTTTTTTCATATAAAAAAATTTTAAATAAATCTTTAAATATTATCATTTTGTAAATCGTCTAAATTTTTATATTGTTTTATTAATCCTGAATTACTCAATAATTTCTTTAATTCTCAAGGAAATGAGGAAGAAAGTGATAAAAAACTTGTCTTTTTTACAACCAATTGATGAATCTATAATATAATAAATTATGTAATTTATTTAATGCATATATATATATATATATATATATATATATATATATAAAAACAATTATTTTATATATTGTAGATGCATGATAAAAATTTTATTATTATTAAAAATAAAAATATATTATATGCAAAGTCGTACATAATGCAGAAAACATAGTTAAAAGAAGCAAATAAAAATCAATCGTCACATTGCGTGATCTATCTCTTCACAAACGTTTTGAATGAATAATAACGCCTCTAATTGTTCTAAAATAGAATCGTGCATTTTATTTGAAAAATTAATTAAAAAGCCATTGTAGTTATACATTTACGCTTTGTAATAAATTTCTATCATGTCACGCTATCATGTCCGCCCTACGGCGGAAAGTATCAATTTTCTTCTTAGGGAGGAAAGTAAGCCCTGGCGTGAAATTGGCCGCACTTTCGCCCCTCTCTACAGGCATGAAAAGTCGAACTTTCCGTGGAAGTGTTGTGAACAAATATTTTTGATTGTCTTCTAGTAAACTATGGATTTTTTTTTAAAGAATCGCTCTGCATTAATGGAGAGGAAATTGTCTTGCTTTTTATTAATACAAGTAAATATCTTCAAAGCCTTAAGTGCAAAGTTGCAACCTTTCTGTGAACGACTGTACATAAATAACGCCTATTTATTCGTTTTATTACATCATCAAAAAGAATGTAGAGATTTATTAAAAAATTATTATTTATTATTTATTAAAAATTTATTAATACAGTGGGTTTAGATGATTACTCTGCCGAGGCCACATTATATTTACTTCGTCCATTCCTTATACACTTTACTGATTTCCCTCGTTGTGAAAGGAATCGCCTTGAGTCGGATGTTCGCTAGAACATCCAACGCTAGCGATTGGATCGGACCCCTTCTTCGAAACTTACTTGGCTACTCGGGTTTAGAGATCAGAAGTTGAGCGGAGTGAAGGAAGAAGGTGAGGAAATTACGTGTCAGCTTGCTGTCAAAGATTCTGCTCACGCGAACGAAGCGTAAGATCCTTGGCACCGCGTGTACACGACTTTCTGATTCATCTACGTCGTTATTAGCCGCGGCTCTCTGTCTCTCTGCGACGCGACACCCCGCTACATTACTCCCGCCAGCGAAGTATTATTAAAATGTCGATAAATCGACGCTTTAATTAGCATCAATGCAATTGATGAATCCTGAATGACAGGGACGTTTATTAGTCACGTATGAAATAAAGAGCCAAGAGATTAAATTTCGTATTCCAGATAAGTGTTCAATTTTTCCCTCATACAATATTTGAATATAGGTTTAAAGGTGCCCTTTTTCACGTTGATGCTCGACGCTCATTTTCAGCAAGCAAAAATCTTCTGAAATAATATCTTTTATTTATATATATATCCATAAAATATTATTACTTGAAAATATTACTTGAAAATAATTAATATTTTACGTATTTCAAAGTCTATGTTTGATTGTACTGGGACGATTAACGACGATTCGGCGACGACGCTGAATATTAAACAAATTCAACTTTATTTCTTTGACGCTAGCGTCAAAGCGAAACCATCACGTTCACCTTGTTGAACGCTCATTTTCAGCGTCTCATGAATTGGCACCTTAATATTTGCGGGCTTCAAGTATAATACATTTGCATGTTGGCTATGTATACCCAATCAATGCTAAAATAACTATCTTATTATTTCATTCAGCTAGGATATTACAACCGGAAAAAATTTTTGGTAATAAATGCAAGAATTATATAAAAAGGTTGAAATACTAAAAATTAGAGAACTTAAAACTCTATCTTCTCCGATTCTTTGTTTCTTATTAACACGTTACTGAACGCAGAGAAAATTACGTTACATTTGTACGGCGTGTCGCGAATGGAAATACGAACCGTTTCGGTCGATCGGCGCGTCGCTTTGTCCGGAATTTTAATATCCTAATTTCTCCATTATGTCGCTTTACGGGGGGCGCGGTGTCACAGACCGTTGTCGCGCATGAATTTCGCGCTGGGCACGAACAGTGTAATTGGACCGTGCACTTCCGGACGCACGCCCGACAGAATACAACCGGTCAATCGCTCTGGCATGTTGTACGTATGCATACATACGTTGCGTAAGCCGCCCTTCGAGACAATGCAAAGCTCACGTGCGTCGATATGCATATATTTACCTATTTCCACACCCTCTTCATGCCCACCTCGCGAACGCACGTTGGTCACGTGCATAAGTGCATCCACAATAATCATTTCGTTATTCTCGTAGAAACATTTTGCAGTGATTCGGCTTTTCCTCTTTCGGGATTGTCTCTTTTTGACGGACGAATAATCTGTTACTGCGAAAGATAAACGAGGTTTTTGCTTCCACTTGCGTCTTATTTATTGTTGCAAGTTTTATCTGTGGAATTTGAAGTGATAATATTACATTGGATGCAATGGAAGGGTGGAGCAATAGGTGCAAGTAAATACGTAATAATAATTTAATAATAAAGAAGGTTGAATGTTGAAATATTGAATTGCTGGAATGGTGCATTCCAGTGAATAAATAGAAATCATATAAATTGTTGATTTGTGTATTTTTTTTCTCTCTGAAAAGATTCGAAATCGCCTTTTTCTCAAGTTTCCGTTTTTATCTCGTGCATTTCTGTTCTCTTTCATAATAGAACGAGATATTTAGTTTGCAGTTGCGTTGGTATATAGCTAAGTAATCGTCCTTGCAATTCTTAAGGTTTGCTTCTGAAAATAATGCAGAAATCAATTGACAGATGGAAGAAACTCAATTGTAGGTATTGATGAAAAATGCAATCGCGGTCGCCGTGGCGCGGTATAAATATTTTCGCCGATCATCTATTCGTAATAGGGCAGAATCGCGAAAAACGGTAGCGCAAAAAGCTGCATAGCCGATTCCGTAGAATGCGACGACATTGAATCGAATCCTCTCTCATAGAGAGAATCCCTAAAAAAAAAAACGTCAAAAATATTACGCGCGATATAGAAAAAAAAAATCCCCGTCGCAGGGGGATCGACGCGGGCTCTCGTCGATATTTACGCAGGTGCATCAAAGCCATGTGCATGCATATTTAATTCCGCCGGTTCGACGTAGGCACTTTGCGGACGCGTAACCGTGTCGGCGTGCAGACATGGACGAGTATTTCTGTCAATTTGCGCCCGCCCGCTCCGCTTCGCGTGCGTCATCGCGCTGCCAGCTATATAGTCGGTTTATATCGTAGAATCAACGGGTGTGCAGATAGATACGCGTGTAATCACTCCGCCGCTCGAGTATTAGCCAGCTGCGCGAGATAATTCGGCTGCCCATACAATCATCCTTCCGGAGTCGACCCCGAGCCGGTATCGGTTTACCATGCTTCAACGTGTTCTCCGGCCGGAAGAAACACGTCGCCCCGATAATCCTGTTTGTATCCTGTACGATGTAGATCAGGGCGAAAAGGACTGACGAAAGATCAAACTGCGGTATGGCTCATGCAGTCTGTTCTCGAAACGCAGATTTGTGTTTTTTTAATGATATAATGTTATATTCATGGTGGCTCGATAAACTTATTTGCGTTCTAAAGTCTCCTTTTTTCTAATTTTTTCTAATTTATAATTTTTTTTAGGGATTCTCTCTATGAGAGAGGATTCGATTTAATGTCGCATTCTACGAAATCGGCTATGCGCAGCTTTTTGCGCTACCGTTTTTCGCGCTTCTACCCTATTACGAATAGATGGTTGGCGAAAATATTTATAGATATAGATAGAAATTTTGTAGCTATATTTGTATATAAAATTATATGGTGTGAACTCAATATAATTTTCTAAAACTCGTATCGCATTTCAGTTTTCCATACTTGATGTAATTTTCTGATTTTAATTATTTAAAGCTTAAACATTATTTAATTAATTTTTTTATAAAAAACATTTTGTACAAAATTATGAAATGTTAACTTATTTTTTTATATTTACTTCAGTATTCTTTTTCAAAAAATCGGTTATATATTCATGTGCGGCAATGTAATCATTTTATATTTTATCAGCATAAATGAAAATAGTTTTGTATAATAGTTTATTAACGGATCACTCACCTATGGAAACGTATTTTCTTTCGTACGACGCTGATATTTTTCCAACGAATGTGCTTCTCTACTTTCATCCTTTGTCTCTTTAAACTCCGGGCCAGGCGGGAGAGCCGTTCAAAAACTAATTGTCGCGTTTCCCCGGATGGGAGAAAAAGAAGTCCGCGAGATCGAACGGACGGGCTCGTCCTGGCTAGGTTTGGTCGACGGAGACCCGTCACTGTGAATGAAAAAAAATCGACATCCGGCTGCACGCATGGCAGCTTAATTACTGGTCCCCATGCCGAAGTGCGAAATTGTCAATTACTGGCAAGACACGCGGACGGGAATCGCTGGGTCGCAAATTAACGCGAACATGCACCGTGCGCTCGCGTATTTTGACACATATATTGTTCGCGATTTTCTTCTTGAGAAATATCCGTGAAAAATCGATTAAATACGAATGCCGGGGAAATTTTTACTGAAGTAAATTTCAACGATTTGAAGACTGGTATTTTTCATGAAAAGTAAATCTTACTTATTTTTAGTAAAGTATTAATTTTCTTCGGAACAGAATCATTTAAATTATTGTAGTACATTAAAGCGAATGCGAAAAATAATTGTTGGAATTCTTTTGTAAGCGACTAAATGTATCGTCAGACACTTAATGTTTAAGCTTTAAGCTTAACAAAATTAATCTTATTACTTGTACGGTAAATGACAGGTCTTTCATAGTTCATTGTTACGTGATAATCGTTCGCGTCTTTCATAAGAAAATACATCAAATGCTTGGATGTTTATGGCAAAATATATTGTCCTGCGCGTCGTCCTTATACTGATGTCTTTTCCAGCCACAAACAATCAGAAGAGAATTCATCGTGATGTACTTTACCTCGATCGTATAGTTAAGAATATAAAATCGCAATCTCATAAAATATAGAAACGCTAAAGTGTATATAAACATATATATGTATATCAGCGTTAATACTCGTCTGTACTGTCGAGATAAACTAAAACGTATTCTTTTATATTTATATCCTTTGGATAATATAAGCTTAACCAGCATCTGTCTTAATGTTGAATTTTATTTTCGGATAAAATGGATAATTGGATTGAAAAAAGACTTTTATGATCTGTAATTGTATTGATCCTATCCTGAAAGTTATAGGAAAGCGATGGAATGAGCCGATAATAAGTCTCTATATTTAAAACGATGGAAAGCCACGATTATTGTCAATTTTATATGCAGTAACGTTTTGAAATTACACAGAAAATGAAAGAGAGAGAGAGAGAGAGAGAGAGAGAGAGAGAGAGAGAGAGAGAGAGAAAAGAGGAGAGAACATAAGTATAAAAAAACCTCATCAAACCTATTTCGGTTTAGCAAACTGATAAATGTCATCCGATGAAAGTGTCATCTTCTAAGACATCTAAGAGGATAGAATATCCGACGCTGCTCTGATAACGCAGGGCGCGATCGTGTAAATATAGACTGATGTAATTTACGACGCCGGCTCGCATAATTTCGGTATAAAGTTCCATGGTGGCGTTTTACGCTTTATCGATTAGCGACATTGTCTAATGGGATAACATTGATTCTATATGGCAACGTCACGTAACTCAATATTGTATGTACGGGGGTATATATATATCAATCGATATGAGATTAATAGATTCGCGTTTCTCAAATGGTTATACGTGACCACAGTATTACTATGGTCGTGAAGGATATATATTCTGGCATATCCACGAGCGTAATCAAATAGAATATAATAGCGGTGCTATCTCTAAACCTGAAATAATATCGTAATATGAGAATTTTGCGTCGCAAAGTGTAAATGAATATTAAACGAATATACTAGTAATAATATTACGGTAAACAAAACCCTTAAGGCTATTAGCGTAGCCAAATATATACAGGAAATTGCTGGAGGCCACCTGGATATTAATATGACGATACCGCGTGTATTCCTAGGACGATATCTACTTTACGTATCTGCGATCATTGTACTCATTAACATAGAAATTAATGCTGGAGCTTATCCGCGATAACATTTTATATTACATTCATTACAGCTACTTTGTCTGAGTATTTCAGTTTGTATCGTATATAATCCGGAAGAAATGATAAATCGAGTAAATTAATAAAACGGACGTTTTAAGCCGTATTAATTAATATTTGATAATTGTCAACCTAATTACTCTCGCGCAATAAATATAAAATATAATCCTCGCAATTCATCGATCCGGAGGCCGTTCTTTAAAATGTAGGAACGAGATTCGTCATTTTTCGAAGCTTTTATGGAAATTACTCACTTAAAATATTTTTCATATGAAACCGCCGACTGGCGTGGTAATGTTACTTAAAATTCTTGCAAAACTCCCATTTTCCGGATGATATATGCAGGTCATAAAACGATGAAAAAATTCGGACACCGGTGGGAATCGCGCTTTATAACGATTTTGTGTAAAAAAAAAGTTTAAGCCATACACAGCCGCGCTATTAGAAAAAAACTAAATACGAGAGAGACACGGAATTAAATGTGGAAATTCGTCACTCGCGCTTTCGCCCCGGCATGACAGTCGGTTTAGCGCCCCGCGACAGAGCTGTTTGAAGAGGGAGGAGCAGCTTTTTTTCTCTCCATTTTCTCCTTCCACGTAGTACTTATTCGATATCTACGAAACTTTTCGTCCCTGCAGCGAGTGAAGAAGTGCACTCACCGCCGTTCCATCGCTCATAACCACACGCCATTTTGCGCCGGTGGGAAAACCCCGCGGAAAACTTTGCCGGGTCCTTCATCTAGTTAGGAGTCGCGACCATCGCGCGCTCATCCTTTTGATTAAATTTATCGGGTGGCCGTCCAACTTTTCAATCGATTGTTACGTCGAACTTAATTAGCTCCAGGTGGTCGAGCGTCAAAGTGGGAAACAGGAATTAAATTGAGTGACCTAAAATGCGCTGTCGCATAGATCTTCTTTAAAATACAGAGTTGCGTGTGGCACATGTGCACCTCGTAAAGTAAATCTCTGAGAGAGCCGGAAACGTAGAAATATCTCGAATATACAATATTAGAGACAATTAATTTTTTAAATTAATTATTTTTTCTATGACAACAAATTAGCACACAAAATTGTTGATTAACCGTTTTGATTGAAATCCTCTTCACACTTCGAGCTTTCCTTATTCCAGTCATCAAGATACATTAATTTAAAA
Source organism: Temnothorax longispinosus (assembly GCF_030848805.1). NCBI lineage: Eukaryota > Metazoa > Arthropoda > Insecta > Hymenoptera > Formicidae > Temnothorax > Temnothorax longispinosus. The sequence continues at coordinate 5,668,260 of NC_092360.1, forward strand.
TAATCGTCAATAGATTTTACAATACTATAAATTACATGGTATTGTCGATATTGATGTTATTTTTCGAAATATTATTGTCGTTGTAAAGTTTTATCTAATCTACGCGGTGCCAAGTGTTATTGGAAACATACATAGGCATGTCGTACGCCGTTCTCCTGCTACTTTCGGAGATATATAACATATGCTGACACGTGCGGTAACAATGGCCTTACGTGTCTGGTATCATATGAAGAAAGAAATCCATCTACGCTGATGGACGAACTTTATATTAGAAAAGTTTTTATGTTTTCTATACCGGCCGAAAACGGTCCCGATCCTCTTTCTTAGACTGCGCAACTGCGATATATCGCAATCTGTGATCGTCGATAAATATCTGACACCAAAATAAGAAAAACAATGTTTATCTCAATATCAATTGATTTATAATTAATTAAGGATTAAGACAACTTGGTGTTAAAGGTATGTACATGACTGTCTTTTGTTTACTCATATTTATCTATTTTTAATTAGAAAATATTACATATTACATGAAATCTACATTGTTTGTTTGTTTGTTCGTTTTATTTAGCAATTCCTTTCATCAATAATTTTTTTATTACATATCCACGAGAGAGAAACACGGAGTTTTTCCTCTGATTAGAAGAAAAATTTCGCTAAGATGAGAGATTGAAGTTTGCAAAATCATATTTGAAGTTAACCGCAACGGAATCCTCTTTCGCGACTCGTATAATCCCGCGAAGAGCGCGATCTCTCCGTCGAAGTAGCGGAAAAGCTGATTCGCGTGGTCATGAAGTTCGACATTATTACGCGGATATTAAATTTGCTGCGAATGTGTGTGATGCGGGAGATGCGCGAGCATAATTTTCATCCCCGAGGGAATCTGCAGTCGCCAACTTCTAACGAGTTAGCCCAAGTTTTATTCTTTTATTTCGCGATAATTAAAGTTCACGGAAACTTACGATACCATCTGCAACCTCTGTCAAGCCCGGGCGAAGAGATCCAGCCGCGGCTTACGCGAACGACAGGCGTAGCCGCGTTTTCCTCGTTACTACAACTTCGATGCATTTCGTGCTCGAGTTGATCGATAAAGGACGAAGATACGCGAAGCTCATATCTTATATATCGCCGAAGTCGCAGTCGATTTATCCGTGCGTGACAAAAAGATGATCTTCAACACGTTTATTTGATTTTTATTTGTTTCTCTTAAATCCTCGCCTCAAGATGTAGGATGGCTTCCAGTTTACAATACAATATACAATATACATATATGTTTTTAACTTTTAATACTCAATACTTATTATTTAATAATTTTTATATAATTCTGTGACTCTCTGTGTTGATATAATTAAATTATAAATTATAAATTATAACTTATAAACTGTAACGCATAAATTACAAACTAGATATTTTCATCTCATTTTCATATTCACTGTAATATTCACTTCACTCTACCTATATCATATTCTGTTGCCATGCTTTAAACTTTTATTCTTTGCAACTTCTGATTAATTATACCTATTTTTATATCTGTCTTCTTACCTCGTACTTATAATACCCTACTTTACCGTTATTGCCCTTTCTCTTTCTTTTTTTTTTTTTATCTTTTTTATTACTTCTAAACCTTTCTCTTCTTCAGATCTTCAACGTATTTTAATAACAAGAGTGAACTGAGAAAAGTAACGTTTCCGTTTTGATAAAACACTAATGGAAATTCGTGTAATGAAACGAAAATGTGGAAAACGCGCAGGAGCTGAGAGCTCTGCTTTACTCTTCAAAATATAATATACTCTTTTTCTACATTCTCTCTTGCGGTACAATTAACCGTGTGTTAAAATAATTTTTCGGATCTGTTACTGTGCGCGTATGAAAGCGCACACCTATGCGCAACAATTCAAAATGAGAAACAATAAAGAGGATTGGTTGAAGTAGCGTGCTGTTATCGAATTTTTTTATTGCGAAAAATATTTACACAATAGAATTTTATCGAGAAAACTGAGAGAGAAATGCGAGAAAGATTTTTCTGCTATGTGAATAGAATCCGAAATTTTGCAAGAATGCTGCGCAAAAATTTCATCTTTGGTATATAAGAGCTGTTGACAGTATTGCATTGCAGCTATAGTTACATAAATGATCAATAAAATATTTATGTGCAAACTGCTTTTGAATCATATTTTATAAAAAAGCGATGATATTATTTTTCGCTTCTTGCTCGCAGTAAGCGCTCGGTTTACAAACCGCTAAAATTGAAAAACGATTTTAATGTTTGCCACGTTCGAGAGTTTTATTTTTTCAATCAACAATACACAGCCGCGGGAATAGTTGTTGGGCATTGTGATTGATTGCGGGGCAATCAAAATCAATGAAACCGCTTCTTCTGAATAAGTAAGGAAGTGATCGGGCCAAGCTCGTTTCTTCATGTGGGCAGGGGAGAGACGTGGAAAGCCGATGGTCTTCCTTTCAATTACTGCCTTTACCTAGAAAGAAGTTCTCCTTGATTCACGTGACCAGAATAAGCCGATATGTCTGCGTCTTATCTATATAGTGGCATGACGTTAAGATAAAATAACTACTTGTTAAATGAATGTTAAATTGAAATCTGTATAACAATCTTCTTTTAATTATGTTCTTGATTGGGCTGGATTTAATAGTTTACGCTTTTTCAAAACTCTCGTAATAACTAAATAAATATTAAATAAAAATAATAAATTTAATAAAACCAAATAACTGGTAAATAATTAGACGTAATTTCATGTTACCTTTGATGTTAAATTACAGTATATGATAAAGCAATTGTATATTATATTGTTAATTTATATTTTACTTTCAAGTATATAATCATATTCACACAGTGCACATAAAAATGGTAAGAATCGTTAAGAATGGATCACGCTGGTTATCGATATAGCAAACGTAACAAATTCTCGATAACATCGTGATGGCTATAAGAGGTCCACGCGCGAACGCGGCCACAAGAAACGAGGGAAATGGCGAAGGCCACAGAGACAGGAGCTTCCTTTCAATTACCGTAGTTAAAATGAGTCCTTCCCTAGCACGTGACTCGAATGCGACGGCGTTCCGGCGGCTTCAGTCTATATATTCCTGATGAAGGAGTGGCCCGGTAAATGGTCCACTCTTTTCCGTTCCTTGGAGTGATCGACGAGGGTTGAGAAAATCCATTTTGTCCCTTCCCGACGACCGACGGAGGTACACCGGCTGATAAATCAAATGCTCCATACGGAAACATGCCGTTGCGTTGTCCGCGGAGGGCTCTCATTAACCGGCCTCACTTCTGAAGGTGATGTATTTGAGCCTTATAAATAAAATATTAGAATCCTGTATCGCAATAAACGAAGTTAACACTGAAATCAGAGATTGAAAGAAGAAAATTTTGATTCGTTAAACGACGGCGTTGATTTCGTTCGGTTTTCATTGTTCTACTTATGGACTATTCAAATCTATATCGATTTTAGATGGTTACTTTTCCGATATCTAATTTAAATGTTGATTGATGTACATTTTATATATTTCCCTTAATAACGTTAATTTAACGAGTACGATTTCAGGTCAGGAAAATACTGTAAATTCAATCTTGAACCCAGAGTAATTTCATTCACTTTGTTTAGACTTGTTAACATAAAAATGTTTTTACCCGACATTTTTACACAAATCATCTCAATGCTCAAATAATCATTGTCACAAATAGAAAAGCACAGTCTGGTCGCCGAGAACAAGATCGCCGCGGCGCCGCGGCAATTGACGCTATTTTGTGCGAGTTTTAATGAAGTACCACGTTGTGTTGCAGACCGTAATGAAATCTACCGCAGATTTCCGTATGTCGAGACTTTTTTAACCGTCCGTTACTGCCCTCGTTTAATTAACGTGCTGCAAAATATATATCGTACAATTTCTGTCCGCAGCTTTCGCGCGCTCCGAAACGAATAAACAGCGCCTTATCGCTGGTAATCCTTTGCGATAGCATAAGGTAAACTGACGCGGCGCATCCTTTTATCAGTATATAGGATTAGAATGCTAATCCGGACCGGAAAGCGGAGGCGAGCGAGGAACCGTGGAATCGCGTTTTGAGGCAAAAACAATTCCAGTCTGTAATAATAAGAGGCGCGAAAATACATGTAAGGTTGCAATTAGAGAAATGCTCGACAAGAAGCACGCGTGAGATCGTGCGAAGAAACGAGTGCGGCGCATGGCTGAGACGGGGAGACCCATGGAAAATTGCAGCAACCCGGGAAAATTGCATTCCTTTGCGCGTCGCGAGCTGCGGCCGAGACCGCGCCACGCGGCGGCATTTGAGTATTTCCCCCTTGTCGGAGAAATAATCCAGGATGCGAATGCCGCGTTTCCCGGTGTCGTTAGGCAAATTCGCGCGGTCATTTTGAATGCAGATTAAAGATGAGTGTCATAATAACTCCGCACGCGCGAGAGAGTCGTATCCGACGGAATGCTATCGCGCGAATGGCGGAAAGGGGTGTTAGGCGTTACGCATGTAACAGATCCCAAACGCGGAAGCACGGGGAAGCGAACTAGCCATTAAAAGCAGCGCGAAGCGCTTTCACACACTCCCTGGCGTAATACAATTATTTCTAACAGCATGATTATGGATACCACTTACTCGTAGATGTTTGACCTCTGAATAAAAGTTCGTTGCCGTCGCACACGGACGCTACGAACTGTGGATGCATTACAAGTATAAAAACTTATGTGTCCACAGTTTTTGTAGAAATATACGCTTTAAATACGCTCAGAAACATTTTCTTCAAAGCAACTAGCGATATACGTACGAATTTAATCAATTTAAACGACTTCATCGTCCGTTTATATTACATAAAATAAAAATACGACGGCGCGCGTCCTCAAATTCGTTCCATTATTGTACGCTTGACAATTCGATCAGCAGCAGGAATTTATTCAGCGCATCGGTTTTGCATATTTCAATTTCTTTTTTTTTTCGTTGTCACACGACGATTCCCTGTACGTCACGGAGTGCTTTCTTTTCCTCCATTTTCATCTTCAATTTGCATAAGTGCACGACCCCGCGGTCGAGCCTTTCCCCGATGTCCCTTGTCCTTTCTCGTAGATAGCTGAAGTTTTGCTCATTATCTAAGTAACGGATAAGCGGCCTCGCGCACAGCAATTTACGATTGTCCGGCCGCGTGCGCGAATTACGTACGCACGCTCGACGGCGGACCTTATACGTATACGCGTTTTACCGAGGAATTTCGTGATGTATAACGGCCCGGTCAAAGTTTGCGCCAAACACTCGTTAGACAAGAAGCGCGAGACGAGGGTGAAAGTTGTTCTCGGGTTTGGCGCGGTAACTTCGCGGCAGCGGCATTGTTGTCGCCGAATTTACCAACTAAAATTTGATTCACACTATCTGCACCGTTACATTAGGAAATAGGAACATCGGATCGAAATAACATACCGTTATGTCGTATTTATATTTATACGCGTCTAAACAATGATATATCGCATATCGCATAAAGAACATGTATAAGCTGTTGGGAATACTATAGATGTGCGCAGCTGGAAATAAATTATCATTAATCTAAATATTAATGCATTTTAATTTTAAATATATAATTATGTTGTTCATAAATTTTAAAAATAAATTTATTTAGCCCTTCTTGTATTTCTATCCTTGAGACGATTATGGAGAAGAAAGCTATTAGGTTTAAAATCTTTTGTTAAAGTTTTGCTATTATTGCTAAATTATAGTTCTCACTGCAAAAAATATTAGTTGTTCTCATTTTACAATTAAATTTGCTACAGTAGTTAATCCTTTTTTTCCGTGGATATAAAATAGAAAATCCATGTATAAAACGTTACACATTGTAAACATTTTTAGATTCTTATTCCAATATTGAATTGTGTTTTTGCTTGAATTTCATTTCTGTTTCTGTCACTAGCTTGACGCATTTTGAAAACATGAAGATTATAGACACAACACATTCATAGGATTCTGGACAGTTACTATTCTATCAATATCAAACTTTGTTGCAATGACGATTGCTGAATCAAATGTTATGCAAATTCCGATTAGAGAATCTTCCCCCAATCAAGGATTAAATTTCAATGGGGAATGTACTCTAATCTTGAAATAATCTTTAAATAATAATAAATAATAATAATCTCTTTGCAATATATTTTTAAATGCTTATAAATCTACTCATCCACCAGATTCGGCTTTCACAAATTAGTCATTAAATTGCAAAATACAAATTTGTGTACAAATCTTTTTATATAAAACAATAATGATAATAAAAATAAATAATATAAAGAATTACTATATAGCATAAAAGAATTTATTGATTTTGAGGAAAAAAATATTAATAAAAAGTATACGTACATATAAAGTTGTTTCTAAGTAATAAAACAAGTCATAAAATATTAAAATAAAACCATAATATTTCAGTAGGTACTTGCTATAAAAAAACAAGTACTAAAACATTATAGTTTTGTTTTGTTTAAAATAAGCGCGTTCGCACGTGTACTATTATCTATTTATTAAACATAAAATGTATTCTGAAAAAAACAAGACTATAATATTTTATTTTTTAGTACTTTCAACATAATTTTTATAACATGATCACGTTTGCTATACACATTCAGTATATGTTATATACTTGACATGTGTGATTTATAATTGCTAATAAAATGAAACGATATTTCCGTGCAAAATGCTACATATTAATATTTAATTTATATTCGTGATCATTCTGCAGCATTATTATATATTTATAAAATTTGTTGCGGTTTCAATCATTAGCAAAGTGCTACCTGTAAATATTAATAGCTATTTTGCATATTCATTATATATACTTGAAGATTATTGTTTACAAGAATATTTTAAACTTTTTTAAACATTTCCTCTTTTTATATAAAAAACTAGACACTACAGACGCGCGCTTCGCGCGCGCTATTTAGCTTTAACATTATGCTATTACTATTACACTATTAACTCCTTGATACACACAACTGTCAAAATATACAATGACAGCTGCAAATGAAGTAAGCGCAGCAAGAGAACCAATCGGCATCGCGGAAAAGCGACAACAATAAACTTTACATCTCCTTTTTAGAAGAGGAAATAATAAAGGTATAAAACTCAGCATGATATTCAAATAATAAGAATTTAAATAAAAGTAAGATGCTTTTTATTTTTCATGAAAAAATCTATTTACATGTATACATTTTAAAATAAAATTATTTAGTACTTGTAATATAATTTTTATTGTATGTAAACATGATGCATTTGTCATATGCATGTATTTGTTGATTAAATTTATAACTTTAATTGTATAAAAGAAGTTCTTCTTGTATAATATGCTACAAGTTAAAAATTATAATTTACTACTGATTATTCTGCAGCTGTATTACATTCTCGCAATTTCACAGACTTGATTTCTGCTTTATGTAGATTTCTAACGTTCTTTAAAAATATGGAGAATAACCGTACCAGCACCAGCACGTTTATTACATATTTAATGATTATTTTTTTATTAATGTCAACGCGCATATCCCTGGTCAACTCAATAATACTCATCATTCATTCATAAAGGTAGATAATAGTACCAGAAATCCATCAAAATGTCGTCCTGGTTACAAAAGAGATGTGCGAGAAATGCGCCACGGAAAAGGTTAATTAGAGGTTAATCACACAGGTGTAATTTGTCCTATATTCTTGAAAATACTTTTTGTAGATTTATTCCTTTTTTAACTAAAATCTTTTCCATTTTTTACATCATATGCTCCAATAATACACTGATACACTGATTGACTGTTATATTCTCCAATAATTGATTTAATCATGCATCAAATGTAGATCCATTAACTTTGATAATTTTATGAAATATAATATATTATATAATATATTTAATACAAAAGTAAAGTATATGACCCTTTAAAAAATAGTTTTCTTTAGAACTAGTATGTATCTGTTTAATATTTATTGTATATTTGGTTGGCATGTGTCACTTATGATCAAAAACAATATAAAATAAAAAATCTAAGTGCCGATATGGAATTGTGTCCTTGCTTGGATTTCATTTTTGTTTCTGTCACTAGCTTAATGTCTTTTTGAAAACATGAAGACAAGCTACGACACATTTACACAGCATACTTGATTCTACTAATATGGAACATTGTTACGATGATAATTATTGAATGAAATATCGTATAAATTTCTATTAGGAAACGTCCCTTTAATCAAGGATTAAATCTCAATGAAAAATGTACTTTAATTTTTTAATAACCTGGATATAATCTTTGTAATATATTTTTAAATGCAAATAGATCTGCTCATTCATCAAACTCGTTTATTAAACATTAGATTATTAAGTTATAAAACAAATTTTAATACATTAATATAACAGCGGTGATAATATATCAATTTTTGATTCGCAATTACAGGCGACAATACTAGTACTATTTTTATGTCCAGATAACATCGACATTTTTGTAGAGAGGCAATTATAAATACATATGTTGTTGAATTGTAATTTTAAACCTGTAATTTTAATTATTGAATAGAAAAAGACGTTCTTCTCTTCTCTGCTGTTATCTGTAACAAATATTTAAAAAAGTATTAAATAAGTATTAAATTATAAGATTATACTAAAATGACAAGAAAAATAGTTCAAAATACATGATAATATTTAAAGTTGTTTTAACATTTATATATATTTTTATTTTAAAAATGGTAATATAAAATGTTAACGCATAGAAAATTGTATTAAGGAACAGAAAAATTGTACGTGTATTTGGCATATTATATTTTACGGAAACTCATAAAGTATTGAAAGTTCTAGCTTCCATTCTCATTCTGTTTCTATATTTAATTTTTTTGTCCATATTTTAAGAATGATTCAATGTAGCACCGTAACGAGAAATTAAGTTCTGCGAAACATGATTTCTTAAAATAAGAAACGAAGGTAGCCAGAACAGTCGTAGTCGCAGTAGACTGAGCTTCCATATAAATAAGCGAAAAAATTATATTTGCTCGTAAAGGACCCCGCAACGGTCATGGGGGGTTTTGGCTCCCAGTCAAATTTAACAATAATGTAGGATAATTTAGTTCATAAAATGCTGATGAAAAGTGTCTATAGGCAAAAAGCCCAAAAATGGACAGTTTCCGAGATATAAGTCATTAAAGAGTGGAAAAATGAGAGTTTCAGGTTTCAGCTAATGGCAGTTTGCAACAGGCTGAATGCCATGCTTTGTGTTTTGGAAAGCTCTCGACATAAGCTATAAGAATATGCAATAAAAAATAGGGGGTTTCATTTAAGAAACTGAAGGTGTCCTTGACCTGTCCTTAACGATGCCACCCAAAGTCAAATCAATGACACCATCTTATAGACACCCGGTATATGTTGCATACATGTCATTCGATGCAATGACATTATATTATGTATGGTTTGATCATTGACTTGACTATGTGAACACGCATACTGTGCATAAGTATAATTCATTCAGCAATCAAGTAAATGTTTTAGTGAAAGCATGGCATTCAGCCTGTTGCAAACTGCCATTAGCTGAAACTCTCATTTTTCCACTCTTTAATGACTTATATCTCGGAAACTGTCCATTTTTGGGCTTTTTGCCTATAGACACTTTTCATCAGCATTTTATGAACTAAATTATCCTACATTATTGTTAAATTTGACTGGGAGCCAAAACCCCCCATGACCGTTGCGGGGTCCTTTTAAGAAAAATTTACTTCCAAGCACAATCATCAAGTTATGAAAAAGATTGAAATAAAGAGAATTGCGCTCAATAATAGCCAATCAAATTTTCGCTAAAATAAAATTAATTCTGGATTCATAAAGAACTCTTTAGATAACTTCTGTAGTGCGTAACTAACTTAATAAAAATATCCTTAAACAATAAATAGCAGAGTGATGTTTGAAAAAAATTACATAGTAACGTGTATTAAAAATCAATAGACATCGCTTTGTCGTTTTGTTCGTCATTTTGTTACCTGGAATAGATCTAAAAATCACTATTTGTTAAGCAAAAAGTTACAATAAAGAAAGATAATCTATTGACCAATAATAAAATAAGAGAAAAACTAGATAGAGTCTCGGTTAATTAATCCAATATTTTTTCAACAATTGGAGGATATATCGTTCAGCTCCAATTGCTGTTCAGTTTTGAATCAAAATTTCATTATTCGGTTCTTATCGTTTGCTCGAAGTGGTGCTTGGAATAATCTTCTTAACCTTTCAAAGTAAATTCATTTGTTCAAACTGTGCCAGATGTATAAACAAAAGAAATCGATATCACCTCACAATTATCTTCAAATTTGACGATTTCAATATTTCTCTTGCTACGCCACCTTCTTGAAACTACTTTAATAAGAAAAATTGAGAAGTATTAGCTTTTATATTTTATCGTTCGTCATAATAGAGACTTATATGAGACTATTCTCTGCTGCATTAATGCAATTTATAATCTCTTAACTGCTAACGAGGAGTTTATATGTTAAATTCATATTTTTAAATGCAGTTATAACTGTGAACTACGAATGTTTTCATGTTTGTTAGAAGATTTCCAATGAATCTCTCATATTACGTAACCTCTCTCACATTATATCGAACATTTATTAGTGCTATCAAATTATAAAAAACTAGTTAAGAAATTCTATCATGCATATATTATTGAGTGTTGATTTTAGACTCGTATTTCATTATGCATATAAAGAGACACGTGTTTCCGATATCTATATATGGTCATCTTTAAAATTTTAAAGACGAAGCCATTAACTTACTCAGGATTATTAAGGATGATATTTTAAGCCTTTCATAAAATTCTCTTTTTTTTATATGACAACAATAATAAAAGTAACATATAAAAAATCGAACATGGCATTTAAGATTAAATAAATTTAAATAAAAATAACATATTTTATATTTGTCACGAAAAAACTATAACATACATGCGTTGCACAAAACAAAATTATGATGTTTATTACTTACAATATAAGTTTTATTGGATGTAAACGCGTTTATCATATATATTTGTCGTTGACTAGTCATTTATAACTGTACAAAAAAAGTTCTTCCGTGTATATTATATATATATATCATATACCTATACATATAATACTTCAAACTAAAAATTACTTGACAACTGTGATTACTCCGCAGCTATATTCTACTGCTGTATAAGATCCTAGATTTTTTATTTCTCTTTTTATTCTCTAATATTCTTCAAAAACATGGAGATTAGCCGTACCAACGCGTTCTTTACACACTTGATGATGACTTTCTTATTAATATCAACTTTTATCACGATGGTGTGGTCACTGCCTATGTCTAGTGTAATAGATGCTCCATCACGACCCAAATCCAAATGTCCTGAAGGTCAGAGAGAGGATTCTCATGGAAAATGCCGCACACCCGCGGGTTAAAAAACAAAAGGTACAATTTGTTTAACATATATTTTGATAAATGCTTTTATATGTTTTTTTTCCAACTATAATCTTTTTTGATCTTGCTATTATACCTTTCAATAACACAATTGAATATTATTTTTTCTATTAGTTTGATGATACATCAAATGGACATTTATTAACTTCGACAATTTTGGAAAATGTAATATTATACATGTAATAATAATTTTATATATGTAATTTGTTAAACATTAATTTAATTTGTTGAATTGCAAAAACTGGTTTATCATTCTAGTGTTATAATACTTATAATAAAAGTTCTATAGTAAATTAATTATTAAAATCTGAAAAAACAAAAACTTTAACATAATAATATGATAGTGTGCATCAATTATATTAACATCAACTTTTGACTTGCAGATACAGAGGATTTGCAGTCATGACAATGAGATTGCAGTTTTGGAAAACAATAAAAATGATTACAAGTGGATATTGTAAATGAAAGCAAATAGAAATAAACTACTGTAAATGGATAATTTCTGAGTTTTAATTTATAAAATCTGCAACTTCACGAATTGAATATAAAAAGACAAGTTTATATTGATACTTTATATACCTCAACCTTATTTCAAGTGCTTTTACCCTTAAAATTTTAGAGAAGTTATTAAGTTTTACTCCAGGATTGTTAAAATGAGATCTGAAAATAATATTACGTAATTTGACGTAATATCTTGACATTGATACTTCACATCTTTTAGAGAAATTCATTTTTTTATATAAAATAGTAGGTTTTTCGCCCGCGCTTCGTGCGGCGGGCTCAAAACCTTTTCCTTTTTTTAGTCTTGATCCCTTCCCTAAACCCTCTTTGTTCTTACTTTTTTCTTCACAGACAATTTTTTCTCCACTTTTTATAGTTTTCTCTCTTAAATTTATGTATATACATATATAGATATATATTTATTTTTCCCGCGCATCGCGCAGATGTACCCTTCACTGACCCGCCATTTTTGGCTCACTTTCACTTTTTCAATTATTTTTTCTAATTCTGTATCGCGTTGCATTTTGGCACTCAAGTCAGGTAGTACAACCCTTTTATTTACTCTCATTTTGATAAAAATTTATACATTGTTTTTGATTTTAAAGAAGTTTCAATTTTTCCACATCATAAATGCCTGTGTGTTTATTAATTTCACGCAAATTTTGAGATATTGGACCATTTTTTTTTCTCGTTGGGGGAGGAAAATGCCTAATGAATACCTTAGGGCCGGTCTCTAGGGTTATGTCGTGTTTGCACCGGCATTAACGTCCATTAGTGAAAAATTAAACTCATTGTCGTCATCCTTAAAAAATTAAAAAAATTTTGGAACCGGTTTCCAAAAAATCGGTTATAAAAAATTCTACACGTCATTGCCATCCCCAAAAAATTAGAAAAATTTTGGCACCGGTTTCAAGAAAATCGATCCATCAATGAAAAATTATTCATTAATGAAAGATTAAATTTATCCTAAAAAAATAAAAGAAATTTTGGCACTGGTTTCAAGAAAATCGATCCATTAATACTTATTATTTCTCGAAAAATTAAAAAAATTTTGAAACTAATTTCCAAAAAATCGGTAACAAAAAATAATACACTTTATGGCAATCCCCGGCAAATTCTACCCCTACTTCATAAACAATTCTTTGAAATTCGGTCAATTATTTCCGGAAAAATTGGAAAAATTTTGGAACCGGTTTCCAAAAAAATCGGTAAAGAAAAATTATACACTTTATGGCACCCCCCGGGAAATACTTCTTCTTCATATACAACATATGTTTACTTTAAAATTCGGTCCACTATATAACGAATGAGTAGTTTGCGGTCAGACAGACATACAGACATACAGACGTCAGGTACTTATATATATAATAACTAGTTAAGAAATTCGATTAATTCTCCTAATAAGTTTGATTCTTATTAAAAATAATTTATTTGTAACTTAAATTATTCTCATATTATTGCACGTTAGACAGAGATTATGAATTATAATTAAAACAATATTTTGTTGTTAATATCTGATTAAATATTTATTTATTTTAATAATAATACGCGCGTGTTTTTTTATCGTATTTATTTTAGAAACAATATATTTTTTTGTCAGGTTTCAGAAATTTTTATAATTTTAAATATTATACAGTCTCAAATTATTTATATCAGAATCAAAAGGCAGGCCATTAGAATTACTGTTCCGATGCGTCTTCATCAAGAAACTAACACGGTATTAATTTCGTTTATTCGCGAAACAATACATACGGTGCGTGACAGCGTCAGACAGTGGGATAGGATGTTATCATATCCTCTTCAACTGCGTAGCTATAATTCTGCGTTAAACTAATGGCAGTCTCGCAGCCATTTAATTAGAGAGAACTAAAATGTAGCAGCTATTATATAACGGAATACTGCTATATTCGTGTATTACATTTATTATGTCATCCAATACAGTGAAATATCTCGTCAAGAAAGAGATAACGTTGGGGAATTTAATCTTTCATAAATTATAGATCGCGACAAGAATAGCGCGAATTCGCGAAGAACCGAATAAGAATTTGCGAAGTTTTTCTTGAACAATGAGTTTATGAGTTAAATATGAACTTTATAAATTACTTACATCAGGTGTCTTCTTAGATCCATGTACGACGTATAAAAGAGTCTCCTGTAAATCTAAATTGATTTGTATTCTGTATATTATATATATATATCACAAATATCACGCTATATCGAAATATAGAAAATTTAGATGGGTAATATTAATAAAAATTAAGTAAGTGCGTCATTCATAGTAATGAGAGTTTGATTATATAGCGCTTGTGCGAGGTAAGATATTTCTTAAATAAAACAAAAATTGTAGGTTTATTCAAGTTATACACAATATAATCTTCATTTATTTTGTATAAGTTTTATTTCTCTTCAGTAAAGATCTGCGTTGTATGTACTACCCTACTCTAATAATAACATGAGAAACGTTGAACGATAACTGACATAAATTGCGTGATAAACGAGAAAATCGATACAAGCAATTGATACTGATACATATACACATCGCTCAAATTATAATCATGTATATACTTAAATATATTATGTATATATACAAAGTAGATACATATTTATAACAATCTCTCTTTTTGCCGTGATATACTTCCGTTCTTCTGCAATCATCTATAATATTATCGATAAAAATTATAACAGAAATATTTCAAAAATATAACAATTTCAAATGTTCTTTTCTTAATTGATAATTGATACAGCGCAGTCTGAATTATCGCCACGCGGCACGCGCATCGCTAAACGCTTACTTGCCCGTATAAAAAAGTAAAATTTACACGTTTTATCGATGTAACATCCAAGAATTATTCTTACGCTTGAGCAATAATCTTACAAGTGTGTAAGTCACAGTATACAATTCAATACATTCTACGTATTAAATAATCGCCTTCACCGTATACATATATAATCTTCATTCTTACGCTAATATTTCGCGTAAAAATCTAGATGTATAAACATAGGATGTTGCATTATTATAATCGTTACAATAATTTTTCACGCGTAACAATAATGTTTACTTAAACCTACAATGTTCAGTTAAATTATTAATTTCTTTTGAATAATGAATTCATTAGACAACATTATACTTTTGTGATGGATTAATATCTGCGTAATAAATTGCAGATATTTACGTTACACCGTTCTTAAGTACGTCATAAAAAAAAAAACATAATTTTAATTACGTTCTTGTTTTACCTTACGCGACTCACGCGCGATTACCTAATGTATAATAAATGACATTGCAACATATTTTCGCGGTAACGCGCGTTCTGCAATTTGCATTTATTTTACACTCTGAAATTACATGGATATTATAAATAAAGTATTCTTATGAATATATACCCATATTTATATATGTATATATACTTCATTTGTTCGACGCTGCCTTTACTATTTTGCCGCTTTTATTACTTCGCTCATCACAACAACGACCTGCAACAAAGATAATGGTTTTACATTTTTCAACAAATAAAATTAGGGGCTGTAGTTTCGCTTTATTTAAATGCGAAAAATTGCTTCGACAATTTTTTAGCTATATCTCATGCTCTTATAACAAATTCATATATTTTATGATAAATTCAAAAGAATGTTTAATTTTTTTGATCATTCGCCAGCCATGAAATAATATGTCTAAATTAAATCAAGTATCCGTTACATTTAGGCACGTAACTCTTCTTACAATGCTGCAAATATTCATGTATTTCTTAAATCTGCGCGCAGCTCGTCTGACGGCCGCTGAAATTTATGGTGTATAGCTGTAAGTCAAAGAATTAGATCCAATCTGCTCATTAGACCCATATGTAAATCCTCGACAATATTTCGGCATTAAATAGGGTTAGTAAGTTTCGGCATACATTTGCGTATGAATATACATGGCTACTTAGTAAGCTTTCGTATAGTTTATGCGAAACAGGAATTAACATAATATGCCATAAATAATACGAAGCCTTCGTTACAATAAGTACGATCGTTTAATAAGCAGCATTTCCAACTTAAAAAATTTCATTTGTATTTTAGTACATATATATAATTAAGACGCGTATTCTTATGGTCGTTTCTTTAAAAATCCAAAACCGTCCTTTTGTAACAACGCGTTAAATAAGAGTAGAGTGATTTGCTTCGCTCGACAAAAAATAGCGTCCCGATTAGTTTGACATCACGACGCAGGCAATGCAAGTCTCTTTTTTAGTCTACTTTTAACTTCAACTCGAGAAATAATTATAGTTGGCCAACGAGCCGACCGTCGAAAAACACGTACGGCGCGCAATCTGTTCTTCAATCTCCAGCAGACGCGCGGTCGCGCGCGTGGGCGTTCGTTCGCAGGACCAATGCGTTATAACTAATTAATGCCGATATATGTATAATAAACTCGGGACCGCGGGCTATCCCGTTATGTAAATTCGTCGAGCTGTAAAATAATTGAAACGCCTCTGTGCAGCGTGCGCGACGTCATACCCGTCGGCATACCGTAGCGAGGTATTGTAACTATGCACGCCCGCCCCGGTGCAGTCGATCGCGCGTGTTGCATTCGCGTGAACAAATCCTAACCGGCGTGACCTAAATTAGAAATTTACGAAGGCAACGGCGCAAATAATCGGCGCCTGTATGACAAACGACACTTTGGGCGTTTTAATTAGCGCGCGTTTCTCCACAGCCGCATTACCGCGAAGACGTCGCGACGAATCGTGTGCGTTGCGTGCAAACCGCGCCGCGACTTTGAGCGGAAGAAAAAAATAGAGATACACACGGTATGGGAGCAAAGAAAGGGCAAAAAGAAGCTCCTGCCCAGCGATATAAATAACGCTGCTTTTTTGCGCCGACTAATTAATGAATGGTTTTATCGCCCGTGGGCGATGCGGTGCGGCGATGCGCGAACAAACGCAGGCGCGGTAATAAAGGGATTATGAAAATCATAAAAAATTCACGAAGCCCGGGTGCGAAATGATAGTCAGAACAGTTCGATATCCGGCGTATATATTACTCTGCATTTTGTACACTGACGCTGTCAAAATCGCGCTGGCGCGGCGGCGCGTCAACAAATTCCGTTCAAACTCGTTTTTTTTTTCGTACCAAAGAGATACTCGAAATCGAAGTACGAATTTGGAATAATATTAATGAGATTAGATTTCATACCAGAAAACTAATTTCTGTCCTTTTTTTGCACGTAATAATAATAGCATTATAATTAGTATATATAAATAACGTTAAAAGTAAACATATTTTATTGTATCTATAAGATTGTATCTGTAAGATTTAAAATTGAAACAATTACACTAAAATAATCCTTACTTTGTAATTTTATTCGACCCAACTATACAAATCATCACAAACATAATTTTTATTTATTGTGAAAGCGTTAGTACGCATTTTAGAGATCGTATCTCGTACTTCTACACCTCATATTTTGATTTTAAGCCGCGAGCATTGCAAACATGAGCTTTTTGTAAAATTGGTCATTATAAACTCTTAATCAATAACAGCTTTCAATAATTATATTAAGCGTGACATGATAGAAATTTATTACAAAACGTAAATGTATAACTACAATGGCTTTAATTAATTTATCAAATAAAATGCACGATTCTATTTAGAACAATTGGAGTTATTATTCATTCAAAACGTTTGTGAATAATAGATTACGCAATGTGACGATTGATTTTTATTTGCATCTTTTAACTATGTTTTCTGAATTATGTATGACTTTGCATATAATATATTTTTATTTTTAATAATAATAAAATTTTTATTATGCATCTATATAAAATAATTGTTTATGTGCATTAAATAAATGACATAATTTTTTATATTATAGATTCATTAATTGGTTGTAAAAAAGACAAGTTTTTTATTACTTTCTTCCTCATTTCCTTGAAAATTAAAGAAATTATTGAGTAAATTAGGAACAATATAAAAAAATAGGCGATTTACAAAATGATAATATTTAAAGACTTATTTTTAAAAAATTTTTTTATAACAACACGTTTCTCACAAAGGATTATTATATACGTATATGTATGTATGTATCTCTATATTATATATATGTACATAATAAAAATTATATTACAGATATTTTAATATTATATTACAGTTTTATATTTATGTACAATCGTGATGTTCTTGTCATATATATTTATTCTTTACTCAAATTATTTATGACTGTAGCAGTATAAAAGAAAATTTTCACGCAAAATGTCATAAGTTAAAAATTATTTTATAACCGTGATCATTTTCTGCGACATATTTCAGATTTGATTCTTGGTTTAATTTCCAGAAACTTTTCAAAAACATGGAAAAAAGTCGTACAAACATATTTTCTTTATATTTGATGATCACTTTTTTACTAATATCAACTTTTATCATGATGGTGGTCACTGAATCAAGCATCATAAATGTTCCGATTCAATGTCCTCCTGACAAAGTACAAGTTGGTGAAAAATGCAGAAGTCAATACTGAATCTAAAGACAGGTATAATTTGTTTAACATATATTTTGAGAACTACTTTGTTATACATTTTTTAACTATAATCTTTTTCTTATTTTTATCTTTTAATGATACAACTGATCGTTATTTCAATTGGTTTGACTGTGCCTCATATAATTAACGTGTTAATTTTGATAATTGTGAGAAATGTAACATTACACATCTAGTAATAAACTTAAATATGTAATTCTCCAATTTGTCAAATTATCAAAACTAGTATACGTATGTTTGTCTAATACATATAGACATATACAAAGGTTGTTCCTATAAAACATTTAAATGTTACATTAATTTCTATAATAAATTAAATATTAAATTACAAAAAAAAAAATTTTAATATTATAATATGACAACAAATTATATTAACATCAATTTTTGGTTTGCAAGAAAATCTGACAGTAATACAATTGCAGTATATATTTGAGAAACAGTGGAGAAAATTATATAAGCAAAGAATAAATTAACAGACAAAAATAAACTATTATGCAAATATTATTGAGTTTTGATTTTAGACTCATAATTTCATTATGCGCATATAAAGAGAATCATTGACACGTTTTTCTGATATCTATATACATATGGTCATCTTTAAAATTGTAAAGAAGAAGCCATTAACTTACTCAGGACTATTGGATGATATTTTAAGCCTTTAATAAATTTATATATGTAATTTGTTAAATATTAATTTAATTTGTTGAATTACAAAAACTGATTTATTATTCTAATGTTATAATACTTATAATAAAAGTTCTATGGTAAATTAATTATTAAAATCCAAAAAAACAAAAACTTTAACATAATAATATGATAGTGTGCATCAATTATATTAACATCAACTTTTGACTTGCAGTTACAGAGGACTTGCAGTCTCGACGATGAGATTGCAGTTTATATTTGGAAAACAATAGAAATGATTACAAGTGGATATTGTAAGTGAAAGCAAATATAAATAAACTACTGTAAATGGATAATTTCTGAGTTTTGATTTATAAAGTCTGCAGCTTCATGAATTGAATATAAAAAGACAAGTTTATTAATACTTTATATAACCTTATCTCAAGTACTTTTACCCTTAAAATTTAAAAAAAGAAGTTATTAAGTTTTATTCAGGATTGTTAAAGTGAGTTTGACGTAATATCTTGACATTGATACTTCACGTCTTTTAGTTTATATAAAATATAATAATAAACATAAAAGAAATAAAAGCTAACATAAAAATAGCATGTAGCAATTTAAAAAGAGAACTTATTGATTATCTTCAAGAAAACGATTTTCAATAAAATAATATATGTTTTATGTTTAATAAAAGAATAATAATACGCATTCCGATAAAAAAACAAAACTATAATATTTTATTATTTGCAACATAATTTTTATAACATGCACATCACGTTTACTATATATGCATTCATACTTGCAAATGTGATTTACAATTGCTAACGAAATAAAACGACATTTCCGCGCAAAATGCAACATATTATTATAAAATTTAATTTTTATTTATGATTATTCTGCAGCATTATTATATATTTTTACAAGATTTGTTGTTGATGCTTCAATCACCAGCAAAACGCTATCTGTAAACATTAAAAATAATCATCCATATTCACATTTATTACATATGCGTGTGTGTTGGTTATTCCTTTATTAATATCAACTTTATCACGTGGTAGACACTAAATTAGAACTTAGACGAGTCGAATTGATGAGGTGTTCAAAGAAGATATAAAGTTCTCAATATATTATTATGCAACATTTTTTAAATATTTATGGATATATTTATTCGTTTATCAGCTACAAAAAATTAATGCTTTTAGATTCATAATTAAACATAAAAAAAACAAATTTATTATTTTCTAATTTTTTAAAAGTTCAAAGAAATTTAATTTTTGTGGAAGATGCAACATATTAAAATTTGGTTTACATTTATTCAATAAATATATATAAAAAGACAAACTTATTTTTTTTTCCCCACTGTTATCTTCAGTAAAATTAAGAAAATGTTAAATCATAAGATTAATAAAGTGATATGAAAAATATAGCTTACAAGACATATGATTATGTTTTAAATTTATTTAATCTTTTTATATACTTTTATTAAAAAATAGTAATATAAAAAATTGACGCATGAAAATTACATTCAGGCATAAAAAAATTCATTGCTTCTAGAACTGAAGAGAGAAAGAGAGAGAGAGAGAGAGAGAGAGAGAGAGAGAGAGAGAGAGAGAGAGAGAGAGAGAGAGAGAGAGGAAGGAGGACAAAAAAGAGAAAAAAATAAATATCAATAAAAGAATACATATATTTTGTATTCAATAAAAAAGACAATAAAAAGATAACATAATACATGCATCAAAAGATAACTATAATATAACTTGTAACATAACTTTTATAACATTTGCGTCACGTTTGTAGCATACATTGCTCTTGATATCATTTATGATTGCGAACAGTATAAAAGAAGATTCTTGCGCAGAACGCCACATAATTGAAGTAATTTCATTGTGTGCAGCGTAATAATTCTCTCTTCTCTCCTCTCTAGGGTGAATTTAAATCATTTCTTTCCACAAGACTTTTTAAATTTTGTTGTTGCTTCTATCACTAGAGTAACGAATTTTTTGAAACATGCAAGATATCCGTTTCGACAAACTGTACATTTTACCTCTGCTCATTACGTTTTTATTAACATTTATCTCAATGGCGATTACTGAAGCAACTCTCATTCAACCAAAGTGTCCCATAGGGTCAAAATGGGATTCGATTGCTAATCGCTGCCGATTGTTAATCTAAAATTAAACAGGTACAATTTATTTGCAATATGTTTTAAAATATTTACACATTTCTAGCCAGTTATGAATTAATAATTAACTACAAAATAAAAAATTTAATAATAATATGATAGTAATTACCAATTAGGTTAATTATCAATTTTTGGCTTGCAGTTACATGGATATCTGAAAATGCGGTTGCACTTCATATGTTCGTCTAAACAACAATTATAAGTAAATTGTAAAGAAATAATGAAAAATAAACTATTGTAAATTATGTGTGTGTACATGATAGTATTATATTAATTTAAACCTGTATTTTCATTGTTTAATTAAAAATGAATAAGTATATTTTTCCTTTCTCTTGTTAAGTTTTATCTTCAAGAAGGTTAAAAGAACAAAAGCTGTTCTTTTTAACTAATAAAATTATTATTGAAAATTATTAAAACTATATAAAAAAAAAAAACAGACAGTTTATTTTATATCTGATAATATCTGATAAATGTTAAGGGAAAAAAGACAAATCCTTTAGTTATTTCTAAAGATGCTTATCAGTATCATTTTTATCAAATTCACTATCAATTTAATTATGTGTACTATTTTTAGAGAAAAGAAACGCATTCATCCTTGATACTTGTGATTTATAATTACCATCAAAATTAAAAGAAATTTCCAGCGGGATTTCTAAGGAACAGAGAGAGAGAGAGAGAGAGAGAGAGAGAGAAAGAGAGATATAACATATACTATTTACTTATTATATTCATATGTGATTATTCTGCCAGATTATTATATACTCAGATAACATACATGTCTAAAAGATGCCTTTACGATATCTTTTATGCATGCGTGCTGCCTGAGTATTTATTGCTGCTTGAGTTTTGTTGTAAGTTATATGCTATTTTTTAATAATAAAAGTAATAATAATAGATAATAAAATATAATAATAAAAATAACGCATAAAGGATTAACGATTAAAGTAGGATATTAAAATATTTACATTTTTTCGAGAAGTGTTGAGAACAAAAATATATTTTATATTACTAGATTAGATACTAAGAAAGTACTGTATATAATACACTTTTATGTAAGGATTTGATATCTTTTACTATACATACGCATCACGTTTGTCACGTACATTTATGATTGGCACGTGTTTATGACCGAAAACGATATAAAATAGAAAATTCCTGTGCAAGACGCTACATATTAAAAACAACAGTTGCAGTTTCTTATTCCGATATAAATTGCAAAGCTTTGGATTTGATTTCTGCTTCTGTTTCGAGCAAAATGCATTTCAAACACATGAAGAATAGCTGCGGTATCTTCACTGCATACTTGATAATTACTGTTCTATTAATATCAACCTTTGTCATAATGGTAATTGCTGAACCAAATGTCATACAAGTTCCATTGAAGGATTGTCCCGCTGGTCAACTAAGAAATGCCAAACTGGAATGTACTGAAATCTGGGAATAATCTTGTAAGTATAATATTTTTTTGCAATATATTTTTAATTGCCCAAATCTATTTCAAACTTGTCTGAATTATCCATTAAGATGTAAATTTTAACATGTGACAACAATGATGATAAAAATTTTTAGTTTACAATTACACGTCTAAGTGAACTAGAATGTGATTCCAGTTTTGGCTATTTATTCAAGAAACGGTTTTGGCTAACCATTTATCAAAGAAATTCACACGAATAAAAGATTAACTATTATAAATGCACATACATTATTGAATTTTAATTTCAAATCTCTAATTTTATTGACCAAATATAAAAACATAGATTTACTTATCTTTTCTTTACTTTTATGTTTAGAAATATTTATAAAAGTGTTAAGTTCTTGGAATTATATTAATAAAATGATAAAAATAAAAGATGTGATTTGCTTACATACATAAAAATACATAATGATAAGTCTTTTCTGAAATTCTTATACAGAAAATAATAATAATAATAAAAGTAAAACATAAATAATCGACATGTTTCGAAAGAATTTATCAATTTTTCATTCATTCATTCATAGAGAAAAATATTAATTTTATATTTAATAAAATAAACTAAAATGCATACGTTTTATGAAAACAAAACTATAATATTTAGTACATGTAACACAACTTTTATCACAGCATGCGTCGTATTTTTTGTATGCATTTACCCGTGATATTGTTTTTTAAAATATCTAGGCATTCAAAGTATCTACTTACTGGAAAAATCAAAATATATTTTTTGTCTTAAAAGAAGCAAAAATCATAATTTTTTATAATAGAATTGTAATATTTGGTGCTTGAGAGATTTCCCTATAAAAATTAATATTTTTTGTTATTATTTCTTTTTTTTACATATTACATCTTTTTGATTAGGCTTCTTTTTAAAAGTGCACCTTATTGTTCAGAAGTAAAGTGGAGTAATCAATTACCTGTTTTCAGCAATGATCTCTTTGCTAGTCGGTTGCACTGTCAGATTCGCATCAACTTCATCCTATCTGTTCCTCGTGATACAAGGTGCGCAGATGTATGCTAGGACCATACCGCTGCCTAAGATCAAAGCGATCATAGCCAAAGTCGTCCATGTGGCCGAGCCTGAGGTGATACGAGTCGGTACCAGTTTTTTCATCGCAGGCAACTCGGCGACCTCCTTAGTCGTCAAGCCCCACCTCCTGGCTTTGGCGATTAGTGATCTGAGACGCCGCGACGCCTTCTCGCAGGACCTCTTTGACGTCCGCTTAGATAAGCCGTCTAAACAGTTCCCGAAGTGTCCCATAATATCGCGACGTGTCTCATTCTTAAGTCAATCCAAGCGCTGCGGCAAGTTCCGAACATCGACCGAAATTGTCCCAGAAAATTTCCAAAATCGAGCAGTAGACGCATAAAACCGACGTGTGAGTCCTGTCTCTTTCGCCTAATGCTACATCATGTAATTTGCACCATTTTTGAGTTGACGGAGATATTATATCTTCCGAAATTTGACCAGCCCTCCCGATTTACGCCGTGCTCCGGCTCGAAAAGAAACGGATTTCTTCTGATAAATTAGCATTGTATAGTGACTGATGATGCGATGTTTATTCTGATAGATTTTACTGATCATTATGGGAATTTTTGTGCTGTTGTTTCTGGCATAATTATTCCGACGATGCAATTGTCTTTGGTACGTTGGTCACTGTGACTAAATGAGAGCGTTAATCTTCAGCGTATATCGTAGAAGAGTCTCCTTTATAAATGTGCAGCATAAATATAAATTTAGCAGCTTGCGTAACTCCGTTTTCCAACATTCTTATAACACGTATTCTTTATGTGAGACAATGCGGCCCAAATGATTATCTAGAATGTAAAAAGTATAAGTCAGTACGATAATCTAAAAATAAATAACGAAATATACAACATATTTATGAATTTAACGAAAAATTTATGAATTTGACGGAAAATTTAGGTAAAATTATTTACGATATTAAATCTATGTTGAAGTAAGATTTAAGTGGAGTAAGATTTAAGTTAGCGTTGATCAATGTGCTCTTTTTACAAAATTATTTTTTTTTATATATGAACCGTGCCATGCTTCAGATTCTGTTTCGCGTTTTTTGCTGTACCGGTGCTAATCATTGTCAGATTGTATCTCTTCTCGTTGTACGTACTCTCGCTCAGTGAGTCAATAATAAATACGTTGTCTTGTATATTGCGTATAATAAGTGTGTGTGTGTGTGTGTGTGTATGCTCTCTTTGAATCCCAGCCCAACAATCTAAAAATATTATGCAAATTAATGAGCAAAATTTTCTACTTTACACATCTCGAATAAATAAACAAAATTAATTAAAAATTCCGATAAATGTTTAAACTCTTCTAAAATCCGTGCAAATATTATTGTAGTACATACGAAATAAATTATTATTTTATAATTTTGTATAAAGGATTTCTGTACATAAAAATTCTACGTAATGGTATTCATTAAGCCGCGCTGCTGTGCGCGCAAATACTCCATCATTCTCTCGCGTCTTTTTGCGCAGTTGAGTAACATAGCCATTAATTTACACGTCGATCCAAACCAATCGGCGAGTCGATGAAACCCGGACCGCTTTTAATTCTCTTTCGCACGACCGGGCTCGGGGAAATTGTAATTGCCCGGCTCCATGAATAATGCAGCACTAATCGAAGAAAGGAGAGCTCGATTCGCCTTTCGCGAAGAAAGAAGATGAGAGTGAGGCTGGTAAAAAGTTCCCGATCCACCGGAGGCCGTATGCCGCGGAAGCGAATTAAGTTCCGTCTTTAAAGTCGGTCGCCATCGAAAGGATTACATTGCCCTGTCGTCGTCACGGAGACCGTCACCGCGGAATCGTCGCGAATTATGTTACGTAAGCGAGCCTTTCCCACCGGGCGCTCTTTTCTCGCGTCGGTGACTTTGAATTACGTGTGACGATCGGCTAACTTTAAATTATATTTATGCCCAATTCACCGGGACGCGCGTGTTTACCGCTACGGCAACTGAGAATTTACGAGCCGGGACGAGACGGGTTCATCTATTTTCCGGTGTTTACGTGCCGAGTGTATCGGTGTTACTCTCGCTGACGTATGGAAGCTAGTTCTCCGGATAACTTTGTCTCGCTCGACGTTGACTTCGACTCCTTAAAACTCGGCGCGTACCTGAGTTACGTGAAAGCGGCTAGAAACGACTAACCATATTATTGTCATATATTTTTAGCAAAGCGAGGAAGAAGATATTTTTGAAAGAAAATTTTATTGATCATTTTTTTATATTACGTACATATTGATTAATTTTTTTATTAATCTGTAAAAGAGAAACTTGAGTGGGCAACATTTTAACTTTTATCCTTTGCATCAAACTTGTAAAATTCACAACAAGAGGTAAAACGAATATTTTATCTTTTTTTTATATTATTTTATTTTTCAATAAATTAATATAATATTAGGATCTTGTTTATGATGAAAGAGCAAGCTGAAAAATTCAACATTTATCAATCATTTATCTGTGATTGCAAATTTTATCAGACTTTCTTTTGGTAAAACGACAGAAAACTTTTATGCCTTCGAATATCTTTATTGTAAACAATATTGTATTAATAACTTCAATTTTGAACTTCTTTTCCCGTAATATTTTTGAAAAGCAATTCCGCGCTTTTTTCCGAGAAACGCGTCGTACGCGTACGAGAACCAAGAGGAATGCACGATAAACTACGCGCTTTCTGTTACAGGTAAGACAATTTCGCCAGCTTCCGCAATGAGACGTTATTCGAGACCATTATGCCACGGAAAAGTGGACTAAGTACAATCTGCGCTAATACAGCGCGCGACTCGTTCTCGTTTGGCTCGGGCAACAGACCCTGAACTATATTTACACGCCATTTGTCTAAAGATCAGTTCATGACCTGGAAATAATATCGTCTACGTCATATCAGAAGCTTATAGCAATTTTGCTCGACACTCGAACTATTAATAAACTTCCATTGGTTCGTATCAGTTTCTTATATTACAAGTTTCTTATATTAGCGTATAGGATATTTCGGAACTATAGATCATGAGTTCGGAACATGAGAAAACTTTCTAATAGAACTCGCAAAAACAATCTTGTAAACATACGTCCGCGAACTAACCATCAGTCGGAATATTCAGCTTTTTATTTTGTAAGCTAAGCTTCTTCGTGTGGTTATACGTGTCATAAAATCACTCATATTTCAATAATTTCAAATATCAGCTTATGTTTGCCTATATGTTTATTAAGATTCTTTGTGTTTTCATCAATTTTATTAACTAGCTATATCGTGATAATTTGAAAACACTATGTACATACACAATATTATATAAGCCCCAATTGTCATTTTATATATCAGAATTATTTCTAACGATATGCAGAACGTATTTATACAACCACGCTTTTCTATCAAAAATACGATGTAGAATAAAACTATATTTTAAACTAAATATTAATATTTTCAAAATTATATGTATAATCAATGTTTTTTAGTCATGGATTATTAAAAACTTGAGAAATCTTAGAAAGAATCAATTTAAAACATTTGTTCATTTTTTAATTTTGTTCTTTTTATAAGCTAATTTATAGTTATTGTTATTATAATCTTGTTTGGATATTATTGTTATTCATAACAAACTTATATAAAACTTTACTTATGTATTTTAATGTGCATTTAATATTTTGAATACATTCAACCTGATTCTTATTTATGTCAACAGGTCTCGTCATAATTGCATTATGCAGGTTATTGAATAAAGCTTTCGAAAAGATATGTGCACGGTAAAGTTAGATTGTTTCGAGAATCTTAACAATAACAATCGGAATTAACTATCCTTTCGTCTGTTTTGCACAAATTAAAGGAACATAGAGAAGATAATAAGCAGCTTACAAAAATTTTGTATGAAAAACATACATTTTTAATTATTGTATTAATATATTACATAACTTGCTTTTTTATTATAATAAAGAGATAAATCAATTTATTGTATCTGTTAAACAATAATCTGGTTGCAGCAAATCTTCAAAATTACTATAAGTAATGAAAAATAAATATTTTCCAATAAAAAATTATTTCAATAATTTTATTTAAAATATTTCTCATATTAAATCTCATTCTACGATTCTTGTATAAATATACCAAACTAAAAATATAACAATATTTTAATAAATAAATGACAAAGTAGGAATTTTTAAATAATAATTATTTGTATAATTTATTTCTTTGATAAATAATTATCAAATTTTTTAAAGAAAAAATTTATATAAATTTGCTATTATTAACATACCTTGTTCTGACATTTATAGCAATTTATTTGTCAGCAACTGTCACTGACAAATACCTATTTGTCACAGATACAGTCAGATATCCATGTCAACCAGCACATAATCATAGTGCGTGCACTTTATTAATTCGCCAATTTCTCGTACACACGATTATCATACAATAAATCTATTTAAATCACATATTGATTTAATTATTAGATAGATATTTAATCAGTATAACTTGGGTAAATTAAACAAATAAAAAATAAGAAAAACAGTAAAAGAAAAAAATTCCCTTTTCAATTTGACAAAATCCATATCTGTTCAACTATAAAATCGCGTTCGCCTCAGTTACGATTCAGCTTTTCGCATAAAAGGTATATAAAAAAAGATCTTCGATTGTCCTCCGATTTCTGTGCGAAATACTGTCAAGAAGTATTACGTGCCGTTTCGTAGCCACGTGACACGAGTTTTCGCGTGCGAACGCTGTATGTCGCGTCTCCGACGGACGTCGCGGCGCTTACTGCCGGGGCGTCGAATATCCACGACCCTTTATGCGGCAGAACCACCCCCGATCACCCCCGAACACCCTTCCGCCGGTCTTCCTCGACCCAGCGGCGACGCGGTGCGAGACTATCGAGAGACTGTATGTACGACAGATCTTAACGCAGCTATGTTTGCAGAACCCGATATCCTGTGTTGGCAAAGCCGAAATTAAAGCCGATATTAATCCTTTGACCGTCTCCTCACTACTCTTTACGGTCACCGACTTACGGACTTACAATTAGAAGATATATATTAGGTATTGAAGCTAACGCTATACACCTAATATCACTGTCTCGTTTCTTCGCTTTGAAAAAATATTATTGTATCTAATTTTATTTAACTTTAAGTATTACTGTATACAATTTTATGTTATATATTATAGAAATAATACTTATCTTAGAAATTTTATAGAAATATATTGAACCTTGTGCGAAACATTTTATTTTAAAGAATAATTATTAATAATTTTTGTATCTGAGAGAGGACAACATGTTTTAATAAAGATATTTATAATAATATAAAAAAACTAAAAAGTTGTTAAATATACACATACACAATATTTATTACATATATTAAATATACATAAATTATTGATTACATATATTAAATATTCTTACATTTCTTTGTATTTATTTTACCATTATTATAATTTTCTTAGGACCTACGATTCTCTCCTCATAACAAAACGCGCCGTAATGGAATGGACACGTAAAACTAATTGCGTTGTGAATTATTATCTTGTGTAAACCGAAATAATTACATACATATTTGTACTCCGTTGGACTGCGCGTTCACTCATTTAATGCAATTTTAACGAGATTCTATCAGTTCGCGTCGGCCTGTCGCATACGCAATATCGTTAATGGTAGTCGGCGGAATTGTATGGAATTACACATCATCACCGCGATCATTTTGTTTCTCCAATCAATTCCGCTGCCCCCGAATATAATCTTGCGTTCCCCATACAGTTATGCAAGACCCGTATTAATCAAACAAATTTGTATCGCACTATACGATTGTAACGAGCGCGTATCGCTCGTTAGTAATTAGCCGCTCGTACCTAATTATTTGCTCGCAGAGCTCTCTCAGCGAATTTGCTGCGGAATAATGCTCGCTTTCCTACTCCTGCGTCTCTACTCCTCTACCTTGTTATATTTTCTCTAGAAATATCATTCTATAAATTCGTCTGTTCAATGCCGCTCACTCAAAACAACGAAATGTACAGAAAATAATATGAAATACACGAAGAACAGTTATTTATCATTTTAATTTAATTTTTTCCCAGTCTAAATTTTATGTATTATTTCAAATACATTTTGCACTACTAATTAAAAGTTTCTGTATGAATCATGAATATTCTGTATTGTCAGTCTTTATGAATCATAATGACCAAATAAAACCACCGTAAACCAGAAAGTAATAAGATACTCAAAGACACGTTTTTCTGTGCTGTCGAGAACATAAGACTTTTACCGTCTTTCTAAGCGTAGATGAGCTGCAGACGAAGCTTTGGCCGAGATCTGCGTATCCGCGCGTAGAGAGAATTCCATTCTCTCTCTCTCTCTCTCTCTCTCTCTCTCTCTCTCTCTCTCTCTCTCTCTCTCTCGTTAATGAGAGAGAATGGAATTACCTGACGCTACTTGTTGCCATGAACCAAAGCCAAAAGCACCTGTTCTGTTACGCATGAGAGAACAAAGCCTCCCACCTGCTCGTAACATCGTCGTGATCACTGAAGAACGATGTAGTATATCTCCCAAGAAACGCGCTGGCGTGCGCAGTCAAATGAAAACGGTAACGAAAACATGTGACAGAATATATCGTTTCACTAGCGAGAAATGGTGGGAAATGATTTTGAAATTAAATGGCAGAATATATATGATCAATTAAACTAAAGCTTAATTAGCTGAATATATTTTAATAAGATTTTATGGAAGAGAATATAATAAATATAATAAATATCAAAACAACCAAAATAAATAATAATAATTGAATTTATAATACAGTTACATTATGACTTTCCTATTTTCAGCCTATAATTTTAATAAGCAAATGGACACTACAAGAAATATAAAAGAAGATCTTTGTGATCTAAGTGATTCTTTTGCAGTAACATTACTTTCTTTTAAATTCTGGATTTGATTTTTGCTCCAACAGTGCGTTCTAGATGAGAAACATGGAGAATAACCGTATCGGCACGTTTTTCGTTACTGTTTTATTAATATCAACTTTTGTCACGATGGCGGTCTCTGAAACATATCACTCATATCCTTCGAAGAAATATGCTACTTGGAAATAAACTGACTTGAAAGAAACGCACAATTGGTTTAACAATTTGTTTATAATTCTAATAAATACTTTTTATAAACATGTTCTCTTTCATTAAATTTTTTTTATATTATATCTTTGTGGCACAAATAATTATTTCTTTAATTAATTTAATTGTGCATCAAATAAGTTTGTATTAACTTTGACAAAAGAGAAGATATACATATTTAATTTATATATTCATATATATTTATGTCTTTAATAATTAATATACAATTCCGCTATTATTAAATTGCTAAAAATAGTACAAATTTATTTAATATATGTATACATATTATATGTATAAAAAATTTTGCAAAACATTTTAACATAATATTAAATTCCATGCAAAATTAATCATTAAATTACAAAAAATAAAAATTTTAATATAATAATATGATACTAGTTATCAATTGATGTCAATATTTAAAATTAATATTTTTTTTGCGAATACAGGAGGATCTAACAGTAATAATGCTGCTGTTTATATGTGGTGATGCTTTCAAGGGAATATTGTAAATGAGCAACTAAAAATAAACTATTATAAATACATATATCAGTCTTGACTTTAAGTCTTCAATTTCATAGATCATATTTAAAAAGATAAGTTTATCAATTTTTCTTCAATAAATGTTCGAATGTTTCATCTTACACCCACTTTCATCTTCAAGTTCTTTGGAAATGTTACTCTTCTTTAAATGTTCCGACTACTTTCTTTTCTCTTCTTTCTTCTTGTTTTTTTTTTCTACAAGTAATCACCTTTTATTTTTTGTAGAGACACGTAAAACAATCTTCAAGACGTTGAGCTCGTATTTTAGAATTGTAAACAGTTAAGCTTTCAAACAACTTCTTGCAAACTACGATTGTCCAGTGCAATTACGTTGCGCGGGACGATCGTCGTGGTGAACTTATTACGGCAATTGAAATCTTGAAGATGGAGGACTTCGGATACTCCTTCCCCGGCGAGAGAATTCCAGAGCAGTAATACTCGCTCTATCGCGATATTTGGGCACGAAAAGTACCTTTTCTATCGAAAGAACATATCGTTGCAGTCGCAGACACAATGTATAAGCGCATCACCCGGTAGGATCTCCGTAGGTCCTCACGTCCGAGAGAGTATCTCAGGATGCTCCCGGTCGCGTTTACTACTTGTGTAAATCTCGCTTTTACGGTCGCCGTAAACTCACCTCGATCCTCAGAATATGTGCGGCCCGAGTCGTCTTTAAGACCGCGGATCTTGGACACGGCATCGACGTTCGAGAGGTCAGTCGATTCGGGATTGTCCGAGGAACATATAATTTTGTGAGACACTTCGGGGTTTAATGGCAATAGTGCAAATAGCTGTCACCAAATAAATTCCGCGATTTACGCGAATGAAGTCGGCCGGAATGAAATGCGCGGAATGCATGACTCCATTGGGAAGAGGGTTGGTGAAAATCTGTTATTTTATTCTTTTATTATTTCCGTTAATCAAAAATCACAAAAATATAAAGTGACACAATTGCAGCAACAATCTCGATTAAGTAAGTCTGGATCAATAATCGTAATTTTTCTCCTCTCCGAGATCATAATCTTATCAATGACAGGAATAAATTAAAAAAGAAAAATTTCTCTAAAGTTAATTCCGAACGACATGCTTCTGAGAAAGTTCCTGCAGACATCCATCATGCGTGACTTTATTTTCAATACGATTGATTAGCATTCGAGCACAAGAGAAATGAGTGAAATATAGTTCAATCTTGAAAAATATATAACATTGAAGACTATTATTTCGAAATTGCGGCCGTAGAGAGAGTAAGGACATATCATTTATCATCCGCCAAGCATTGATTTTCCGTTTGCGTATAAATAAACCATACAGTGTTTGTGGAAAATTGCAGAGTTATATAAGGACATAGTCTTTTCTAATGCACGTAATAAATGGATTGACATACTTTTCATAATAAACACTTCATAAATTATCGTGTTATAAACGGTATAATTTCAAAGTATATTTTTGGTAATATATGCAATTACCTGTGGGAAACTCGAAAAATATATTAAATTTCTATTTGTTATAAAAATGTTTAATTATCAGCTTGAATAAGCTTAATAGTAAAATATATATAAATTAATTTCACAACGATAATTATATTATATCAGCAAATATTACGGAATTCATTATATGTATTTTTTAAATTCGATAATAATAGTTATATGTATACAGCTCATATATTTGAAAATTTGACGGAGATTTCTAACAAATTGGCAAACATTTCTTGAGACAATGCAAAAGTAAAAGATGTATGACTCGTAGTATTTATAACTTTCGCAATTAAAAGATTAAATGCTGCTTTCTCAAAAGTTATCTCGTTAGCATGACTGTCCATTAGGGTGGCTCTTATTTACTCTTGGTAAATTTTTTGGGGGGATTTTTTTTTGCGCTACCCTCCAGTTTGGTTCCATTTTATGAAAAAAAATCTGTGTCAAATTTCAGCTCAATCGGATAAAGGGAAAGGGTGCCTCCAGGATCTTGAAAATCGAAAAAATAATAAAATTACAGAAAAAATCAATTTTATTTGTTTATCTTGCGAAGTATTAATTATATGCAAAAAAGTGTTATACAAAAGTTGTAGATCTATTAAAAATGCACATATTATCATCTACTACTTTTTCTCGTGCGACTAACTATTTCCGAGAAAAATGTGAAAATCACTTCTTTTTACTACAAATCTTGACGCTGAGCGGCTGAGATAAAGTCTCTTTTTTATAACCTGGAAACTTTCGGCGATAATCACTTACAATCTGAAGCACATACTGTTTCTGTTGCTCATTTTTCGAAAATAATTTATTATAATCTTCCATAAGCTTGACCCCTCTCTCAGCCGAATCATTTACAACTCTCAATTTATTTACTAATTCCAGACCTTTTACAAAACTTCCATTTTATGCCACGTCAACGGTTCTGTCTTAAGGAATTCATCATTCAAGTCAAATCTTTTGAAAAATCTTCTAGTTTCGGTGGAAACAAATTGTTCAATTCCGTTGTTAATAATTTCTGGGATTTTATCGATTTGTACTTTTATTCGCTTCTTATTTTTGTTTGATGATTCTGTTTCGCGATTCAAAGAAATGACCATTTTATTTTTGATTCAAATGATAAATTTGTATCAAAGAAAGCTAATACGACAACTTCAGGGCTCAAATACCATAAATGATTGATAGTTTTTGTAAAGCAACACGAGAGATACCACGATCAACAGCTTGATATTCAAAAAGTTTCGAAAGAACCCTGAAATCCAGATACGGTGCTTTGATTGCAGAAAGCGCACAAAACCATGCTTCGACATACATACTGACAAGAAAGATACAAATATCACAGATCGCATTTTCTTCTTGTAGTGATAATATAAATTCACCACGAAACAGAAAGATTTTCAAGCAATTGGGCCATCCATCATGCGAGGTGGATGGCCAAAGCGATTTATTGCTTGAAAATTTTTCTGTTTCGTGGTGAATTTATATTATCACTACAAGAAGAAAATGCGATCTGTGATATTTGTATCTTTCTTATCAGTGTGTATGTCAAAGCATGGTTTTGTGCGCCTTCTGCAATCAAAGCACCGTATCTGGATTTCAGGGTTCTTTCGAAACTTTTTGAATATCAAGCTGTTGATCGTGGTATCTCTCGTGTTGCTTTACAAAAACTAAGCAATCATTTATGGTATTTGAGCCCTGAAGTTGTCGGATTAGCTTTCTTTGATACAAATTTATCATTTGAATCGAAAATAAAAATGGTCAATGCTTTGAATCGCGAAACAGAATCATCAAACAAAAATAAGAAGCGAATAAAAGTACAAATCGATAAAATCCCAGAAATTATTAACAACCGAATTGAACAATTTGTTTCCACCGAAACTAGAAGATTTTTCAAAAGATTTGACTTGAATGATGAATTCCTTAAGACAGAACCGTTGACGTGGCATAAAAATAAAAGTTTTGTAAAAGGTCTGGAATTAGTAAATAAATTGAGAGTTGTAAATGATTCGGCTGAGAGAGGGGTCAAGCTTATGGAAGATTATAATAAATTATTTACGAAAAATGAGCAACAGAAACAGTATGTGCTTCAGATTGTAAGTGATTATCGCCGAAAGTTTCCAGATTATAAAAAAGAGACTTTATCTCAGCCGCTCAGCGTCAAGATTTGTAATAAAAAGAAGTGATTTTTACATTTTTCTCGGAAATAGTTAGTCGTACGAGAAAAAGTGGTAGATGATAATATATGCATTTTTAATAGATCTACAACTTTTGTATAACACTTTTTTGGATATAATTAATACTTCGCAAGATAAACAAATAAAATTGATTTTTTCTGTGATTTTATGATTTTTAAGGTTCTGGGGGCAGTGGGGGCACCCTTTCCCTTTATCCGATTAAGCTGAAATTTTACACAGATTATTTTTTCATAAAATGGAACCAAACTGAGAGGTAGCGCGAAGAAAATTCAAACCTTGAGAAATAAGAGCCACCCTACTGTCCATGGGCAGAAGAGTATTGCAAAAAGTTCACGAGCGGCAGAGTTCGTTGCTGATATTTTTCATCGTTTCAATTCACAACGAAAGTTCATACAGCCGAATAATATACCTAAGACGCACGCAATATTACGATAGGTTTCGTAAAAACTTAAAATAGCGCAGCTCTAAAACTTCCACTAATACAGTATTTTCCGATAATACCGGACATTAAGTACATAATTTAATGATCGCAAGTTACTTCAGTTGCGTTGCTTCTTCATAGCTGCAGCAGTCTGATAAAAGTAAGTAAGTTATTAATTGTAGCGTATTATTGATTTATAAATTTTTTAATCTATTTAAAATGTGTTTATTTATTTTTAGTATTATCCAATATTTTATGTATTTCGCGCTTAAATATTAACACAGTCTATTCGAGGATGACATTTTTTTACTCAATACCAGCGTCGTCAATGATTGTATTATAACAGTGTGACAATTGCAAGAGGAAATTATCGATAATATAATCCATGTAAGAGTGGGAATTATATAAGAACAGGTGTGAACGCGTGTCTGTGGAAAATGGATGGAAGAAAAAGGTGGAAGAAGGGAGGAAAGCATGATGAAGTGTAATTACGTGCGGAGCAGTGAGTCCAATCAGACGGCCGAGCAAACAGAAGAAAATTTCTTCGAGAGGCGCGCAAGAGAGTGTGCGAATCGGAACGAATTTCTGATTCGGGCTTCAGCGAGATGAAAAGCGCGGCTTTCGGGTTGTTTATTAACGGTACCTTTTTTTTTACATGTTATGGATCAATGTAATCGAATTCTGTAACATTACACGCCGCTTATAAGAGATATCATATGTAAGTATTTATAATTATTATTTAGACAACAGAGTGTACTTTGATATAATTAAATATATAACTTCATTCAATATAATTATTATAATTACTTTATTATATATAACTTGAACACCAAAAAACAGACTGTATTTTTCTGTAGGAGATATTATGGTGCAGAAAATGCATTTACATTAAATTTAACAGGACGTTTATGATGAATTTATATACATACTTCTTGTAGAAGCTGAGTTTTCCATTTCTTGTAGAATCGAATATTTTTAAAATCTAACGTAAATATTTCTTCTCAAGAGGGTGTCAACTCTTCTGACAGATTCAATTCGACTCCTTCTATTTACGGTGTGACGTACACGCAACTCACCGAAGGCGCAGTCAGTCTGTAGTTCACTTAGGGCAACACGTTGGTAAAAAAGAGAGTTACCGAGAAATTGCAATGCCGAGAAAATCAACGCATACAGAGAATATAGGAAGACGAATCACCGGCATTTCGAACACGTTGCTACACAAACGTGTTATTTAATTAAAACTGCGCCATTCTCTGCTCTTGGTACAATTTGTAAAAAAAAAAAAACCCAGAAACGCCGTCGGAACGGATAGGGATAAGAGAAAGACAAAGAGAGTGAGGAAACGCGAGGTAGCATAAGAAGGGTTGAACGAGGTGAAAACGAGAAAGTAAAAAACACAGACGGACGTGGGTGGCCGCGTAGGGAGGGCGGCTGATGATGGAGGGGCGAAACCGACTCGGGGAGAACGACCTGCACGTGGCTGGAAGAACCGAGATGGACGGAACAGCACAATCCGAAAGTTATAAAAGAACTTCTTCCTGCTACTTAAAGGAAAGACGCCGGCGAAGGTCCTGCGAAGGAAATGGCGAGGGAGAGGGCGGCAGGACGTGGGTGGTGGTGGGACAGACGGTGAAACGGAGAAACGGAGGAACGCGGCGGCTCTCGTCCAAAAGAGAGCAAACCGCTCGGCGGACTCCCCGCTGGACTTGGTCGTTCGGACCGGCCAAGAACGTGTAAAGATTCTTGACCGTCGGAAGGAAGGAAGAGCAAGAGAAGACGTAGAACGCGAAGAGGAAGAGGAAACTGGACTGGCGCAAGTACGCGCGCGAGAGAAAAACTGGATAGTTGGGAAAGACAGAAAGAGGAACGATGAGGGAAAGGGGAGAGGGTTCACCAGAAATGTCTCCCGGGACCAGTTCCTATATCATGAGATTCGCGATTGGACAATGCATGGCGACGCGGGCTCGAATAGAAAACAAAACGAAGTTTCTCAATTTGAAAAACTTTTACGTTTTCGCGCGCTCCTGCACTTTCGCAGACGAGAAGAACGACCGGCAATAGTGTGTCTATTTATATTAAGTTGAAATGTGGTATATAAGTAGATAAGACGTATTAATGATCAACTTATCAGTATATGTACTATTTTTTTTAACATCGGATGGAATTATTAATTTTTTGTTACTTAATGTATGGAAAGAGGACTATATCAGGAGCAACGAATTACGTAGGTAGAAATTTTGTTTTTGTTTCTGCCGATTAAATTAATTGCTGATTAAATTAATGAAAGTTTGGTCAAAGTAATATTACACGCCGCTAATAAGATACTTAACCAAAATATGTATAATTATTATTTAGACAATAATCATAATTTAGAATGTACTTTGATGTAATTTACTTGATATATTTCCTTCTACGCTGAAAATTATCAATATATTTACATTACAATAGGTGCCTCACATTTAGAGATTGTATTCAAATGTATAAACTTATTTTCTTTTCTTTTAATTGAAATTAAATGGTCTATTTATTTCAAATTGTTTTTTTTTTTGCATTTACATCGTTATCTTTGCCTTCTGAAGATATACAACTGTATGCTGATAACGAACAAATTGAAAACTTCAAGGATTGCACGAACTCCACTGACTACTTATTTAGCACTTCGTAATAAACCGAGAACAAGTTTCTGTTTAAAATGAGAACGTGCTAATTAATTATTGTGGCAGTCATGCAGTGAGATCGGATATAGTAAACAATAGCTAATTATTCAATGGAAGACGCTGTTAATTGTAAGTAAAAACGGTTAGAAATTCTTAATGAAATAATTGGGTAGACAGAAATAAAATATAAGATATAAAATATTTCACATAAAATTATAGCTTTTAAAATATTTAAAATATTTTAAGATATAAAATTTTTGAACAAAATATAATTTTAATATATATTTTCTATATTGAGAAAATCTAGATAACTTTATTTGAAAAACATCAACGTTTTATTTGAAAGAGATTGCGCGCGCCATTTCACGTTTTAGCATAATATAACGAAAAAACGTGTACTTTCATATTTTAAACGTGTGCTATACTATTTTAGGTGAAATTAAATAGTGCCAACATTTTCGTAGCGCTCCAATTAAGTCAAGCGATTGTTCCTATTTATTTTCCATCAATTACCGAGCGCATGCCAATTATACAAACACACGTATAATCTCATTTGCTCGCAGTTAGTAATAAAAGTGAACGAGTTATCTCTGTCGTATGTATTTTGCACAGAGTCAGTCTAATGAAAATATGAGTATTCCGATTCGCAGTAAACACAACGTTAAAGATATAGACATGTTTTTAAATCGTAATACATTATTATAATCTAATTGATGATAAGAGCAAATGCAATTGGTAAAATAAAACAAGAATGTAAAGGAATTTAAAATAAAGAAAACAACAAAATTATAAAATTAAAAAGTTTTTTCGTGATCGTTGTTTTTCTGCGATATTGACTGAAACTTATTCATCGTATCTAACTAATATATAAAAAATACGATAGAAAATAAATGTAGATATATGCATATAGGTGTGTTGACTGTTCCTAAAAATACTAATAAAAGATCGCGTGTTGGGTACAATAAACTTGTAAAAACAACTTTAAACGACTTGAAATTTGTATCAAATTTTAGAATAAAAATCTATGTTTATAACTGTATAAATTTTATATCTATAAATTTTAAATGTAAAATTTCATGCTGTATCATATAAAAAATGTTTGAAAAATTAGAATGCACAAATATTGTGTGTGTGTGTGTGTGTGTGTGTGTGTGTGTGTCTTTTATATGATACAGCATGAAATTATAGATTTCTCTCCCGAAGGTCTGACGCAAATTAATGATCGTCTAAAGTGGATCTTTAGACTCAAATATATTGAGAAAGCGAGAGGGAGAGAGGAAGATTGTTTACTTTGATTACCGCATAGAATCCATAATACCTCCGACGAGGAAGAAACACTAGGGCGTCTCAGAATGAAGATTTAGCGAGCAAACAACCGACCCGAACCTGCACCCGGTTTTAGGAATTGATTTTAATTGCGCAAACATCGTGAGGATCTTGCGTCCGTGCACACTTCCGGTCCGCAACGCGGGGACGGGGCAGGAGTGTATGGGAAGGAGGAGGAGGAAAATGTTTGCACCCTCCATCGTGCGAGCGGTACGCGGGAGAGCTTTTGGAACTTCCGCGAGCCAAGATATAAGCGCAACTCGATTTGCATATTTAACTGGGGTGTGCGGAAATGCCAATTCCGAATCTCTCCGACCCGTACCCGCCGCCAGCTCGCTAGCACGCCGCGCTGGCCGCATTCGATTTGCTCGCATTCGCCACCGCGCCGCTCAGGCCGCGGGTTAATTAGCTCGCCCCGGCATAAGTGCGTGTTGCAAGGGTAAAACGGGCCGGGCATCGGTCTCCCGACGCCTCGCGAGGAGCGGCAGATGTATTTACGCACAGCTCGCGGAGGGCGGAGAGCTCCCGACAGTCCCAACCACTCTCTCGCGCGCATATTGATCCTCTCCATCGCCGGTGATCTCGAGATTGATCGTTCGGTTAGCGGCGATAGAATTGCTTGCGGTGCGGGCTGAAATGCTTCGCGGCACGATGAGTCTTGTAGTACGCTTCGTTGCGAAATTAGGTTTCGCCGTGCCGCGGGCTAAAAGCGGCGGGTTCAGCGTGGAAAGGGTTCGACGAGAAATACGGTGAAAATACCAATTCTTCTTCTAATATTGCACACGTGGACATTTTATTAGACCTTTCATAAGATCTTACATAAAGGATATCGGATAAGAGATTCGAAAGATGTAATCTCTTTTGAAGATTTATATGGAAAAGTTAAAAATGTTGATGAAAGTTTTGAACAAAAGATATTTTGTGTATATGACTAAATACAATGACTATAAATCATAAAATATATATAACATGATTTATCTACCTCCTCAAAACAATGATATCTCGTATCCTTCTATATCTTCTCTTTTCTCTGATTAAATTAACGTGTGTTTATTAAATAAGAGAGAACATGTATTTAAGAAATATTAGAGCAACTACCAATTGACTAAAAGTTTCTGAAAATGATGCGACAATAGAAAAGACTTTTGCACATCGCATTGTTCTTGTTGCGCGCTGTTCCCGTTTCCAGACGAGATAAAAATAAATGAATGACTTAAATGCGATGGTAGAAATACTCTTTTACAATCTCGCGCGAGACAACTTCCGCGCGAAACTTCGCGATGGCTTTTACAAGCAAAAACTGTACTATTATTATAATGGAAGTGTAATTTGGCCAGTATGCGAGATTTTTTTTTGTGAAAGCATTAAAATTGGCAAACATTTACTTTGCGGGCGTGAATTTTGTAACGGACAAGCGTCCAAAAATCGAAAATCAAGAATTAATTGGTTAAATCAGCAGGTGTAAACAAAGTAGAGCAAACTTTTCCGTACTATTGATAAAACAAAAGTTTGCTCGCTTCCAAATAGCGCAAGCGATAAGGGTAAAGTTTAAGAATTCTTTTCAAAAGTTAAATACACAAAGTACGCTGATCAGAAACTGTCCAAGTAGTAGCGCGCACACACACACATACATGTGTACACACAATTATGTACACTAAATCAATAATTAATACGTTTGGATATTTTGTACGTTATAGCGTAGTATAGAAATCAGAAACCATCAAGTGCAGTAATTAAATTCTTGATAATATTAGACTTAAAATTTTTCAATTCCGCAGAACTGTATTCTTTAGATATTCTCCTAAATTTTAATAAAAATATTAATAATTCTATCAAGGATCTAATTTTAACAAAAATTTAGCGGAAGTTTATTAAAACTTTTTGTAGTTTTACAACTTTCTTGCTTTGATATGCAAATTAATTTTAATTACTTTCTTATTTAAATTAATACTATAAAAATAAATGGCTAAATTGTGTATATCGTATATACATGTGTGTGATGATGTGTGTATCTGCTGCTTATTTTTTTGCTGATTAGGAGCATTTTGTTTTTTAAAGAAATTATTTTTAAAATCTCTAATTTTTTAATATAATATAATTTATAACAAAAATTAAATGATTAACATTCATGCTATTAAAGCATCCAATATCACTAACATTAGTAAGATTATCAAAGAAGAGGACACACAAACGAGTGGTTTTTCTGCGAGAAATTTCTTCAGTGCAGATAATAACAAAAAGACAATTACTAAAAAACGACATCGCGGAGAAGGCCTTTTTGAGCTCTCAAAGACATATCTTTACTCTTATCGAAATTTAGTTTCCGTCAGCCTTAATTCGCGCCCGACATACCCTTGGCGCTAGATAGAGAAGCTGTGAGAGGGGATGCGGTAGGAAGGCGTGCAAAGTAAATTGAGAAAGTGCTACGAAGGGAAGTTATATATGTCTAAGACAAAATGCGACTGTCATAAATTTCTTCAGCAACATTGGCCCAGCCCCATCCGCCACTTCGCTAATGAAACGGAGCGACGGCTAATGAGGCTAACGAGGTAGTTTCCCTGGCAAGGTTTATTCACTACCTCCGGTTACAGTTTTCGCAAGAAAACGTATACAAATCGCGCAGTCGGGGGTACGCGCGGCGCACAAAGATCGTAAGGCTGTAATGGCTCGGGGGTGCTTCGGGTAATTCTGTTGTCCCCTTATTAAAATATATCGTTCGAACGCAACGAAGTTTCTTGCTTGGTAACATGACGAATCTTACCGGCGAATAATGGTCCTCCTGGGGCCTCTCCTGTGCGCATTACGCTTAGGACGCGAAGGACGCTTAAAAATTAACTTGGTTGAGGTTGACGCATCGCACATCCGTCCCCGCGTTGCACAAATGGCGGAGGGCATAAATGCCTAATAGCCATCTGTGCTTTTCGAATACGTGCCTCGAAATACGCGTCCAACTTCAGATGGTTAGGCATTTACGTCCCCGTGTGTATGTACGTTACGCTCGAGCTCGAAAAATTCGTTCTTTCCTCCGAATTCCGAACCGGCGCCATTTCGCAACGCCAGCGTCTGAATGGGTTAGCGCGAATGATCGATCTCCGGAGCGTTGCATACGTGTCGCCGTTGATAACGCTGCGCGCACTTGCCATTTCCCGGGAAAATGATAAATTTCGCAGTCTGCGGCGTGCGGCGGACGTGCGCGGGCAACCGCAAAAATGTTTTCCATCGCAGCGACTCTTGAGTAGTTTTCACGGCCGAGGAGAGCTGGAGAGAAACGCGTCCACGCGAGATGGATCCACGCAAGGGGCGAAGAAGAGGGAGAGCGGCCGACGGAGGGGCGCACGAAGATGTCGCGAAAGGAAAGCGACGGGTCGGCGTCGAAGGAATTAGCAAAGTGTCACGACCAGGTGGGACCATTTGTCAAGCCGCACGAGTTTTCCCGCGATCGACACGTGCGTGGATAGAGCATGACCTGGAGATCATTCGTGTTCCGTGTTACGAGCGATTGGGTCGAGACGCGACACGTGTGTCCGATCGCGTTCGAGCAATCTTGAGGGGTGCGGCACGAGCCTCGTCGACAAAAAATAACCGGTGTTGCCGGAGGAATTTAATAATGCCCTCGAATTTTTGTACACCGCGCCACGGCACTCCTGACAATATTTAATGATCGTGTTACTATAGGTGCTATAGGTCATCTAGCGCGACAAAATCGTTGTATATCTTGAGAATTCGTTCGTTGATTTGACAAAGGTCCCTGGATTACTTCGCATTTTTTCGACCGCGAGAACGGATTGTCTGAAACGTTTCGAAAGAATCGGAAGAATGACTCTCTTCTCCACGAGACAGCAAGAAAGATTCGGCAATCCAAAAATTTGTAAAAATATTTGAAACTGTGCAGAGAAATAAAGTACGTGTAAACCTAATCATGTAACAATTTTTTATTAGATCATAAATTATTATATAATGTTAAAATTTATTTAAGTTAATTGCACAATACTACATATAATATAATATAAAGTAGCGTTCTCTGCAAGATTAGTATAATATGAGAAAATTTCCATATCACGTAAATATTTATCCTTTCAAGGTCCGTTACGCAACTATTATAAAACCAATTAAGGGAACTAATCGATTAAGAAGTCAGATTTTCTTTGGAGGAGTGTTCTTACCCTTACGACCATTTATCAGCCAACGTAGATCATCGCTATATTGGATTTACACGTGCCTTATTTCCGTAAAGTTTCAGATTTTTAGGAATTTTCGAGCTTTGCTGAATCTTTCTTGTAAGCTCTATTTTGATCAATTTTTTCACGTAATTGGTGCAATTACCGAAAGCTATAAGAAAGCTTCTGTGATCATCGCGATTTCCTTGAACGGAGCATCATGTC
Source organism: Temnothorax longispinosus (assembly GCF_030848805.1). Lineage (NCBI taxonomy): Eukaryota > Metazoa > Arthropoda > Insecta > Hymenoptera > Formicidae > Temnothorax > Temnothorax longispinosus. The sequence goes on from NC_092360.1 coordinate 5,712,092, forward strand.
AGATAGAGCGCATTTATTGACCAACCGCGTTTATTATCCAGCTGCGACGGTCAATTTAATCGGTGAGCTAATCAAAGAAAAGGAATCGATTAAATATGCAAGATATTCCATCTCGGTGACTGTGTCAATTCGGTTTTAACATTTTTTTTTTTTTTTTTTCATTAAGCGGTATCCATAATTAATGTAGAGAATCTAAGCCCGATTTTTAGTACTTTTTGAATTTTTTAAAAAAACCTAAATTTGAGAAAGTTATAGCTTGCTAAAGTTTCTTTGATGTTGGCAACTTCAAAAGGTATGACGTCATTTCTTATATAAAGTATGACGTCACAGCACACTTTCGTGTACTATATTTTCTTCAATTTTGAAGATATTGCAAAAATTCAAAAAGTTTACAAAGAAAGTATGCCATAATCTATCAGACCGCTTAATAAAAAAAATTTATGTTAAAACCGAATTACATATGCGCACATGATGACACTTGCAGCCGTTTTTTTTCAAGATCGTGCCTCGATATGCGCGGCAAGGATCGAGGTTGCACAAATTTGACACGTTTCAGAAACGTGTCAAAAATGCTTGTTTGAAACGTTTCATAACCAATTTTCAGAAACGTTTTTTATGAGTTAAAAATGTGCACTCGATAAACGTTCAAAAACGTTTCTTTTTCGACAAAGTCTTTATATTATACGTTTTATAACCAGTTTTTAGAAACGTTTTTTATGAGTTAAAAATGTGCACTCGATAAACGTTCAAAAACGTTTCTTTTTCGACAAAGTCTATATTATACATATACATATGTTGTGTGCGTATAGTACAGCCGCGCGTCCGCCTGCAAAAAATCCACTTTCTCACCCGAGCAGATAAGAATTGAGAATTGAGAATTGAGAATTTCGAGATTTTCGGATATCCAGGATTTATCTGCCATTTTGTGATTCCATGTACCTGGCAGATTACATTATCCATACCCGCGACTTCACGATTCGCATGCTAATAAGGTGATTTACGGTCGCGGCTATTATACACTATGACCGGACGGAGGGTCGGCCATGCCACGACTCATTCGACTTGAGGATATACTTAGGATGTACCGAGAATGCCTATGTCCGCTTATAAGATATAGGGTAAACTCGGGTAAGATGGCCATACAGGAAAGATGGCCAACTCATGTTCATTCGATGTTTCATGGCGAGCTAGATTGAAAGAACATAGATTGGCCATCTTTCCTCTATGGCCATCTTATCCGGGTTTACCCTACATAACAATGGATATCTCTAGGATGTAATTACATAACGAAACTCGATCCTAACAACATATCGACTAGTTGTCTTTAAATATCTAATGTTATATGGGATATTCTTAAGTAATCCTATATACGGATAATTTTTTAATTTAGATCGAAATGGGATCAAATCAGATAATCCTATAGAGATTTGTTTGCTATGTGGAACGCTGCCAGATATAATTTTATTGATATTTTCCGCTCGTAACATTCTTTCCGATAATGATGACGTTAATAACGTTTCACTTTATTGCCAGCTGTCCGCGAAGCGAGCGAGATTTCGCATGCTCGTGGAACAAGCTCGCGCATACATCATCGATGGGCCGCTTCCAATAAACTGTAGCAGCCGCTCTTGCCACGTCGTTAATCACCGAGCGAGCGACAGCAACACCGAAGAGGAAGGTCACGAACGGTTTGGAAACCGGAAGCAACGCTTGTGCCCTAATCATTCAAGCTTCTTCTCGAAGTTAGATTCGCTTTGCATGCAACGCTCGCGAATCAAGTTGTACCTGTATTTCGATTGCGGGAGCTCGTACGACCCGGGGACCTCAGACCAATACTACGACGTGCTAATAGATAGGATTAATCAATTGAAGATGTTATCGATTATGTCCTGCCGCTGCTAAGTCAATAAACGGGTGGGATTTAGCTTGGCTATTAGCTTCTATATCTGACAAGGTTTAGAGATGATCCTCGTCTCAATTGTAGGTATTATGATTTAGAACATCGAATTAACGGATTCTCCTTTGCTTGAGCACATTATTCTTACGATAATATCACTGCGATGAAGTTACTATCATTTAACACGCTAAAGAATGTTTCATTAAATGATAACACTACAACCAGTAGAATAGAATAAAATTTATTACTTCAGCGTTAACAGCCAAGAAAGGACGTGGTTTACATTATTTTTTCTTATCCTCGCTCATCCATTCACACCTTACATCTATTTATGACTAGACGCCACTCGCTATTTTTGTATCCCTGTATTACACTTTATCCGACTTGTCTATCTCTCCTCAACATATTTCATCTACTTCCTCTTCCCTAATCCTATTAATCTTTTCTTCCTCTTCCTCCTCTTCATCTTCCCTTTTCCCTTTCTTTCCACACTTTCTTCAATATATCATCCCTTTATACAAGTAATCATTTTATATTCTTTCCCATCTCTTCCTTCTATCTCTACCTAATTCTACAAACCATCCGCTTATCCTACATTACAACTAGTAAATTTCTGAAGAATAAATGTCTTAACATGTTAAATATTAAAAATTGTTGTACGATAATTGTAATTTCTATATTATTATATTTGACACGTATGCAATTTTAAAAGTCATGTTCTGTCCCATACAGCGCGATATAACACATTGTTTCGAAATTATAATAATTATTATAAAATGTTACATAGATATCACGTCATATCTTTGTGCATTTACGAAGGATTTTGAACAATAATATTATTCTTGAAAGCTTTTATCCCGCGTACATCTATATTTCCGTACTTCCTAGAGTGAAACAAAACTGTGGGCATATTACATAAAAAATCAGGAGCGAGCGAAATAAACATTGGTGAAGTAGCATCGAGAAAGGTGAAGAAAACGGCAAACATCATCTTGTTAGCGCTGAGAGAAAAACGTTTCTATCTAGTCGATTAATTTCCTGCCGGCTTGTCCAATGCGAATGACTTGATCAAGCGGAGGATGCACGAGACTATCATTCACCAAGACTAACGGTACTGCCCTTTCAATACACTTGGGAATAGTACCTCCTATTTTGACATACAGCGATACTGAGTCAAAATTTGGACAGCTCTAACACTCAGGGGACTCATTTATACAACGTTGTGGCAATGGAATATTTTTATCTCCTTTTCTCCCCTACAATCTTAGTTAGCCATGTCTCAATGATATTCACCGAGGGCCCAACTTCAATAACAAACTGGGCATAATTCTTTCTCAAAATTATGATGTGATAGAGCAATTTGATAAACGGAATCGTATTCAGCGTTCAAAAAAGTACGGGAAATGATTTATCTCGTTCTTGCGCATTTTCTTGTTGGAGTTTTATTTTTAATTTAAACCTTTATAAACCACACAGTACGATAGAAAAAAGTAAACAAATATTTACTGGGTGTAATTTTAAAAGTAAATAAAAAACTACTGCATGCAAGCATAATTGAGCGATACTTTTCAGTAATTAATTTAGAGCAACATCATTATTAATAATATTTCCAAAGCTATACATACATAACATAAAGAGAAAAATTTATTACATTTGACAAGTATATTTGACAAATTTATTACTTTCTAAACTCCACAGAAAAACTTGCACTTACACATTTTGTATTCTTTAATTAAGTATCTATACATTTCTTCTAATTACAATATAATAAAAGAGAACAGGATAATATTATTCATATATTTTATTTCAACAGTAATCTCTTTAGTCATACATACGTGTTCATGAAACAATTAATATTATTTATTGTAAAATATGTTAAAAATTTTGTACATTATTATTTATGTACAATTGTTGTTCTACAGATGTCGGTTTGCATAAAGTTTTGCATTAAAAACTTTTTTTTAGTTTTGTATAAAATCGAGAAGTGTAAACTTGTATACATTATATATATATATATATATATATATAATAAGTCTCTTTTTCAATCTTACGAGACACAGCAGTCGAATTGATTAGTAAGAATTGTAATAAAAAAAAAAAAATTGTAATAAAAAGAATTGTAATAAAAAAAAATAAATATATATATATATATATTTATGAAATACTTGAAAAAGTAAGATTCACATAAAATACCTAAAATATCTTTTTTTTTTTAATAAAAACAATCTATTATAAAAACAGACCTAGTTTCTGTAATACTGACTAAGTAATGCCTAAATAGAATATTATAATGTAAAGTAATAATATCTATTTTTTGTGATCTTGTTTTTAAATGTCAGATCGATTAAGAAATGCGATGCAAAAATATTCATAGATATTTCCTCATGTTATACATCTATTTAATCTATCGTTAATGCAAGCATGTAACCGAATTTGTGTCTCTTCATTATTACTTACATAAATTATACTTAAGTATCATCATTACCAAATATCCCTAAGAATAAAGCGCTAATAATATTAGTAGATATAGCAATATATGCAAAATTTTTGCATATATATAATTCCGCAATTCCCATAGTTTGTAACAAGAAAGAAATACTTTTTTTTACTTGTTCTTATATATAGTGTTACACGAACAGGATATCTTAACGTAAAGTGGTAATACTGTTTTTGTAATCAATTAAAATAAAGTCAAACTGGCCATACAAATCCGACAGGAAGGTATTTGTAGTTGTAGTCATGCAGAAAAATTTTCTCTATGAGCTATTGCATACTTTTATTGTAATATATCAATATCACCATACAAAGTTTTTAATCTAAAATTACTAAACAAATTAATTAATATTTTTATCTAATACTTTTTTATTACAATTTTTACTAATCAATTTGACTGCTGTGTCTCGTAAGATAAATTTGAAAAAGAGACTTATTATATTTATCATTTACATTAGTTCATCGTTATCCCAGCTGTCTACCAATTTACAATCTCGAATCCTAGACAAACTGGCGAAACAACTTTTATAAAATCATCTTGCTATCTCAGTTAAATATTTGCAGATTTGGACACGATGTAATTCAATCAGCTCCTATACAACGCCAGAAAAACAATGAAGCTAAATTCATCCCTCAAATTTGAACGGCGCTCGCATCGCGATGATCGCGCGTGAGCCGTGACGACATGTCAATGTAACAACCTATTTTTTCATCCACCCTCATCTAGACCGAGGACCGTCGGTACGAGCAATCAGGGGCCGCAAACACCCGGGCTGGAAACTCGATTTGCGAGCTGTTTAATTTCCACTGGTTATTCATTAGCCGGTTAGCAACTCGTTATTACGGCGCGCTGAATTATTACGCGCGGCAGGATCGCGTATATGCGTGCATATCGCGGTTTTCAGGTCTCACGATGCACCACCGTTCCGCAAACGGGCAGGATCTGGCGCATACTCAAAATGGTAAACGACTTTCGGTACGGTGATTAACAGAAGATCTTTTCTCAGAAAATTACCAAAACAAAATTATTGCTTTAAGAGAAGTCATAGAAGAAAGTCAGCATATCAAAATATCTCCCATTCAACAAAGCAACACATTTTAATGTAAAAAAAAAAGAAAAAATTAATTCTTTATAAAAGATTTATATCTCTAAGACGAGAACTATGCATATGCGTCTGTGTGTAACACTCAATGAAAATTTCAAGCTATAGCATTTTTGGACATTTAATTCTTATTTAAACGTTTATATTTTACAATTTGGCAAACAGATTTAAATTTTGATTTTATAATCATAATGTCTAACATTCTTCTGAAATATAAAAATTGTTGAAAATTATACATTTCTTCAGTCAAAGTTATGTATAAAAATATTCAGCTGAGAGTATATAGTCTGCGTATTAAAAAATGTAACTTTTATACTCTTAAAAAAGCACACGTTAATCAAGATCTTAAATCAGATTCAAATTCAAATAAATAAAATTCTTTATTGCCACCACATATCACAAAGTTTTTTAATAATTAATTAAGATAGTATCCAATTTATATCATAAAAATTTATATCGTAAAATATGAATTTATATCATAAAAATAAAAGCAATGTGCCTATTTTATTTAATGTTACAGTTTATAGTGATATTTGTAATCAGTATAGATATATCTATCTATTTATTTGTTAGTTTTATTAGATACCTATTTAGTTATTCATTCGTCAACTTTATATCAATAATACAACGTTATGCAAAAGCAAACTTATTATTATGACATCGCTTAACTAAAACAAAAACCAATCTCTTCATTCTCGACGTACAGATTCAAAAATATTACATCATCTAAGCTTGAATTCTGTCAAATAAATTCACATTTAATAAAAGAGGGGTACACAGAAGGTAGAAGCTGGCTTCGACAATGAATAATACAAACGAGATATCAGAAATATGTTTGTACTTGAAGGATATAATTCAATAACATGTCGCTACCTGTCATCGTCATGATAATATAATCTCAGAAACGACCCCCGCATTTTCCTGATTTTCCGGCGTTTAATTCAATGGAAATCACCCAAATCAGCATTCCGTCGAAGCGTCTCACATTCTTAAGCGATCTCATTATTATCGTGGCATAACTCGCATCGCGCTGCGCGCGCGGACAATAATTCTGACAATGGAGATAATAATATCGCTGAAATCGCGTGTCGCGAATATTGTGTCAAAGAGTGCGATCGCAAACGAATTTGATGGTGTTAAAGAAAGGAAAGAATTCCGTCGATTAGATTGTCTCTATATACACGGTGTATCTCTAAAATAAATATTTTATACAATATATGTATATTTCTTTGTAATGTTTATTGCAAGCTTTCAGTATTTACATACTGCAGGCATCGTTGTAATTGTTAAAAATATTGCCAGCAAAAAAGACACAAAATTATTAGATTGCGTACTATTCTCAGCAAAACCAATATAAATAAAAAAAAAGTAAAAAGAATACAATAAACTTATATCATTATTATCTGCATTTCTGACATATGGGTAAAAAATAAAAATATAAGATAAAGAGAATAACAAACGCCAACATACTAAATTACCGATATGTGTTTAATAAACTATAAATGAAAAATACCTCGAAGTTAAATCTTGTTTATCAATAAATTCTTTTTCAAAAACAGGAAAAGTATTTAAAAGAACAGTTCCACAGAATATCGACCGCAACAAGAACATTGTCAGAACATTTTCCACTCAAAATTAATTTCGAGAATAATTGATAAAGGTGCTTCTACAGAACGTTATAAAGAGTTTAAAAAGAAAAACATCTTGATCGTGCGAACATTTTAAACGTATTTCACGCGTCTTTTAAGCTTTTATTTAGGTCATTTAGAAACCTGCATATTTGTATATTAGGAACCTATATATTTTCTCTTGGGACCATCTCTCTGTATCGCTTTTGAGGCGGGTGAGGTTGATTTAATTAGACGGAAACGTAGTTACGGGCCCGAGGAGTGTAGCGAGTGACGATATTCTCGCCGGAGCGCCGCGCCGCAGAGAAAAAGCCTGCGAAAGCGCAGGCGTTAAATCGCGGTGAAATTTGCAAATAGATCCGTCTTTTCGCGATAGTAATGCGTGCGACACCGCCAGGCCAATTTCTCTGCGGCAATTCCGCACGGCATCGGGAGGAGAAATACATAAATCTCGGCGACATTGACGGCTGAGATGTCGCAATCGTTTCACGTGATGCGTACCACATCCGATAGGCAAATCAAATCAAACGAGGAGCTCACGAAATGGAGAAACGCATGCGACACACAGTTAATTTTCCCTGCAATTGCGATTATTTAATATCCCTCGCATGGGTCAGTGTGTTATGCGATAATCGAGAACAGAGCAGGCTTCAATGATCGTCTTGTTTACATCATGGGAAATTTGTTTAATAATCTTGTTTGTAGGCGTTTATATCAACAATGTTTCTGAGATTTGCAATAGCTGGCGATGCGTGACTCGCGGTGAAGCGAACTGGCACACTGCCAAGCCAGTTTTTGTTGAATATTCTTTTTTTCAAACGAGAATCTTGAAGTAGTATTTTAAGTGATTAATATATATAGATAAAATGTAATAATATTAAATATAGTTTTATGTGAGATTAACATTATACATCATTAGCGGGACAATTAAATTCGGACTGAGACCGTTAAAAAACACACAAAAAAGAGCAAAAATACTTATTAATATCATTATTTAATACTGTCCCCGCTCTCTTCTGTACAACATTTATTCATTGTTCATACAACGAATCGAATGTCCAAGAAAACGCTTTTTGTCGAGTTTCCTTCAATATATACTCTCGTCACAGTCTATTGGATCGATGTAAACGGTAAATTTTATAAAGAGATGATGAAGAGATTGATTGCTCGAGTTCATCGCGTCACACTTGAGTTTCATGAAAGTGGGTCCTGGTTTCTTCTGCACGGCAATGCACCGGTGCATTCTTCGATCATTGTCTCCGAGTTTTTGATGAGGGATCCCCGTGTTATCCCATCCATTCTATTCGCTTGATTTAGCGTCGGCTGATTTTCTTTTATTTTCTAAATTAAAAATTGCGATGAAAGGGAACGAGATTCGAAAATGTTTCATCGATCCAGACTGTGACGAAAGAACTAAAGGCAATTCGAAAAAAAAAACACATTTTCTCAGGTATTCGTATGCGCGATGTAAACGTTGAGTACGATGTAAACGTACAGAAGGAGGACGAGAACTATATTGAATGATTATATTAATAAAGATTTTTTGTGTGCATTTTTTATGGTTTTAGTCCAGGAATTTTATCGTCACACTGTGCATGAAACACAATAAATTTAAATAAAATATAATAATATTAAAAGATATATCTACTATTGAACGAACATATATGTATATGTACGATGACGATATATTGCAAAAAATATTTTTCAGACATCGTTACATATATTCTTCATTAACAATCGTGATTACAAATCATGGACCGCTCGAATTTATTGATATTCCATGCAGTAATTTATTCTAGTAATTTAGAAGAGAGTAGCGTAATAGCTCGCTGTGCAAACGATACGAGAAATTTGACGCGAGGATGAGGAATAAAGAGACCGCCCGCTTAATGATCGGAAAATCCAATTCTGTGTGCGCGAGCGGTAAGTTCTTCTGGTGACGATTTAATTAGCAGAAGCTCTCTATTCGTTCTGAGTGTGTTACATGTGATGCTACTCGGGGAAAGTAAAGCTCGCGAAAATAAAAATGAAGGAAAGGCGAAATGGGGAAGAGTTACGAACGTGCAAAGTTATCTACGAGGAGGAATCTCATAAGAGGGAACAATGACGCGAACGTGTCTACTGTCTGGCCACGGTTCACGGTCTTCAGAACTGTACAGAACGTTTTATGATTTATTAGCAGAGATTTATCGATGTGCGAACGAATGATGAAAAGATCAATTTTTACGATCAATGCGAAATCACAAATGTAATATGAATAAAACCATATGATTTTTATATGGTTTCTTAATAATTAATCGCGCGCGCGCAAGAATTATCAAGATAAATTTGACAATTATTGGAAATATCAGAAGTATGTATATATAGAGTGTTTCTTATCCTATACTAATATTTTAGGAGTTAATTTCTGAGATTATTTTATGAAGAAAATTGTATATGAACATAATACAGTTTTAAATGTCTTTTTAGAAAAATACGGAGTTTTAAAAGTTTTAGAAAATTGTCGTTCTTTTCTTAATAGCTCTTCTAAGCGAAAAAAGGTTTAAAAAACTTAATTTTTTATGTCTAACTTTTTTCAAAGTAATATTGATCAAATTTGATACAAGTATATCTTTAAATTAAATTGATCATCTTATGTTAGTTATGGTTTAAAACAGTAAGGTATTTAAACTTCATTTTTATATACTATTGGCTTTTAAAAAAACAGCGATTATAGGTAAAAAATGAAGTTATGTAATACCCTGTCTATTTACTGGCGCAAGTTTGAAAAAGAAACTTCTTTTTCTTTAGGAGTTATCAAGAAAAAAACCATAATTTTATAGAATTTTTAACATTTTATGTCTTTAAAACGAGGTCTGTGAAATCATGTGTTTTTTAACGTACTTTTTTAAATATACTTTTCTTCATAAAATCACTTAAGGAGGTTCGTTGTACAAATCAATATGATAAGAATTAGTTCAAATTTACGGAGGATATTCGTCTATGCTAAAGTTGAAGACAATTGTCTGCACGGTTGTCGAGTAATTAATTATTGAAGTTATACTCTTATCTCTCTCTTATGCACGAGCGATATAGCAAAAATGTTACGACACATGATGTGTAATGTAACTCTCAAAAGCATATTAAAAATAATAATATTTAATAAAAATAGATACGAATAATTCTTTACATATTTAGGAAGAACTTTTATGAAGACTGAAATTGTTTGTGTCTACATAGTTATCAAGAAATTCTAAAAATAAAACAGCATATTGCCACATTCCAACGTGTATAATAACATATTTGGGTTTCAATTATACAAACAACGGTTTAAAACAGCTAATTAAGAAACAGCTAATTAAATGCATTCCACATATTCATTTGCTAAAACTCGTTTATTTCACGCGTCGAGAACACACCTATAGTCTTTCCCCTGCTCCGCCACCTGATGCCACGCAACGTGATGACAGCAACCAAATTCCTTAAAAAATCAACTGCTAAAATATTGGACAGTATTTAAAAAACACTCTGTATATGCATATCTTAATTTGACAAATATATAAAGTAAACCGCTGCACTTATCACATTAGATATCAAAGTGGTAACAATCACGAATTTAAGTTCACTGTTTTACGCAGAATGCGTATACGTGCTGAGCGGCTTGCTTGACTGAATACATTTCTCTAAATACATTTTTCCAACCTAATATTTCTCGCGCGAGGACTTAGCCGGGCGCGAAAACCTAATATGTATCCCGGTAATATTTATCTGCGAACGTTTCTCCTCGCGCCCGAGATTCGTGCCGCGCACATCTCCGATATAAGTACATTCGCTCCATAGAAGGCGAGGAGTTCGCCGATTGACCCGATAATTTGTTCGATCAGACTTTTGTTAGCCGCAGCAGAGCGAGCAATGTCTTTCTCCGTCTCCGGCGTAAGGGTACCAGGCACCTACGCTGCCTCGGAAAATAATCGAAGATCTTCTCTGTCGTGTTCCGTGAACCGTGGGAAGAAGCCGTGTAAATCAGATTAGACGCCATTTTGAAACTAATGAGCCGGGAAACGGGGCTGAATCGAGAGAGAGAAAGAATGAGAGAGAGAGAGAGAGAGAGAGAGATTCCTCTCTCCTGCAGTTCCTCTTACTCTTCTTCGTCTTTCTCCAGCCTCGCTTCGCCTCCGATCTCTTTCGCTTCCTCTGAAATTTCCGAAGCATTTCCCTCTTATTTCCCTTTATTCCTCCTCTTTGTTCTCTTCTCCCGTTCCCATCCCCAGCTATATCTTCTCATCCACTGCATCCTAGATCGGCCTTCTGTCTCGTTTGCATCCTTTTCAGTACTTGCAAACAATAACGCATTCCTGTAGCCGCGGTACGGTAATTAACCATTTGTTAGACGTTGCGGAAACAATGGTCCACGTCCGTTTACTTCTGAGTTATCTCCTTTTACTTGTACAATAGTACATCGGTGCGGCATGATTAGCGCTTTAAAACAAAAACGATCGAGATTTTCCGATTTAAAGATACGCTATTTTACAGCATTCGACAATCCGACGAGTTTGCGATTAACAGCAAAATGTTTTAATTAAATGCAAGTGCAATCTGCAATTTGAGACTCGTGATTATCGCGGTGTCGAATGTCTGGGAAAAGGCTCTGAAGATTCGAAAAATATCTACAAGAACACGTATTTCTCCGAGAACGGCGGCACGCCTCACTCATTCCTCGTCCATTCGTATCGTTTTTCGTTTCTCCACGAGGCTCATAAATATGCATATATATACATTATATATACATTCACTATATTACATAAATATACATTCGTCCTTCACACATAATTCATGAGTAGGAAATTTTAATCTTCAATTTCTCGCAATACGTTAAGAATTTGTCTAAGTCCACTTTAAACGATAATTTGTATCAGAATTTAACATTAAATTTTATTTATAATTTTATATTCATTTTATTTATAATTTTATTTATAATTTTGTGTATATGAAAAAAATTGGAATCACGTGCATATAAAAGTATTACGTCCAAACTCTAAGGTTTTCATAGATTTTCGGGAAGCGAAAGAAAAGCTATAATAGAGAAAGCTTTGCCTTAAGGCTTTCGGCATCTTATTTTTACAAACAGACAAACATACTTTTATTATCGAGACCATGTGTTATAAATATTATTTGGGCAATACTTTCGCTGCCAATCTATATATATTCTCTTTTTGAAACATATAAATTTTTAAAACATACAGAAAAACACAAACATAAATCATAACTCTCGCCGATCGGCAACCATTAGGGTTTTTACTTATTTCGGAAAAAAGAAGTCGTGAAGTCCACATTACATAACAAAAATATATATTAAAACGTGGTATAAATACGCGGTATAAATAATTATAAATGGAACCGTGTTTCTTACCGAGAAATCAGACGAAATTATAAATTTAAAATAAGTTTAACGTACGTTTGACGATCACGCAAAAAACGAAATGGAAAACGGAAACGGAGGAGAGAGACTATTCATTATATAATCATGTATATTTTTTTTTAATATTCTCAAGTAAATTTTACAATCTAATTGCTTTTATAACAATTATATTGTCGAGTGATATCTTTGATTGTTGAGAAAAGAAAATCTCGGAAAATATTTCTTTTAATATAATTATCTCATTAATTTATGCATGCACGATAAATGTCAGATAAACCTAGCAAGTCTTCGGCAGTCTGCAAAAAATATCATTGTAGCTCCCTTAATCTGACACATTCTCCGCGGTGTCGATAATCGCATATTAACTCCTGTCTTTACTATAACATATACGGAGACGCAGCGAGAGCGAACCACGCGATAAATTCCCATCTCTTTATGCGGTTTGACCTATTAATTTGTTATTCTTTCAACAATCGTGCTCGTATCTCCGCGAAGTTCGCGCGAAGTTAATTTCGCCTGACCGCATTAAATCAGAGAATTTAATGAACGCTTTCTTCTGACCGATAAAATTTGTAATTTACGATGCTTGTTTGCATGCGGACGAGATGAGAAATGTAACGCGGAGGAATGATAGTCGCGCTTAATCGCTGAAATTTTCACCGTTCACCGCCGCGCGGTGAAAGTTTCATGTGTGCGCGTGTGAAATGCGGTGAGAAAAAAAATCTTCGGCTATTAATCCCGAAAAATAGTGTTCCACGCGCCCAGCCTCGTCCGCAACGGTGGTTGCTAATCAGGATAACGGCGTTAAGCCGCTTAGCCGAGCGTGCGAAGCTAAACGATGATAACAAAAACAAGCGTGCATAAATTGCGCGAGTGAGACAAACTTGGTAATATCCGAACGTTCAGTCAGGGATTTAATCCCGGTTTACAGATAGGACGTCCAGGGAAGAGCGACTTTTTCACCCACTCCCGCTAAGTGTCACTCGTCCCCGACGTTCGCCCAGCTCGCGTCCAGTTTCGGTCCAGGAAACGCATGTCGGTCTACTGACTGTGGAATACAGCTAAAAAGCACGCGCGGTTAGTTCATAAAAATAAGCAAAATGTATAAAGGTATAACACTAAACGAACATTGCATGCACTCGAAGACGATTCGAATGCCATTGTTCAATTTCTCGCGTGCAAAAAATGTAACGTTCTTAAAGATAAAAAGAAAGTTTAAAAGACGCAATCAGAGTTCATTAGAATCGTCCGAAAGTATCAGTGTTCATCGTAATTAATTAACATAATTATTTATCTAATAAATAAATATGATAAAAAAAGTTATTTATTATGCAATAAATAATTAATTAAATTTGCTTATTATTAGATAAATAATTTTTTTTATATTTTTAATATAAATAAACAGTTAATTTTTAATTAATTATTTATTTATTAGAAATGTGCTATTTATCAGAAAGTATTAGTAAAATATTATTAGTAACGTAGTTTTAATACACACACACACATATATATATATATATATATATATATATATATATATATATATATATATAGAGAGAGAGAGAGAGAGAGAGAGAGAGAGAGAGAGAGAGAGAGAGAGAGAGAATGGTTAAAGCCATAGTGGTGTAAGTCACTTTTTTTAACCTATCGAGTTAAGTTCATAGATGCAGTCTACACATGCAGATATGTTGAAAAAAGAAGAAAAAAAAGTGGTCAAAAAATTGACTTATACCACTATGGCTTTAACCCCTCCATATATACTAATATATAAAATTCTTACAGGTGGTGTATGTTTGGTCGTTTTTAACTTAAAAACTATTGGACCGAATTAGAATTTTCCGGAAAGTGCTATAGAGTGTATAGTTTTTTGTTATCTGTTTTCTGGAAACCGATTTTTTTTTTTTTAATACTTACGGGTGGTGTATGTTTGAACGTTTTTAACTTAAAAACTATTGGACCGAATTTGTATTAAAACCATATAAAATAGGGGTAGAATTTTCCGGGGAGTGCTATAGAGTGTACAGTTTTTCGTTACCGATCTTCTGGAAACTGTTTTTTTTAATTCTTCGGGAAATAATTGACCGAATCTCAAAGAATTGTATATGAAACAAAGGTAGAATTTTTTGGGGAGTGCTGCAAAGTGTATAATTCTTCGTTACTGATCTTTTTGGAAGCCGGTATTAGAGAGAAAGAGACTATTTGCGTGTCTTATTACATATGTCCTCCGGGGCGAAGCCCGGGTAACCAGCTAGTATGTATATATATATATATTATCTAATAAATAAATTTAATAAAAAAGTTATTTATTATTAAATAAATATAGTTACTTTAATTAACTACTTATTTATTTAGATAATAAATAAGTATTTGTCAGAATTGTTAGATAATAAATAACATTTCTCTATATTCTTATTTCTTATTTTTAATATAAATAAGTATAATTTAATTAACTATTTATTAAAAAAAGTAATAATTTATTTTAGGACACCGCGCCGATGACTTTAAGCTTGACATATGTTGTCAAGGACATGACTCTGAGTAACTTTTTTTATAACATAATCGGCGGTCATTACTTATTTAAAAGTTATGAATAAAAGAAATCTTGGTAATTATTTATTTTAGAGGACACCACGCCAATGACTTTCAGCTTGACATATGTTGTCAAGGACATGACTCTGAGTAACCTTTCCTCATAACTTAATTGGCGATCATTGCTTAAAAAAAGTTATGAACAAAAAAAGTTTGAGAAGTATAACAGTTTGTGTTAGTGCTAAAGGAAGTAATTTACTGATATGTGTGTATCGTTAGCTCTTTGCTCGTGTGTAATAAAGGGATATCTTTCTATAAGAGATGAATTATTACTATTTATGACAATGTTAAGACAGTTAAAAAGGAGATAATCGATTTGACAAGAGGATCCCATAAATCTAATTACTGCGCTAAAAGTACGTTGGAGAGGACAGAAATGGATATATAGCCGAACTGGATATAAATAACTATACATATATGTCACAGGTGGAATCGAATCTGTTCACCAGACCGGAAAGAGCAACACGATTGCGGGCACGATGGCGAACTATGCCAGACAGATTAGTACCGATGCTCTCCTGGGCGAATATATACCTGCAGCTAATTACCTGCATGCTGCGTCACGCTTCCGCGGCAGGAATCCTAATTATTCGCGACTTATACATTCTCTCGCGCTGTTCGTTACACTGAGAAAAAATCCAAAAAAATATTTATTAGGTGGCTCCTAATAGCATATTTACTTATTTTTTACACATATTTATTTAGAATTAGATATTTTTATTTCAATTAAATAAAAATATCTAATTCTAAATAAATATGTGTAAAAAGTAAGTAAATAATGCTATTAGGATGAGCCACCTAATAAATATTTTTTTGGATTAAAATATTTTTTTCTCAGTGTAGGGAACAATAATTTTAAGAGATCTAGCCGAGAGATCAAAGCAATCAAATTTGCGAGATCAGATGGAAAAATCACGGTCACAAATAAATCGAATCTCGGAAATTAAATATTCAAAGACAGAACAAAAATTTTGCTTGACTTGAAAACACGAAAATTGAAACGGGGTAGAATTATTTTGCACAAACATATAATATGAGGCGCAGTAAAAAATACAATAAAAAATAAAATAAACAATTAACAATAAAATCCAATGAAGTTATATGAAATACAAATACGACTCGCAATAATGGATGCTTGGTGATGAAAGTACGGCTATTGAAGAGATTAAAAAGTGGATAAGAAATGATTAAAAAAATAATTGTTTAATAGGTTTTAAAACACCTGATATTTTTTATTTTACTACCACAGTTTATTCTTGTGTTTACAAAGCACATTTTTAATTGTGACAATATCAAACAATAATTAACAGTAATTTTCAAGAAAAATTAACGTATAATCATTGAAAATTGGTTCAATTAGTATCACGTTGATATGTATGTATACATATCTGTACACGTACGTTATATATGATACGCATGATTGTATAGACATAAAGACCGTTTATTTTAGCTTAGATCGCAACCCTAAGCTAAAATAAACGGAACTATTAATTGGAATCGTGTGTAAATTCTACTGTGCAGACGCCGCCATTTACGCAAGTAATTTAAGTCGGTATACATACCGACAATATATGCACGAATTAAATATCAATATTGTTATTATTTGCAAGTAATAATTAAAGTTTTTATTTCATCAATTTAAAAAAAATATCTTTAACGTAAATGTGTTTTTATCTGCTGGGCCTCTAATTTAAAAAATTGTATATAAAGCTATTATAGTTCAAATTCAAAATATTTTAAATAAAATTTGGCAAATTTACCATATATTATATAAGAAGAAATAAGATTAAATTTGTGTAAGACAAGTTAATTTCTTTTAAATAAATTATTTCTTAAATAAAATTCTCAACAAAGTAGGCAATATATTTCTTTATTATTTTTTTATTATTTAAAAAATTGAACGCCTAATCGAACCGCCCATTGCACAGCTTTCATAATAACTATCTTCTACAGTAGAGGTCAGTAAAGACAAGGTTGCAAAATTATACAAATGTATATAGAAATTTACCTACAAACGAAATTTTATTTTCTTATAAAATACATTAAAAACATATTAGATATTATTTACGATAAATATTAAAGAAATTAAAAATCCGCAATACACTAACAATAAGTGAAGTTTCTTCTGTCAAGTGGAAATGTTGATAAGTGCAAAACATAACCGATTGTTGATATTGTAAGTTACGATTTCGAGATACGTGCATAAATCGATTTAGGAATTGTACATATAGAAATTTACTTACAAACAAAATATTATTTTCTTATAAAATATATTAAAAAAATATTAGATATTATTTACGATAAATATTGAAGAAATTAAAGATCCGCGATGCTAACAATAAGTATAAAGTTTTTTCTGTCAAGTGAAAATGTTGATAAGTGCAGAACATAACCGATTGTTGATATTGTAAGTTACGATTTCGAGATACGTGCATAAATCGATTTAGGCTGTGTTCCACGCTCTTGACACTCGAGTGTCGTTCTATCTTTGTTACTTACAGAAAATTGAATAAGAACAGAGCACGCTCTTTACGCTAAGAGAGTGATCCTTCTGCAGAACATCAAAGTGGAGAACTATCTGGTTTGCCCGTCCAATCATTTGAACAAATGACAGAAGGAACAAGCGCACTTTATTCGGATTTGTACAATGTAATGATATCCAATTAGTTAAACATTGACTTTTCTACATAAATGTAACTTACAACTGTGAAATTTTAAATAATTATTGTCTTTTTTAATTTTTAATTACTCCATATTTCTATGCAGACCATGCACTTCAAGTTCAACGTGTTATGTTACGGCTCCTTCTGCAGAACATCAAAGTGGAGAACAATCTGGTTTACCTGTTCAATCATTTGAACAAATAACAGAAGGAACAAGCGCACGTCATTCGTATTCGTTTTATTATACAATGTAATAAATACCCAATTAGTTAAATATTAATTTTTCCACACAAATATAACGTACCGTACAAGTATGAACATTTTTATTATCGTACTTTTTTTACTTTTAATCACATCACATTTCTATGCAAACCAAGCACTTCAACTTTAGCGAATTATAGTGTGGATCCTTCCGCAGAATGTCAAAGTCAAGAATACCGTGTTTGCCTGTTCACTCATTTAAACAAATAATGGTAGGGAACAGTCGCACTTGATGAGTAATTATACGTTTTGCTTATACAATAAAATGATATCCCATCTAATATTCAAATATTTACTTTTTTCAAAGATAATTTATAACTGTAATATTTTAAACAAATTAATTTGCTTATTTTTTAATAACACATCAAAAATATTATTTTCCTTCATTAGCAATATACACGACTATAACATTTTAAATTTTAGAGTAATTAAAACGTCTAATAAATGCATGTTTTATTTTTAATCATGCCGTATTCGAATTTACAGAAATGTTTCGAGTTTTTGAAAATCAATGGTCTCTTTCTTACGGATTTCGATTCCATTGTGTCATAGCATTTTAGAGTCGGAAATTATCTGTATTCAAGAAAAACCGTACGTAGGCATCGCTTAAACAACCAAAAGAATAAAGAAGCGTTTTTAATGAGTAATTATTCGCTTTGATTTTAACATTATGCAATTCATTCTATATAACATTATGTTTTTCTTTCCAATAGTAACAATAAAT
Source organism: Temnothorax longispinosus (assembly GCF_030848805.1). Classification (NCBI taxonomy): domain Eukaryota; kingdom Metazoa; phylum Arthropoda; class Insecta; order Hymenoptera; family Formicidae; genus Temnothorax; species Temnothorax longispinosus. Next base: position 5,730,848 of record NC_092360.1, read on the forward strand.
TTAAAAATTATTTTGATATACAGGGTGTTGCAGGTCAAGTCAATAAAACTACAGGGTCGACTTATATAGAAAATTGCGAATGTGAAGCAAAAAAGTTCCTATAAACATAGGTCCGAAAACGTTTCGCGCAGAGTACTAAACTAGAATCTGGGGACCGATCATGTATCTTTTCCTCTAAGACGGAAACGTGAAAAGTGAAAAGTTTCATATAACTATCTCTTTCTATTGGTGTTGAATAGAAAGAGATAAACTTGGAAACGTGGAAAATGAAAAGTTTATCTCTTTCTTTAAGAGATAGTTACATGAAACTTTTCACTTTTCACGTTTCCGCTCTAAAAAAAAAAAAGTTAAATGATCGCTACCCAGAACTCGATCCACTCTACTCGAGAAGAAAAGGGGATGAGCGAGAGGGAGAAGTGCGGCCAACCGTCCTTTTTTGTTGGGCTGCGTTCAGTAATTTAACCTATAGCATTAGGGGCTGCATATAATAATTAAAGGAATAGGGAACAGGGAACAGGGACTAGGGAATAAGGAACAATTTAATATTAACATGCATATGCATTGTTCACATGGCATGTAGAATATAGAATAAAATTTCATTACTGTTCCTTACCGCTATTTCTCTGTTTGTTTATTATGTGTTAATAAATTACATATATTAACAAATTTCATATATTAATATTGAACAGGAGGTCGATTCTGTATTTTGAGATAAGGTGAAAATTACAAAAAGTGAACAGATTTACTAGATTTCAACAAATGAAATTGTAGATTCTCTAGTGAATTTCGTCTCTTTTGTAATTTTTACCTCGTCCCAAGATACAGAATCGACCCCCTGTTCCCTATTCCTTTTATTGTGCGCAGCCCCTTAGAGTCACAGTATAAGTATACACAGTAGAGGAACTGAACTTTTTTGGTGGTAATAAGTCCTACCAGGAATATGGCGACTTTTATGTATCACAAAGAGAAAGATATTTCTCTCTCTTTCTCTCTTAAGCGTTCGTACAGCCCAGAAGATGGCGGCGAGTCCGTGACCTGGGATCCACTACTGACAGTACTGACTACATCAAAGGTGCCGACGCTCAGTGTCACTACTGTATGTACTTATACTAGAGTGCGTTCAGGAATACGTTTAGGCGCACTTAGATAACTCTAATGCTATAGTGCACGTAACTATAGCTTAGAGTTACCCATGTAAAATTTTTGAACGCAGCTCTGTGTTAGAGTTACCTAGGTGTGCCTAGGCGTAATTTGAACGCACCCCTGGTGTACTTTTCGACAACAATTGAATACCATTGACCAATCAAATGTCTGCTAAACAGAGGAAGGACGGTCGCAAAGCAATCCGTCTTTATCTTCTCGTGACCCGGGCGCTAGCATGGGAGTTCACATTCCAGTGTTGTATATATATAGTTCTATGGCTTGGTTTACACCGTAGAAACTCTTGATACAAGTATCAAGATGGTGCGGACTAAGCGTTAGATACGTTTCTGTTTACATCAACCGTGTTAAATCATATTAGTGATTTTTTTCAAGACGTTTTTCAATTTCGATTACGTAGACAATGGTTTCAACTTGTATGTATCAAGCCAATCAGACAGCACATTAAGAATTCATTTGATACGCGTATCAACTTAGTCTGATACAGGCTGTTCTCGAGTATCGTACCATTCTGATACTCTGTCGTTTATATTGATCGTACCAACGGATTTAGTCCTAATATAATACTTATTGTTAGTATGCGTATCAAATACTCGGTGTAAACAAGATTTACACGCTGAAACTTAAGACGGCAATCATATGTGCAGTATGCTGGATATTCACTTGTCTGCCTATGCATATTGAGTTTTTATTCGTATATTCGATTTTATGTACAATTAAAATTTTAAAGCAAAAAAAATCACTAACAAGAATTCGTGGCAAAAACAAAAGGCTGATAATTGCGACCATATCCAAAATCAAACTACACACGGTTCCAGGAGTTTAAATTTTAACACACATCTAGTGCGACACTTTATTTCAAAGTATTTAACCTTTTTGCTATGGTGGCGTTGGCCGATTATGAGGTACGGCAGCATAGGCCGCCAGCGTTCGCTTTGTAGTGAAGAAGTGCTATGACTCCACTATTTTAACTCGTTACATTAAAGATATATAATTTTGCAGGCATAAAAGTAAAACGAGATTTACATAAGTACAAAATTATATTTTAAAATTATATTTTATTATTATTTTAAACTTCGTATTTAATACGCTACAAGCAAAGTTAATACCAATACGGCTATGCTGGCTATAGCCGGCGCTAGTATCTACGAATGCACATAGATGCCGGCTACAGACAACATTAGGAGCGAAAAGGTTAATAAAACCCCTTGCACAATAGGCGATAGCGATAGCGACAACGACAAGGTTGCCGACAAAGCTATACCTTTGTCGGCAACCCAGACAGCACACAATATCCTATGGATGTCCATATTATGTCCAGAATGCCAATGGACGTTATATGAATATTTATGGGATATTGGTGCTATCGGGGAACCTTGTCGTTGTCGCTATCGCCTATTGTGCAAGGGGTTTAATGCTTGTGGGAAATAATGATGACTTTTAGTAAAAAATGCCGAGCAGATAGGTGGGCTGAAAACAACATTTATACAAAATGCGAATGCGTATTGTGAAGTACTCAATGTACATTGTTCCATAGAATAAATTTTTAAATTAAAGTGATAAATAAATATGAACAACTTTGGTAGGTTTCATAAAAACTTACATTACAAATATAATGACTAACAGAAAATTCAGCATACACCAATTTCTAAAAAAATTTTTTTAATAATAGAACCGACTTTTCAAAAAAAGCTCTAAAAAGTATCTAAAAAATAAAGAAGAATTAAAAAAAGCTTTAAAAAGTATAAAATAATACTTTTAAGAATCCTTTTCAATTTTTTGAAATTGGTGCAAAATAAAAAAATACTTTTAAGAATCCCTTTCAATTTTTGAAGTCGGCGCCAAATAAATTTAGTAATTATTCTTCCGACTCAAAAATTGAAAAGAATTTTTAAAAGTATTATTCATTTTGCACCGATTTCAAGAAATTGAAAGTGATTTTTAAAAATATTATTTTATACTTTTTAAAGCTATTTTCAATTTTTTCTTATTTTTTAAATACTTTTTTGGAGTTTTCTTTGAAATCGGTTTTATTTTAAAAAAATTTTTTATTTTATGCTTTTTTAGTGTTCATTAAATTAATATGAATAATTATTATCGCACATTTCCTTACTGCTCCGTACCCTGATGTTCTAGCGCGATATTTTACGTACTAAAACCTTCCTGGAGAATTGCTCTATAAGACAGTGAAAACCGCATTTAAAAACGTCCAGTAGTATTAGAGAAAATTGACATACATACATACACGCCGAATATAAAAACACCTTTTTTTGAAATCGGTTAAAAAATAATATGACGTTGGTCTCCATCCTCGCTATTCTTATATACTGGAAGTGTATAAACAACTGCCAGACCATTTTGGATATTAAACTCTGTATACAGATGTCCGGATATACAAGTCGAATACACTTACTCTCACTTGAATTTCTGAATAACCTTTGTATTAAGAGATATATTGGTCATGAATATTTTAAATATATACACAGGCCATGGAATAGGATACACATATTCGGATATAGAAACTCTTTATATAGATACATAAATTGTGTGTACCTTCTGATGTATACCTACCTGTATATACTTTTTCTCTAGAGAACACATACTAATTTCAAAAAAAGATAAAAAAAATTAAATCAAAATTTTCTTTCTTTAATAAAAATTTTGTATGGAGCACGTACACTTGGCGCGTTTTTTAATCTTCTTTTTGAAAAATATAAGTTTTATACATATGTACGTTCCGATAATTAGACAAATTTAAACTACATATCCATATATATAAACATACATCCTAATAAATAAACCATGCCTCTTTTTGTCCATTGTGACAAATTTTATAAACGCTTATTGTTGTGGCGATCACTGTATCACATTCAGTATCAAACAATCTGTATTACAGAACAGTTGATACCAAGAAAAAAACGCAGCAAGTTTTGGAATTATTTCGAGGAATTGAAACATTCGCTGGTAAAGTGCACGACCTGTAAAAAAGAAATTGAGATACCTCATCCAAAAAGCCGTACAACAATATTCAGAACACTCTTACTAAATGTACATGGAATACCTCTCGATAATGACACTCTCGCACTATCTGACGACTTGAAGCAATATTACTCGGATTTACCGAGATATATAAGACAAAATGTAATAATTGTGATAAACCAGTATTTTTCTTACTAGGTACTGGAAATTTACGACAACATCTAAGAAGACATTCCACAAGAAGTCGGAATAAGTAAGTACACATTTAAAACATTATTAAAATAGTAAAGACTATAAAATAAATATACTGATAGAACAATCAATAGCTAAAGAAAATTGTGCAAATAAAAATGTTTTTATCATCCATATAATATTAATTTGCAATTTTGATAATAAATGTGCACGTACATTTGGTGCGCTTTTTACCTTTCTTTGAAAAAGATATGTTTGGAGATTTGTACGCGAGCTGATAATTACGTAAATTTTAATTATATTTTCTTATAAACATAAATTCTAATAAATTAAACCATGTCTCTTTATTTGACCTTTGAGAAATTTTACAAACGCTTGATGATGCAATCGCTGTACCACATTTAATATCGGACAATCTGTATTACAGGACAATTATAATGGCACCGAGAAGAAGACACAGCAAGTTGTGGAATTATTTCGAGGAATTAAAACCTTTACTGGTAAAGTGCACCACCTGTAAAAAAGAAATTCAGATACCTCATCGATCAAGGCTTGTGTCAATATTTAGAGCACACTTATCAATTAAACATGGAATATTTATTAATAATGACACTTTCACACTACCTGACGACTTGAGACAATATTACTCGGAGTTATCGGGATGTAAAGCAAAATGTAAAAATTGTGACAGAACATTGTCTTTCTTATCAAGTATGGAACATTTACGAAAACATTTAAGAAGACATTCCACAAAAATCCAGAGTCGAGATGAGTAAGTACACATTCAAAAAATTATTAAAATATTAAAGGTTATAAAAACTAAATATAATGATAATACAATCAATACAATTGCTAAAAAAATTGAGCGAATATAAGTTTTTATCAGGGCACCCATGTAATAAAAGTAACGTTGTTACTTTTGTCCCGTCTTATATTTTTGCCACAATTGGTCAAATATTCATTGTTATAAAATAACCTAATCTATAAATATACGTATCAAATTCTAAAAGGAATAGTGACTTATTTATAATAAACAATAAACAAGGAAATAAACCGAATTTCCAATTAAATATTGAGAAAATAAAAAAACACAAAATACTTATTTTGACCGTATTTTTATGGCACCGACACAATAGACACACAAGTTCTCATGACAGAGCTTCAAGCGCTACTGAGGTGAGGGAAGGGTTCAAAAGACATTGTATAACAGCTAATAGATTCGTATACATATGTGTTATTTTTTTAATAATCGCGTTTGTTACGTTCATCCCGCGTTACTTTTGTCCCTGGTCTCCCCTACACATTTCAAAAATTATTAAAATACTAAAGATTATAAAATAAATGTACCTAATGATATCTAAAACAATCAACAGCTAAAGAAAATTGAGTGAATAAGAGTTTTCATCAGAGCATCCATATAATATTTATTTGCAATTTTGATTATAATAAATGTGCATCTTAAATAATAATAATAATTTTTTAATTAATCAATATCGAATAAGCCATTTACAGCCCGAGCTTAAAACATAGTAGCTTAATATTGTCTAGTAGCTTAATATTATTTAGTAGCTTTAAAATATATTTGCACATTACATATATTTTTTCTTCAACCTTAGTAACGTCAAAGTCAAAATACATCTGGTTTGTTCGTTGAATTACTTAAAGAAACAACAGAAAGAACAGGCGCACTTAAGAGGTTAGAGCCACCCCTGAGGCTCTAAAATCATACCTAACTTTGACTATTTATTACGCGTAAATGAATTGGTTTATGAAAAATCCGTTTAGAGAACTTTGTTAGACATATACTGAGGAGTACAAAAAAATTTTTTTTGTATTTTTTATGTACAAAATACCGACGCCTTAGCCCAATTGCCGAACCATCTTTCTTTGCGGATGCAAAACGGTGTACAACATTTCCGTCACACGGTTTATCCTAGAGCAAATAAAAAGAAATCTTCATTATTTACATGCAAAAGACTATTGAACTACGTAAGAATTTTTCGAAATATTGATTACTTTCAAAATGGCGCCTATTTTTACAAAAAATAGCATCTTTCGCCCTAAATGTGCGTCTAAAGATATTAATAACAAAAAAACTCAATATTTTGCAAAAACCCTACGTAGTTCCAAGCAGAATGTATTAAAGAATATTCTGTTAAAATTTTAAGTAAATCGGATGAAAACTGTAAGAGTTATGTTGCGTACACCAATTTAAAAAATGCTGTTTTGAGAAAAACGCATTTATAGTTTTTCAGATATATACTAATAACGTCGTGGAAACACTGAAACCGACGCTAGTAGAGCTGTATGCTTGTACAAATTGTATGCAGTACATATTTTGACATCTATATTTTTCGATTAGAACCTATGTTTGATAGAAAAATAGTGCTATATATATACGAAACTACTTAGCGGCGTGGCGAGATGCTTAACTAAGCCACCTCTAACAGCATAATAACGTTGAGATTTTGCTTTAAACCATTTGTATCATATTTCTATGACTATAAACTAACGATTTAAGCAAAAAAATCGATTTTTTCAAACCTCAAGTGTAGCGCGAACCTCTTAATGAGTATTTATTCATTTTGCTCATATTATACAATATAATGATATATTGATATTTAAATATTTACTCTTTTGCAAAAGAATAATTTATAAGTTTAATATTTTAGATAATTCCATTTCTCGAATTACAACACATTTCGATGCAAACTAAGTATTTCAATTAAGTTCAACGGGTTATGATACGAATCCTTCTGCAGGACGTTAAAATACTGCAGAGCAATACCATTGCGTCTGTATTGTCCACGTTTTTTATTTGCAAATTTATATATCAAAGTTTTTATATTTTTATGGTTCCCATGTAATTGTAAAAAGGAGTGATATCCGTACAAAACACACCTTTTTTAAAAAAAGTTAATAAAATTCGCTAGGTATACGAGCTCTATACATACAAACTCATTATTGAAAAAAATTTTAATCGAATTTTGTCATATAATCTCATTTGTGTTTCTTGTTACAAAAACAATTATACCCGAAAGTTTGCATCAAGTAAATAAGATAAATTAGTAATATCTGATTTTTTAAATAATGTTTTTTTGTTATACATACTAGTACTAAAAAAGAACACGTACTACTACTTCTAAAAAAAAAACACGTATACAACTACTATAATAACGAAATATCATTAAGAAAATCAGATGTTACTACTAATTTAACCAATTCATTTGATGCAAACTTTTGGATATTGTTACAAATATTTTAAAGAAACATCAGATGTTAGTGATTTATCATATTGACTTGACACAAAAATTCTGATGTTATTGTTTTTATAGTAGGTACTAAAACACTACAAGCGCGCGCTACGCGCGCGCCATTTAACTTTTTCATTACAAACAGAAGCGACACAAGTGAAACAAGCCGCAATGCAAAATTCGAGACAACCAATTAGCATCGCGGAAAAGAGGCCTCAATTCTTCGATACAAATAAAATTCAAGCAGTTAACATGCCATTTTTAAGATTGGAAAAAATATAAATAAAATAGTAACATTAAATATTAATTAAAAAATTTTTTCAATAATGAGTTTGTATAAAGCACGTACACTTTGCGCGTTTTTTACCTTTTTTTGAAAAAAATAAGTTTAGAAATGTGTACGCGATCTGGTAATTAGGCAAATTTAAACTATATATCTATATAAACATTATACACTCCAATAAGTAAACCGTGCTTCTTTTTTTACATTTGTGAGAAATTCTGGAAATGCATATTAAGGCGATCACTGTATCGCATTCAGTATCAGACGATTAATCTGTATTACAGGACGGTTATAATGACACCGACAAGAAAACGTAGCAAGTTTTGGAATTATTTCGAAAAATTGAAACCATTGCTAGTAAAGTGCACGACCTGTAAAAGAGAAATTAAGGTATCTAGCCCAGGAAACTACACAAACGTAATGAGAAGGCACTTAAGTAGACATGGAATATTTCTCGATAATGGCACTCTCTCACTACCTGACGATTTAAAACAATATTACTCGAAGTTACCGGAATATAAGGCAAAATGCAATAATTGCGGCAAAACATTATCCTTCTTAACAAATTTTAGAAATTTACGAACACATTTAAGAAAACATTCCACAAGTATCCAGAGTACAGATGAGTAAGTACACAATCAAAAAATTATTAAAATACTAAAGATTATAAAATAAATGTAATAATAAAACAATCAGTAGCTAAAGAAAATTGAGTGAATAATAGTTTCAGGGTATCCATATAATATTTATTCGCAATTTTGATCACAAATGTGCATGTACACTTGGTGCGTTTTTTTTTTTTTTTTTAATATGTTTAAAGATCTATACGCAATCTCATAATTGTGCAAATTTTAACTATATATCCGTATAAACATACATCCTAATAAGTAAACCATGTTTCTTTATGACCTTTTAGAGAAAATCTACAAACGCTTGTTGATGCAATCGCTGTACCACATTTAGTGTCAGACAATCTGTATTACGGGACGACACCGACAAAAAAACGCAGCAAGTTTTGGAATTATTTCGAGGAATTGAAACCTTTGCTAGTAAAGTGCACGACCTGTAAAAGAGAAATTAAGGTATCTCACCCAACAAAATACACAAGAGTAATGAGAATGCACTTAAGTAGACATGGAATATTTCTCGATAATGACATTCTCTCACTACCTAACGACTTAAAACAATATTACTCGGAGTTACCGAGATATAAGGCAAAATGTAATAATTGTGGCAAAGCAGTGTCTTTCTTAACAAATATTGAAAATTTACGAGTACATTTAAGAAGACATTACACAAGAATCCTGAGTCGAGATGAGTAAGTACACAATTAAAAAATTATTAAAATACCAAAAATTATAAAGTAAATATAATGACAAAACTATCAATAGATAAAGAAAATTGAGCGAATAAGAGTTTTTATCGGGACATCCATATCATATTTATAAGCAATTTTGATCATAAATGTGTAACATCTGGTCCTTTTTTTACTTCTTTTTTTTAATATGTTTGAAGATCTGTACGCAATCTGATAATTATGCAACTTTAACTATATATCCGTATAAACATACATTCTAATAAATAAACCATGACTCTTTATAACCTTTGTGAGAAATTCTACAAACGCTTGTTGATGAAATTGCTGTACCACATTTAATATCAGACAATCTGTATTACAGGACGGTTATAATGGCACTGAAAAGAAAACGCAGCAAGTTTTGGAATTATTTCAAAAAATTGAAACCTTTACTAGTAAAGTGCACGACCTGTAAAAGAAAAATTAAGGTATCTCACCAAACACGCTACATAAAATTAATGAGAGTGCACTTAAGTAGACATGGAATATTTCTCGATAATGACACTTACACACTACCTGACGACTTAAAACAATATTACTCGGAGTTACCGAGATATAAGGCAAAATGTAATAATTGTGGCAAAGCAGTGTCTTTCTTAACAAATATTGAAAATTTACGAGTACATTTAAGAAGACATTCCACAAGAATCCTGAGTCGAGATGAGTAAGTACACAATCAAAAAATTATTAAAATACTAAAAATTATGAAATAAATGTAATGATAAAACAATCAGTAGCTAAAGAAAATTGAGTGAATCAAATTTTTTATCGGAGCATCCATATAATATTTATATGCAATTTTGATCATAAATGTGCATGTAGTACATCTAATGCGTTTTTTACTTTTTTTTTAAATATGTTTGAAGACCTGTACGCGATCTGATAATTATGCCAATTTTAACTATTATCAGTATAAACATACATTCTAATAAACTAAATGTGTCATTATGACCTTTGTGAGAAATTCTACAACCGCTTGTTGATGCAATCGCTGTACCACATTTAGTGTCAGACAATCTGTATTACAGGACGACATTGACAAAAAAACGCAGCAAGTTGTGGAATTATTTCGAGGAATTAAAACCTACGCTGCTAAAGTGCAGGACCTGTAAAAAAGAAATTAAAGTATGTCATCCAAAAGACTACACAAACGTAATGAGAAGCCACTTAAGTAAACATGGAATATTTCACGATAATGACACTTGCACAATACCTGACAACTTAAAGCAATGTTACTCGAAATTACCGGGATGTAAGGCGAAATGTAATAATTGCGGCGTAACAGTATCCTTCTTATCAAGTTCTAATTTACGAAAACATTTAAGAAGGCATTCCACAATAACCCAGAGTCGAGATGAGTAAGTACACATTCAAAAAGAGCTTCAATTGAGCGAATAAAAGTTTTTGTCTGGCCATTCATATGATATTTATTTGCAATTTGAATCATAAGTGTGCCTCTCAAATCGTAATAACTATTATTTTTCAATTATTTCACATATAATTTAAATAAACATGAATCGCTTATTTTCACGTTCTTTTATGCATTATAGATATAGACAGTTTAGAAATTTAGATTAGATATTTATTTGTTTGACATTAGTAGAAAAGATCAGGAACAAAAAATAACGCGGGATAAACGTAACAAACGCGATTACTAAAAAAATCCCCAGAAGTATTATAATTATTTGAGAAAAATATCTCTATTTTGAAGAAATTATCAAGATTAAAATACAAAGTTTTGCTACATGATTATGTTTGTTTTTATTTTATTTTATTATATTACAAATCTACTTTGACCCCTCTGCTGTTACAACCCTATATAGGAACAATGATAACAGTAACAAAGTCTCGATCTTCATAAACTTTGATTTCTCTATTTAATTACAAGATATATGATATATTTCATCCATACTCCTTATGCTTACTCCTATCTCTAGGAGTCTCGTGAGTCGAAAGGCTCAAAACAATGTGACACACTTACTAGGCGGCCGGTCCCCCTCGCGGGGGCCGGTCGTCGCACGAGCCCGGTTTGCCGTACGGCGCCTCTGCCCGTCGTCGGGATCTCACCGCTTACGACGGCACGGCGTCTAACGGTCGAACATGAGTTTCGCGAGTTCGATGTCGAGACTCGGAATCGTCTGTAGACGACTTACGAATATTTCCTCCATATTTCATCCATACTCCTAGAGATACTAATGTAAGCAAAGAATGTGTTTACCTTATGAAAAAATAAGAGCTTATATAGAAACAAGCAAATCGAAGACATCGATTCAAATAAGCAAAACGTGATTACGTTTGTCCCTGTTTGCAATTCGAAGCAGATATAAAATGTATTATTTATACATAGTTCTTATAAGTATTCAAATTAAATAGCTCTATTTAATAAAATCTATATAAGAGAACACAAATCTGCCATCCACATATTACATAGATGATTAAGAATTAATAAAAATATCTATTAGTCAACAATCAATGGTTCTTTATAATATTTGAATATATGTTGTATTTCTACAAATGTCACCATAGTAATATTAATGTTTTATTTGTTATCCTTGAGATTATTATTGTATATGTAGCACCAACTTAATTTATTCTGACTTATTGCACAATTTTTCGTGAGAACATTTTATCATTATCGACCGTTTGAATTACCGTACCCGTCTTATGTCTAAACGCATATTCACATTTTAAGACAGCCTGTATTATAATTATATGTATATTAGGAAAAATGTCCTTTCCAGGCAACGTATATAAATACGTATATAAATAGTTAAGTGAAATAGAACTGATATAATATACAATCAAATTAAGAAGAAACGTCAATGTAACGTTTAAAAATTACAAGTTTAATTAGAGAGATACGCCATTTCACAGTCAGTACAGAATGGTAACTTAATATAACATTATTCATGTAAATTTATGTGCATTTTCTTATCTTAACAAACTACGCGCCATGCCGTTACAAACGGACTTGAAATTGTAGTCTCTAATTAAAGCTAGAGTAGAACAATTACGTTAAAATAGCGTTTCTCCCTAATTTGATTGATATCATATCGGTGTTTCACTTATCTTCATCACTAATCACAAATTCAGTCTAAACATTAATTGTTTGACATTAGCATTACAGAAATTCGAGGTGTAAAACATTCTCTCTCTATCTCTCTCTATCTCTATCTTTCTCCTTTCCTTTCTCACTTACAAAACTTCACACCATATGGCGGTTTACCGTCAATACATAATACCATTAAGTAATACGTACAGTTGTAGTATTTTAATAATTATTCTTTTTTTCTATTTTTAATCACACTACTTTTCTATGCAGACCAAGCACTTCAAGTTTAGCGAATACACTGTTGGAAAATCTCTGTTAAATATAACATAAATCACAATGTCCCAAACGGTCCACTCACATTTTTGTGTTAATTTAACATAATATGGATGTGTTAAATGATACCGATACTATGTTAAAATATTTTAACAGAAAGGAAATGTAATTTTGATCGTAATTTGAGGTTAATTATGTGTACAATTAACATTACTTTTACGTTGAAATTAATTAAATTAAAATTTACAGAAAAAGAGTGTTGATTTTATCTTGATTTTATCTACAATCTTAAGATTGTAAGATAAAATCAACACTCTTTTTCTGTAAATTTTAACACATTTAATAAAAAATACGTTCATACACATTAAATAAATTATGTTACTTTAACATATTCTTTAAATTATTTAAATAATTTTACATTTTAAATTTGTTAAATTTAATTAACATAACAGGCATATGTTAAATCTACACATGTATGTGTTGAGTATTTTACACAAATTTTTAACAAAACCTTTTTTAACAAACATTAAAAAATTTTTAATAAGAGAAAACAAGACCGCTATGTGAAACACAATCGAATAAAATACATGCCGTTTTTGGTCTAAGCTTAGATCTTAGGCAGCTCAATATTAATTTTTTAATGTAATGACAAAGCAATCAGTAGCTAAAGAAATTTGAGTGAATAAAAGTTTTTATCGGGGCATCCATATAATATTTATATGCAATTTTGATTATAAATGTGCAATAATTGTACACCATGTGCGTTTTTTACCTTTTTTTAAAAATATGTTCGAAGATCTGTACGCGATCTGATAATTATGCAAATTTTAACTATATAGCCGCATAAACTTACATCCTAATAAGTAAACCATGCCTCTTTATGACCCTTGTGCGAGAAATTCTATAAACGCTTGTTGATGCAATCGCTGTACCACATTTAGTGTCAAACAATCTGTATTGCAGGACGGTTATAATGGCACCGAGAAAAAGACACAGCAAGTTGTGGAATTATTTTGAGGAATTAAAACCTTTGCTAGTAAAGTGCACGACCTGTAAAAAAGAAATTAAGGTATCTCACCCAAAACACTACACAAAAGTAATGAGAATGCACTTAAGTAGACATGGAATATTTCTCGATAATGACACTCATACACTACCTGACGACTTGAAACAATATTACTCGGAATTACCGGGATATAAAGCAAAATGTAATAATTGCGGCAAAACATTATCCTTCTTAACAAATATTGGACATTTACGAAGACATTTAAGAAGACATTCCACAAGTATCCAGAGTCGAGATGAGTAAGTACACAATCAAAAATTATTAAAATACTAAAGATGATTAATGCTTATTTGCAATTTTGATCATAAATGTGCCTCTCAAATCGTAATAACGATTATTTTTAATTATTTCGCAAATATAATTCAAATAAATATGAATCCCTTATTTTCACGTTTTTTCATGCATCATAGATATAGGCAATTCAGTTTAGATTAAATATTTATTTATTTGACATTAATATTGCATAAAATGTACGATTTATAGATAGTTCTAATAAATAAATAATATCTTCCATCCACTGATTACGTAGATGAATAATAATTAATAAATTATAATAATTAATAAAAGTTTCTGTTACACAACAATCAACCGTTCTTTGTAGTATTTGATTACACGTTGTAGGCTTACAAATGTCAGCCTAGTGATATCGATTATTTGTTACCCTTGAGTTATTATTGTATATGTATATAGCACCAACCTAATTTCTGACATATTGTACAATTTTTCATAAGAACATTTTATCATTTTAGACCGTTTTAATTGATGACCGTATCCGTTTTATGTTTAAACTCTTACTTACATTAAGACAGCCTTTATTATAAATTATATATTAGGAAAAACGTCTTTTTCAGGCGATGTATATAAACAATAAATAAGTAAAACACGACGGATATAATATACAATGAAATTAATGTACTAAATATTATAAGTTTAATTAGGGAGATATTCCGCTTTACGGTCAGGATTAGGCTATCAAAATTTTGATAGCCTAATAAAATTGTTCGTGTGAACATATGTATATTTCTTCATCTCAACTAAAGCTGGAATAGAACAATTACGTTAAAATAGCGTTTCACTTTAACTTAATTTTAAATCATATATCGTGTTTCACTTATCTATTAATTACATATTCCGTCTAGACATTAATTCCTTGAAATTAGCATTATAGAAATTCGAGGTATGAAACACTTGGCGCGAGACACTACCGTGTCTCTTGATTCTCTCTCTCTTTATCTCTTTCTTTTTCTTCCTCCTACTCACTCTCACTTACAAAATTTCACTCCATTACGGTTCACGTCAATAAGAACATAATAGCATTAAGTAATACAGTTGTAGTATTTTAATAATTATTACTTTTGCTTCCTCATAGAGAAAGCTTTGTTTTCGTGAATTTCGTATATGAACCTTTCATTGCGTATATAGTTGTGTCTAATGAACTAAATTTGAGTGAATTATATATGAAATAAGGGTAGAAGAAACCAAAGGAAAGATTGTTTTTTGAGTTTTTGATGCTAATATGTTCAGAGAGTGTTCTAAAATGTCGAAATATTGCATTAAAAAAAGGCGTCCGTATGTATGCGTGTATGTGGCAAATTTTTAGAAACGTCCGTGGTTGCTTTAACTTCCGCAAATATTGAAATATCGGGCTGTTTTTTTTTTAATCGATAGAGTATTATTTAAGGAAGGTTGGTATTGAATTTGGCGATGATTGGTAAAAAGGTTCTTTTTTTTTTAAATTTTGAATTTTTTTAGAAATGTCCGTGGTTGCTCTAATTCCGCAAATATTAAGATATCAGGCAGTTTTTTTTTTTTTTTAATTGATAGAGTATTATTTAATGAAGTTGGTATTGAATTTGGCGATGATCGGTAAAGGGGTTCTTTTTTAATATTGGGCTATTTCTAATTTTATTATATTCTTCAGTCTTTTCTACCCCTATTTCATATATAATACTGTTACGCCCGTGCTGTGCGCCCGTGTCGTGCGCTCATGCGAGTCGCCCGGTAATAGAGAAGTCGCAAATCGTCGTGTGCGACAGTTGTTGACAGATAACGATGTTCAGATTTGGCTCCGGGATTCCGTCTCGTTCGGACGTGTCTGCCCGAGTCTTTCGCTGTATTGAGCGTTATAATAAACGAGTCCCTTTTCCTTAAACTGAGTCATCTTTTTTTTGAGTGAGTGTCGGGATCGCGTCACGCGTGAGTGAGAGTGAGAAAGTGCAGCGGACGCGCGACGAGCGTAACAATACTTTAATATTTGGTTGATTATCGGTATATCTAATAATCGGTAAAAAAGTTCTTTTTTTCAATAAAATTTTGAATTTTTTGAGGATCGGTGAAAGGATTACCGATTTCTGCTCAAAAAGTTACATGTATAAGTTGTATATGTAATTTTATATAGAGTATCATTAAAAGAAGGTTGGTATTGAATTTGGCGATAATCGGTAAAAAGATTCTTTCTTTATAAAATTTTGAATTTTTTTTATAAATGCCCGTGGTTTTTATCCTTATTTCATATATAATTCTTTAAGATTTGGTTGATCAGTTCTTGAGTTAAAGGCATTTAAATTTTAGAAAAATTTAATGTAAAGAAAAAACTTTTTTACCGATTATCGCCAAATTCAATACCAACCCTTTTTTTAATGTTACTCTATATAAATTAGATGTATAACTAATACATGTAACTTTTTAAGCAAAAATCGGTAACTCCTTCACCGATCCTCGCCAAATTCAATACCTTTCTTAAATGATACTTTATATCCATCAAATAACTTACACATTTTTTAAGCAGAAAAATCGGTAACTCTTTCACCTCGCAAAATTCAAAACAACCTTCTTTTAATAAATTCTCTATATAAAATTACATGTACATCTTATACACTTTTTAAGCAGAAATCGGTAATCCCTTCACCAATCCTCGCCAATTAAATAACAATCTTCCTTTAATGATACTCTATCTATCAAATAACTTAGGGTAAATTGAGGCATGCAAATCGAATTAATATAAGTTTTAAGACAATTTTCGTTAGTGTTTTATTTTAAACGAGCTATTTTATCGTGCTAATTAGTAATCTGATTTGCCTCGGTCTACCCTATACATTTTTTAGACAGAAATCGATAACCTTTTCACTAATCTTCGCCAAATTCAAAACCACCTCCCTTTAATGATACTTTATAGATAAATTACATGTATGACTTGTACACTTTTTAGGCAAAAACTGGTAACCCCTTCACCGACCATTGCCAAATTCAACACCAATTTATCTTTAATGATACTCTATCCATAAAAAAAGTGTGCGAGTAGAAACTTGTTTAAGTGAGCAAGTAGAAACTTGCACATTGCTTCCTTATAGTTTTAAAGTGTGCAAGTAGAAACCTGCACGTTGCTTCCTCTATGAGGAAGCCAAATTAATAAATATCTACTAATAATTATACATAAAAAAACAGGCTTCCTCATAAAGGAAGCAATGTGAAGGTTTCTACTTGCACACTTAAAAACTATAAGGAACCAATGTGCAAGTTTCTACTTGCACACTTAAAAACTATGACAAAGCAATGTACAAGTTTCCACTTGCACACTTTTTTCTATTTTTAATTACACCACTTTTCTATACAGACCAAACACTTCAAGTTTAGCGGATGATAATGTGGGTCCTTCTGCACGTAGTCAAGCTCAAGATACATCTGGTTTGCTCGTTCAGTCATTTATTAAAGAAACGACAGAAAAAACAGGCGCACTTAATGAGTAATTATTCGATTTTTTTATATCACACAATATAATAATCTCTTCATATTTAAATTAATTCTTACTCTTTTGCAAAAGAGTAAGTTACAACGTTAATATTTAATAATGCCATTTCTAATTGCACCGTTTTTCAATGCGGACTGAGCATCTCAAGTTCACCCGGTAACGATATAGAGCCCAATGTAGAACGTCAAGGTCAGGAAACAATTGATTTGGCTCTACAATCATGTGAACAATCGAGAAAAGAAACAAGAGCATGTGATGAGTAATTTTCGTTTGTTTATATAATACATATAATGACAACTTACTATTAAATGTTTACTTTTTTGCAAAAGAATAACTTACGACGTTAATGTTTTAAATAATTCCATTTTTAATTACTCCATATTTCTATACAGACCAGGCACTTCAATTTCAACGGATTATAATACGAATCTTACCGCAGAATGTCAAAGTCAGGAAGTTGATTTGGATCCTCAAACGTGGTGAACAATCGAGAAAGGAAAGAAGAGCATGTGATGGGTAATTATTTGACATTGTCATAACAAATCGATCATTGGCTGTTTGGTCAGATTAGTCATCAAGACCTTTCAACCATGGGTTTTGGTCTTTTTCTAAATTAATGTAATTTTGATGCTTATATATAATACATTAAAATAGAGTTTCTCCCTAATATACGCCAGATTTTGTCCGTCGAAAAATCGTCCACGATAACCACGTTATCTCAACGCGTTCAGAGCCGGACGCAACTGACTCGATTTGCCCGATTAAAAATATCGGTAAAGACTTAGCCCCGCGTGGTCAGTATGAAGTGTTCGACAGAGATCCTCGAAAAGTAGAAAACGAGTTCTCTACAATGAGGATCATCTTTCCTCGCCACCGACACGTCTGGTTACAACCCCTCCACGCACAGTTAGGTCAAATGATCTGGGCAGACTGTGATCTTCAGGCCGTCCCCGTTCAAGGACCACGCACAAGACAGCCGTCACGTCTGAGAACGTGGAAATTGGCGCAGTTATATCTTAATTATTAAAATCGCGCGACGGAAATCCGGATAATCCGACAACTTCGAATGGCACTCCCGAAAATGCGACGCGACGAACCGTTTATACAAAGTTCAGTATTCGTTACAAAGTTAAAGTATTTGTTATAAACGAATCGACAGCGATTGGATTAGTTTCTCTGCTCTTCGATAAAAGCGGAATAGCCTGTAAAAGGTAAGTTACGCATACGTTTAGGTCGGTATACTAGGTTGAGATAGATAGGAGTACAAGTACGCGAGAATAGAAATATGTGAGAATAATAGTTGAAGGGATTATAGAAAGCGAATAAAGTACGCGTCGTGTGTGATTAATTTCGAGAGTATCGTACAAGGAATGGCAAAGCCGCGCAATCATTATATTCTAGTGATTACTTGTAATCACGTTTAATTAATTGTAATCAATATTTTGTTTGACGCAAGTCTTTAAAAACCAGAATATTGTTTGAGTAAATGTAATGCTTATAATAACTTTATGGTAGATTTGTAGATTAAATATTTGGTATGCTTACATATCCGCAAATCTACCATAAAAAGTCATTGTAAGAATTACATTTACTCAAAACAATATTCTTGACTTCTGTCAAGATATTTGAAAAACTATCTATTAATGAGAAAATATTTTTGGTTGAAAGAAAACTTACTTAAAAGAAATAAAATAAAATAAGTAAGTGCTTTTCTAGGTTGTAAAATAATTTTTTCTGTGTGTGTGTGTGTGTGTGTATATATATATATATATATAAATAGAAGCATACACGGAGAGAATTTTTTGTTATATTTTACCCTTAAATTCACTACAAACTTGAGACAACTTGGCAACCAAGGAATTTTTAAAATATACAAAAGACATTTTACAAACAACGTGATAAAAATTACCAAGTAGTGGTAAATTTTGAAAAAATATTGAAATTTCCTAGATATATTTTAGTAAAATTAATCAAACATATTTTATATTTTAATGTAATAAATATTAATATTTTTATTATGGTAGATATTAATCAGAATAGCTTGCATAAAATTCTTGGTGGTAAGGTAAAGATACCAATACCCGGACACTTAAGCATAGGAAATGTACAGATACCTGGACACGTATCTGCGTCTGGATACCTTTAAAAAAATATAAATTTATGAAAATAAACGTTTGGATATTATAACTGAAGTTTCAAACTACAAGCAAAAATACTTTAATTTTAATTCGCGTTATACTTATAAATAATAAAGGTGTCCGGATATAGGTATATGTCCGGGTCGGGTATTGGTACCTTTACCTTACATGTTGTCCCACAACTACCATGATTTCAGGGTAAATTTTAAGAGAAAATTCTCTCCGTGTATTATCTTTCTTATAAAACCAAGAAATACATATTTTTATAATGCTGTATATTTCATATTGCATCTGATTTTATATATATATATATATATATATATATATAAGACGCAATATTATATAAGATGCAATAAATTTGCGAAAAGCGAAAAAGTGTGAACTGATTTGTAGACAATTATGGTAAACATTTGTGTCAAATATGAAATTAACCGAATAACGTTCTCAAGTTATCGTTACAGTTTAAAAAAATGTTATTCTAAAAATCGGACACAATGATGTTAATACTCAATATAAAACATACAATTTTTTATACCAAGATATTGTGCATATTAAATGTACTTGATAAATATATATAACAACAATTTCATTCTTCTATTAATTTATAACTTTTTACAATTCGCGACCCAAATTTTTCCTAATTTTTACTTCTGTCAGAGTCCTATAATCCCTCAATAGTATGAAACATTAGTTGCATCGCATTGTTTCTATGAATGTTAATTAAAATAAGCAATAACTGACATTTTGAATAATCGCTCAATTTTTCGTGAGCCATATTTATACAATATTATAATTAAAAATTAATTATATATGGTAAACTGAACTTTTAATTAAAAAATTTTTTTTATTATAGTAGCTTATATTTAAGAATAAACATGGCTACCAAATGTTGAAATTTTTTGAAATGGTAGCACTGGTATATTTTACACGCAGAGAACTATATACTAAACTAGAATCTGACTCGACTCACTCTACTCGAGAAGAAAAGGGGATGAGCGAGAGGGAGAATTGCGGCCAACCGTCTCCTTTTGTTGAACTGCGTTCAGTAATTCAACCTATAGCATTAAAGGCTGCACAATGAAAAGAATAGGGAACAGGGACAGGAAATAGGGAATAATCGAATAAGGAACAGTTTAATATTAACATATGCATTGGGGGGCATGCAGAATATAGAATAAAATTTTATTACTGTTCCTTAACGCTATTTCTCTGTTCGTCTACTCTGTGTTAATGAATTACATATGTTAATAAATTTATATTAATATTGAGCTGTATTCCCTATTCCTTTTATTGTGCGCAGCTCCTCAGAGTCGCAGTATAAGTATACAGTAGAGAGACTTTTTTGGTGGTAATACATTTTATTCTACCAAGAATATGGCGGCCTGTACGTATGACAAAGAGAAAAATACTTCTCTCTCTTTCTCTTCTAAGCGTTCGTACAGCCCAGAAAATGGCAACGAGTCCGTACACCTGAGACCCACTACATCAAAAGTGCCGACGCTCAGTGTCACTACTCTATGTACTTATACTAGGGTGCGTTGAGAATTTACGTTTAGGCACACTTAGGTAACTCTAATGCTTTAGTGTACGTATAACTATAGCTTAGAGTTATCCAGGTTAAATTTCTGAACGCAGTTCTGTGTTAGAATTACCTAGGTGTGCCTAGGCGTAAATGGCGTAATTTAAACGCACCCCTGCTGTACTTTACGACAACAATTGAATACCACTGACCAATCAAATGTCTGCTAAACAGAGGGAGGACGGTCGCAAAGCAATCCGTCTTTATCTTTTCGTGACCCGGACGCTAGCATGGGAGTTCACACTCCAGTGTTGTATATAGTTCTATGACTTAGTTTACACCGTAGAAACTCTTGATACGGGTATCAAGCTGGTGCGGACTAAGCGTTAGATACGTTTCTGTTTACATCGACCGTGTTAAATCATATTAGTGATTCCTTCAAGACGTTTTTCAATTTCGATTACGTATACAATGGTTTCAACTTGTATATATGTATCAAGCCAATCAGACAGCACAATAGGAATTTATTTGATACGCGTATCAACTTAGTCTGATACAGGCTGTTCTCGAGTATCGTACCATTCTGATACTCCGTCATTTACATCGATCGTACCAACGGATTTAGTCCTAATATAATACTTGGTATGAGTATCAAATGCTCGAACAAGATTTACACGCTAAAAACTTAAGACGGTAATCATATGTGTATACTGAATATTCACTTGTCTGCCTATGCATATTGAGTTTTTATTCGTATATTCAATTTTATGTACAATTAAAATTTTAAAGCAAAAAAATCACTAACAAGAATTCGTGGCAAAATCAAAAAGCTGATAATTGCGACCATATCCAAAATCAAACTACACACGGGTCCAAAAGTTTTAATTTTGACACACATCTGTGCGACACTTTATTTCAAAGTATATTTAACCTTTTTGCTATGGTGGCGTTGGCCGAATAGCGATTATGAGGTAAGGGAGCATAGGCCGCCAGCATTCGCCTTGGAGCGAAGAAGTGCTATGACTCCACTGTTTTTTAACTCGTTGCATAAGGATATATAATTTTTCATCATAAAAGTAAAACGAGATTTACATAAGAGTACAAAATTATATTTTAAAATTATATTTTATTATTATTTTAAACTTCGTATTTAATACGCTACAAGCAAAGTTAGTACCAATACGGCTATGCTGGCTATAGCCGGCGCTAGTATCTACGAAAGCACATAGATGCCGGCTACAGACAACATTAGGAGCGAAAAGGTTAATAAAACCCCTTGCACAATAGGCGATAGCGATAGCGATAGCGACAACGACAAGGTTGCCGACAAAGGTATAGCTTTGTCGGCAACCTTGTCGTTGTCGCTATCGCCTATTGTGCAAGGGGTTTAATGCTTGTGGGAAATAATGATGACTTTTAGTAAAAAATGCCGAGCAGATAGGTGGGCTGAAAACAACATTTATACAAAATGCGAATGCGTATTGTGAAGTACTCAATGTACATTGTTCCATAAAATAAATTTTTAAATTAAAGTGATAAATAAATATGAACAACTTTGGTAGGTTTCATAAAAACTTACATTACAAATATAATGACTAACAGAAAATTCAGCATACACCAATTTCTAAAAAAATTTTTTTAATAATAGAACCGACTTTTCAAAAAAAGCTCTAAAAAGTATCTAAAAAATAAAGAAGAATTAAAAAAAGCTTTAAAAAGTATAAAATAATACTTTTAAGAATCCTTTTCAATTTTTTGAAATTGGTGCAAAATAAAAAAATACTTTTAAGAATCCCTTTCAATTTTTGAAGTCGGCGCCAAATAAATTTAGTAATTATTCTTCCGACTCAAAAATTGAAAAGAATTTTTAAAAGTATTATTCATTTTGCACCGATTTCAAGAAATTGAAAGGGATTTTTAAAAATATTATTTTATACTTTTTAAAGCTATTTTCAATTTTTTCTTATTTTTTAAATACTTTTTTGGAGTTTTCTTTGAAATCGGTTTTATTTTAAAAAAATTTTTTATTTTATGCTTTTTTAGTGCTTCATTAAATTAATATGAATAATTATTATCGCACATTTCCTTACTGCTCCGTACCCTGATGTTCTAGCGCGATATTTTACGTACTAAAACCTTCCTGGAGAATTGCTCTATAAGACAGTGAAAACCGCATTTAAAAACGTCCAGTAGTATTAGAGAAAATTGACATACATACATACACGCCGAATATAAAAACACCTTTTTTTGAAATCGGTTAAAAAATAATATGACGTTGGTCTCCATCCTCGCTATTCTTACTAATATACTGGAAGTGTATAAACAACTGCCAGACCATTTTGGATATTAAACTCTGTATACAGATGTCCGGATATACAAGTCGAATACACTTACTCTCACTTGAATTTCTGAATAACCTTTGTATTAAGAGATATATTGGTCATGAATATTTTAAATATATACACAGGCCATGGAATAGGATACACATATTCGGATATAGAAACTCTTTATATAGATACATAAATTGTGTGTACCTTCTGATGTATACCTACCTGTATATACTTTTTCTCTAGAGAACACATACTAATTTCAAAAAAAGATAAAAAAAATTAAATCAAAATTTTCTGTCTTTAATAAAAATTTTGTATGGAGCACGTACACTTGGCGCGTTTTTTAATCTTCTTTTTGAAAAATATAAGTTTTATACATATATACGTTCCGGTAATTAGACAAATTTAAACTACATATCCATATATATAAACATACATCCTAATAAATAAACCATGCCTCTTTTTGTCCATTGTGACAAATTTTATAAACGCTTATTGTTGTGGCGATCACTGTATCACATTCAGTATCAAACAATCTGTATTACAGAACAGTTGATACCAAAAAAAAAACGCAGCAAGTTTTGGAATTATTTCGAGGAATTGAAACATTTGCTGGTAAAGTGCACGACCTGTAAAAAAGAAATTAAGATACCTCATCCAAAAAGCCGTACAACAATATTCAGAACACTCTTACTAAATGTACATGGATTATCTCTCGATAATGACACTCTCGCATGATCTTTGTGAAAAATTCTACAAACGCTTGTTGAGACAATCACTGTACCACATCAATATTTAATATCAGACAATCTGTATTACAGGACGGTTATAGTGGACCCAAAAAGAAAACGCAGCAAGATTTGGAATTATTTCGAGAAACTGAAACCTTTGCTAGTAAAGTGCACGACCTGTAAAAAAGAAATTAAGGTATCTCACCCAAAACACTACACAAAAGTAATGAGAATGCACTTAAGTAGACATGGAATATTTCTCGATAATGACACTCATACACTACCTGACGACTTGAAACAATATTACTCGGAATTACCGGGATATAAGGCAAAATGTAATAATTGCGGCGAAACAATATCCTTCTCAACAAATATTGGAAGTTTACGAAAACATTTAAAAAGACATTCCACAATAATCCAGAGTCGAGATGAGTAAGTACACATTCAAAAAGTTATTAAAATACTAAAAACTATAAAATAAATGTAATAATAAAACAATCAGTAGCTAAAGAAAATTGAGAGAATAATAGTTTTATCAGGGCATCCATATAATATTTATTCGCAATTTTGATCATACCTTTTTTTTTTAATATGTTTAAAGATCTGTACGCAATCTGATAATTGTGCAAATTTTAACTATATATCTGTATAAACATACATTTTAATGAGTAAACCATGACTCTTTATAACCTTTGTGAGAAATTCTACAAACGCTTGTTGAGGCAATTACTGTACCACATTTAATATCAGACAATATGTATTACAGAACAGTCATGGTACCGAGAAAGAAACGCAGCGAGTTGTGGAATTATTTCGAGGAATTGAATCCTTTGCTGGTAAAGTGCACGACCTGTAAAAAAGAAATTAAGGTATCTCACTCAGCAACAAAAGCAATGAGAATGCACTTAAGTAGACATGGAATATTTCTCGATAATGACACTCATACACTACCTGACGACTTAAAACAATATTACTCGGAGTTACCGGAATATAAGGCAAAATGCAATAATTGCGGCGAAACAGTGTCTTTTTTAACAAATATTACAAATTTACGAAAACATTTAAGAAGACATTCCACAAGAATCCAGAGTCCAGATGAGTAAGTACACAATCAAAAAATTATTACTAAAGATTATAAAATAAATGTAATAATAAAACAATCAATAGATAAAGAAAATTGAGCGAATAAGAGTTTTTATCGGGGCATCCATATAATATTTATATGCAATTTTGATCATAAATGTGCATGTACATACATCTGATGCGTTTTTTACTTTTTTTTTTAATATGTTTGAAGATCTGTACGCGATCTGATAATTATGCAAATTTTAACTACATATCTGTATAAACATACAATCTAATAAATTAAATGTGTTTTTATGATCTTTGTGAAAAATTCTACAAACGCTTGTTGAGACAATCACTGTACCACATCAATATTTAATATTAGACAATCTGTATTACAGGACGGTTATAGTGGACCCAAAAAGAAAACGCAGCAAGATTTGGAATTATTTCGAGAAATTGAAACCTTTGCTAGTAAAGTGCACGACCTGTAAAAGAGAAATTAAGGTATCTCACCGAACATGCTACACAAGCGTAATGAGAATGCACTTAAGTAGACATGGAATATTTCTCGATAAGGACATACTACCTGACAATTTAAGGCAATGTTACTCGGAATTACCGGGATATAAGGCAAAATGTAATAATTGCGGCGTAACAGTATCCTTCTTATCACGTTCTGGAAATTTACGAAATCATTTAAGAAGGCATTCCACAATAACCCAGAATCGAGATGAGTAAGTACACAATCAAAAAATTATTTAAATACCAAAAATTATAAAATAAATGTAATGACAAAACAATTAGTAGCTAAAGAAAATTGAGTGAATAAGAGTTTATCGGAGCATCCATATAATATTTATATGCAATTTTGATCATAAATGTGCATGTACACTTGGTGCGTTTTTTTACCTTCTTTTTTAATATGTTTAAAGATCTGTACGCAATCTGATAATTATCCAAATTTTAACTATATAGCCGCATAAACTTACATCCTAATAAGTAAACCATGCCTCTTTATGACCCTTGTGCGAGAAATTCTATAAACGCTTGTTGATGCAATCGCTGTACCACATTTAGTGTCAAACAATCTGTATTGCAGGACGGTTATAATGGCACCGACAAAAAGACACAGCAAGTTGTGGAATTATTTTGAGGAATTAAAACCTTTGCTAGTAAAGTGCACGACCTGTAAAAAAGAAATTAAGGTATCTCACCCAAAACACTACACAAAAGTAATGAGAATGCACTTAAGTAGACATGGAATATTTCTCAATAATGACATTCATACACTACCTGACGACTTGAAACAATATTACTCGGAATTACCGGGATATAAGGCAAAATGTAAAGATTGTGACGAAACATTGTCTTTTTTATCAAACATGGAAAATTTACGAAAACATTTAAGAAGTAGACATTCCACAACAATCCAGAGTCGAGATGAGTAAGTACACATTCAAAAAATTATTAAAATACTAAAAACTATAAAATAAATGTAATAATAAAACAATCAGTAGCTAAAGAAAATTGAGAGAATAATAATTTTATCGGGGCATCCATATAATATTTATTCGCAATTTTAATCATACGTTTTTTTTAAATATGTTTAAAGATCTGTACGCGCAATCTGATAATTGTGCAAATTTTAACTATATATCCGTATAAACATACATTTTAATAAGTAAACCATGACTCTTTATAACCTTTGTGAGAAATTCTACAAACGCTTGTTGAGGCAATCGCTGTACCACATTTAATATCAGACAATCTGTATTACAGGACGGTTATAATGGCACCGAAAAGAAAACGCAGCAAGTTTTGGAATTATTTCGAAAAATTGAAACCATTGCTAGTAAAGTGCACGACCTGTAAAAGAGAAATTAAGGTATCTACCCCAAGAAACTACTCAACCGTAATGAAAAGGCACTTAAGTAAACATGGAATATTTCTCGATAATGGCACTCTCTCACTACCTGACGATTTAAAACAATATTACTCGAAGTTACCGGAATATAAGGCAAAATGCAATAACTGCGGCAAAACATTATCCTTCTTAACAAATTTTAGAGATTTACGAACACATTTAAGAAAACATTCCACAAGTATCCAGAGTCCAGATGAGTAAGTACACAATCAAAAAATTATCAAAATACCAAAAATTATAAAATAAATGTAATGACAAAACAATCAATAGATAAAGAAAATTGAGCGAATAAGAGTTTTTATCGAGACATCCATATAATATTTATATGCAATTTTGATCATAAATGTGCATATACATCTGATGCGTTTTTTACTTTTTTTTAAATATGTTTGAAGATCTGTACGCGATCTGATAGTTATGCAAATTTTAACGATATATCCGTATAAACATACATTCTAATAAACTAAATGTGTCTTTATGACCTTTGTGAGAAATTTCTACAAACATTTGTTGATGCAATCGCTGTACCACATTTAGTGTCAGACAGTCTGTATTGCAGGACGGTTATAATGGCACCGAAAAGAAAACGCAGCCAGTTTTGGAATTATTTCGAAAAATTGAAACCTTTACTAGTAAAGTGCACGACCTGTAAAAGAGAAATTAAGGTATCTCACCAAACACGCTACATAAAATTAATGAGACTGCACTTAAGTAGACATGGAATATTTGCCGATAATGACACTCACACAATACCTGACAACTTAAAACAATATTACTCGGAATTACCGGGATATAAGGCAAAATGCAATAATTGCGGCGAAACAGTGTCTTTTTTAACAAATGTTGGAAATTTACGAAAACATTTAAGAAGACATTCCACAATAACCCAGAGTCGAGATGAGTAAGTACACAATCAAAAAATTATTACTAAAGATTATAAAATAAATGTAATAATAAAACAATCAGTAGCTAAAGAAAATTGAGTGAATATTTGGCACTTTATAACCTTTATAACCTTTATAACCTTTGTGAGAAATTCTACAAACGCTTGTTGAGGCAATTACTGTACCACATTTAATATCAGACAATATGTATTACAGAACAGATATGGTACCGAGAAAAAAACGCAGCGAGTTGTGGAATTATTTCGAGGAATTGAATCCTTCGCTGGTAAAGTGCACGACCTGTAAAAAAGAAATTAAGGTATCTCACCCAGCAACAAAAGCAATGAGAGCACATTTAAGTAAACATAAAATATTTCTCGATAATGACACTCATACACTACCTGACGACTTAAAACAATATTACTCGGAGTTACCAGAATATAAAGCAAAATGTAATAATTGTGGTAAAGCAATATCTTTCTTAACAAATATTGAACATTTACGAAGACATTTAAGAAGACATTCCACAAGTATCCAGAGTCCAGATGAGTACGTACACAATCAAAAATTATTAAAATACTAAAGATTATTATTAATGCTTATTTGCAATTTTGATCATAAATGTGCCTCTCAAATCGTAATAACGATTATTTCTAATTATTTCGCAAATATAATTCAAATAAATATGAATCCCTTATTTTCACGTTTTTTCATGCATCATAGTTATAGACAATTCATAAATTTAGATTAAATATTTATTTGTTTGACATTAGTATTGCAGAAATTTGAGGTAGATATATAAAATGTACGATTTATACATAGTTCTAATAGATATTTAAATTGAGAGAATAGCTCTATTTAATAAAATCTATATATGGCAACTCTCAAATCTGCCATCCACTGATTACGTAGATGAATAATAATTAATAATAATTAATAAAAGTTTCTGTTAGACAACAATCAACCGTTCTTTGTAGTATTTGATTACACGTTGTAGGTTTACAAATGTCAGCTTAGTGATATTGATTATTTGTTACCCTTGAGTTATTATTGTACCTATATGTATATAGCACCAACCTAATTTCTGACATGTTGTACATTTTTTCATAAAAATATTTTATCATTTTAGACCGTTTTAGTTGGTGACCGTATCCGTTTTATGTTTAAACACTTACTCACATTAA
This sequence comes from Temnothorax longispinosus, assembly GCF_030848805.1. Lineage (NCBI taxonomy): Eukaryota > Metazoa > Arthropoda > Insecta > Hymenoptera > Formicidae > Temnothorax > Temnothorax longispinosus. The sequence goes on from NC_092360.1 coordinate 5,759,991, forward strand.
AACAGCCTTTATTATAAATTATATATTAGGAAGAACGTCTCTTTCAGGCGACGTATATAAACAATAAATAAGTGAAACACGGATATAATATACAATTAAATTAATGTACAAAATATTATAAGTTTAATTAGGGAGATACTCCATTTTACGGTCAGGACAAAATTTTGATAGCCTAATAAAATTGTTCGTGTGAATATATAGCATGTATATTTCTTCATCTCAACTAAAGCTGGAATAGAACAATTACGTTAAAATAGCGTTTCACTTTAACTTAATTTTAAATCATATATATCGTGTTTCACTTATCTATTAATTACATATTCAGTCTAGACATTAATTGCTTGAAATTAGCATTATAGAAATTCGAGGTATAAAACACTTGGCGCGAGACACTACCGTGTCTCTTGATTCTCTCTCTTTATCTCTTTCTTTTTCTTCCACCTACTCATTCTCACTTACAAAATTTCACTCCATTACGGTTCACGTCAATAAGAACATAATAGCATTAAGTAATACAGTTGTAGTATTTTAATAATTATTACTTTTGCTTACTCATAGAGAAAGCTTTGTTTTCGTGAATTTCGTATATGAACCTTTCATTGCGTATATAGTTGGGTCTAATGAACTAAATTTGAGTGAATTATATATGAAATAAGAGTAAAAGAAACCAAAGAAAAGATTGTTTTTTTAAGTTTTTGATGCTAATATGTTCAGAGTGTTCTAAAATGTCGAAATATTGCATTAAAAAGAAGTGTCCGTATGTATGTGTGTATGTGGCAAATTTTTTTAGAAATGTCCGTGGTTGCTTTAACTTCCGCAAATATTGAGATATCGGGCTGTTTTTTTTTTTTAATCGATAGAGTATTATTTAATGAAGGTTGGTATTGAATTTGGCGATGATCGGTTCTTTTTTAAATATTGGGCTATTTCTAATTTTATTATATTCTTCAGTCTTTTCTACCCCTATTTCATATATAATTACTGTTACGCCCGTGCTGTGCGCCCGTGTCGTGCGCTCATGCGAGTCGCCCGGTAGTAGAGAAGTGAATCGTCCTTAGCGACGGTTGTTGACAGATAACGATGTTCCGATTTGGCTCCGGGATTCCGTTTCGTTCGGACGTGTCTGCCCGAGTCTTTCGCTGTATTGAGCGTTATAATAAACGAGTTCCTTTTCCTTAAACTGAGTCATCTTTTTTTTGAGTGAGTGTCGGGATCGCGTCGCGCGTGAGTGAGAGTGAGAAAGTGCAGCGGACGCGCGACGAGCGTAACAATACTTTAAAATTTGGTTGATTATCGGTATATCTAATAATCGGTAAAAAAGTTCTTTTTTTATATAAAATTTTAAATTTTTTGAGGATCGGTGAAGGGATTACCGATTTCTGCTTAAAAAGTGTATAAGATGTACATGTAATTTTATATAGAGTATTATTAAAATAAAGTTGTTTTGAATTTTGCGAGGGTCGGTAAAAGGGTTATCGATTTTTGCTTAAAAAATGTGTTATTTGTTGGATAGAATATTATATAATTGCTTAAAAAATGTGTAAGTTATTTGTTGGATAAAATATTATTGAATTTGGCGATGATCAGTAAAGGAGTTACCGATTTCTGCTCAAAAAGTTACATGTATAAGTTGTATATGTAATTTTATATAGAGATTTTATATCATTATATCATTAAAAGAAGGTTGGTATTGAATTTGGCAATAATCGGTAAAAAGATTCTTTCTTAATAAAATTTTAAATTTTTAAATAAATGCCCGTAGTTTTTACCCTTATTTCATATATAATTTTTTAAGATTTGGTTGATCAGTTCTTGAGTTAAAGGCATTTAAATTTTAGAAAAATTCAATGTAAAGAAAAAACCTTTTCACCGATTATCGCCAAATTCAATACCAACCTTTTTTTTAATGTTACTCTATATAAAATTACATGTATAACTAATACATGTAACTTTTTAAGCAAAAATCGGTAACTCCACCGATCCTCGCCAAATTCAATACCTTTCTTAAATGATACTTCATCCATCAAATAACTTACACATTTTTTAAGCAGAAATCGGTAACCCTTTCACCTCGCAAAATTCAAAACAACCTTCTTTTAATAATTCTCTATATAAAATTACATGTACATCTTATACACTTTTTAAGCAGAAATCGGTAATCTCTTCACCAATCCTCGCCAAATTAAATAACAATCTTCCTTTAATGATACTCTATCTATCAAATAACTTAGGGTAGATTGAGGCATGCAAATCGGATTAATATAAATTTTAAGACAATTTTCGTTAGTGTTTTATTTTAAACGTGCTATTTTATCGTGCTAATTAGTAATTCGATTTGCCTCGGTCTACCCTATACATTTTTTAGGTAGAAATCAGTAACCCTTTCACTAAACTTCGCCAAATTCAAAACCACCTCCCTTTAATGATACTTTATATATATAATTACATATATGACTTGTACACTTTTTAGGCAAAAATTGGTAACTCCTTCACCGATCATTGCCAAATTTGACACCAATCTATCTTTAATGATACTCTATCCATAAAAAAAAGTGTGCGAATAGAAACTTGCACATTGCTTCCTTATAGTTTTTAAGTGTGCAAGTAAAAACCTGCACGTTGCTTCCTCTATGAGGAAGCCAAATTAATAAATATCTACTAATAATTATGCATAAAAAAACAGGCTTCCTCATAGAGGAAGCAATGTGAAAGTTTCTACTTGCACACTTAAAAACTATAAGGAAGCAATGTGCAAGTTTCTACTTGCTCACTTAAACAAGTTTCTACTTGCACACTTAAAAACTATGAGAAAGCAATATACAAGTTTCCACTTGCACACTTTTTTCTATTTTTAATTACACCACTTTTCTATACAGACCAAACACTTCAAGTTTAGCGGATGATAATGTGGGTCCTTCTGCACGTAGTCAAGCTCAAGATACATCTGGTTTGCTCGTTCAGTCATTTATTAAAGAAACGACAGAAAAAACAGGCGCATTTAATGAGTAATTATTCGATTTTTTTATATCACACAATATAATAATCTCTTCATATTTAAATTAATTCTTACTCTTTTGCAAAAGAATAAGTTACAATGTTAATATTTTAAATAATGCCATTTCTAATTGCACCGTTTTTCAATGCGGACTGAGCACCTCAAGTTCACCCGGTAACGATATAGAGCCCAATGTAGAACGTCAAGGTCAGGAAACAATTGATTTGGCTCTACAATCATGTGAACAATCGAGAAAAGAAACAAGAGCATGTAATGAGTAATTTTTCGTTTGTTTATATAATACAATATAATGACAACTTACTATTAAAATGTTTACTTTTTTGCAAAAGAATAACTTACGACGTTAATGTTTTAAATAATTCCATTTTTAATTACTCCATATTTCTATACAGACCAGGCACTTCAATTTCAACGGATTATAATACGAATCTTACCGCAGAATGTCAAAGTCAGGAAGTTGATTTGGATCCTCAAACGTGGTGAACAATCGAGAAAGGAAAGAAGAGCATGTGATGGGTAATTATTTGACATTGTCATAACAAATCGATCATTGGCTGTTTGGTCAGATTAGTCATCAAGACCTTTCAACCATGGGTTTTGGTCTTTTTCTAAATTAATGTAATTTTGATGCTTATATATAATACATTAAAATAGAGTTTCTCCCTAATTACTCCCGAAAACATGAAATAACGCCAGATTTTGTCCGTCGAAAAATCGTCCACGATAACCACGTTATCTCAACGCGTTCAGAGCCGGACGCAACTGACTCGATTTGCCCGATTAAAGGTATCGGAAAAGACTTAGTCCCGCATGGTCAGTATGAAGTGTTCGACAGAGATCATCGAAAAGTAGAAAACGAGTTCTCTACAATGAGGATCATCTTTCCTCGCCACCGACACGTCTGGTTACAACCCCTCCACGCACAGTTAGGTCAAATGATCTGGGCAGACTGTGATCTTCAGGCCGTCCCCGTTCAAGGACCACGCACAAGACAGCCGTCACGTCTGAGAACGTGGAAATTGGCGCAGTTATATCTTAATTATTAAAATCGCGCGACGGAATTCCGGATAATCCGACAACTTCGAATGGCACTCCCGAAAATGCGACGCGACGAACCGTTTATACAAAGTTCAGTATTCGTTACAAAGTTAAAGTATTTGTTATAAACGAATCGACAGCGATTGGATTTAGTTTCTCTGCTCTTCGATAAAAGCGGAATAGCCTGTAAAAGGTAAGTTACGCATACGTTTAGGTCGGTATACTAGGTTGAGATAGATAGGAGTACAAGTACGCGAGAATAGAAATATGTGAGAATAATAGTTGAAGGGATTATAGAAAGCGAATAAAGTACGCGTCGTGTGTGATTAATTTCGAGAGTATCGTACAAGGAATGGCAAAGCCGCGCAATCATTATATTCTAGTGATTACTTGTAATCACGTTTAATTAATTGTAATCAATATTTTGTTTGACGCAAGTCTTTAAAAACCAGAATATTGTTTTGAGTAAATGTAATGCTTATAATAACTTTATGGTAGATTTGTAGATTAAATATTTGGTATGCTTACATATCCGCAAATCTACCATAAAAAGTCATTGTAAGAATTACATTTACTCAAAACAATATTCTTGACTTCTGTCAAGATATTTGAAAAACTATCTATTAATGAGAAAATATTTTTGGTTGAAAGAAAACTTACTTAAAAGAAATAAAATAAAATAAGTAAGTGCTTTTCTAGGTTGTAAAATAATTATTTTTCTGTGTGTGTGTGTGTGTGTGTATATATATATATATATATAAATAGAAGCATACACGGAGAGAATTTTTTGTTATATTTTACCCTTAAATTCACTACAAACTTGAGACAACTTGGCAACCAAGGAATTTTTAAAATATACAAAAGACATTTTACAAACAACGTGATAAAAATTACCAAGTAGTGGTAAATTTTGAAAAAATATTGAAATTTCCTAGATATATTTTAGTAAAATTAATCAAACATATTTTATATTTTAATGTAATAAATATTAATATTTTTTATTATGGTAGATATTAATCAGAATAGCTTGCATAAAATTCTTGGTGGTAAGGTAAAGATACCAATACCCGGACACTTAAGCATAGGAAATGTACAGATACCTGGACACGTATCTGCGTCTGGATACCTTTAAAAAAATATAAATTTATGAAAATAAACGTTTGGATATTATAACTGAAGTTTCAAACTACAAGCAAAAATACTTTAATTTTAATTCGCGTTATACTTATAAATAATAAAGGTGTCCGGATATAGGTATATGTCCGGGTCGGGTATTGGTACCTTTACCTTACATGTTGTCCCACAACTACCATGATTTCAGGGTAAATTTTAAGAGAAAATTCTCTCCGTGTATTATCTTTCTTATAAAAACAAGAAATACATATTTTTATAATGCTGTATATTTCATATTGCATCTGATTTTATATATATATATA